>NC_056739.1:857581985-858181985 GCF_019279795.1 Protopterus annectens
GCCAGACCTCTCCCAGTGATCTAAACTTGTCTTGAAGGGGCTTCTTCCTGCCTCCACAGGAGAAGGTGATCCCTCATGATCTTCTTCCTGACAAAGAAAAGTGAGAGAGAGAAAAACTTTAGGACAATGACTTAGATAAGGAGGTGTTTCTTGAGAACATTTCAGAGAAGCACGGGCAGAAGGAACCTAGAAAATGGTCCCCTGATCTGACAGTGCCAACAGGTCCAGAAGTAAAGGTACAGAAGACTTCAAAGTAGACTACTATTTCAGAGCAGATTATAGTTCATAGGTGTTTACTAGGCTAACAACCACAAGGGCCTTTTTAAGTGTAGCCATGTGTCATAAATCTCTGACAAGTTCCGATACCCTTGATAAGTGTAAGAAAAGACCTGGGAGATGAACCATTTACAGGTTACCTGTTTGCATTAGAAACATAGGTGCCAAACCAGGGATGAATTCCTGATCAGGATAAGATCTCCTACTCCACCCTTTTCTGGATCCATGTTCTCTCTGTAACTGGTTAGTCTGAAGCTATGCTCCCCCTTATTGCAGGAGATGTATTTTCAACAAATCTCCAAGCCACCTTCTTAAGCCTGTTTTCTTAGGTTAGTGCAGTCAACCAGGAGCCTGTCCGAAGCAAATGTGAAGAGAGAGAAATTCCTAAGGATCCAGAATCCACTGGGGATCCTCCCTGGACTGGGTTGTTGTCTGACCTTTGGATCTAGTGACTGTGGATCAGAGTGTGCCGTGAGGATTGCCAGTGTATGATCTGACAGACTGGATATCTTTCACTCAGACAATTTCTCTAACTCTCTTAACTCTGGCTGCCTCTGACTTCGGTCCTGGATTCAAGAGGATGGCCCTGTTGTCTGGGGGTCGGGATCAACTACAAGATTTTCAGATCCTTCCCTTCCACTTGACAGCTTGGCTTTGGTGTTGGCATAGGTGCTGAGTTGTATTGCTTTTCAGAGTATGCCCTTGTGAAGTTCTTTGTATCCTACAGAGCCTGTTTCAGAGATAGCTTTGGCCTTCAGAGAGCCCTCTCCAAATTTAGAGAGTAGGCATCTCTGTCTCCCACTCGGAACCCCCCTTTCCCCACTGGCTTTTTCATGTCCTCTACTTTATATTCTTGCCCTTCAGGACAGCCCCTTGAGGCCTCAAGAAGGTTCATGTTGTGGACTTCTGATCTGCTTCAGAGTCTTCTCTTGAACTTCCCCCCAGGGAAGTACAGCAAAAGTAGGCACTTAAAAACTCCTCAGGAGTCCTTCACCAAGTATACAGATTTAGATGAAGGGGATGGTTTCCCCTAGCTCCGCTGCCCCAGTGGACGTGTCTATTGAAACCCCTTCCCAGGAGGAATCTATATTCCTCTATGCTTTTGTGGCTGGTCCATTTCCTTCCTGGGCAGTCTTACCTGCTGACAAACTTATGAATTTGGTTTGGCGGTGGGCTTGGAAGGAACCATATGTGGTTGAACCAGTTTTGCATAAACCTGATAAAATGTTAGTCTCCTCTAAAGACGGCCTTTCTGGAGCAAGAGTCCCATGGTAGATCCCATGATTGTAGCAGTGGCCACCAAGAAAGAGCTCAGAGAGGAGAACTCTGCTGTCCAGCCCCCTAACAGGGGGTTTACACTTCAACTACCTTTGGTTGAAGGGCGCTGAACTACTTGGCTCGTTTAATGCACTTTCAGAGGGACTTGACAAAGGAGCTTTCCAAGTCTCTCTGTCTGGGTCCTTACCTGCTGAAGCTTGTAAAACAGTGGATGCACAGCTGTCTACCCTCCGATCCCTCTCAAATGTGTCTGTGCTCATTTCCAACATTGCTAATAGCACATCTAGAGTAGTGAGCACTGGCCATTTTTGGGCCAAAGGTGAAAGAAATGAGTAAGATGGCAGCAGGTTGTCTGCCATTCATATTCACCATTCTACCCCTCAAAGACCTTTTCTAGGAACAAGAAAGGGGAGAGGCAAGATGCTTTGGTTGCATAAATCTGAAGGATTTGCTCCCAACACTTCTAGGACAGGCCCCTCAGAGGCAGAGGGGGAATAATCACAGTGGATGTCATCCTCACAGCAGGGGTCATACACAGAATCAAGATTTCGGGGCTCCTTCCCTAATAGACCCTTTCAGAGCTCTTAATCAGCTGCCTGACTATTGCTCTGTGGAGGCAGTCGGGGGGAGGCACTTGTCTCTGCATTCATTAGGCTGGGCAACCATCACCCAAGATTCATGAGTGAAGAAAATTATAACCAGAGGCTATTACATTACATTCCTTTATCCCCCCTAGTTCAGGAAGACTTCCTGATGTCTCATCCTTGCAAAGGAAGACTGCAGCACAAGAAATAAAAAGGCTATTAGAAAAATGAGTCATTCAAGAGTTCTCACCAAGCTAGCAGCTAGCTAAACCAATATGTACGACAAAGTTCTGTATGGTCACGGTTCAGCTCATCTTACCATCTGTTAAGGAAGCACGACTGGATGTGCTGAATAGAACTTCAGGATGCATGCTACCACATCAAGATAGCTGGGTGCTGCAGGTGGTTTCTTCACTTTTCACTGAAAGCAAGTAATTTCTAGTACAAATCCCTGCCGTTTGGTTTTATACAGCCCCATAGCTGTTCACTAAGTTCATGGCAGTGGTTACAGCTCACAGCAAACTGCAGGGTATCCATGAGTTCCCATTCCTGGATGACTGGTTCATAACAGCTTCCTCCAGGATTATGTTACTCCAAGCCAGGAATTCTTTGCTCCAGATTTGTGCCCATCTGGCAGTCTCAATCAGTATTGAAAACTCAAAGTTTGTCCCTGTCCAGAGTTCACTGGTACTCTTCTGATATGACATTGCAGAGAGCCAGATTACCACAGTCAAAAATTCTAACCTTTCAACAACAAGCCTTCAGCCAGGTGCAAATTACATATCTTGGGATTGATGGCAGCCTTTATCACTCTAGTTCCTCAGGCCAAATTTTATATGAGGGTGCTGCAGTGGAATGTTGCAGTTCAGTGGTCAGTGTGTTACCAACCAATGCATTTTCCCATTTGCCTCACCAACATATACTGACACCATGTCCAGTGGTGCCCTCCAAGTCTCCCTAGGTCACCCTTTTATTATTCTACCAGAACGTGGTGGCTACTGATGTTTCCCAGGTAGAATTGTCGGGAATTACATGGGAAAGATGATCCAAGGCACATGGTCCCTCTCCGAGGCCAGGCTTCATGTCAGTGTTCTGAAGATGAGGGTGGTCTTACTGGTGTTGCAGGGCTTTCAGGGCTACCCCCCCCCCCCCAAGGTGTGATTTTGATCCAGATAGGCAGCATGTCAGTAGTATGGTAGATCAAAAACACAAGGGGGAACTTGTTCTAACCCACTGTGTTGAGAAGCCATGTGGGTTTAGTAGTGGGTGATATCGTCCCATTGCATTCTGGCGGCAGCATATATACCAAGGAAATCCAGTGTTTTAGTCTACAAGTTCAGCAGGTCCATCCTTCTCCCTCATGAGTGGTCCCTCAATCAGGTGGTGGCAGATTGAGTTTTTAGCTACTGTGGGGCTAGCCATGCTATGTCCCATTTGCCACCCTTCCAACATCAAGTGCGGCAGCTACT
This sequence comes from Protopterus annectens, assembly GCF_019279795.1. Taxonomy (NCBI): domain Eukaryota; kingdom Metazoa; phylum Chordata; order Ceratodontiformes; family Protopteridae; genus Protopterus; species Protopterus annectens. The sequence continues at coordinate 857,585,593 of NC_056739.1, forward strand.
TTGCCCTCCTGGAAGGGGAGTCCCTGAGGGATGCTGTAGTCCATAATTGGTCACTGGGTCTCTTGTATGCTTATCCTCCTACTCTCCTCATTCCATTGTTTCTGCAGAAAGCAATGTGGTGAAAGACAAAAGTGACCCTCATTGCTCCCTTTTGGCTTCAACAGGTATGGTTCCCCAACTTCTGACCTCACTTGATACATCCAACTTGGGTCCTGGATCCCATTCCAAACCTTGTCAGGTGCACTCCTCAACCAGATATAGCACCACTGAATTAACCTCATGGTTTCTGCAGTTCCCATGATGGCCTGACAGTCCAAGCTGTCTTCTCAAATGTTGCTTAGCCTGACATAATTTGAGAAACCCTCCGCTAGGAATGTTTACACAAGCAAATGGAAGAGATTTAGGCCTCTTTTCTGACTCTTCTTTCATGATGAGGCTAGTTGTTCTGTCATTAAAGTTCAGATGATTGCCATCTCAGATTTCCATATGGAAGAGAAACTGACTCCCCATTGCTTCCTTAAAGTTGTCAAAAGCTTTCTAAAGGCCATCTCCCCCCTTTAAGAAATCCCATTCCACACTAGAGCATTACATTTTTACTTCAGACTTTGACAAAACCTCCATTTGAACCAACTTTGACTATGGAGCTGAAGTATCTTTCTTGGAAAGTTCTTTTCCTGGTGGCTATTACTTCTGCTCAAAGACTTTCAGAGTTTTAAGCTCGCTCTTGTAAATCACCTTACCTGATGTTTCATAAACGGGTATTACTGCGAACTTAACCCTACCTTTGTCCCCAAGGGGACTTTGGAGTTTTCCTTGAATGAAACTATTGATCTACCTGTTTTCTTCCCAAATTTATCCAGTAAAGGAGATTATATTTTACACTTGATGGATGTATTCCGACAACTGAGATTTTACCTGAACTAAAACTGTAACTAAGACAGACCAGTTCTGATTTTCCTTTTCTTCAGTCAAATTAGGCAAATGGGGTTTCTATCTAGGTGGCTATTTAAATGCATTTTATGTGTGCATAAAGATTTAGCCTTGTCCTGTAATCCCAAAGCTCATTCTACCAGGGCAGTAAACATGTTGACAACCAAATTCTCAATAATGCCTATTCATTTGCGCAGCAGCTACCTAGTCTACCATGCATACCTTTACACCCCAGTACAAGCTGGACTTGCATTTCAGTTCCAGGGCTTCTTTTGGTTCCACCATCTTCCAGAATATCCTTCTATGAAAACTCCCATGGTTTGTAGGAGCTGGGTAGTCTGTCCCATCAGTAGAGGATAGACGGAAGAGACAACATGGAATATGAAAGTTATGTACTTACCATAACACTAGATCCATGTTGTCTTTATCTGACTTTCTTAACTTTCCTCCCTCCCTCCATCCCCTGCCTCATTGTGACTCTGTTGGTCTACAGTTTGATGCAAAGTTCCTAACCAGTGCCTTGTCCTTTTTACAGTCATGATCTGTATTCCAGGTAGATAGGTGTGTCTTGAGTAGCAGTTGTGCGTATGCATTAGGAAGGCAAACTTGATCTGAAGTATTCAGTTGATGGGGGGGATTATGGGTAGGGGAAGAGCCTGAGACGATGTCAGACCCAATAGACCCATCAGTTAAGGACGGTAGAAGACTTCATGGATCTAGTGTTATGGTAAGTACATAACTGTTGTTTATATTGTAATACTTCATATCAGTGCAAGCATTGGCACAGAGTATTCATGCCCCTGAACATGGGGATTCTGAGGAAAAAATAACAAACTGCAACAGGGCATCATAGATCTGAGATGAATAAGAATTTATCTGCTATATACTTGACACAATCGACTATAGCAGTCATGCCAGTTTCTAAATATTTTCCATTGTTTTTATTTGAGATCCAGGATTTGTCTTGAAGATAAAAAAAAATTGGTTCATGTTTTTTGTCTCTTGCTTAGAAAGACTCCGTGAAGTGGCCCAAACTGCACTTCCATAACATAAGTTCTTACAGCAGACAAGTTCATTTCTCAACCAGGTTCTGCTGTTATGCAAAAAGAATGCAAAACATATATTGCTGATGATTTCGCCTTTGACTAGAAATATGCTGAGAAAAACATTTGATGGTGCTGCATAATATCAGTTTTCTGAGATGAAATGGTGGCCCTCTGCAGAGAGTGAAGCACTGGTCTGTCTTTGCTGTACGCTATCATCTATTAAAATCTTAGGCTGCCACATATGGGCTTTCATTTTCCCTGGCCTACACTGAGGCATCCCTACACCATTAAAAAGGGGGAACGAGCATCCCTAGATGCCGTATTTCCTTCTATCTGCTCATGAAGTTTTGATCACCTCTAAATATGTGATTACAAGGTACCCTTATTGATGCCTAAAAATAAGACCTACCAAGTATACCTCTGGTAATAAAGGCCACCACAGAAGCTACCTTTTTGCTTAGCATTATTGTACATAAGCATCTTGGGCAAGAGCTATTGCTTTAACTTAGTGGCTTGTGGCACAGGATAGAGAGAGTTGATAGAGTTCTGCATAGCCATTTAGCATGTGGTAGGGACTGACAGCAGCTATTTCAGGGACTTGCCAGAGGTTTTGTCTTGTGCTTTCAGTCAGAATCTAGTAAGACAAAAGGGCTGTTGTCCAGGCCTAACTGTGAGCATGACTGCATTTCCTATTGCGCTGCAGGAGCTGTGGTCTACAACTCTTCTTAAGCTAGTATTTTCACCAGTGTGGTAAGTACTGCCCTACCTTCTACACATTAACAAGTGGTAGCTTGATAGCAGTATGAAGAGCAAATCTTCAAGTCTTCAGTGGTGTACATCTTTAGTTCAGATTATGAACTTCCTTTTTTTCTTCTGAGCGGAGGAACTTCCATTAGCAAGGATTGAGATGATTCCTGTAGACTCTCCTGGAATTAAGCTTAGACCATCATTTGACATTGCAGAGACTTTGGCAAGGGCAGATGTTCCTGGCATCTAAGAACAGTTTGGTTGAGGCTGTCATGTCTTCATGAAGAATTGGACCAAACTGTACTTGATCATCTGAAGAACAGAATTTCTTTGAAGAACTTGCTCAATAGATCGTTAAAGGCCTCCAAATGTGAGACAAAGCATTGTTCCTAATAAAATATACATATAATGTTCTCCCATCTTTCTTATCCATACTTGCCTAGTTGCAGAACAGGAAGAAGCTTCACAGAGATCACAGAACAGCCAAGCAGTATGTGGCAGTGCTCCTAGTGGCAGCATCTGCAGTGTGTCCCAAAACAACTGCTGTCAAGGTTGCCGGAGAGCAGTTTGGGCTACTTTTGAGACATTGGAGGCAGACTTTTTTGGTTTGACCAGCCTGGACAGCTACAATGCAAGACAGATAAATTCTGAACTTTATAGATTGGGTCATATTCTGGAGTTGCTTGTTGACCATCCCCCTCCATCTTATCCTCATTTGGCAGCTGAAATAGCATTAAAGATCCTGACTTTAGTTGTACTACTCTTGTTAAAAAGAGTGACAGAGACTATGTCAAAGGAGGAAGAAGAGCTAGTATATTCTCTGAGGCTCTGACCATCATGTCATTTGTGTACAAAATTGAGGTGATGCCTGTTGGCTGTCCTGACATTAACCTTAAACCAGTGTGGTGGGAGGAAAACACATTGTTACCCCATCTTGAAAGAGGTGTTGCAAATCCACCACTTAGTCTCTGGGACTGTCTATCAATGGTTAATACCGGAAGAGGATCTGAGCTACTACACCAGTCCTCTCCATAAGCTTCATCTCTAGAGGAGAAACAATTTTACCATCTCCCTGGGCTTGGGAGTACAATGGTGTCAGTCTGTTCATGGCAAAGGAGAAATTATAACTTCACAGATTTTTTCTGTCATGCGGGACATAGGAAATGAGCAGTGGATGTGTTCTTCATTGGCTGGAGAGTTATGTTTTCATTTCCTTAAATTCTTTATCTACTTTAAAAGTTTTGTACAGAATGACCAAGACTTATTTTAGTGCCGCAACAGAGTCTTGGTTCTGATAATATACACATGAAAGCAATGAGAGCTTCATGATTGTGGCAAGATAGACATGTCCATCTCCAAGTGCGCAGCTTTTGCATTTGTCTTGTTTAGTGCCTCCATCTCTCCACAAGGAGATCTTGGAGCCGCACAACATTGCTTGGAAGTCCTCCATAGGCTTTGTCATGGTTTGAAAAGGAAATAGTTCTCCAGTGGGACTGAGAATTATCCCCATCATCTTTATTATGTAAGTCTGCAGCTTTGTTTGGCATGTTTTAAGGCATTTGCTTGATCTTGGCCTTAGTTATTCAATGTTTAAGGTATCATTTCTATATTATGTGACATGTAACTTGATGGAGGGCAGAACTTGTAATCTAAGACTTGTTAAGAAAGTAAGCAGTCAGTGTTCTTTTATAAAAAGAAAGTGGTAGAACACTTTGTGAAAGCATAGATAGCTGCTCAGTTAAACTGTACTTGTGGATAAATACTGCATTCATTTCAGCAAGCATTACATTCTAGGTGTCATGTTTCACAAGTGGACAAGATTTGACCTGTTTTGCACTTCATGCTTTTCTTTATTCTGTGTTCCGTGTAACCTTTTGAAGCTGCCATCATTACTTGCAACTTATTCTTGCTGTATGATGAAATCAGGATCTCCAGTGAAGAAACCATGCTTTCGTAATAATAGTGCTGACTCTAGGGCCGCAAACTTCTCTCTTTTTATGTGACTGATGACCCACACACTTTCTCTCTTTTCCATTTTAGGGGAAATTTGCTGTACTTCCTTGTACATTTTTAAGTGATACAGCATTTTGTGGGGGGAAAAAAGTAGAATGTTGTAGAACCCCCCCCCCCCCCACACACACACACACAGGATATGTTGGTGTCCTAATGCTGTTGCTGATTAACCTCATTTGTGTTTCATAGTCTTGCTGTTTTTAAATTGTTTCATGATGATAATGTTATACACTGATGTTTTTCTTGTTTTTAATATAAAAATGGGCAGAATTAGAAATGGTATATTTCTTAAGCTAGAGGGTATTTTTAGAATTTCATGTTACAGTAGGCTGCTACGCGGCTGTAATGTAGACTGCAGGTCTGCACTCCTCTGATCAAAAAATACTGTCTGCTTTTGCAGTCCAAGTGTTACCCCTTGTCTGATTTGCTGATCTGTTGCAGTACTGCTGCTTCACTTCACCATTATCCTTGGTCCATCTATTTATTAGCCTGAGAGGATAGGGAAAGAAAGTGGTTGCTGTAATGGGGATGCCTTTCGATGCAGATTACGAGACTACACTATTGTCAGCTGCTTGATAATAGTATCCTCAGGGCTAACATTTAAACATCAAAAGTCCGTTAATAGCTTTTGCAGCCATTTTTATTGTGTGCCCTCAGGATTAGAGGTAGGGACTTGGAAGATAAATTCCCCCTCCTTATTGAGCCTGGTAATACCACTTTATTAGCTAAAGGTCTGGACTGGCTTTATAATTTGCGGCTGAGAATGACACACATTGTATTACTAATTATGGACATCTGTTAATTTGAGGGGAGCGGGAAGATGACATGCAGAGGAAATAGCAAAATTGAGGGCAGATACCTGCAAGTGTGAATAAAAAGAACTTTAAAATGTATACCACAGACTTAAGATTATGTGGAAAACAACACTTAGTGTGGAATCTGCACTGGTTTTAGTGCATATATATTAATTATATGAGATACCTAGTAGAATCCCTGTACTAATATTAAATAATTCATGCAAAACCAGCTCTGTGAACATCAAGGCCACCAAAATTAGAATTAAGGACTATAGCAAAAATATAAGCTTCTAGCACTAACTGTATTATATCAGCTGGACATGCAGAACTGGAAAATACCAATTATTATAACTGTAATAGTATATTCAAAGAAAATTAAAGTAGTTTTACCGAGATCTGAGCACTGGACAACTCTCATGAAACACTGACACCCAAAAGGACATACTGAATACACAAATGGTGGAGGAAGTGCATTTGGGTGTAACCGTGGTGTTGTCCTCCCTCGTGGTGAAGATGGTGTTGTCCTCACTCTAGGAGAAGATGTTGTCCGCACTCGTGGTGAATATGTAGTCCTCAGTTGTGGAACAAAGGCTGTTGGTTGCTGTCGTGGTAACCGCTTGACTGGAAGTAGACTATTACTATCATCCATGTCTTGTAACATTATATTTTTTGTGAGCATAAAATCCTTAAATGAGTTTGTCCAGTATGGATATGCGGAGCAGAAACCAAAGAAGAAGATGAGCAAAAATTCCTTCATGGTGTCTTCGTGTGCACTAAAAATGGAAATCACACACATTGTTAGTGGTATTGACAACTTAAAAATGTAAAGAAGCACTTTTCTGAAATTAAGTCCAAGAATATCACTCCCCACAGGACTAACGCTACCTGTGCCAAACTCAGTCCAAGCACATAAACTAACATAAAAGGCACAGTAGCGATGCAGGCAGTAAACACAGCACTAACCAAAATGCAGGAAACAAACCTGAAAAAAACGCTGCTTCATGAACTTAAAAATTCGGATTTATTGTGACACAAACAGAAGACGTCAAAACAATGAAACAAAAAGATAATGCCTGGAACCATTTAAAACAAAAAACCTTCTGATGAAACATTGCATCAAGCTAATCCTAAACTGACGAAGTCAACTGGGATAGTTACAAACTTAATAAAAACAGCTATCTAAGAAATCAGTTAAGCAGTTAACAGGAGAAATTTACAGATGCAGCATTTGTAACTATTTCAGCTAACCCAGACAACAGTGCATCTATCACCTCTGAAAACAATTTCTGCTTCAAATCATCTGTAACCTAACTTGTGTTCTCCCATCACTGACCACTTCACCATCCTGATCTTTTGATCTTACCGCCTCCCAAATTTGTACCCCTGCCCTCTGTATATAGTGTCTCTTTCTACTTCATTGAGATATCTGCTAAAGTAATCAAAAAGCAACTACTTTATCTAAATATCAACTCGGGGGCTAAGTTTAGCATATTACACCCTATCTTCCTAAACATGGCAGCCTCTCACACTGTCAAACCTTTGATTAGTAATTACAGCCTCTCACTCACCACTGGCATAGTTCTTAGCCTTCCCAAATATGTTATTATCCCCTTATCAAGTGTCCTTCTGCAAAGACTGCAATGATTACAAACCAATTTCCAGCTTATGTTCTCTAATAAGGCTATTTCAAGCAATATGCAAACAACTATATGAACATATTTCTGTGGTCTTCTTTGCAACCAATAACGCAGCATCTGTAATTATTCAGTACTATAACCATTCTATACAGTCTTCCCAACAAAATGTCATGTAAACAAAGGGCATATCACGGCAGGAGTATTCATATATATGATTAGAGCCTTTGAGTGTGTCAACCACTCTGTTCTCCGAGTAAATAGCAAGAACTTACTTTGATCCAACTACCATGCAGTAGTTCCAAACTTCTCTGCAAGACAGAACCTTCCAATATTTGCAGGAAAAAAACACCAAAGTATCGGATTATGCTGACAATCATGAACAACAAATGAAATGTATAGCCAGATCAGCCGACAAGGCAGGATGTTAAAAGGCAAATTAAGTTTAATAAAAGTTTAGTAAAAATTGTATAAAAACGTGACCACACACAGCCGTTTCTTCATTTCTAAATACATTCAGTAAGCAGTCAGTTAAATACAAAGTTTCAAATTCAGCGGACCAAAGGATGCAATCTAAGAATAGGTTTTAAAGGGACAGAGTCATTTAGCCCCTATCAGCTTGAACTTCTAGTATCCACTTAATCTCAATGCATTCAGTTTTAGTCCTAAAGTCTCCACCTCTACATCCAGTATTAAACTGTTCCAGAACCAAAAAACTAAATATATGATTTTTATTTGTTACCATAACATCTTTAGCTAGAGCATTTTTACAATATTGTTTCCTAATATAGTAAACGTGCAGACGAATACAGTCTTTTAAAGCATGATTTGTTTTACCAATATAGTATCTTCCACTTAGTCTACGCATTGCTAAATATACCAAATTTCTACTTAAACAGTTGGCATGAAAATTAAAATGATAGACTCGTTCAGTAACATGATGTTTGTAAGATGTACAACTAAAAAATAATATACATTGCAGGATCTGTAAGGATATGTTCCAAGTCCATCATATCTTAACATACCTTTGCATTGTGTCTTATAGCAAAGTAGTTTCTTTAGAGAGTGATTGTTTTTAAAACTGAAACTCGGTATTTCGTCTAAGAGCTTTCTAAATCTATCATCAGGTGTCAGAATAGACCAGTTCCTCTTAATTACATTGCATATTAAGTTCACATCATTTGAGTAAGTAATATTCATCCTCAAGCTACTTTGTTCATTGGTTTTATGTATATTAACATCATAATCTGTAGAAAAATAAGTTTTGCTAAATTATCAATATGTCGCAGCACTTCACTACGCGCTGCTTCAATGTCGCATTCAGAATATCCCCTAGCCAAAAGTTCTTCACTCATTTCACCAAAGGATAGTAGCGTATTAGCATCACTTGCATTTACCCTTGCTGATCTAAACAATTGCCCTTTCAGGACATTTCTGTGTACATAGTGAGGATGCATACAGCCTCAATGCAGCACATTATTTTTCTTATAGGGGTTTATATATATATATATATATATATATATATATATATATATATATATATACACATATATACATATATGTATGAGTCACTGTTCAGGCCTGTAGGTGTAATCCTAATTCAGACATCAAGAAAGTCCACACTTACATCAGAATAGTTTAAAGTGAACTTAAGAAAAGACGTAGTCTGGAGATAGTCGACAAAGTCCTTCAAGATGTTAACAGGACCTGTCCATATAAGAAGAATGTTATCAACAGAACACGCGTAGTTAGCATACATAGTGCCCATTGCTATGCCGACCCTTCGAACAAAGAACTTTTCATCTGAAGAAGTGGCTTTATGTGGTTGTGAAACCTCTCATCTGTTTTTTTTATGTTTTTTTTTTTTTTTTTTTTTTTACTAAAGTTTTTTTAAACTTTGTTTCATTACATCCTACCTTGTAGGCTGATCTACCTTGCAGTGTTTGCCAGCAATTCCTACTCAATCTTGGGTACCCTGAATATCTGTATACCTCAAAAGTTCCATCCTGGGACCACTGCAGTTCTCAATTTTTGTAAATGGCCTCACTCATGAAATTACTGAACTAGTTTGATATTGTATTATTTGACGATGATATTGTTTTATATGTATATATGAAATCCACTCTAAAGCAAGTATAGCATTCTGATTTCTCCTCGCAGTGCATTTGGATTGCAAATAGCAATAATAAACCCAAATTAAAAAAAAGTGAAATGTTTTGGATCTCCTCATAAATTCAGAAATCTCTTTCGACTTGTATTAAGTAATGACAATAACACCATTATTCCAAATAGTTTACAGAGCAAAAATACCTTGCTGTACTTCTTGACCACTCCTTAATTTTTATGTTTCACACAGACACAGTTGTTAGCAAGACTTTATCCCAACTGTAGGTGTGCTATAAAATAGTTGCATTTTATTCCATTGCCAGAAATGTTCAAATTCCTAAAATACAATGTGCTGCCCCTTTGCTGTGTTTGCAGTGAGGTACTTACACCCAAATAATTCAGGTAACAAAGTAAAATATTCTTATTTGTGTTGCTAGCAAGCAGCAGAGCCCACTACTATGAACTGCTGAAGGCCTGCAAATGTTTACTTGCGGTAAAATAGGACTACAATGGCATCAAGTAATCATACTTTCAAAATAATTACATTTGGCCATTGTCTTACTTAAAAACTGCACCCTGTATAAGACAAACAACATATAGCCTAAGCGTTAACCAGGAGAACAGCATTATATTAACAGTGCCACACTTCACAACAACTTTAGGTGAAAAAGCATTGTGTAAGCTCACTCCATTTACTTAGAACAACTTTCACATTGAAATCAGATCACAGAACTCACTAGAATTATTCAAAATCAAACTTAATGAACATCTGCAGCAAGTGTGTGAATGTAAATGTTTTCAAGATGCAGGATTGATGTTTGACAATGACTGGATAAATTATAAGCCACAGGTAAAAGCTGCATTGTCCAAAGCCAAGAATACAGTGTCCATGGGACCGGATAATGTCCCTGGCTGCATTCTACATGAGCTACAAAACAAACTAGCACCATGTCGGTGTGCCCTGTTCAATCTCACCCTTACCTCAGGGTTTGTCCCTAAGGAATGGTGCACTGTTACAGTCATCCCACTCCATAAAGGAGGAACATCTACAGACCCTGGGAACTATAGCCCCATTAGCCTGACAAGTCTGGTATGCAAAACTATGGAGCTGCTTAACAAAGATATAGGCAATCTCCAAACTCTTGATCCCACACAGTTTGGCTTTGTCCAGGGGAGATCCTGCCTGCTGAACCTGATTGACTTCTTCGAAGCAGTCATCAAGGCTGTCGATAAGGGTAAGGCAGTGCATACAGCCCACCTCGACCTGGCCAAGGCCTTTGATACCATTCCCCACTCAGGTATCATTGATAAACTCACCAAACTAGGCATCAATCCTTACTTTACTAGGTGGGTTGCAAATTGGTTCACAGACCGGACCCACAAAGTGAAAGTTGTAGATTCCAAGTCAGACTGTCAATCAGTCACGAGTGGAGTCCCACAGGGCTCAGTCCTGGGCCTCTCCTGTTTGGCATCTACATATCAGAAGTCCAGACAGACACAGAAGGACTCTGGCTGACCATGTTCTCTGATGACTGCAAGCTAGGAGTGGTTATCAATTCCCCAAGTGATGCAGATCCGCGGTGGTGCAGTGGTAGCATTGTTGCCTCACAGCAAGAGGTTCTCCCGTTTGATTCGCGGCTGGAGTGCAGGGAGTGCCTTCTGTGTGGAGAGTGCATGTCCTCCACACGGTTGGGTGGGAGTTCGAAAGGCATGCGTAAATGGGCATGCTTTCGTTGAAGGTTGGACGTCGAACTGGCACCTCGGCGTTCATGAAAATCTACTGCCAATCATTAGCCGACCGGAGTTCCGCTATGGTAACCCCTAACCAGGAAAAGCCGAAAGACAAACAACAACAAGTGATGCAGACATCCTACAAAAGGGCCTCTCCGAGACCAATAACTGGTGTCGGAACCATGGCCTGAAGTTTAACGCTAAAAAAATGCATGATCATCCCCTTTGGAAAAGACTCAGTTCCCACGAATTACTACGTTGATGGGAGCCCACTGAACACTGAAGGGGCCATAAGAGATCTGAGCACCCAGGTCAACAGCTGCCTCAGCTTCGACCACCACATTGCCACTGTGGTCAGAAAGTCCTTCTACGTGGCACATCTTATAACCAAAAGTTTCGCATCCAGGAAGAAAGGGGTCATCATCTCTCTCTGCTCATCCCTCATTAGACCAATCATCGAATATAACACCCGTTTGGCATGTACCAGACCAGACACCTACAACAGCTGGAGAGGCCACAAAGGTACCTCACAAAAAGGATCCTAGGCCTTAAACACATGTTCTACATGGACAGACTCCAGAAACGTTAGCTGTCCTCAGTCTCTTATCGTCTACTTAGAGGTGATCTCTGCTTGACTTACAAAGCCATGTCTGACCCAGCCATACTTGAAATACTACGCCTAAAGAAATCCCAATCCCCCCCCCCCCCCCCACGCCACATGCACCAGAGATCATGACCTCATTACCACAATTAACAGAACATGCTGGAGGGGCAGGTTCATCTCCCAAAGACTGCTCATACTCTGGAATATTCCCATTCATGTCAAGCAGAGCACCTCGCTGGCCATCTTCAAGAGAAATCTCGAGTGGATGGGTAACAAAGTTCACTCCAGGGATCATTCCAGTTGCCCTACTGGATATGGGCACTGTGAACTAACATCGGGTGGCACGATGCTTGGGCAATTTTTTTGGACTAGGCTTGTAAAGGCTCCAGGTCCATTAGCCTAGTACACACTTATGAACCTATATATAATGTTTGCAACTAAAATTATGTCAATATGGTTTGTTTTCGTTTATATAAATGTAAGATTGTCTGTTATAAGAGATAATTTAATAAATATGCTTCTTGTTAAAAAAAAATAAAGCCAATCCATTAACCTTCTAATGATGCATCATGTATTTTATAAATACTGTTAACTATGCTATCAAGTAATGCTAACATAGTTGTATAACTTTTTTAAATTTTCTTTATCGTATAGTACTCTTCAGTGTATTTTTATTTATTTATTGTACTACAATTTAATGTATTTTTTCTTCTTTTTACTGTCCATGAGCCCTGATCATGGCTGAAAAGTGTCACTAGACCAGCATACCCACTGTTTACCAAATTGCAAATGAATAAATAATAAATATTTAATATCTAATTGCTTTAAATGAGGTAATATGTCAAGTTTCTGCACAGAGAAGCACATATCACAAATCAAGAGCATTTTCAGCACATTCTTAACATCTCTCATACAATGTGAATCTGGTAATATCTGTGGGAACCGTATTGTAGCAGTTATATAGAATTGCTGTCAAATTCTCACCTGTTGACAGCTTTTGCTTAAGTGCCCAGAGTCTCTAATATGAAAGAACAGGCTTAGGTCTCATGATACTTAATTGTTTTCACTGCTCAGGTCTCAATCAAGAACATTCCTGATTTTAACTTCTCCATATAAGTGCTTAGTGCTACATGCCATTGGATCAGCTAATGTATAGTTTATCTAACATGTTCCTACGAGTTTGCTAGTTATTAGTTAGAAACTATGATTATTTTTCTTCAGGAAGAACTTTAGAGCAGCATTGAAACAATCTGGCTTCTTCTGTTTGATGTTACTTCCCATCCTGCCCCTTCCTCCCTAAGGTTTCAGAGGTCCCACTGTGTGAGGATAATGATTATCTCACATTTGATCTTTTGCTGTTTACATTTGCCCCATATAAAAATAGCCATTACCTCATGCCATTTTAATTTCTTCTTCTTGCTTTAAAATTACTAGAGATGTTAGCATTTTCCATTCCCAAGTTTATTCAGCAGATTTGACTTTGTTTCCAATCATTGAGTTTAAACAAATGTCATAAATATTCATAATTATAGGAAATCATATTATTATTTCTGTCATTGCTGAATATCTTTGTCATCTTTGCCTAAGTTGGTAAGCAAGTGAAGCTGGTAGCCGCAGCCCTCAAATACTAATATTTGCATAGTCTAAATTGTCTTGTGGTATACTTTGCACTGATTATAGTGAAAAGTTGCACTTTTGATATCATTTTGCATTACCGACACAATACCTAAATTGTTTTGAGAGTGCCATCATTGAGCCAGTTATGTGACTTGAAATTAATTGCTTGTTTTGGGGGCATATATCCACAATCAGCTAGATCAGCAACCTGCATTTCCATTTAATCCCATTTGTAATGAGGAGCTGATGTCTCCCTAACTTCCATCTAGCTGGCCTTTCTTACAAATGGAATTAAATGGGAAATGTTGCAGTGATGTGAACTTCTTAATTTATCGGGTCCATGTTCAGCTACCGAAAACAATAAAACGTGAACAAATTATGAATGGAAAAGAGCAAAAAAAAAAAGCAGCGAACAAGGACATCAATCAAAATAAATTCATTAAATGTATTTCCGTTAGTTTTATATACAGGTTAGTTATGTGTTTATCAACCAGAGGAGAAGTTGTGGACCATAATTAACAGAGTTGAAAGAATGTAGTTTGGAGGGGAAGAGGGAAAGAGTTGAGTGGGAAAAGTTTCTCCCCACGTAACAAGGTTGTTTAAGATTGCCTAATTTAAAGAGATAGTTTAGAATTAAGTAGTTAAGACATATATATATATATATATATATATATATATATATATATATATATTTATAAAACACAAGCAATAAATTATAAATTAAAGTGGAAAGGAATGGTGATGACATGGGGGGTATTGAGAAGTTAGGTGAAAGTAGGATTTCAGATGCAGGTCCTAATGGATAACAACCATGCAGAATACTACATTCATAAAGTAGTAAAAAGTGTTCTAAAAGCTTCACAAACATGGAAATGAGAGTGGGGATTTTACCAATAGGAATGACTGCAAATAGAGTGCAGGAATTTAGTGGAGAAAATTACCAAAGGAAACAAGACATTGTGAATAAATAGAGAAAGAAAGGTAACAAAGTGGGATGACGCCAAGCGGAAGTTTGGACTGCAGGTTAGACACTCCTTTCCATACCAGGTATTGCTAACAAGGGATAGGGGAGTGTTAAGTGAGCTCTGCCCGAGTACAGTTTTTACCAGAGCCTAGAACATAGATTGCTATAAAACAAGGCTAATTAATTGGGCATATAAAATGTTGCATGGTAACTATAATCATAGGTTTATAGGTTAGTACTAAGCTAACTGCTCTTGTGAGCCATTTTAAGCCTAGCCAATTATCCCTTGTGAGACTCAAACCCTGCACCTTGTGTTTGTAAGGCAACCACCTTACCAATTAGACCACAGAGGACAAAGACAGAAAAGATTGACAAGAGAGATAATTAAAAGGCATTAAAAAAACACAGTAGAACATCTGTATGCCTCCCATTTATGCAACAAAGTCCATAAAGTGTAGGATTTTTATTTGGAAGTGTTTGCATAGGCATTTTTATACCCCAAGGAGACTTCCGAGATTTTTTCCCTGGGTAGATAGCAAATTCTGGATGTGGGATAGGGCAGAGATAGGTAGTTGAGAACATGATTTTTAGGAATGCAATGAGTTGGCAGATTTTAAACCCTACAGAGTCAGCAATATTAGGGGAGCAAATGGTTGCAAGTAAGGAATGATTCTTTTGAGCTGAGATGCAGGATCTGATATAGGATCTTAATTGATTAGGAATGGTAAGGCCTTACATTTAATTCTATTGGCTACTAAAAAGCAATTACTAGGAAATGTAAATCAAATTCTAAACCAGCTGTAATTGAAGTACTGAATATTGTAAAGGTGATAAAATAATTGGAGTTGGGCTCTTTAGAAAAGGGACAGAACAAATGTCAGAAATTAATGTAAATTATGGGGATAATACATGCAAGATAATATTCAGGAGGAGGGATGTTTAAAAGCAGAAATTGAGCAATTTATATAATGTTGGGGTGAATGGTTTAAAAAAAAAACATGTATAATGCATAAAAATGAAAACTGTTGCTATGCTTTGTTTTCTTTTCTGTTATTGTATTTATATCTATGTTATTGTCTATGATGTAGGAATTTAAAAATACTATTTAAACAAAACTAAACCTATAATTTTTTGTACAGCACAGCAGGAATTCAGACTGCCACTAACAGCCAAACTATCCAAGAACTCCACAACAGCCCTCCAATTGCTTTAGAAGTGGTTCTCCTCGGCTAATTCCCCTAAGCACAAGTACTATTGCCTGTCAGTAAAATAGGTGGACTGGCTACCTGTTGAGCAAAGAGGGAACACGCTTCTTAGTTTCCTAATTTATAAGCTATTAACATCAAGACACTTAACAAACCCCCCCCTTGCTAAGAACACCCCAGTAATTCTCTCCTACAGCTGCTTTAGGAGTCACCTCCGATCAAGGCCAGCTGTACAAATACCCAAAACTAAGCTCCAGTGTTTCTCTGTTCTAGCCATCAAACTCTGACAAGGATTATCAGCCATATTAAAGTATCTTGCCTCTTACACCAAATTCAGCCCCCAGTATAAAACCTGCCTGCTGAATTAATTCCACTATAAATACCTCGCATCAAACTTCATCACTTAACTCCAATACCCCCCCTTTTACTTTGTTCTTATTTATGTCCCAGTACTCACAGCTCAATCACTCAGCTATGTATATGTATAGAGACTTTATCATCATTTATTCTCTTCTCAGTTACATTCATGACAATGTATATTAATCCTTTGTACCACTTTATATATTTTAAGATGTTCTTCGTTTTCCATTGCTGCAGTCCTTACTATTGGGTATAGTCCGCGTCCAGTCGGCCCGAATACCAGAGTATAAGGCTGACGTCGGTCAGGGCGCATTAGACTGACGTCAGTACGTCAGGGTACTAATGCGCATGACCGACGTCATATCCTCAGTCTTTTTTGCCGCATGGTCCGATGCAGAAGCAGTTTTGCGAGTGCGGGTTGGCGTTCTGAAATATTTCCGAAACCGGAGTTTCAGACCGAAACAGAGTTGGCTAAGTACCCCGTTGGGAACATTTTGGTTTTTCTTGCCTCAGTATTTTACCGGATGTCAGAAAAAGTGAATAACTGTATTTCTTGTGGGAAACAGATACCTCATAGGGATTACCATACCTTGTGTATACCTTGTTTAGGGCCTGAGCACGACGTTGTTGGTTGCCGCTCTTGTGCTAGGTTTAACAAACGCACTATTAAGAGGAGGTTAGACTGTGCCAGGTTAGTGTTTGGGAAGCGTTGCAATTATAAAATGCCGTCGGATGCTCCGACGCCCGCTTCGTCCAAGAAGCGCAAGGACAAAACAGTGAAGCCTAGGATTTTATTCTCGCCTGTTCCTAGTACCAAAGAAGGGGAACACGTGGAGACCAATTTTGGATTTATCTCTCCTCAACACTTTTCTGGACATTCCCAAGTTCAAGATGTTGACGTTACAACAGCTTTTACCTCTGCTGGGCAAAGATCACTGGATGGTAACTTTAGATCTCAAGGAAGCTTACCTTCATGTGCCTATAAGGCTAAGTTGCAGGAAGTATCTGCGGTTTCGAGCTGGAAATTTTCATTATCAGTTCTCTGCATTGCCCTTTGGCTTATCTACTGCCAGAGTATTCACAAAGGTTCTGGCTCCAGTGATAGCTTACTTCAGGCTTCAAGGAATTCAAATCTATCCTTACTTGGACGACTGCCTGATTCTGGCTCAAGAAAAGGAAGACCTTCTACAGCATCTGGAATATGTTATAGCAGTGCTAAGATGCCTAGGGTATTCTGTGAACGAAATAAAGTCCAGTCTAGTACCCTCTCAAGACATGTGCTTTCTGGGTGTGAGACTGAATACAGCAGCCCAGATGGCCTTTTTAACCCCGGACAAACAAAAGAGTCTGTCACTTTACTTCCATCAACTATCTCATCAGTCCGTGCTGACTGCAAGGACAGTCCTTCAAGCATTAGGGTTCATGGCATCTTGTATTCTGGTGCTTCCCAATGCCAAACTGCATATGAGGAAGCTACAATGGTATCTCAAAAATGTATGGACACAGCACTGCCAGGATTTGGACACTGTCATTCCAATAATACCTTGCCTTCAAAAAGAATTCTTGTGGTGGGCTCAGGAATGTCACCTAAACAAGGGACTCTCTGTGACCCGGCCAGGGGCAAGTCAGATTTTAACGACAGATGCCTCGGACATTGCTTGGGGAGCTCATCTAAATGGAAAGTGGATACAAGACAAGTGGCCTGCCAGACTACAGCATCTACATATCAACATGAAGGAGATGTTAGCAGTCCAGTTTGCATTAATGGCTTTCAAGGAGTTACTTCTTCCAGGGCAGGTGTTGATTCTAACAGACAACACAACTGTCATGTGGTACATCAACAAGCAAGGGGGAACACATTCTTATCCTCTATGCAGGCAAGCAATGATTTTATGGGAGACTGCGCTAAGCTTGCAACTAACTCTTCAGGCAAGGTTTCTGCCAGGAGCACAGAACTCCTTAGCAGATGTGTTAAGCAGACAAATCATGGATCCCCACGAGTGGAAACTGGATCTTCATGTATTTCAGAAATTGACAGTGTCATGGGGAACTCCAGACATAGATCTGTTCGCTTCTCCACTAAACCACCAGCTGCCAAAGTATTGCACAAAGGGGTTTCATCACACAGCTTGGAAAGTGGATGCTCTGTCTTTCAGTTGGAAAAACCTTCATGTGTATGCCTTTCCACCTCTGCCTCTTCTTCCAAAGGTACTATTAAAGGTCAGACAAGACAGGCCAAGGATGATTTTGATAGCTCCAGATTGGCCTCGGCAACACTGGTACCCACTACTACGGAGTCTGGTAAAGAAGCCTCCATGGCCTTTACCTCTGATTCCTCATCTGTTATCTCAGAAGGACGGTCATCTGCTCAATGTCAAGCTTCACTCTCTTCATCTAACAGCCTGGCATATTCTGTGTTGAAACACAGCAGGTCTCAACTTCCTCAACAAGTTTTAAATGTGATTATGGAAGCTAGAAGACCTAGTACAAGGAGAGTGTACGCAGAAAAATGGAAGAGATTTTTATTTTGGAGTACAGCAAAGAATTTGGAGATTTCTGAGCCTAATTTGAGTGTGGCTCTTCAATATCTTACTGAGTTATTGGACAAAGGTTTGTCCTTCTCTTCCATTAAGATTCATGCTGCAGCAATTTCAGCTCACTATGATTGTGACCCACCTTTGTTTTCGCATCCTTTGTTCAAGCAGTTTCTTAGAGGGGCAAAGAATATAAGACCCCACGTAGAGCTCCTACTCCTGCTTGGGATCTCAATTTTGTGTTGGAAAAACTTACTCTACAACCTTTTGAGCCTGCAGCTACTGCTGAATTGAAATACTTGTCATGGAAGACTGCTTTTCTGTTGGCTATTACTTCTGCAAGAAGGGTGTCTGAGTTGCAGGCC
Source organism: Protopterus annectens (assembly GCF_019279795.1). Lineage (NCBI taxonomy): Eukaryota > Metazoa > Chordata > Ceratodontiformes > Protopteridae > Protopterus > Protopterus annectens. The sequence goes on from NC_056739.1 coordinate 857,604,246, forward strand.
CTTATGGCAGTAGAGCCCTTTTGATTTTCCATAAGGATAGGGTATCATTACGCACTAATCCTTCCTTTATGCCTAAGGTGGTTTCTAGTGTGGCTTTAAACCAAACTATTCATTTGCCTACGTTTTATGCAGACCCTCAAAATAAAGGGGAAAAGATTTTGCACACTTTAGATGTACACAGGCAATTGCGTTATTATTTAAGCAGGACTAAGGATTTTAGGCAGTCTCAGCAGTTGTTTGTTTCTTTTGCTTTGAGTTCACAGGGCAAGCCTGTGTCAAAACAAACTATTTCTAGGTGGATTGGCTTTTGCATTGCATTTTGTTATTCCCATCATGGCAAGGAGATTCCAGCTGGGATTAGGCCTCATTCCACTAGGGCTACTGCCACTTCAACAGCATTTCTAAGGGGTGGCAACTAAGGATATTTTGGAAGCAGCTACTTGGAGTTCAGTGCATACTTTCTCTAAGCATTATCACCTTCCTATCTACTCTAAGTCTAGGGCTGGTTTTGCCACAGCTGTTTTGCAAGGCATGTTGTCAGCTCCTACTTCTTTATGATTTGCCAGCCTCCCTTACCTCTGCTTTGGGATTCTACCCAATAGTAAGGACTGCAGCAATGGAAACGAAGAACATAGTACAGTTTTGTACCTACCATAAATGTAGATGTTCGAGGATTCCATTGCTGCAGTCCAATTTACCGTCCCTCCTTCCCCTCTGTGTTTAGGGGTGGTTGTGTAGGTGAGTTTACATGCTTATATTTTTGTATATATTCTTGTATATATTGTACATGTTTTTGGTGCAGGTCTTTTGGGACTTGTCTTTTTAGGGTCTTCTGACATCTGGGGCAAGAAAAGACTGAGGATATGACGTCGGTCATGCGCATTAGTACCCTGACGTACTGACGTCAGTCTAATGCGCCCTGACCGACGTCAGCCTTATACTCTGGTATTCGGGCCGACTGGACGCGGACTATACCCAATAGTAAGGACTGCAGCAATGGAATCCTCGAACATCTACATTTATGGTAGGTACAAAACTGTACTTTCTGATTACACAGTTTAATTTTAGTTTTCTTGGTATAACCTAGGTTGGGACTGAAATTGGTCATTTCTGATCAGTGCTCTGTCCTGGTAAGCAAACAGACATAAATATAAATGGCATGACATTCTTTTCCGAGTGCACGCTGTTTGAGTTATTACAGAGGTATGAAGGTGATGCATATCTGCATAATTAGTAATATAAATGTAAATATGTTTTGTTTATTTCTTATGTGATCCTGCTCACCTGGGCTGTCTGCAAATGGTCTGTTAAGATCAGTGAACTACCCTGGTAAACCATTGTAACTAACTAAATAAATAAATGATGCTTTGTATATACAAAGCTGTACAACTGCCAGTGCAAATATCGGTGGCAGTTTCTTTCAACATCATCTGAGGTATTGGTTTTAGAAATATTAATATGCATATTGAAATACTGCATTTTTCATAAATTGACTTACATCTCCTAAGAGTTGACCCAGTTCGGGATTTGGGAACTTATGTGGATACTTAACTTTTGACCAACATGTGTCCATTGTTGTAAAAAAGTTCTTCTACATTGCAGAGCTTATAAACAAAGGGATTTACTTATCCCCCATTGCACCAGTCACTGAGTATAATGCCCTATTGTGCATATATCTGTCCAGACACATGCAACAACTGGAACGCCCACAGTGATACCTTAATTAAAGGATAAAAGCCCTAAGTAATATGTCCCATATGGACTGATTCATAGCTGTCATTATACTCTGTATCCTGCAAAGAGGCGATCCATATCTGGCAAACAGTGCATTCTGTGACCCAAATTGATGCATTTACTGCAGCAAGTCAAATGGCATCAGAAATAGTCTAGGGATCTAAACCTCTTCTGTAGCCTCAAAAGAATGGTGAGGAGAGGAGTAGATGTCCCCCTCCTCATAAATCAAATCTTATCCCTCTCCATATTCAAGCATAACTAAATATCACTGTGGAACAAAAAAATACCCCAGGACTGCCTGTACTGTTAATGTACAGAGGCAGCTCTTAAGTGCTTTATCCCATGCACTAGTCCCCTTTCATTATCTGTGGTATGATCCCAGTTACTCACACTAAGTGTAATATATAAATGTTAAGTTGTCTATCTCACCTTCATTCTTGCTGGATGGGTTCGGAGCCGACCTCGGCTCCGACTCGGCCACTCTAAAAGCTCGAGAGTTGGTTCCACCGGCTCGAGGCTCCCCTTATATCCCACAATGCTAGGCGAGAGTTACCTCAGATCTCGTTTGCCGCTACAGCTTCGAGGTTGGTTGTTTCTACCGGTTCCTGGTGAGTACTATTTTTCTGGTGAAAATTAGTCTTTAAAACCCCTTTAAGTTAATATTCTTACTTAGTTAGTGTAGGTTAGAAAACTTTATTCCCTACCCTAAATATTTTCCGTTTCTTTTCCCAAGAACCTTTGGTTCTTCCCTTGGGCCTAGGCCTTCCCTTCCCTAGTGGAGTGTGTGTGTTTTTTTGTAGTTTATTCTAGTTTATTGTAGTTTTAAATTACTAGTATTACTACTAATTTTATTGTGTTTACCTGACAGGGTATAACTTGTGTGTTTGTGTGCGTGTTTGTGTACACCTGTCAGACAAAAATGTCTAAAGAAGCAAAGGTCTCCGGATTCAAGAAGTGTGATGCGTGCTGTCAGAAAATGTCTCTGACAGACGCTCACACTTCTTGTGTCTATTGTCTGGGGCCTTTGCACCTGCAGGACTCCTGTGCTGTGTGCCATGGCTTCAGCCCCAGGGTCCTGCAGGAAAGAAAAAATAAATTAATTCTTAGAGGCTTACTGAAGCCAGAGGATTCCCTGTCTGTTTCAACAGGGAAGCCCTCTAAGGCATCTAGGTCTTCGGCTCCGGCTTCTGAGCCGAGACCTCAGGTTTCTCAACCTTTGCCTTTATCGGCTCCGGCTGGAGCCGATAAGTCTCAGTCCACAGTTTCTGTGGCTCGGCTCGCCGGAGCCGAGGTTATTGAGGTTCCCGTGTCGGCTCCGACCAGACCTTCGGAGCCGACAACCAGGAAGAGGTCCAGGTCACCATCTCTTGGCTCCGTTCATTCGGCCCAGGATCTCCCCTGCTGTCTGAACGGAGCCAAAGGTCTCACTCCTCTAGGTCATCGAGGCTGTCGGATCATGACCTTCAGAGGGTAGTGAGTCGACTACTTAAGTCCGAGGCACTAGCCCAGATGCTTCAGAGCCCGACTCATCAGTCGATGCCTGCCCCGGTCCATCAACATTTTCCTCCTTCGACTCTCTTGAGTTCGGAGCCGGGTCGGCGCGGAACCGAGACTGTGATTACGTGGGACCCGATACAATTGTCTTCGGCCCGTCGCCGGCTCCGTTCTTCTTTGGAAGAATCTCGGCGCCGGACTTCCCTCGTCGGCTCCGGGGTGAGTGGCATCGGACCCTTGTCCGACCCCCTCTCCCTCTCGGGCTTCGGCTGGTGAGTTCGGCTCCGACATCGGCCTCGAGCCATCACTGTGGGTGCCGACGGGGGTTCTAAGCTCCTCGGAGCGGGGACCTCTGGCTCTGCCTGACAGGGGTGCATTCGAGGTCATGCGGAGTGTGTTAGAGCCTGGCTCTACTCCACAGTCGGCTCCGCCCCTCCCTCTATGCTGCCTCAGGGTAAGTCGACTCACTCCCTCATCCCGGACCGCAGAGAGCCAGCTCCTCAGGAGCCCCTGTGGGATTTCATCCTCTTCCGAGGCCTCTCCTGATTTGGCAGAAGAGCCCCTCGGAAGAGGAAGTGTAAGAGGAAACACATTGACTCACCTGAGTCCATCACGCCAGACACAGATTTGGATGATTCTGAGGGTTCCCCGTTCCCCTTCTGAAGATGTCTCATTTGCAGACATTCTGGACATCCTGAAACAGCGCGGCACTTCGCCCGCCCTCAACCCTTCGGAGGACGAATCTGTGTATCTTGAGGCGTTTGGCTCTCGTCCTTCCACCTCCTGGGTGTCCCCTCCCTTCAACCCCCTCATGCAGGTGGTTGCTAAGAAGGCATGGACGGCTCCTGATTCAGTGGACCCCACTCCCAGGAGACCCTCTAAGTTCATCACAGCTCCAGCAGACAAGCAATTTTTAACAAAAGGAGTTTCTGTGGATGCTATGGTGGTAGCTGCTGCCACAAAGAAGGAACTGGCTGATCCTTCAGTACCTGTCCATCCACCTAACAAGGAATCTAGGTCCATGGATAGGTACGGGAAGCGGATGTTCTCCTCAGCGACATTTACCATGCGTTCGCTGAACTACCTGTGCCATTTCACTCGTCTTCAAAGGGACTTGATCAAGGAAGCGAGTGAAATGTTAAAGGATCCTACAGCTGCGGGTTTCCAAGACAAGATGAACACGCAGCTGGCTACCCTTAATTCCATATCCAACTCCTCCATGCGCCTCCTTTCTTACGCGGCTGATGGAGCGAGCAGAGCCGCAGGGACAGGTGTGGCCTTACGTAGGCACGCCTGGATGCGGCTATGCAAATTAGCAGACCCTTTCAAGACGCTCTTTCCCGTACTCCCCTTTTGATGGATCATCTCTCTTTGGTCCTCAAGTGAAAGAAACCCTGACTAGGTGCGAGACTGATGGCAAGACCCTTTCTGCCGCCGGAGTCCGTTTTTCGACTCCTTCCAGGCCTTACCCCAAAGGCCAGAAGGGTGGAAAGATGTGGTTCCGTAAACAATCTCAAGGGACTTCGCTTGACGCACAGAGTCGCTTTTCCTACCAAAGGCAGAGGTGGGAATAACAATGGTAGACGCCGCCCTAGGGGCAGGGGGGTCCGCAGAACCAGGGCAATCGGGAAGCCTTCCTGACAAGCCCTTTCAGCATCCCTGAGGTGTTGCCCGACTGCCCATCTTCGGAGGCAGTCGGGGGAAGATTGTCACTGTACCCAGAAGCCTGGCTATCCCTGACTCAAGACAAATGGGTACAGTCCATCATTTCAAGGCTATTCTATCCCCTTTCTTCGCTTCCAAATCAGTCAAAAAAATCCCTTCCAGATGTTCCACCGCTCAAAGGGATCTAGCAGCTTTGGAAATTTCAAAACTGCTTGCAAAAGAGCAATTCAGCCAGTGCCAGCAGACCAACAAGGATCGGAATCTACTCAAGGTTCTTTTTAGTTCCAAAGAAAACAGGGGACTGGAGACCGATATTGGATCTCAGTGTCTTGAACAAATCAGTCAAGAAAACAAGATTTCGGATGGTCACGCTGCAATCCATCCTTCCCCTTTTGGGCAAAGGAAACTGGATGTGCTCTATAGACCTTCGATGCGTACTATCACATAAAATGAACAGACGCTCCAGAAGATTCCTCCGCTTCAGGCTGGGAACCAGTCATTTTCAGTTCAGGGCCCTGCCCTTTGGTCTCACCACTGCCCCGGTGTTTACCAAATGCATGGCAGTGGTAGCTTCTCACCTGAGACGACAAGGATTCCAGGTGTTTCCATATTTGGACGACTGGCTCCTCACAGCTCCCACCAAGCATCTCCTTCTGATGGCCAGAGATTATACTTTTGCTTGTCAAAAACTGGGTATTTCAATAAATTGCGAAAAGTCTGTTTTGTCGCCTTGTCGCACTATTACCTACATAGGCGCAAATCTAGATACTATAAACATGTCTGCAAGGCTAACACACCAAAGGATATCAGACATTCACAAATTGGTATCACTCCTTCTCAACAACAACAGAATCAAAGCCAGGTTAGTTCTAAAGGTGTTGGGAATCATGGCAGCGCCATACCTCTCCTTCCATTAGCCAGATACCACATGCGGATCCTTCAGTGGATGCTTTTACTCAATGGTCATACCAGGAACTTCCAATGTCTCACACCATTGAGATTACGCAGGCGCGCAACAAGCATCTCATGTGGTGGACGTCTTCCCCCCAGCCCCTGTCAGGAAGACCCTTTGTTCCACCTCCTCCGGTTGCTACACTGACAACGGATGCCTCCCTGATCGGGTGGGGGGGGCATTATCAGGGCAGGACAGTCCAGGGCACATGGCAACCAAACGAATGCCACTTGCACATAAATGTTCTGGAGATGAGAGCAGTGCTTTTAGCGTTGCAAGCCCTTCAAGACTCTCTTCCCTTGGGAACAATTGCAATCCAGACAGACAATATGTCTGTAGTGTGGTACATCAACAAACAAGGCGGAACCAGATCATACCCCTGTGTCGAGAAGCACTCGGAGTGTGAGAATGGGCGATTTCTTCTCAGCGTTTTCTGATAGCAACGCACATCCCCGGAAGTCCAATCATATTATGGACAAGTTGAGCAGAGCTATTCTCATGCCTCACGAGTGGTCTCTGAAAGACTCTGTAGTGAGAGAAATTTTTCTCAAGTGGGGTCAGCCTTGCTGCGATCTTTTGCTACTCCCCAAAACAGCAAGTGCAGAGAATATTTCACTCTATTCCCTTTACCAGGCCAACCCAGCAGAGACGCCTAGTCCAAGTTTGGCCCCGGGACTTCTGTATGCATTCCCTCCTTTCCCACTGATCTCTCAAGTAATTCAGAAAGCTATCGCTCAGAAGGCATCCTTGATCCTCATTGCTCCTTACTGGCCTCGACAAGTGTGGTTCCCCTTTCTACATCGCTTTCTCTTGAGCGACCGTGGAATCTGGACCTAGTTCCAGATCTTTTGATCCATCAGTCGGGTCAGTTTCATCGCCCTCCCCTCTCTGAACCTCACTGCTTGGTTCCTCCAGTTCCAACCGTAGCCAGGCTTCCTCAATTATCTCACTCTGTTAGAGATATATTGATAGCTTCCCATAAATCTTCCACTCGAAAGATTTATTTGAGTAAGTGGAAACGCTTCTCATATTGGGCACAAGGAAAGGACATAGATCCTTTCACCGCTTCCATCCAACTAGTCCTTGATTTTCTAGCTGAACTCTTCCATGCAGGTTCATCTCCATCTACACTTAAGGTTCAATTGGCAGCTATTTCTAACTTCCATGTGGGTATTTCTGAATCTGCCCTAATGTCCCACAAACTTTGCAAAGCCTTTTGAAAGGAGTTTTTCTTCTCAGACCTCCTATAAGAAATCCTCCTTCTCCTTGGGACCTAAATTTAGTTCTTGCTTCTTTGATTCTTTCCCCTTTCGAACCTGCAGCTTCCTGTTCCTTGAAATTGTTATCATGGAAAACTCTTTTCTGGTAGCTATTACATCAGCTAGAAGAGTTTCAGAGCTTCAAGCACTCAGTTGTCGTCCTCCTTATCTTTTGTTTCATAAGGACAGAGTATCCTTACGAACTAACCCATCCTTTTGCCTAAGGTGGTGTCGACATCAAATCTAGACCAAAGCATAGACGTCCGTGTCTTGTTTGCAGAGTATTCCAATAGGTCTGAACAAAAATTACACTGCCTGGATGTTCATCGTCAATTGAGGTACTACTTGGATAGAACAAAACAATTCAGAAAATCTGATCAGCTGTTTGTCTCCTATGAAAGCAGAAAGGGACTTTCAGTTTCAAAGGTATCATTATCCAGATGGCTAACATCTTTGATTTCCCTGGTATATGAAATTAGACAACAAAATTGCCTAATAAACCTAAAGCCCATTCCACCAGAGCTTTGGCTACTTCTTTAGCCTTCCAAGACAGACTGCCTATTGACACCATTTGTGCAGCGGCTACTTGGGCTACTCCTCACACTTTTATTTCTCATTATAAGTTGGATTTAGCTTCTAGACATAGAGCTAATTTTGGTTCCACTGTTCTCAGGAGTCTGTTCCGTTAGGCCACCCGGGACAAGGTGCTAGGGACGCGGTCCCATCCAGCAAGAATGAAGGCGAGATAGACAACTTAACATATAGAAGTTATGTTCTTACCATAACGTTCCATGTTAGTTGTCTTCTTCTCGCCTTCTTCTTGCGTCTCACCCTCCTTCCCCCTGGCCTGGACAGACCTAGAGGAGTTGTGATCGTGACCTCTCTTTCTACCACCTCTTTCTTAGGCATATGCTGTTGTGCATATTTCCTGGATCAGGATGTAGGTCACCCTTCTTCTTCCTTTTATTAGAGGTGGATTATGTTTTAGAATGATTCTGTTACTATTATAAGCTGGGGTTAGCTTACAAACGAGATCTGAGGTAACTCTCGCCTAGCATTGTGGGATATAAGGGGAGCCTCGAGCCGGTGGAACCAACTCTCGAGCTTTTAGAGGTGGCAGTCGGAGCCGAGGTCGGCTCCGAACCCATCCAGCAAGAAGAAGGCGAGAAGAAGACAACTAACATGGAACGTTATGGTAAGAACATAACTTCTATTTAGCGATCATTGGCTGGGTAAGGCCAGTCTCAACCAAATGAGATAGGTTAATAAGTGCAAAAAGGGAAACTGACTCGACTTAAAATGTCCCACAAGGACAACTAGCCTAGTACTTACCAATGAACCTACAAAGTAAGGATCTGCTTGAATTCCTAATGAATAACAATCTGAAATGGTTTTCACATCAAAAAGGTTTACTCAAAATTTGTCTAAGGCTTGGATTATTATGTAGACTTTGCATGAATAACTACAACCTTCACCTGTACATTGAGGAACCCTTTTTATTTTTGTGGTATCCTTATCAAATTGCAGTTGTATCAGTTTGGCAGACATAAAATAACATACCTAAACATGGATTTACCCTTGCTAGCATTTCACACCACTGTCTAGCACTAATGAAGTTTCAGGGCCTGGCTTGAATCATTCTGTTGCTGTTATTCAGCTAGTATTGGTACCTTTCATTTTGTATACAAGTGAAACACCCAGATTATTCTGTCACCAATGTTAGTCAGTTTAAGAGCTCAGAAACTCTATCACATTACAAAATACTGCTTCAGAAACAAGTCCTACAATTGCTTTCAATGTAATAAATGATGATCTTAAACTGATAAGGCAGTGACTTTTGGACTAAATAAAATTTCACCAAGTTTGGGTTTCTAAACTTTGTGAGACTCTGGCAGTACTACCATCATAATTGTTTATTAATCACTTAAAGAGCATATAGTTTGACTAGAATGGAATAGCCACAGCTTTTGCCATTTTAAAGGTGTCTCTTCCAGAAGTTCTTCATATTGATAACTGCTGCCTAAGCTATATGGGTTATATCCTGCAGATGATGTAACATCCAGCCAGCTTCCAACACTTTAATGCACCTTACATGCACCCAAACCATTAATCAGCTTCAGATGAGCTGAATAAAAAGACAGGTTTGGGTGCCAAGCTGTTCAGAGCTTTCTTGATGCCTAGAAGATCTCTCCTGTGTGGGCTTTTTGGTGATCGACCATCAGCTATCAGTGTACCATTGCTGGACAGATATGTTCCCTTCACAGAAAAACTTTTTGTGTTACTTTTTAAATTATTTAAACTTAGTTTTTGTATAAAACAACCACTTTTAAAGCTAGAAAGAAAGGATTTTCCTTGATTTGTAATTTTTAAGTTCTTTTAAAAAGGAATGCACTTTTGTATTTTGTGGTAAAATGTTAAAAGTTTAAAACTAATTTTTCTATGGAGAAACTGTGCATCTAATGTTCTCTCTTCCCTCAGTGTATGGGTCTTCAGATCTGACACTGGCCAATCATAGACTTTGGATGCAGGGCTCAAGTTCCTCTCCTTACCTATAATTTCCACCCTAGCACTAAACTACCTCAGATCTCATTTGCCATAGAATCACTGCAGATGCAGATCTCTTGGCTCAGTGTTTTTGGAAGCCTTTTTGGGTTTCAGTGAAGTGTTTCTTCATACCTTTCTATTCCTTCAGGTTGTTTTTACTGTTTTGTTTTTCACTTTCTGTCCTCCCTTATTGTAGTATTAAAAAAAGAAATTCTGAGTACTTTGTATTGAATTAATGCTGCTTCCCTCCTGGCTTCAGGTAGTTGCTAGGATTGAATACCAAAATTGTCTTTATATAGATTATTACAATAGTCTTGTTGTTTTAGTCTATTGTTTATATCACTGTTGGTGTTTTGGGCTTTTTCTTTTAGTTAGCATGACAGATAAGCCATCCGGCTTCAAAAGGTGTCTTATAGGAATAAAATCCCCAACCAGGATGTCTATTCTAAATGTGTATATTGTCTATGGGCTTTGCACCTTGATGAGGACTGCACTGCCTGTGCTACCATCAGGGCAAGAACTCTGACAGACGGGTGTAATAGATTTGTGCTCGAGGGGCTTCTTTTTGTCAAAGTGGAAGAAGTGCCCCCATCCCAGTCGTCATCATCATCCCCTTCGTTGAAGAAGGCATCTGATAAGACAAAGGGGAGAAGTCTAAGGATGGGTGAACAGGAGAAGGGCAAACACAGACTCTTCCGTGAAGCATTCCCCAGACCAACTGTGTCCCGTCTGGTCCTGCCTCAAAGATTTCTTTGATGTCTGATCTGTCCTCGACTTCAGAACCTGACGGGGTTAGACTTTCTACTCCTTTCCGAGGGCCTAGGTTCTCCCCAGAACCTGTTTATTTGCAGGCTTAGGCCACCTTTGTTGCATGAAAGGCCCTTCCAGTGGGTTTCATGGCCTGCATCTATGGCTTTTGTGTTTGAGATCAGTGCAGACCTCCAGGAGTCTTTCTGAGGCTGACAGCAACAGAATAATGAAGTTTGTGAAGATCCAGCTGGGCTTCTTTTGGTGCTAACTTCTGTCAAAGGGTCAGTACTTGCCCCTTCCTCCTCTCTGATTATCACTCCTTCCCTGATCCAACCTTCTGCTTTAGGGCACTTGGATTTGAGTGGACCCTGGGGACTGCTTATGCCATATCCAAAGGACTGGACTTTGACTATTTCTCTGACCTTTTTGACTCTGAGTGCCACAGATCTTGATGGGTCTTGGAGCCAAACGGTCAGGGTTGACTCTGAAGCTTTTGCATTCATCCCTTCTTTTTGGAACTTCAGCCCTCAACAGCTCTGCTCCAGCATCAGATTCAGGGCCAAGCTAGATAATTCCTTGGATCCCTCATGGGCTGTACTGGGACCTGTCTTGGCATCACCATTTGAGACTTTTGAGAGAGTACTGTCACAGTCAAGGGAGCAGGCTTCCATTCCCCACTTGGATCTCCCCTTGACCCCACAAAGCCCTTTGGGTCCACTCATTGTGGACTTCCCATCTGCTTCAGAGTCTTCCCCAGAGCACACCACTGGAGAAGTCCACCAAAAGCATGAGTGCAAAATGGGCTTGTGGACTCCCCTCAGGAGGACTATACTGATTTCAATGAAGAGGTCCCTCTTTGAAGATGTCTTCTTTGATGATATCCTTGAGCTACTCAAACAAAAGGGGAGATGGTCCACCACTCCCAGGAGGAGTCAGTATTCCTTGAGGCTTTGGGGGCTGACCCATCTACTTCTTGGGTGGTCCCTCCCATTGACTATTTGCTTGACCTCCTTTCAAGGCTGGAATGGAAGGAACTGGATGTGGTTGAACTAGTCTTCCAAAATGTTAGGTTCTCCAAAAGATAAGGCCTTCTGTAGGAAGGGTCATGCTGTTGGTTCTGTGGTGATAATGGCAGCACCAAGAAAGAACTTACTGAAGATAGTTCTACTGCTCATTCCCCTAACAGAGATTCCAGGCGTTGGACAAGTTTGAAAAGTGGGTATATGCTTCAGTGAACTTCACTCCCAGGGTGCTGAATTAGTTGGCCCATGTAATACATTTTCAGAGGGACTTGACTAAAGAATTACCCATGGGTCTGGGTCCTTGTCTGCAGAAGATAGAAAGTCCATCAGTATGCAGTTGGCTACCCTTCAGATTCCGTTAAACATGTCCATGCAGCTTATTTCTAACATGGCTGATCATTTCATGAGTAACAGGCATCAGAATAGCTCTGCACTGGCACACCTGGATGTGTCTCTCTGACTTTGCAGAACATTTCAAGACACCTTTCATTAATGGCAACTTTGTTTGAGCCCAGACATAGAGAAGCTGTCTGGAAATGAGCAGGATGGCCAGACCTTGTCTGCCATTGGGATAAGCTTTCTACTCAAGGAGCTTTCTCTATAAACCAGAAAAGAGGTAAGAAATTGTTTCTGCAAGCCTCAAGGCTTCACCTCAGATGCTTTTAGTGATAGCCCCCCCCCCCTCCCAGAGGCAAAGGAAGGAATAATTGTAATGGACATCAGCCCTGTGACAGGTGGACTGCAGAATCAAGGCTTTTGGGGGGCCCCCTTCTCCAACAGGCTTTTTCAGGTCTCCTGAAAGTTGCTCAACTACTGCACTTGAGGTAGACTGACGTTAATACTACTAACATGTAGTTGTAGCTGATGTCAGTCTGCAGGGATTCTGAGTTTTTCCATATCTAGAAGAATGACTCCTAACTGCTCCCACTAAAAATCTTACACAAGTTATGGACTCCATGCTTCAGCTTTTTTCCCAGTTGCAGATCACTGTCAACTCAGAAACTAAAAACTGCAACCAGTCCAAACAGTAAGAGATCATTGGAGCCCATCTAGATACCAAGCTGCAGATAGCCAGATTACCAGAATCATGCATTCACACTCTTCATCATGAAGCATTGTCAGTACTCTCCTTTGAAAAGTTCCCAGTAAATTGCATTTTACACCTTCTCACTTTTATCATTTTATCTGAGTGTTACAGTGGATTTGCACAGTCCTTTGCTTGATAAATTTTCAGCCCATGAACTTTCACATGTGCCTCATCCAGATTTGCAGAAGCCATATTAAATGATGGCTGAACTCAGTAGTTTCTCAGGGTCACCCTCCCCTAACCACAACGACCATAGATGCTTCCCATCTGGTGTGGGTGGGATGGTCATTTCTTGGCAAAGACAGTCGTGGGCATGTGGTATCCCCAGAGGCCTGTTTTCACAGCAGTATCCCGGAGATGAGGGCAGTTCTTCTAGCATTGCAGTTTTTTCAGAATTCCTTCACGGTGGGGGGGGGGGGGGGTTAAGTGTCATTGCTATCCACACAGACAATATGTCACTGATTTGGTACATCAGCAAACAAGGGAGAACACATCCTTACCAGTTGTGTCAGGAGGTCATGACAGTTTGACAGTGGACAATGTCTTCTCGCAGGTTTCTCATAGCAACACACACCCTGGGGAAGTCCTTTGTATTAGCAGAGAAGTTGATCAGATCTATTCTTCTAACTCATGAATCATCCTTCAACTTATCAGTGCTGAAACATATTTTTAGTCACTAGGGCCGACTTTGCTGTGATTTTTTTCCATCCTCTCCAACAAAAAATGCAGCAGTTACTTTGCCCTGATCCCTAAAGAGGGGGAGTCCCCGAGAGCTGCAGTGGTCCACAATTGGCTCACAGGTGTCCTTTGTTAATCCTCTCACTCCTCTCATACCAAAGTTTCTGCAGAAATTGTTGTAGAACCAGACAATGGTGATCCTCATTGTCCCCTTTTGGCCTCAACAGGTTCGGTTTTCCTTTTTTTGGTCTCGTCTGATCATCTGCCCACCATGGGTGCTGGACCCGGCAGTAGACCTTCTCTGTCACCCAGACGTTGAAACCTTTGAGTTAACAACATGGTTTCTCAAGTTTCTATGATGGTTACATGGTCCAGGCTTTCATCACACGTTGTACATAATTTGACCTCCTCATAGAGACCTATTATCAGAAGAGTATACAACAGTAAGTGGAAGAAATGTTTTGCTTGGGCAACCAGCACGGATTTGGATCTCAGCTCACCTCCCTGCTAGCTTGTATTTTCTGTCTAGCCTTTTTCATGATGGCGCTATTCTACAATTTAAATCTAGTTGGCAGCCATTTCCAGCTTTCACATATGATAAAATCAAGCACAAATTGCTTCACTGAAGTTATCTTAGGCCTTCTTAAGGGGCACTTTCCTCCTCTGGCATCTCCTTGGGGATCTTGCCCTGTCCTGCCCTGGGACATTACTATTCTTTTTCAGGTGTTGACAAAACCCCCATTTCAACCTGCAGCCACTGTCGAATTGAAATACTGGAAAGCATTGTTTATAGTGTTGGTTACTTCCACCCAAAGAATTTTAGAAATTCACAATCTTTCTTGTAAGCCCCCATATTGGTTTCCCTATAAGAACAAGGATATCACTGAGGACCAGTCCGTCCTTTCTTCCTAAGATAGTCTGAGACACTTTGCTGATGCAAACCATCAGTGTTCCTGTTTTCTTTCCCCATTTTTCTAACAAGGCAGAGTACATGCTGCATCTTATGGGTGTGCATCAACCACTCAGATTTTATTTGCGCAGTGCTAAGAATGTTAAAAGGACTGACCAGTTTGCATCCTCCTCTTCTGCTAGATTAAAGGAGTTTCTAAAGAAGCACTTTCACAATGGCTGTCTGAGTTCATTTCTTATGTATATAAGGAAAAGACACCGTCTCTGCCTGACAGTCATAAGGCTCATTCTACTAGGTCAATCACTACTTCAGCTGTCTTTTTCTCAGAAGTACCAGTTGATGACATTTATGCAGCAACTTCTTGATCTAATGTCCATATTTTAATTTCTCACTGCAAACTGGATTTGCAGTCTAAGTCCAGAGCATCCTTTGGTTCGGCCATCCTTTAGAATATGCCTCCATGAAACCTCCCAAAGTTTATGGTAGCTGAGGACTATTTCCCAGATGTTGAGGGCAGACAGAAGAGACAACATTGGGCAGGAAGATTATGTACTTAGCATAATGATAGATCCATGTTGTCTGCTTTTGTATTCCTCAACTTCACTCCCCATCCCTCTTTTCATTTATTCTTGTGTTTGGAGTGACCATACTGATCTGTTGAAAACCTGGTCATTTTTCCCATACTGTGCATCCCAAGAGTACTTCTGTACAACTTCAGGAAATATTTATTGTAGTGGGAGTGTACTTTCATTGTAGGAAGCAGGCAAACTCAATCTGAGTTAATTCAGTGTTAGGTGGGGAACTGTAAGGAAAGGAGTCTAAGTTTCGGATCCAAAGTCTGAGAGTTGCCAAAGTCAAATCTGATCTGATAGGAAGGCTCATACTTTGAGGAGGACAGAAGCAAACAACATGGATATATCTGTATGGTAAATGCATAGCATTTATTTATTTTACTTTTTGAGGCTGAGGAAATGTTTAAAGTGCTATGTACGTAATTTCTGGGGGTAAAATGACTTTTTTGCTACTTTCTTGTTTTACTGACTATAGCTGCTAAACTTCCTTGGAAAATGAGCACCTTTTTCAGCTTGAACATGGAACAAACTACCGGTCCATTGGTCCAACCTTCTTCCAGTCACAAAAAGAAAAGGTTAACTTTTCAGCCTTTAACATCACTACAGACTGATGATTTGTCACAGCCGCACGTGGGTTACTCTGCTGTGGACAAACTTGTCGTTTTTTTTCAGATCCCACTGGTGTCCTTACAGCCACATCTTCTCTGGCTGTTGGGGTTCCGTCAGGGGAAAAGGGAGCACCACTCTTAAGGGTTATGGGAGAAGGGGCAGAGAATGTGCCCCTGCTTAGCCAGAATGTTGTGCCCATCCATGGGAAAGCTGTTGCTTGCAATAGTAGGTCTGTTTGCTCTAACTTTCCTGTGAAAAAGAGGCAGAAAACTAAATGATACTTACGTATTATCGCAACCAGATTTTTGCGGTTGCAAAATTCGTCCTGTTTATGAGAAGACAGGTTAATTAAGCTGAAAACAGGAGTGGAAGCAAGTAAGGAATACTGTGGCGCACACAGTATGAGGTAGGGAGAGGAATAACTGCCAATTTATCGACTCCTGCCTGCCGTGTCTCACTTGGCCGGTGAACTCCACACTGCAACAGCACATGACAGATCCTACACAAACACAAACTGGCAAAACTGTACAACAAGATAAAAAAAACCTGCTGGAGAACCACACCGATCACTTGCTAAGTAAACTTTAATAGATGAAGTGCTTTTCGTCTTCCTCTATAGCAAGACTTCTTCAGATACAGTTACTCACAATGAAAGCAATTAAATACAAATTGTCAGTCATATGACTTTCAAACATCAGTAAAAAAAGACAAACACAGCCCTCCCATACAATATAATCTAACATTTAACCCTTTAGGTTCATACTACAAAGCTAAAATGTAACCCAAATGTTGAAAACTAAAACCACTTTTTAAGTGAAATATAGCCAAATCAGTTGTGACAACGACTAAAAAGTCATCATCATCATCATCATCTTTCGGCTTTTCCCGTTAGGGGTCACCACAGCGGATCATTTCTTTCCATTTCTTCCTGTCCTCTGCATCTTGCTCTGTCACACCAACTGCCTGCATGTCCTCTCTCACCACGTCCATAAACCTTATCTTAGGCCTTCCTCTTTTCCTCTTACCTGGCAAGCTCCATCCTTAGCATCTTTTTCCCAATATACCCATCATCCCTCCTCAGCACATGTCCAAACCAACACAATCTCGTCTCTCTCTTGCTTTGTCTCCAAACTGTCCAACATGAGCTGACCCTCTAATATACTGATTCCTAATCCTATCCATCCTAGTCACACCAAGTGCAAATCTTAGCATCTTTAACTCTGCCACATCCAGCTCTGACTCCTGCCTTTTTGTCAATGCCACTGTCTCCAAACCATATAACATAGCTGGTCTCACTACCCTCTTGTAGACCTTCCCTTTCACTCTTACTGGTATCTGTCTGTCACAAATCACTCCTGACACTCTTCTCCACCCATTCCACTCTGCCTGTACTCTCTTCTTCACCTCTCTTCCACATTCCCCATTACTCTGAACTGTTGATCCCAAGTACTTAAACTCGTCCACCTTTACCAACTCTACTCCCTGCATCCTCACCATTCCTCTACCCTCCTTCTCATTTACACACATATATTCTGTCTTAGCCCTGCTGACCTTCATTCCTCTGCTCTCTAGAGCATATCTCCACCTCTCCAGAGCCTCCTCATCCTGATTCCTACTCTCACTACAGATCACAATGTCATCTGCAAACATCATAGTCCACGGGGCCTCCTGTCTGATCTCATCTGTCAACCTGTCCATCACCACTGCAAATAAGAAAGGACTCAGAGCTGATCCTTGATGTAATCCCACCTCCAAGTCGTAGTTGTGACAACGACTAAAAAGTACTTTTAAAAAATATATAATTAAATACATGTAATAAAATACAGATCCCTGTACACATGTTTATTGATTAAATATCTCAAATTGCTATACAGTCCAGCTTTATCTGCTAAGACTTTTTAATTTCAAAATGCAGAAAATAGAACATATTTCGTTCAGCCCGGGGTAGTGATAAGCATTGGTACGGAATTGCCACAAGAGTTCTAATCTTTCCAATAGTAGTGTTTCTGGGTCGCCCCTACCATCCAGTATAATACAATCAATTGCTTTAAATTTGAAGCAATGTTGTGGAAATTCATTGATGTACCTTGCTAAGGCATTTTCTAATTTTAATTTACTAATGCCATAAAGGTGTTCGTAGACCCGCTCCCTTAGTCTCCTCTCCGTTTTGCCAATATAAAAGGTGGGACACTCCTGGCATAGAGCTGCATATACCACAAGTTTAGACTGGCAATCAAGTTTAAATTTGGTCCTGTATCATTGCCCCCTAATAGTAAAGCATTGCCCAACATCTATGTGTTTACAATAATTACACATAAGGCATTTAAACATTCCTGTCCTATATGTAAAGTAGGTTGGTTTTCCCTCCAGGATGCTTTTCAAATCGGGTCCAGGTTTAAAAGTAATATGTGGCCGATCTTGTAACTTCTGCCTCACCATACTATCATTCTAAATGATATCCCAAGTTTTAATCAAGATGGAATAGATTTCCCGGGCACTCACGCTATACATAGCAACTAAATTATATGTACCAAGTAGCGCCATCCCTGGTGTATTTGAAACCTCAGTTGTGTTCCTACTTCGGTGATCTAGTCTGTTCCAAAAACATAAAATGGGTCGGTAAAAACTACTAATCTTTTATGTTGGACCTCCAATGTCACCTCTGCCACCAGGTATTGTGGGTACCCTCTTTTAATAAACATGTTCCCTAAGTGCTTGCATTCATTGTTGAAATCCACATCCATTGAAATCATGCGTGCTGCCCTGACAAGTTGTCTCTTAATTACTGATTTTTTTCTGATGTAGTGGGTGACAACTGATAAAGTGCAAGAATGAGTTGGAGTAGGTTTCTTTCCTGAAGATCTTAGCTGCAAAACGTTGGTTAACTCTATCCTTGATTAAATCCACATCTAAATAGGCTATCCTACAGGTACCGAAATTGTAAGTAAAAGACAAAAAACGAGTGGTCGAGTTGAAATAAGTTACCAGCTGTTCTGCTTTAAATTGGTCACCTCTAAATAAAATCAATATGTCATCCAAAAATCTGGTATAATGACATATTTGTTCACTAATTGTCACTTTGTTAAAGATATATTCCTGCTCCCAGTAAGCCATGACTAGGTTGGCAAAGCTGGCCCCACAAGGGGAGCCCATAGCCACACTGATTTTTTGTAGGAAATATCTATTATTAAAGATGATCAAATTATTAGACAAAATTATAGTTCTTCCATGAGACCCACTTCAGTTATTGGAGCTCCCTTGTTACGTAACAAGAAGCTTACCCATTCAATCCCCTCTAAATGGGGGATAGATAGACACAGGTCTTAAACATCTACTGTCATGAAGTTTAAGTCATCCTCATAGATAAAAGTGTTGATAACCTGAAGAAAAGACCACACATCTTTGCAAATTTGTTTTTTCTATCACTACATACTTTTTCAAAACATGGTCTACCACATTGGCGCATGCATAAGTAATGCTGTTCCTTGCATCTACTAGAGGCCTCATAGAGGGGTCTAAAAGGCATTTATGTATTTTAGGTAAACCAAATAAAATGGGAATCCTTGGGGCAGGCATGGTTAAAAAAATTAAATAAGTCAGTATCAATTTTAGCTTCAATGAACAGGTCATTAAGGAATGCTTTGATTCTGGAATACTCTATGCTGAGTTCATTCCTAGAGACCTCAGCGTAAGTATTGCTGCCCAGAATGAAGTTCATTCTACTAATATAGTCATCAGTGTTCAAAATCACCAGACCTCCCCCTTTATCAGGTTGCATGATTCTCACATTTGCTTGTTTAAGGAAGTCGAATGCCTGTCTTTCATTTATTGATATATTACTCTTATAGCTGTTATTCATATTAACAGTCGAAAGACAATTCCGTAAATCTAACTCACTCAAATAATGCTAAGGTAGGGTGCAATGGAGGGGTAAAATGTACTATCTACCCTAAAATAATGCGTTGGAAAAGCATTTTGGCCCAATAAGACTTGCAAGTTTAATTTTCTAACAAAACTTTTAAAATCCAGCAAAGTCTTAGATAAATCCAATCTGTAGGAAGGCACAAAAATTTGTTCTTTAGCCAATAAGTCAACAAGTTCGGAACAATTGCCCAACTCGGAAAAAACTGTACACTTTAAAAATCTCCGGTGGAACTTAAAATGACTTTGCAACTACTGAAATCAGTATGAGCAACAGTTACCTGTTCTTCTTCGGGCCTTGATTGTTCCTCTCTTTTTTCACTTTCCTTGGATTGTGGTTGAACGAGCAGTTCTGAAAATTTTCCACCCTTGAATGACCAACTTGTTCTGTTGGATTTGCTGCCCTATCACGGTTAGTTGCTAACCGTTTACTCCTCCGTATCTGTTGCTCTGGCTGAGCTTCCAAGTTGTCACTACTTTGAGGAAATTAAACACAGTTTAACTGTTCACAGTTTTCATAAGGGTGGTCCTCCCGTATATCCTGGCCAATCACAGTAGAGGTTTGGGAACTACTAACACTACTATTGTATATATTATATATTAATATATATTTAATTTTATATATATATATATATATATATATATATATATATATTTAAAAAAATATATTTAGTACTTTTTAGTCATTGTTACAATTGATTTGGATATATTTCACTTAAAAAGTGGTTTTAGTTGTTTTCAACATTTGGGTTACATTTTTACATTTTAGCTGTGTAGTATGACCCTAAAGAGTTAAATGTCAGATTATATTGTATGGGAGGGCTGTGTTTGTGTTTTTTACTGATGTTTGAAAGTGACATGACTGACTTAATTTGTATTTAATTGCTTTCATTGTGAGTAATTGCATCTGAAGAAGTTTTGCTGTAGAGTAAGACAAAAAGCGCTTCATCTATTAAAGTTTACTTAGCAAGTGATCGGTGTGGTTCTCCAGCAGGTTTTTTTTTTTTATCTTTTTTATATATTTTTTTAACATGACAGATCCTGCTTTCCTAATCACAAGTGCAGCAAAGGCAATTTAATCAGGAGTATGCCGTATGAATGCTCATGGCCAGTAGTCAAGTGTTACTGTTTCCCGCTGTTGACATTTATTAGCAAGGGTTAACAAACCAAACTGAAAATGTCAGTGTTGCCGTTGAAGTATGCACTTTACTTCTGGCATGGGTGGTGCTATCTCTTCCCTGCATTAACATATAGGTGAACCTTTAGTACAAAATAAAAACATTATCAAGGAATTCAACGACTTTTAGCCCCGGCAGTTATAATACTAAGTCAGCTGTACCCTTTCAATTCCCCTTCAACTCTTTGTCTGGAATTCAGACGTGAATGCACTTTCTGTCATTGACAGGGTTTTATTAACCTGACATGCACTTTACTTGGCAGCATGTGTGCTGCTATCTCATTTCTGCATTAACTGTAAATGTAAAGACGTATACGTGAACCTCAGGAAATATAGAAACATTCTCATGGAATTACAGCAGGTTTACACCGCTCAATTACTATCAAATGTCAGCTTAACCCTTTCAATTCCCCTTGAACTTTTTTTGCCGTACTTCAAGCGTTAATACATTATGTGTTACTGGTAGTCATTTCATCTGTAAGACAGCAGCCCTGACAATTGTGTGTAATACATGGCAAACAGAGGGAAGACTGGTGCAATTGTTTTCCTTCTGGACTTGAATCCAAAGTTATTATTCACTAGTTCTTCTTCTGGCTTTTTCCCAGTTTGGGGTCGCCACAGCAGAACAATGGTCCGCAGAATTCATTAGTAAACACATAAAAAAAAACAGTTTAGGGTGTTTTCTGCAGTAGTTTTTATTGCAACATGGTTGCGATAATACGCAAGTACGAACTAAACATTTAACTTCTCATTTCAGTTTCTCTGGGTAAGACTAATTTATTGGGATTGGCTCAGGTTTTTGACCCTTTTTGTAAAGTGTTTTCTGCTAAAAGAAAAAGGGATTCCTCTTTCTCTGAAGAGGGATTCTCTTTCTCTGAGACTCTTTCCAGGATGAGTCAGTGTTTTGAGTGGGAGAAAACTGAATATTCTCAGTCCTTTAGAAAAAAAGTATGATTTGCTACAAGTGGAATTTTTAGAACCCCCCCCCCCTCCCCACCCAATGCTGTAAGCATTGGAGGATGTGTTTGTCACACCCTGTCTGTTCCCTAACAGACAACTTACTGCCCCTTAAGAAAGCAGGTTGAATGAACAAAGGTATCCGGTTATTTAGATTTTTATATACTAACCCCATACCTGACCTGGTAGCTATAGCTTAAGTTAATTCAGCTGCTGCAAAGCATTTTGTTAATTCTAAACCTTTTCCTTCTGACAGGGATGATTAAGCTATTGATAAGTTTGGAAAAAAGTATATGCTTCTGCAACTTTGATTTTTTTTTTTTTTTAGAATTCTGAATCATCACACATGTATGTTAAAAGTTTATTCTGACTAATTGATAAAGAATGAGGAATGTGTTTCTGTAATATACTCTTGTGAGGAAAAATCAGCTTTGTATAGTCTAGTTTCTTCTGTGACTCTGTAGATGATGCTTCCAGGCTGTTGCCAATGGTACTGTTTTGAGGAAGTTTGCTTGGCTATGTTCTCAGAATATCCCAGAATACGTCAAAAATGAAATTTTGAATTCTCCTTTGGATAGAGATTTTGTTTTTGGACCCTCTGCTGCAAAGCTTATCAAAAACTGTGATGAGAGAAGTATACACCCTCATCCAGTTTTGACAATAAACAAAGTAAATTGTCTCAGCAGAATGCTGGTAAGATGATGATTAAAAAGCAATGGTGGGGAGTTTCCAAAAAGAAAACAGGAAACCTTCCAAACAAAGGACAGTCAAGCAAGACTTTGTCCCACAAGCAGTCCCTTACCCCTTCCCGAAATTCTGCATCTCCATTTTTGTCTGTGGTAACAAGTAGTTTCATGCAAATGGGTCCTGAATTTGCTCCATCTAGGTTACAAATGGTAGTGAGAGGAAATTCCTCCTTCTCAGGGGATGATTCCTCATCCACCAGACTAATCCTTTCTCTTCCCTCCTACCTTCATTTTGTGCTGTTTCAGGGGATAATAGAAGCTAAGATTTTATTCAAGTAATGTTTTCAGTGCCAAAAAAAGAGAACTCCTGGATAGCAGTTCTGGATCATTCTTTCTTAAATCATTTTGTGATAGTACTAAGTTCAAAATGTTTTCACTTCACAACTACCTCAGTCTGAACAAGCATCTCTAACTAATCATGGCCACCAAAGCCAACTTTTTTAAAGCAAGAAACAATTTATTAAATTATCACTTATGACATTTGGTTTTATCTTCATTAATTTTGTATCTCGAAAAGACTTGAAACTGTTTCAAAATGTTCCACAACACTGAAATGTCCTTTTCTGGTTTCATCAGGTGTAACATTATAACATCTGCAAATAAAGCCAGCTTTTCTTGACTACCATGACAAGTATAGCTTTGACTTTCTGACTCCCTTATTTTCTATGCTAATGGTTCTAAATATAACACTAATAACAAAGGGGAAAGACAACATCCCTGCCTGGTTCCTCTGCTCCATCAGAACTTATCAGAAAGGAGCCTACCCACTTCAGTTTTTCCGTCCAGTCCCTCATATGTCCTCCTTATCAACCCATCAAAGCCAACCTCGAGGCAAAAATAGCCATCCCAGGCTAAGCATAACCATAAGGCATTTTTCAATTATGTACACCAGCAGTCCCCAACCACCAGGCCTCACAGAAAGAATAAAAAACTTTTTATTTTGGGTGCCCGATTGTTCAGAAAAAAAGTGTGTGTGTGCATGCATGTGTATGAGTGTTTCTGTTTCTGTCTGCATGTGTGAGTGAATGCGTGCATGAAAGCAGAATGTATGTGTGTGTGAAAGTAGAAGAGGCTGTGCATGTGTGTATGAGAGAGTGAACAATGAGCTTGAGCGAGTCGTTATTTTGCACTCGCTAAGCAGCACTTTTGCTGTTTAGCAAGTGTAAATAAAAATAAATGAAACCGAAAAAAGTGTATGTTTCTGTCTGCATATATGAGTGAATGGGTGCACGAAAGCAGAAGAGACAGAGACTGTGTGTGTGTGAGAGAAAGAAGAGTGACAGCAATCCCTGGCAGCAACAGCAGCATCAGCTGAGGTTTGTGTACCTCTCGACTATACCTCTCAACCTCTTCGCACAAGAAGTCTGGGCAGAGCCATAAGTAACTGGACAAATGGCCAAAAATAAGGACAGATTTTAAATATTGCTCTTATAAACTTAGAAAGTTGCTAGAACAACAGGGTTTCCATTAGCATGTATTATGCGAATAATATGAAATCTGAAACTCAGATGCCTGTCATTGTTTAATTACTTCAATCCCCAGTCATTTGCCAGAAAACTACACATTTTATGAGGATGGGACCAAACATACAAGCCAAAAATCTAGACCTTCTGCAAAAATTTGGACAGTTGAAAGGTATGCTATATTGACTTTTAGCTCAAGATATCTGGATGTATCTAAAATAAATGTGGGACAAAGGCTCAAAATAGGTTCATATTTTACTTGATTATTAGGATTTGTGTTCGCATACATTTTCTGAAACAGAAGTATATGTGAGAGAGTGAGTGAGAGCGACAGTAGAGGTTTGCATACCTCTGGACCTTTAGCTGATGAAATCTGAATAAACCCTAAAATAAAGAGGAAACAAAGGCTCAAAAACAGGAACAGATTTTAATTACTGCTCTTATAAAATTACAAACTTACTTAAAAGGATCTGTTAGTATTAATTTTCTGAAGAAAATAATAGTCTGAAACTCAGATGTATACCTTTATTTAGTAACTTCAATCTCCAGTGACTGGCAACAAACCAAACATTTTAGGAGTAAGGAACCAAAAAATGAAGTAAATGCCTGGATAATTTAAGTGTTCAATTTTGGATGTAAAATGCATCCTCCAACACCATCGACATATATTGCAGCAAGTTTGAAACATTAGGCGGAGGAACTACTTTACATCAAAAATATATCTAAAAAAAAATAATAGAGTACTTAAAAAAATAAGTACAGCTATTTTACAGAGAGCCATTTCTCCAGCCTAAGCACAAAAATGCCCCGCCTGCTGCATCGGGCCTTATAACACCCCTGGGCAGGCGCTAATTACACATTAACACACACCCTGGAGGGCATTATTGCTTGTTTATTATGCGCATATGATGGCAGATCCATGGGAAATTGTCTTACATGAAATTGGTCCATGGAGCAAAAAAGGTTGGAGACCATTGATGTACACAGCCTTAAAGGGAACACCCAACAATGTGCTGAACTAATAGTAAATGGAACTTCCTATACCAAGCTGGGGGATATAGCAAATCTCCTGGTCGATAAATGTAGCTCCTATTTCCCCCGCATCACCCTTTGTTCCTCTTCAGGAAATAGCCTCTATTATTTCTCCCCCAACTATTACTAAAAAACAGGTCCTCACTGCACTCTTCAGAACTAAAAGCACTGCATTCATGGGTCTTGATAATATTCCAAGATGCCTCCTAACTATATTGAAATATGACCAGTCAGACCCACTAGAATTTCTGTTCAACCACAGCTTTTACACAGACTTTGTCCCCAGGGAATGGAGGACTGTAATGGTCATCCCTCTACGCAAAGGCAGATCAACAACAGACCCAGGGAACTACAGACCCATAAGTTTGACTAGTCTTATTTGCAAGTTCATGGAAATAATCATCATGGACTTGATAAACAAAGACAGGAAATTTTCAAACACTTAACCCATCCTAGTTCTGTTTCATCAAGGGCAGGTCATGCCTTTTAAACCTGGTGGACTTCTTCGAGAAGGATGGATGAGGGCAAAACGATACATAATGCCTACTTTGACCTGGCAAAGGAATTTGACAAAGTACGTCACTTGGGTATTTATTTATTTTATTTTATTTTACATTTGTTGACCGGGATAGTCTGACTGGATACATGCCCATTTTCAGCGGAGGCCCGGGGAGAAAAGCTCCAAAAAACAAGTAATAATATAATAATAATAATACTAAAAACAGAGCGAAAAAAGAATGTAGATGCATTATTTCACAAGGTTTAACACAGTAGGAATACGCTGCCACATGCTAAAGGTTTAACTCGGTGACTAGCAGGCAAAACTGTACATTATAACAACACATTTGATCAATAGAATGACTGGCTTGCTAATAATCAGTTGAGTAGAGAAACACCAAGTTGTTGGGTTGGGTTAGTCAGGGTTTAGGCAGGGGCAGAGCCAATGTGATTTAAAGTATTTTTTGAGGCCTTTGGGTTGGGTTAGTCAGGGTTTAGGCAGGGGCAGAGCCAATGTGATTTAAAGTATTTTTTGAGGCCTTTGGGTTGGGTTAGTCAGGGTTTAGGCAGGGGCAGAGCCAGTGTGATTTAAAGTATTTTTTGAGGCTTTTTTTAAAATAGGGGTAGAGAAGATTCTTGGGTAAGAGCTGCAGGAAGTAGGTTCCAAAATTTATCAACTGAGTTTGCAAACACAGAACCCCCTGCTGTGTTGTTGGATTTTAGGGTTAGGAGCAATAGTTTATTTGAGGATCGAAGTGGCCTGAGAGCATCATGTGGGCTGATAACGTTCTTGAGAGTCAGGATATTATCGGTCTGGTTGAGTACTTTGTGTGCTACAATAAGCTGGTTGAACTGAAAAAGGGAAGGAAATTCCTGCCATTCAAGTTGAACTAGGTTGTTGCAATGGTGAGTCCTATATGCCTTACCAGTGGCAAATCTAGCTAATGGTAGTAACAAGAGGATAGTTTGTTGAGGTTAGTTTTAGAAAAGTTGGTAAATACTGGTGAGGCATAGAGGAGAGTGGAGAGAAGATGGATTTGTGCAATAGCAACCATAGCAAAAGGGGTGGGGAAAGGTTTGACCTTGTAAATGGAGCCTAGTTTTTTGTTAATGGACTTAATAGTGTGGTCAATATGCACATCAAATTTGAGGTTGTTGTCTATTAATACTCCAAGGAGCTTAGTTTGGTCATCTGGGGAGATGATTGTGCCATTGTTAAACTTAATAGTGAAGAATGGATGAGTGGACCTATGGGTAGGAGAGAAAAGTAGCAGCTTGATTTTGTTAGGATTCAAGAGCAGTTGACGATTAATTAGCTAGTTCTCAGTGCTTTTAAAGGTATTCTGGGTTAGGGATAGGAGATTTGTTTGAGAGGAGGCAGAGCATATCAAGGTAGAATCATCTGCATATTGGATACATTGTGCATTTGGGATGGTAGTATGAATGTATATGAAGATAGAGAAGAGGAGGGGTCCTAGTATAGAGCCTTGAGGGACTCCTAGGGTGACTGGGAGATGGGATGACAGCTTATCCTGCAATAGGACAGCCTGCTGTCTACCACTTAGGACTGAAACCACTGTAGTGAGGGGTGGTCTAAGAAGACAGCTTTCAGGGTACTGAGCAGTAGCTGATGGAAGGCCTTAAAAAGGTTAAGAAAGACCTGCTGATGATAGTTTGTTGTTGTTTCAATTAAGGTTGATGACATTAGTGAAAGATAAGAGAGCTGATGTGGTACTATTAAAGACAATCTCACAAATTTAGGCATAAATCCCAGTGTCACCAGATGGATAGCCAAATGGCTCAGAAGTAGGACACATGAAGATGTGGAGGAGTCCACCTCCACAAAGAGGCCTGTTACTAGTGGTACCCTACAGGGCCCAATACTGGGACTTCTCCTGTTTGGCATACACTTCATTGAAGTCAAGGAAATGTAGAAGGCCTTTGGCTGACCACATCTGCTCACAATTTCAAGCTTGGTGAATGATTGAATCCCCCAAAGATGTAGCTATCCCCCAGGAGGGTCTATAACTGGTGCCAGAACTATGGCCTAAAAACTCAGTGGGAAAAAAATGTATAATTGTACCCTTTGGGAAGATGGCCACCCCTGCAAATTACAACAATAATAACACTCCTCTAAAAGCTGACCCAGTGGTAAAGGACTTGGGAACTCAAGTTGACAGTAACCTGAACATTGATCACCATGTGTCCTTGGTTGTGAGAAAATCCCTCTCTGTGGCACAACTTACAAGTAAGAGCATGACATCCAGATCTAAGGAGATCATAGTCCCAGTACTCGGCATCATTAGACCAATAATCGAGTACAGTACACCCTTTGGCGTTGTACCTGACTAGGCATTTACAACAGCTGGAGCAGCCACAAAGGTTCCTCACTAAAAGAATACAGGTTGTAAATAATATGACCTGTGTGGACTGCCTGAACATCCTGTCCCTGTTCTCTGTCTCCTACAGACTATTAAGGAGCAATCAATGCCTAACCTACAAGGCATTCTCCGATACAACCTCACAAAACAAACAGCACTAGTATTACCTAATCTAAACCTTGTCTGTGACATAAACAAAACGTACTGGAGGGACAAGTTTGTATGTGTTTCATAGATTACTCTTTCTGTGGAACAGACTCCCCATTCATGTGAAAAAGAACTCTTCCCTAAGCTTATTCAAATGCAGTTGGGACCAATAGATGGGAAATCTCAACTTCACCCCTGACTTTTTGCCTGTGGCCCTTATGGACCAGGGAGTTTGTAGAATCTGTAAGGCACAAGTATATACCAAAGCCATTCTTGCCCATGGGCACTGATAATTGGGAAAACTGGGTCATGAATGCCTAGGCTTAAAAAGACTCTCAGGCCATGTGTCTAGTAACCTTCTATGATCCTGTTGAACCTTTTACCTCCTCTTCTTCATTTGCGGTTTTTAGTAACCTAAGATTTAAAAGAACTTGAACCAGAAAATAGCTCACATAGTGCTTCCTTCCAAATAGTGCTTGGTTGCACTAACGACCAACCAGTAAAACCAACTATAACTTATTAGAATAATAGAGTTTACAAAACTTGGATAAAGAAACCAATATCAAGTTAAGTGCTTTTGTCCTGTATTGTCAAGACTTTATCAAATGGAATAAAGTTCTGTAAACTTTATTATTTTAATAAACTGCGGTTGGTTTTACTGGCTGGTCATTACTGCAGCCAAGCAGTATTTGGAAAGGGCCAGTACGTGAGCTGTTTTCTGGTTTAAGTTTATTTTGCTGCATGGATGCACTATTTGTTTTTTTAAAATTTAAAAGATACATGTCATCACATTCCTACTCATCCAGAGTCAGGTGTTTCTTAAGGTTTTGTTTGTCTGGATCACATTATCAGTTCTCTGCC
Organism: Protopterus annectens; assembly: GCF_019279795.1. NCBI lineage: Eukaryota > Metazoa > Chordata > Ceratodontiformes > Protopteridae > Protopterus > Protopterus annectens. Next base: position 857,632,705 of record NC_056739.1, read on the forward strand.
TTACCTTTTGGACTGTTCACTGCACCAAGAGTACTCACAAAGTGTCTAGCTACCGTTACAGATCATTGTAGACTAGGCTGCAGGGTATCAACATTTATCCATATTTAGACAACTTGCTTATCTTTGCAGTCTTTTTCAAACTGTCAGAAATCTGTCAGCTGAGTAAGAGATCTCCTTCACAGGCTGGGATTTCAAGAGAACATTCAAGAATTGACTCTGTCACACAGGATTGTGTTTCTGGGGTGCCTCCTAAATACCTTAGAGCAAAGAGATTTTTTTCTACAGGAAATAATAGATTTATATTTAAATCTATTACACTCAGACTTCTAGCATGTTGAGGGATTACCTCTGCATTTTGGGTCTCATGACTTCTATGATTCTTGTGATACCTCTTCCAAGACTCCACATGAAGAAGATTACATTGGTATTTGAAGTCACCTTGGTCCCAGCACCAACACCCGTTGCCTTCAAATTCCAGTCCTGGGATTTGTAAAAAGGGAAATTACTTTGGTAGAGACATCAGATTTCTTTGAATCTAGGTCTCCCATCCTGCTGCAAAGTAGTCAGTCATGACAGATGCCTTGGACTTTGGGAATTATTGTTCATGGAAGTACAAGTGAAAGGTCTCTGGGACAAGAAATACTGACCAAACCATGCATGTAAAAGAGATGCTAGCCCTTATAAAAGCTCAAAGCTCTGAATCATCTGTGGCCCCCAGGACATCTTCAAGTTGTTACAGACAATGCTACAATGATGTGGTACATAAACAAGCAAGTGGGAACTGGATACTAGCCCCTATGTAGACTAGTCATGTTAACATGGGATATAGCTTTACAGCACAATCTCACCCTGCAGGTGTCTTATATTGCATCTTATATTGCATCAGGGCAGAACTGTGTAGCATACAAGCTGAGCAGGACTAGGGCAGACTGTCAAGAAGGGAAATTGAATCAGGGGTTCTTTCAGGATTTGTTTCATAGGTTCATACCCGTTTACTAGGCTAATGACCACAAGGGCCTTTTTAAGCGTAGCCATGCATCCCAAGACTCCCAGGATGATTCAGAGTTTTGAGCTTTTGGACAAAGGGTGTTGGTGCTGGGACCAAACTAACTTCAGATACCAATGTAATCTTTTTAATGTGGAGTCTTGGAAGAGGTCTAGCTGTGAGGAGTTCTGAAAACCTTTTTGCTTTCTTTCTGAACAGTCAAATGGCAAAATTATCTTCCAGGACTCCATGCAAGAATGCCTGGAAGACAGATACCTTTTCTTTTTTTTTGGACAGGAATGTTTCTGTATGCCTTTTTACCATTTCCACTGCTATCTATGGTACTTCTGAAGATTTAGAAGAACTCCTCGAAGATCACTGTGGTGAAATGTCTTCTGGCCCCAGGCAACAGTAGTCCTCCCTTTTCCCTTTTGGAACTGACCAGGGGAATTACCACAAGCATCCTCATAGACTGAATTTACTCACACAGGAACAGGGGTATTTGATACTTCCCAACACCCAAACAGCAACTGACTGCCAGGATGATAGGATATTAATACCTTTTAGGCACCTGTTTTCTGAAGACATGCAGCAGGTACTAATGGAGGCCAAAAAGTTTGCTACTAAATAAAATCATATATAAGCAAATTGAAAAGGTTTTATAGTTGTTGCTAAGAAAAGAAGCAACACCTTTGCAGGGCTAGTGTTTCTCTGGTTTTACTGTGTTTGTGGGAGTTACCATCCTATGGCTTGTCTTACTACTCTGTCAAGGTTCATTTGTTGACCATTTCAGCATGTCTGCACACGGGTCCCCCTCTTTCAGTGCGGTCATGGGAAAGAGTTTTTGAAAGTGGAGCTACATGAGAAGTGTCTCTGAATACTGGTGGCTCCTCCTTGGGATCTTAATTTTGTGTTAGTGAATCTAACACTTGCTCCATTTGAACCAACTCATTTGACTGACTTGAGGTGCTTAATATGGAAAACATTTTTGCTAAGTACTTTGATCTCTGTAAGAAGATGTTGCAAACTGTTATCGTGAGTCAACCTTATCTCATATTTCAGACAGACAGGGTTTCTTTGAGAACTAATCCTTTTTTAAGCCAAAAGTGTTATCTAAGTTTACTTTAAGCCAAAATATCCATCTCCTTTTGGTTTTTTGATAATTAATCCTCCTTTTATGTAAAAAGTGTTATCTGAGTTAACTTTAAGCCAAGCTAGCCATCTCCCATTTTTCTTTCCAGAACATAAAAGTTGGGGAGAAAGGATATTCCATACCTTGGATGTCCACAGACAACTGTGGTACTGTCTTGACAGAACAGTACATTTCAGAACTTCACATCACTTATTAATTTCTTCTGAAGATAAGAAGCGACAATCTGTGTCAAAGCAGACTATTTGCAAATGGTTTTCTCAGGCTATTACCTTTTGTTATTTCAGCCACAACATAAATCTTCCAAGCAGGGTCAAGGCTCATTCTCACAGGTCTTGGTTTTATCTATGTGCTTTTTGGAATGGTTTGGATTCCAGAAGTATTCCAGAAGCATCAACTTTGTCCTCAGGGCATGTTGTTAGAAAGCACTATAAATTAGATTCCTTTTCCAGGACTAGGTCAGGCTTTGCTAGGAACATTCTCCAGGGTTTCATGGATGCTTTCCCTTCCACCTCCCAATTGTTTTAAGCTATGGTAATCTACCCATATAGCTTAAGCTAATGCAGCAGTGGTCAATATGAAGAACATAATGCATTTGTGTAAGTAAACTTATCATAGCAGTAGCTGCTCCCTCCTTCTGCCCCCTTTTTTTGGTATTTTTTTTTTAATGCCAGAGTGTGGACATGTATTTTTTCTTTTCCTAACAGTGTCCTCTCAGGACTCAGCCTTCTCATCTCAGTTGGCATGAAAACTCTGAAGGGCTTGGTGCCCAAACCTGGCTTTTTAGTCATCGCAGCTCAAGCTGACTAATGGTTTGTGTGACAAAGGGAAATACTGCCAGCCCAGCTAGCTGGAATTTTGTAAATAATTATATGTAATTTGTGAATATTAATGATTTATATAGAAATGTAACAGAAGGAGATACTGCCAGTCCAGCTATCTGGAATTTTGTAAATAATTGTATACCATTTAAGAATATTAATATGATTTATATAGAAGTGTGACAGAAGGAGATACTACCAGCCCAGCTATCTGGAATTTTGTAAATAGTTATATGCCATTTGGGAATATCAGCATGATACATATGCTTGTGTTACCACTATATTAGAACTGTATGTTATGTATATATCAAACTGCTGGCACAGAAGTTTGTGTGAAAAGGGTTTTTACAGTACTGAACTTATTGGTGTGACCACAGTATACCCTGCTGAATTAGAACAGAAATGTATATAAACTATTGTAATTGTATAAATGTATATGTTTTAACAGTGGGAACTAGAACATAGAGGGTTAACTTGCAAAACTTCAAGAAAATAGTTTAAATTAAATTGTTTTATGATTGTACTATAAAAGTTAGTTTCAATGCAGCAAGGAGGAAGGATGTCTAGGACTAAGGTGCCGTTTGCATTGTTTTGTAAGTGTTTTATTGTTTTATGTCTTCTAGCAGTTGCAAAGATCTGAGAGAGATGTATTTTTCACAGGGAGATGCTAAAATGCTGGCAGTTTTTAGCAAAGGGGGTTTTCACCTGGGATAGTCAGATGACAAAAGTGATGTCATCCTGCAAGTATCCCAGCAGCAATATTTGAGATATTAATTTAAGAACTCTCTGAGAGAGAGAGAGCGTTTTGTATTTTGTGTTTGACTTGGAAACATCCACTCACCACTTCTGCCTGCTTGTAGTTCTGTAAGTTTTTAGGGCATAGTAACTCTTTAGATTCAGACAGGAATATAGTAAAGTGCGACGTTGATGTTTTCTTTATTTATTTGAGACTGTCCTGCAATGTTGTTTTAAATATTTCCTGTGATTTTGAACTTTGATGTAACTGATTACTTACTGAGTATGGTCTTATTCTTTTATTATTAAATGTATTTAAACCTGACATTGTGGCTGATATCTGTGAGACATATTTAAGCTCTTAGGGTACTTGCATATCTATTTGGTGACACTGTGGGCCACTCCTAATAGTCTTGTCTCTTGGTCAAACTACCATTTGGATTAATAGTAACATTACACAGTAAGATTGGACACCCTTTGCTAAGCGCCTTAAAGTAGCTGATAAGGAGCTGGCTGGTGGCAGTGAAAACTACCTTAAAGTCTGGGCAGAAGGGAGCATAGCTAGTAAACCTGTGCCAGCCAAGTAAGTGTGTGTGTGTAAATCAAATCTCAAAGTGTGTGTGCATGTCAGAAGAAGCACTGGTTAGACAGAGAGGGTGCTTGAGGTCTTAGCTTAGCCACTCAGATGGGATCTCAACTCTATATTTGTGCCAGTATGGAGTCTTCCTGGGGATCTGGTGAAAGAGGGAAAAAACAGCCCCAGACTGACTGTGATCTCTGTGTGCTCTTAAGGGGAATTGCACTTTACTGTGTGTGTACTTGTCATCCTCCCAGTGTCTACATTCCTCACTGTTGCCAGTGGTGAAGACTGAGGCTCCCTGATTACTGGGCCAGTGCTGGGATGTCACAGTTTAGATGTATGGAAGATGCGTTGAAGCTTTTGTAAGCTGGCTATCTAATATATCTTGTGCAGGATATAACCTATATAGTTTGGCTATTTGCAGCTTTTGATAAGTTTATTTACACAACTACATCTCTCTCTAGTATCTGCGTGCCAAACAAGTTGACTAGTAACCTCTAAACAGAGGTTACTGTTTAGTAACCTCTAAACAGTCCTCAAGAAAGTGCTAGTTGGTTTGGTAGTGAAAGATAATGTATTCCAAGCCCTACAATGCTGTTGTCAGGAGAAGCTTGTACATGCTGAATTTGCTTTCCCTTTATGAAGAGATCATAATGACTTTAAGGGGAGGGGTCCATTTGAAGCATGGACTTTGCCAGGGCATTTGTTATAATTTCTACAGCACTGTACTTGACATTTCATATAACAGTCAGATTAGTAGTTATCAATTAGGTTCAAGACCAGTTGCTGGTAATGGGAAGACACCAAGAATGTATATGGACTGCTGATTAGAGATTGCCTTCCCTATCAAGGATTGATATCATAGTATAGAAAAAGAGAAACAAATAGGAGGTCCTAAACACATCCAGCACTGGTAGAGTTTTTAATAGAACCATGAACAGAAGCTGCTGTTAAAAAAGGAATAATTAGTAGAGCATATAAAATATTGCATAAGTGCAAGACTCAATCAGAGGAGGTTAGAAAGGATTGGGAAGAAAGGTTGGATAAGCAATTCACAAAGAAACAATGGGGGGATATATACATATGTCTGCCAAATATGCAACAAAATCTAGAAGATTTAGGATTTTTGCTTAGAAATCTTTACATAGATATTTTTATACCCCAAGTCGACTCCAGAGAATTTTTCCTTAGGTAGTCAGCAAATGTTGGAGGTGTGATGTCGAACAAAGAGGTACTTGGGAACATAATTTCCGGGAGTGTAATGTGTTATCAGACTTTAAAGATTCCCTGCACTACTCTGCCATAGATGCTGGGTGAGCAGTTTGGTGTAACTAGGGAAATGATTTTTCTGAGCTATAATATAGTATTGAAATTGCCTAGACATAGTAAGGTCTTGCTGAGTTTAATTATGGTGGCTGCCCAAAAAAGCAATTACTAGAAAAAGGAAATCAAAATATAAGCCAACTGCACTAGAAGTAGTGAATATAGTAACGGAGATAAAACAACTGGAACTTGGATCTTTAAAAAAGGATAGGAGCAAATTACATATGAAAAAATGGAAACTGTAGGAACAATACATACAGGGGAGGAATGAGGTTTAAAAGAAGGCAGATCTTGAACGAGCTATGTAATGTTTGACTGACAATGATTGGGTATATTCTAAGTGATGTATAATGTTTGCAACTAGGATTATGTCAGTATGGTTTGTAATGTAAAATGCTTGCAGCTCCGATTATATCAATATGGTTTGTTTTCATTTATATAAATGTATGATTGCCTATGTCGTAAGTGATAATTTAATAAAGATGTTTCTTGATTAAAAAAGACCAGTTGCAGTCTTGAATACAGAGGGATAGGATTTTCTGATATCCTGTCTTAAGCAGTATTTATTTTATTGGGGTTCTACAAGGATCGTTAGCCTCTTTTTTGGCCTGTTCTGTAAAAATATAAAGCCCCCCAGAGCAGTCTGCCTTTCCACGTTTACCAATGAGTATAAGGAAGTTGTGTTTCTAAGAAGGATGGGCTGTGTTGTGGAATTTTTATTCACAACTTGATGGCCTGGTGTAAGCTTAATAATTTATGTTTTAACATCAGCAAATGCTGTCTTGCACTTAAGTAGAATGAAGTACAAGTTTCCAATTGTTATGGGAAAAGCTGTAATTTCAGTTTATAAGGAGATTAAAGGCCTGGACACTTGGAAAAAAGAAATTATTTAACTGTAATGTTTTCTGTAGTTTAACAATATTAAGAGTTATTCACTTGATACTAAAAGGAGTTTGTAACATATTTGAAATCATGTTAATTCTCCCTAATTCTCTAGTTAAATCTATTTTGTAGTATAATGCAGGCCTTTTGTTTATATTGCTCTGACAAACTATCCATATTGGCAAGGCACAAAGGTATACATTTATTTTAATAAAGAATTACAGGTTTGTGTTCATATTGTTATCAATGTGGGCATAAGCACCTTGCATTATTCTTATTGTTCTCCACTTCATGTAGATTTTTTTGTTCCCCCAGGACTTGCCCAATAGCTGCACTATATTATCAACAGTTTGTTCCATCATGTGAGGTGAGAGACAGGCTAAGCAAGAGTCCTACACCCAGTTCATTCCTGCTCCAGATGCCTTAGGTGCCCATTTGTTTTTTGTTTCCTTCTATGGTGAGACTTGGGTGGTGGGAAGTGAACTAGCTTACCAGGCAGGTTGCCCCCCCCCCCCAACATACATACACACGCATCCTTTCAGCGGTTCATAGTGCTTCACTTCCATGCTGCTGGCCACAGGGAAGATTCCAGTGCATGCCGTCTTGCACACAGGCAACATTTGTTTGCAGGCTTTTGCTCCCACTAGGTATTATCCAAGTGGGGGAGTTAGAGCCAAGCCTCTCTTCCTCAGGATGGGTAAACCTACATCCGCTATTCACTTCCTCCTCACCTGCCATGTTCTTTAGGAACGCAACCACTGATTGAACTCAGGTGTATATGTCATAGTCAAGGCTTTATTTGTCTATAAAAGAGTGAGTTATTTCAAGTAGATTTTTGAGGTGTGACTCATTTTTGGCCTACAGAGCTAAGGATCATTATTTTGTGAATCTCTGTGTTGGACTTATATGACACAGTAGAAAACAATACTGAGAAATACTCTTAGTTTGAAAAAGGCCATCGCTAAGTCCAAGATTAGAGAGAGTTATCTCCCAAAGGATTCCATTCCTTTAGAATGGTTTCCTATTGAAACTAAAACTCTTGCCACCCTAAAAACATTTTGAGTATACAACTAAGAATGGTTGTGAAGTGGGTGCATTGTGAGGTTATGATGTACGTGTCTAACACAGGCCCACAAATAGCCCTGCCTTCCTTAAAGCAGGTATTGTTTCCTTCTGCTCCCTGGTCTCCATTAGTGATTTACTATTGGAAATCCCATCCCTAATATGTACCCTTTTCTTAGCTACCCAGTGCATGGAGAGGTGTACAGACAATGCCTTGTCACTGTTCTCCCCCTATCTGGCCATCTAATGCTATTTTCTTCTAAGATACTTTTGACCTTAAACATGATGTCCCTTCTTGTTTTTCTTTCACCAATAGCTGTATATATGGCACTACCCACTTTTCCCTGAGTCTTTAAATAATGCAGAGGTATTTTGACTTCTAACAGTTTTCCAGCATTTTCTAATCATCTAGTTTTTATCATCTCACTTTCAATTCTCTCCTACCCTGCCTACTTTACTGTGCTCTGAGTTTGCTGTCTATTTAATGTGGATTTCTGATATGACTGTAAAAATTCATCCAGCCTAACTTAATTCAGTTGTATGACTGGTTTATAAAGGAACTTGGGCATTCAGCATCTGGTTGGTATCTTCGTCTGGGCTTTTGGCTCAATATCCAGCTATTATTATATAATATTATTATCAAAACTATACAGTAGGCTGTCTCCCAGATGACTTAAGTGATCATCTCCCCACCTTCCTACTCCAGAAACACTCCAATCACCCCAAACCAGTAGTCTACAAATTTGTACGAGATGACTGTAAACTTACCCCACGATACCTAAATACTGTCCTAAGCCACTGCAACTGGGAACCACTACGGACACTCGGGTTAGACCAGGCAGTAGACTACTTCAATACTACCTTCTCTAACATCCTTAATGGTCTAGCTCCCAGCAGAAAGATCAAAGTTAAAGCCAGCTATGCACCCTGGCTAAATAGGGACACCAGAGCCTTACTAAAAGCTAGAGATAAAGCCTGGAAAATCTGGAAAACTGACAAAACCCCTAGCTCCAGACAATACTATCAACAGCTTAGAAACAAGGCCAAGGCTGAATCCAAAATAAACAAACACAACTATTTTCTTAGCACCCAAAGGAAATATTCAAATAGTCCACAAAAATTCTGGCATGCCATTAACTCCTTACTAAAGCCAGGCAAAACCACAACCCCAGCACCCATCTCTACTAACAATACCCTAGACATAGCTTCTCAATTTAATAACCATTTTACTAAATCCATCTTAGCCCTGTCCAGTCAAATAACCAAAAATAGTTTACCTCAGTCACAACCTAACCTATCCCACACCACCCCCTCTTTCAGCCTGTCACCAGTGCCAACCTCAACTATCAAAAAACTCCTCCTAAAACTAAAGCCAACCACACTAGCAGCTGATAACATACCTGCTGCATACCCAAAAATGGATAGTGACTCTCTATCATATCCTGTCTCCATCCTTATTAACTGCTCCATACTAGAATCCTACATACCCAAACTCTGGAAAGTATCTCACATCATTCCTCTCCATAAAGGAGGTAATTCTTATGAATTCTCCAACTACCGACCTATTGCCATCCTTTGCCCCTTATCCAAAATTCTTGAGAAATGCATCCACTTGCAAGTGATGACATTTCTTAACACACACAATCTACTATCTACCACACAACACAGTTTCCGTCCACATCATAGCACTACCACAGCCCTTCTATCCTTCACTAATTATATAAACCTTCACAGGAATGATAAATATGTATCGGCCATTTTCCTAGACCTCTCAAAAGCATTTGATATGGTCTCCCACTCCATTCTACTAGACTCGCTAACATCATTATCCTTCACCTCCTCTGCTATAGCCTGGTTCAGAAGCTACTTGTCTGACAGGCAACGATCAGTCCAGTGGAAAGGAACTCTGTCTACACAACTTCCAACCACCATAGGAGTCCCACAGGGCTCTATACTGGGCCCGCTATTGTTCTCTATTTTCACAAATAACCTCAAATGCTCTACACCACATGCCACACTCATACAATATGCTGATGATTCAACCCTGATCTGCTCTGCCTCATCTCCCACCATCCTACATACACTCACTCAAGATACCTTTATCTCAGTAGAAAAATGGATACCAGGTATCCAACTAATTCTAAACCCCAAAAAGACAAAACTGCTACTATTTACCCCTAATAGATAAAAAAAAAAAAACCTCTCCTTTACCATAACATCTAAGGACGGCACCACCATCTCCCCTTCTAACCATACCAAACTTCTGGGCATTGAAATAGACAACAATCTCCACTTTGATGTTCACATCTCACATACCATAAATCTAATACACAAAAAACTAGGCTCCCTATACAGGCATAAGTCCTTTCTCTCACCAAAAGCAAGAGTCACTCTTGCACAAAGCCACCTCCTCTCAACTCTATTATACGCAGCACCAATCTTTACCCAAATCAGACAGTGTGACCTAGACAAACTAGAATCATGCTACAATAAAATAGCCAAGTTTGCTACTAACTCAACCTATAGAACCCATCACTGTGCTGCACTAAAAGAACTAAAATGGCTTGAGCTAGCACAGCAACTATCACCACCTGGGCACAGCCTACAATATTCTCAAATATCCTGAAAAAAAAACCCTCATTATCCAACCTACTTACTATCTATAATGCAAACCGGTACCTAAGATCCAGTGAAAAATCTCTCCTCTCCATCACCAAGTCTAACAATAATGCAGGGAAAGCGCTCTACTCCCACACCGTTGCCAGAAATTGGAACTCTCTTCCCCTATCCGTGTCCACTGCCCCCTCCACATCCATATTCAAAAACTCCCTCAAATCGCACCTTCTTAGTACCTGGTTATGCCCTTGTATCACGTAACCCTACCCATACTACTATTAACTCCCCAAATTCCTCTCTGATCATATGCTGGAGCTCTGATCCCCTGTAGGCTTGGTCATCTGAAAGGGTACTTTTAACTGTAAAATCTTACCTGATATATTTTCTTTTTTACCAGTGTATGACTGACATTGTCTTTTTACCCATGTTCTATATCTTCTTTTACCTGGAGTGTTTTTATTAATTCTTGTTATATTACTATGCTCAGCATACATTATGTAACCTGTTTTGTGTATTATGCTGGATGTACTGTATTTGTATAAACTGATGTTGGAGCTTTTCTCCCCGGGCCTCCGCTGAAAATGAACCTGGTCCAGTTGGAATTTCCCGGTTAAATGTAAAATAAATAAATATTATCTTGTTTTTTTTTTAAATAATTAAGTTTGTTAACAAGCTGAGGTGGAGGGGGATCAGATTTGTGCAGAAGATATTGAGGCAGGTAGAAAAATGGCTGGAGGAAAAATGCCCTCATGAGTGGTAAAGAGAATAGAATCACAAGACAGTATAGTAAAGAGCAGTGTGTTTCAAGAGTTCGTATTTGGACTGACGATGGTCATTTTCTTTGTGACGTGCAGCACAAAGGGCAAAAATCAGTCAGCAGCTCTGTAGATTATATAAAAATAGGGGCATCCGTAGACTATGAATGATGGACAGGCTTCAAGAGGCTGTTACACTAGGCTGACAAATGACAACTATAGTTCATCTCCTTAAAAATGTGAAGTGTTACACCTATGTTGTAATAGCCTAAAGGTATAGCACTTAAGCTAGGTGGGGATGGCACTTAAAAGATGAAGCAGGAGAAGGACCTTTAGATCCTTGTACTAGTTGAAATGAATCACAACATGCATAATGAAATGGCTGTGGGTGATGAATAGCAAATATGCTAATACCTACAGAAGGACATGGTATGACTGGAAAAAAGGGGAAGGAAGACATAAGTAAAGGCAGCAGCAGAGTGTTAGCTGCAACTACTGAGTTTACTAGAGAGACCTTGGCTCTCATTCCAGCACGCACAACATGAACTGTAAGGCATGAGCACTGTTACACTGTCTGTTGGCTCAGTCGGTTGTTGTGAGAAACAGTGGTCAGTACCTTGGATGCATTAACCACAGTATTAGGGCACATCAGCCCAGAAATATGTGCATGTCATACATAATTGTAATATGTACATATGTGAGGGATTCTGTATTTTGCAAAATGAATTATCATATTGCTGACTGGAACCTCATTATTAAAAATAAATTGCATCTGTCTGTAGACTGTAGTGAGTATCACTGATAATATCACATGGCAAGCATGCCCATAAGAAATGCTAAAATCATTCAAAATTGCTTGCTTTATCTACTTCACAGTAACTGGGGAGCCCGAGCCTGTAGTGGCATTTAATGGGTACAAGGTAGATTAATCCTGGAAAGGATGCCACTCTGTTGCTGGAGATGCACATTCATGCTCATATATGTGCACACACAATCACTGATGATGCTTTGCTATTACAGCACAACAAAGGCAGTGGTATTTCTGCTTCAGCCTAGCAGCACTCTGAAGCCAGGATTGTTACACATTGACATTCTGCCAACTCCATTAAACAGTGAAAACATTTTCTGTCAGTCTGAGGAAGTGTGTTATAAGTTAGCATAAAATACATTATTAAGTATATAGCCATATTTTAATGTAAGATGAAACTGTCAAGCTTATAAAAACAGCATTAGATGTTCTTCATCTCACATTGCTGCAGTCCTTACACTTGGGTAGTCTGCTGTCCTCGGTCGGCCCGAATATCAAAGTATAAGGCTGACGTCGGTCAAGGCGCATTAGACTGACATCAGGACGTCAGGGTACAAATGCGCATGACCGACGTCATATCCTCAGTCTTTTTTGCCGCATGGTCCGATGCAGAAGCAGCGTTGCAAGTGCCGTTCGGCGTTCTGAAATTTTTCGAATTCGGAGTTTCAGACCGAGTCAAAGTTGGCTAAGTACCCCGTTGGGGAATATTTTAGTTTTTTCTTGCCTCAGTGGTTTACCGGATGTCAGAAAAAGTGAATAACTGTATTTCTTGTGGGAAACAGATACCGCATAGAGATTATCATACTTTGTGTATTCCTTGTTTAGGGCCTGAGCACGACGTTGTTGGGTGTCGCTTTTGTGCTAGATTCAATAAGCGCACTATTAAGAGAAGGTTAGATTGTGCCAGGTTAGTCTTCGGGAAGCGGTGCAATTATAATATGCCGCCGGATGCTCCGACGCCCGCTTCTTCGAAGAAGCGCAAGGACAAAGCAGCTAAGCCTAGGCAAGAAGAACCGTCCGTACCGGACGCCGATTCTTTAGAGGTGTCGGTGGAGCCGGGGGTTCCGCCGGAGGTTTCTGTGGAGTCCCAGGGGGAGACTTTGTTATTGCAGGATGTGGCCTCTCAGGAGGCAGGTCAGGCTGAAGGGGCTTCTCAGGTTACTGTACTCCCTTCCCTTCCTAGGGTGGTTAGGCCCTCTCCTTCTGTTTCCAAGGCTTCTCCCAGAGGCAGGCCAGGTTTAGCTTCAGTTGGTGTCACCCCTAGTTCTTCGGGTTCTGTGCCCAAGAAGCATATGCTTAAAATGGCAGAAGATTTGATTACTTTGATTAGAGGTTCTTTGCCCCCTCCTGATAAGAGACCTAGGGTGGAACCTGAGTTGGGGAGTTTTGAGCAGGCTTCGGATGTTTCAGAGTCTTCGGTTGAAGACTTGCAGGAGTATTCTCCTTATTCTGATTCTGATGTGGATGATTCTACTCCTTCTGCTTCTCCTCCTGAAGATTTTTCTTTTTCAGAGACTCTTCATTCCATGAGGGAGCATTTTAAATGGGAAGGTCAGGACTTCTCTGATTCCAGGAAAAGGCTTAGGGAATTTTTGTTTTTACCCCAGCATAGGCCTTTGGCTATACCTCCTGTTCTGGATGTTGTGGAAGATGTGTTTGCAGAGGCTTCTCTTAATCCTGATTCTTTGCCTCCTGCTCCTGTTAAGCCGGATAGGTATTACAGGGTGCCTGAAGCTCATAAGTATCTTTTTAAGAGTCCTAGGGCGGACCCAGAAACTGTTAGTCAGGGGCCTAAGGGTGTTAAGGCTTCTGTTGTTAAAAATCCGGTTCCTCCAGATAAAGAGGCCAGGGCTTTGGATAGATGGGGAAAGAAAGTCTATACTTCTTCCACCCTAGCTATGAGGGCTTTGAATTGCCAGTTTCACATGTTGAAATACCAAAACTATCTCCTTTCACAATTGAAGTCTAAGGTAGATGCTCTGGCGGAAGGTATTGAGTGTAAAGAGTTACAAGATTTAGTACATGTTTCTGAACAGGTGGGTAAGCATTCTTTGCAATGTGGTTTTGATGCTGTACAGGCCTCGTCTAGGGTGGCTGCCACTGGGTCAGTTCTTCGCAGGCACGCCTGGCTGAGGGATCAGAATTTGTCTGACCATGTTAAGACAAGGATTTTAGATGCTCCTTTACAATCTGATGTGTTGTTTGGTTCACCCTGTTGAGGCAGTCTTAAAGAAAATGGAAGACAAGGCTAAGTCTATGCAGACTGTTAAAGATTTTTTGCAGGTTCAGCCTCCGAAGTTTAGTAGAAATTGGCCTACCAAGGGGTGGACGTATCCTTCTTATGATTCCCAGTCTAGGGGTAGATCTAGACGTGGTAGGGGCAGAGCTCAGGGCTCTTTCAGGCCTAGAACAGGGAGTTCACCTGCACAGTCTTCGGGTGAGGGCAGGGGTCAGTCCTTTCGTAAACAGACCCAATGACCTACCTTTTCAGCTGCCAGAGCCTTCTCGTCTGGCAGCACCTTTGGGAGGAAGGTTGGCACTTTTCAAGGAAAATTGGAGTTTAATTACCCAAGACAGATGGGTATTGGATATCATACACCAAGGTTACAGGTTTTATTTCCATACCTTGCCTCCTTTCAAAGGCATGCCAGACGTTCCTCCTCAGCAAAGAATAGAGGCTCACAAACAAATTTCTCTGTTACTTCAAATAGGGGCCATACAGCCGGTCCCTATGCCAGAAGTGGGCCTAGGATTTTATTCTCGCCTGTTCCTAGTACCAAAGAAGGGGAACACGTGGAGACCAATTTTGGATTTATCTATCCTCAACACTTATCTGGACATTCCCAAGTTCAAAATGTTGCCGTTACAACAGCTTTTACCTCTGCTGGGCAAAGATCATTGGATGGTAACTTTGGATCTCAAGGAGGCTTACCTTCATGTTCCTATCAGACTGAGTTGCAGAAAGTATCTGCGTTTTCGGGCTGGGACTTCTCATTATCAGTTCTCTGCATTGCCCTTTGGCTTATCTACTGCTCCCAGAGTGTTCACAAAAGTTCTGGCTCCAGTGATAGCTTTCTTCAGGCTAAAAGGAATACAGATCTATCCTTATTTGGACGATTGCCTGATTCTGGCTCAAGGAAGGGACGAGCTTCTTCATCATTTGGAATATGTGGTAGCAGTGCTAAGATGCCTGGGGTATTCTGTGAACGAAATAAAGTCCAGTCTAGTACCCTCTCAGGACATGTGCTTTCTGGGTGTAAGACTGAATACAGCATCCCAGATGGCCTTTTTGACCCCGGACAAACAAAAGAATCTTTCCCTTTACTTTCATCAATTGTCTCATCAGTCCAGGCTGACTGCAAGGACAGTCCTTCAAGCCTTGGGGTTCATGGCATCTTGTATTCTGGTGCTTCCCAATGCCAAACTGCATATGAGGAAGCTACAATGGTATCTCAAAACGTATGGACACAGCACTGCCAGGATCTGGACACTGTCATTCAAATAATACCTTGCATTCAAAAGGAATTTTTGTGGTGGGCTCAGGAATGTCACCTAAACAAGGGACTCTCTGTGACCCGGCCAGAGGCGAGTCAGATTCTAACGACAGATGCCTCAGACAAAGCTTGGGGAGCTCATCTAAATGGAAAGTGGATACAAGACAAGTGGCCTGCCAGACTACAACATCTACATATCAACTTGAAGGAGATGTTAGCAGTCCAGTTTGCATTAATAGCTTTCAAGGATTTACTTCTTCCAGGGCAGGTGTTGATTCTAACAGACAACACAACTGTCATGTGGTACATCAACAAGCAAGGGGGAACACATTCTTATCCTCTATGCAGGCAAGCAATGATTTTGTGGGAAACTGCTCTCAGTTTACAGCTACATCTTCAGGCAAGGTTTCTGCCGGAGCACAGAACTCCTTAGCAGATGTGTTGAGCAGACAATTATGGATCCCCACGAGTGGAAATTGGATCCTCATGTATTTCAGAAATTGACAGTGTCATGGGGAACTCCAGACATAGATCTGTTCGCTTCTCCACTAAACCACCAGCTGCCAAAGTTTTGCACCGAAAGGTTTCATCCCACAGCTTGGAAAGTGGATGCTCTTTCTTTCAATTGGAGCAATCTTCATGTGTATGCCTTTCCACCTCTGCCTCTCCTCCCAAAGGTACTTCTAAAGGTCAGACAGGACAAGCCAAAGATGATTTTAATAGCTCCAGATTGGCCTCGACAGCACTGGTACCCATTACTGAGAAGTCTGGCACGGAGCCTCCATGGCCTTTGCCTTCGATTCCACACCTGTTGTCTCAGGAGGACAGTCATTTGCTCAATGTCAAGCTTCACTCTCTTCACCTAACAGCCTGGCATATTCTGTTTTGAACCATAGAAGGTCTCAACTTCCACAGCAAGTTTTGAATGTTATTTTGGAAGCTAGAAGGCCTAGTACAAGGAAAGTGTACGCAGATAAATGGAAGAGATTTTTATTTTGGAGTGCAGCAAAGGATTTTGATGTTTCTGAGCCTAATTTAAGTATGGCTCTTCAATATCTTTCTGAGTTACTGGACAAAGGTTTGTCCTTCTCTTCTATTAAGGTTCATGCTGCAGCAATTTCGGCTCACTATGATTGTGACCCACCATTGTTTTCTCATCCTTTGTTCAAGCAATTTCTTAGAGGGGCAAAGAATATAAGACCCCCACGTAGAGCTCCTACTCCTGCTTGGGATCTCAAGTTTGTGTTGGAGAAACTCACTCTACAACCTTTTGAGCCTGCAGCTACTACCGAGTTGAAATATTTATCATGGAAGACTGCTTTTTTGTTGGCCATTACCTCTGCAAGAAGGGTTTCTGAATTGCAGGCCCTTATGGCGGTTGAGCCTTTCTTAATTTTCCATAAGGATAGGGTATCTTTGCGTACTAATCCTTCCTTTATGCCTAAAGTGGTTTCTAGTGTGGCTTTAAACCAAACTATTCATTTGCCTACTTTTTATGCAAATCCCCAAAATAAAGGGGAAAAGATTTTGCACACTTTAGATGTGCACAGGCAGCTGCGATATTATTTGAGCAGAACTAAAGGGTTCAGGCAGTCTCAGCAGTTATTTGTTTCTTTTGCTTTGAGTTCTCAGGGCAAGCCTGTGTCAAAACAAACTATTTCTAAGTGGATTGGGTTTTGCATTGATTTCTGTTATTCCCATCATGACAAGGAGATTCCAGCTGGGATTAGGCCTCATTCCACTAGGGCTACTGCCACTTCGACAGCTTTTTTAAGGGGGGTGGCAACTAAAGATATTTTGGAGGCAGCTACTTGGAGTTCAGTGCATACTTTCTCTAAGCATTATCACCTTCCACTTTACTCTAAATCTAGGGCTGGTTTTGCCACTGTTATTTTACAGGGCATTTTGGCAGCTCCTGCTTCTTTATAGTTTTGCCATCCTCCCTTACCTCTGCTTTGGGATTCTACCCAAGTGTAAGGACTGCAGCAATGTGAGATGAAGAACATAGTACAGTTTTGTACCTACCATAAATGTAGATGTTCGAAGATCCACATTGCTGCAGTCCAATTTACCCTCCCTCCTTCCCCTCTGTAGTTAGAGGCGGTTGTGTGGGTTGGGTTGTATATATTGTGTATATTGTATATATGGTACATATTATTAGTGCAAGGGTGGTTGGTTGGTTGTTTGCTGTCTTTTGGTTTTGACCTTTCTTTTAGGGTCTTCTGACATCTGGGGCAAGAAAAGACTGAGGATATGACGTCGGTCATGCGCATTTGTACCCTGACGTCCTGATGTCAGTCTAATGCGCCTTGACCGACGTCAGCCTTATACTTTGATATTCGGGCCGACCGAGGACAGCGGACTACCCAAGTGTAAGGACTGCAGCAATGTGGATCTTCGAACATCTACATTTATGGTAGGTACAAAACTGTACTATTCTAAGCCTTGTCTTTAACATGTTTGTGCCTTTTCAGAGTCTCATTCTACTTTGTCTGAGGCCCTATACCTTAGTGTTCCAGCTGTTTCGTACTACCCAGTTGTTTTACTGTATGAATGTGACAAAAGAGCAATTCAGTCTGACTTCATGGCATAATGGGACAAAGCTCTGACTACAACGCAGATGACTTATATTTGATTTGAAACTTGGGCACTGGAGGACCTAACAAGGGAAAAGTGGAAGTGCATGACTGATGCCAACTCACCCATCTTGGTGGAAGGTGCATTCTGATTGCTACAGCATTGACATTTAGGATGAGCAGATATGCATGTAGCACAGTGGCTAAGGAAATCTGCTTGGCTTAGCAAAGCTAGTAACAGTAGTATCTATTTCATGTGTGCAGGAGGAGGTATGTCAAGCCGCTTTAGTGAGGTAAATTCACAAAGCCACAAGAGGAAGAAGTTAGTGCTCCATTCATGAAAAGGCACCCTTTAGCTCTGCATCATGAATGGCATGACTTTATGGTGGGATGTTTATGTGGTTATAAGACCTGGCAAATAATCATGTTCTATTTGCAATCCATCCTGAAACACTCTGACAGCCCTGTTCTGGTGTAGTTTATGCTCAGCCTCTGGTCACCAGAAGGAAAAGGATGTACCTTGCCACCTAACTGAGAAGGGTCAGACAGAGGTGGGTAAGAACCACCTTCATGCCCGCTTGGATGATGACTCCCTAAAAGTGGCTCTCACTTCATCCAGCAGAAGTCTTCCTGCATGTCAAGAAGAAAAACAAATGAGCTCAAGATAGAAAGAAAGGATTGACACATTTCAGTGACAAAGGCATTTATACAGAATAGACTAACAACAACATGTGTGTTAGTACCAGAATGGAATTCACTAGTCACCCTCTCATTGTGCATCGCCCATATTTAATTGGCCATTTCACTCGCACAGAATTGTAACTATACATGTATATATAATTTTTTAAATACGACTTGTATACATGTTCCCATGTGTTAAAACAGTTTCTAATATCAAGTATTTTTTTTTAATTATGAGTGGCATTTAGAATTCTTTACTTAAAAACAAATCCAGTCAGAAGAAAGCATATTTGCTGTAAAATATTTAAGAACCACAAACCACAAAATAACAGAAAATCCTTTTAAAGAAGATCCTGTCTTGCTGGCTTTATAGCCAGTTGTTGGTTTTCATGTTTAGATTTGTGTCCATACAGCCAGACTTTCCGGTCTTTGTGTGGCATCATTGGAAACTGTGTGAGTAAGGTAGTGCTTGAATTTCGTTATAGTGCTTTTCCCAGGATCAGTTGTATAGGAATTAAAAAAAAATAGTGGGCAGGAGTTTATTTGAAGAGCTAGTTTTCATAATGTAATTTTCCAGTATTTTTTGCCAGAAAATTTAGATGTTTTTGCAACTTTAATAAGAGGAAGTTTCATTAGGTAATGTTAGGAACATATGGTAATCTAATTTGAAGTCACATCCATTTATATCATGAAACAATTAATATAATGTTTCTGTTAGATACACATTAACTTAAGGTTCTCTGCCACATTCAGAGGAAAACTGCAGTTCATTCGCTACTTAGGAAAAACAGATTGGCAACATGTTAGTCGAGTTAGAAAATTTTAACATAGAAGATGAATGTTCATAGTAGCTGTATTATTCAGTAACACTGTTAAAACTTTATTCTCACTTGTAAAGCTACTGTTTGTAAATTGAAAATATGAGATAGGATGGGTTGTTTCAAAGTGTTGATCATACTATATATGTACTATTACGCAAAGTTTCTAGCACTTCAAATGTATGGTGAATTTGAGTGGTAGAAAACAGCATTGCTCTAATGACTGAATATTTTGTTTTGTAATCTCAGTGAGTATTAGAAAATGCTAGAAGCATTGCTTTAGTTGTATTGTCACTGGGCTGAAACCAGAATGGTTTTATTTCCTATATGTCTTTGTGCTCAGAGTACTGTTAGATGTTCTTCCATATCACTGCTGCAGTACTCGTCACCTTTGGGATCTTTTGTCAGGGAGATCTCAACGACTCACCAGAATAGCAAAGCCTTTATTACTTAGGAGCATTGTGTGTCAGACATGTACTACCTATGCAATGTAGTCCATAAAAGTGACATACGAATGTTCCCCAAACCAGAACTTTGTTGCTGCCAGTCCAAATGCCATTATCATGCATTGGTCTGAACGCCCTTCACTTTGCTGGTTATACCAAGCCTACACTTTAAAGATAAATACCCCTTTAGGGTTCATTTTTATTTTATTTTTCAGTGGGTTATATGTAATCCAAAAAGGGAAGTGTCAGTGTTGGAGACAGATTCCCCATAAGGACCATCAAGATAGTGCCTGTTTTGCTTAGGTGTGTCTCACAACCACACTCAGTCCTCCATCTGTCAGGCTTTTGTATCCAAGACTTTACATAGCCATTTTTCTTCCCTTTCTATTTATCTTGAGAACCAACGTCTCAAGCTGTTGGCCCAAGGTACAATGGCAGAATCTGCTCACCCTGAGTTATAGCTGCCGTTCAAGAAGAAGGCCAAGAAATATAGGCCTGATCCTGCTGCTGTCCAGCCAACACTGGACATCTCCCTTGAGGTGGATGAGAACCCAGAAGACCATCCAGTATTTCTGATGGACCTTCTCAGACCCTGTACAGAACTGGCTTCTTGTACGTCCTCAGAGGCTTGGCAAACATCCACCACAGATGTTGAGGGAAACCATGGCTGATAATCTCCAGGGAACCTAAAAAGATTCCTCAAATCCTTGTTAGGGAAGAAGTGCTGGGTACCTTGATTGAATCCAGGTAGGGGTCCAAACCATCATGCTTTGTTAAGGCAGACATATCCCTAAAGAAAAGGGAGAAGTGTAAACATGGTGTCAGCTACCAGAGATCCACAAAGAGAATGTCAGAACTTCACATAAGGCTTGTTCAATGTCTTGATGGCTTTAAAACCTTCTGAGGGAGTTTCATTTCCTGTACCTGCCTTGGTCTTATACCTCCAAAATGGCAAGAGACCCTGAGTCCTCAGATGAGGATTCCAACGCTGATGCTGACTCTTTAGTCTACTTCTCTGTTACCTTTTCCTTTAGACTATGCGTCGGAGGAGAAGAAATCTGTTAGTCCTGATTCTCCTTTGGAGAAACTATCATTTGGGAAAACAGTTCAATATAAGTTAGAGCATTTTAAATGGGAATGCTCCCATGTATTAGACATCCAGAAACGGTATTATGAGTTGTTACAAATGGACGCTCCTAAACCTTTGGCTGTCCCTCCTGTGTTGGCTACTCTGTTGGATACCTTCTCTGCTGCTTCCTTGGCACCAGCCTCCCATGTCCAGCACCTAACAAACCCGACAGATTCTATAAGGTGCCAGATGCCTGCAAATTCTTATAAAAATGCCTTTCGTCTGATCTAGCAGTAAATTCTGTGTCTGCTGATAATCCTGCATGCTGTTGCTCCCTTCTAAGCTCCTTTCCTCTGCTATGGACTATAGACCTATGGAGAGCAGTGGTAAAAAAGTATACACTTCCTTTACTTTAGCCTTTAAGGTTATTAATTACTAGACCCATATGACAAGATATATTTTATCTCTTCTTACTCAGATTGGGAATATTGTATCTGGTATGCCTGACTCAGAGGATAAGGTCTCAGTGCTCTCTTCCTCTTGGGTTCGACTTCTCAAGTTGCCCATCACTCTATAAAATGCAGCTAATGCCTTCCTCTAGGGCTGCTACTTCTGTGATGAGGCACTATTCCTGGCTTCGCATTCATTCCTTAATGGATAATGATATGGTGAAATTTCTGGATGATCCTCTAGATAACCAAAGTTGTTTGGCACTGCTACGGTAGAGCTCTTTAAAACTTTGCAGGATCAATGTAAGTTCATGAAAGATTTCAAGCACTTTCGTCCCTCCCATTCCCAAGTTTCAGAGGAGCTATCCTAGTAAAACTGCCTTTTTGACAACACTGAATGGAGACACTTCCAAAGGTTTGAAGGCTCTTAAGCATATTCTTCAGTGAAAGCTAACTTAGCACTTTCTGCCACTGACTCCTCCTCTGGCCTCTAGATTTGAGGTCAGGCAATTTTTAAAAGGCATCTTTCATATCAGATCCCCAAGAAAGCCCATTCCTCCTCCTTGGGATGTTAATTTTGTCCTTGAAAAACTCACTCAGGCTCCTTTCTAGCCTGCTGCTGCTTCACCACATTGCACCTGGAAGGCTATTTTATTGGTTTCTTTTACCTCTACCAGAAGGGTGTCTGAACTTCAGGTCTTGATAGCAGTCTCCATTTTTGTTTTTTAATAGAAATTGTATGTTTCTCTGTAAAAATCCTTGTTTTGTGTCCATAGTGGTTAATGAGCTCACTGTTAATCAGTCTATCCAGCTTTCTTCATTTTTCAGTCTGCTAGTGAGAACATTCTGCATATTCAGGACTTGCACAGACAGTTCAGATATTATTCAGGCAAAACAAAATTCTTTCTTAAATCTGATCAGCTTTTTGTTTCTTTTCATACTTGGACATTGGGTTTGACAGTTTCTAAGCAAATCATCTCCTCCTGGATTTTGAAGGCTATTTCCTTTTGTTATTCATTTCATGGTAAACAGTTGCCAGCTTCTATTAGGGCTCACTCTACTAAATCAGCGGCTTCCTCAGGGGCTTTCTTCAGGGGTTCAAACACCAACTCCATCTTTGAAGCTGATATTTACTCTTCAGTTCACACATTCACTAAATATTACAGATTGGATATCATTTCCAGAGCCAGGGCAGGTTTTGCCGAGGCTATCCTTCATGGGTTTGTGGAGGACTCCTCTTTGCTTTCTACCTGCCTTCACAATAGCTTTTGTACTTTCCCAGAGGTGATGAATACTTCAACAGTGATATGAAAGGACATGGTACAGTTTTGTAAAATCTTACCACGGATGTCCTTATTTTCACTGTTGCAGGATTCACTGCGTCCCTCCCTCCTTCCCCCTATTCTTTTTTCTCCTTTTCCATGGGTGATATTTTCTTTCTGCTCAAGAGGTTCTTCTCCTTCTCTTACTTCCTTTTTCTGGATGTACATGTTCTCTATTCCACTGGGGGTCCTGGTTCTACTGGGACTCTAGAGCTCTGGTTTGGGAAGCATTCATACATCACCTTCATTTTCCCATGCTTGCGTTGAGAGCATATGTCTGATGCATGATGCTCCTAGGTAATAAAGGCTTTGGTATACTGGCTGGACATTGGGCTATCCTTGGCAGGAGATCCCAGAGGGGCTGAATAATGCAGCTGTGAAAAGGACATCTACTGTTATGGTAAGATTTTGCACAGCTGTACTATTTGACTGTAGGTTGAGACGCATTGAATGATCAGCCATGGTTTTGCCTTTACTGACCACCGTGGGCATTTTCTGTGTTTGTGCTCTTGCAGTTTCTAAGGCCAATGCTTTTAGCAGCTGATTGTCAGGAAGGACTTTTTTATTTTAGAGTATTGCCCTGTGAACCATTATGAGCTCCAGTTTTTTTTTTTTTCAGAGTACATAGTAGTGGTAGTTTCAGAGCTGTCTTATCACCTCATGCATTACAGTATATTATTTATGACATGGTGATGCATTATAGAAACTGGGTAAAGAGCTAGTTACCTGGAGCCAACCCAGTGGCAGTCATCTACCTGGACCTGTGCATGTTGTCTGTTGATTAGCATTTTTCCCTGTGTCAAAATTCTATTCACACCACCTTATTCGGTTGAATCAGAGCATGCTTGTTACAAAACTGTTGGGTCCTTCAGAGTCCTAATTCCTTTTTATTACCATCCTTATGTGAAAATATAGAGATAAAACATGTTAACTTCCCTGAGTTCTAAATTATTTTTCATTTAGTGAAGTCTTGCAGTATATGTACCTATTTAAGGATTTACTTGAGAATAAAGCTAAGCTTTTCAGCATCCTCAAAGAATGGAAAACCCAAGTATTACTTTTTCTCAGGGATGTATTCCATTTATATAAAGCACAAAAATTCCTGATCCTTGGTTTCTAAGAAGACTTGTGTGTACTGCACTCGACAAGTGATACTAGAAATGGTTCCTTCTAGAGTTGATTTTGTGTTCATTTCTGTTGCTTATCACAAGTCTGGAAAAAAACAAGCATATAAACAGTAAGCAGTCTTCCTCCATATAATGGATTAACAAATTTTAAGAAGTCCTTGCTCTCTTCTATTTTTTTCTGCTGCAGGGTAGCTGACTTGCATACTACCCTACTGGAACTATAAGTAACATTTACAGATAAGTACTCAGTAGTAAGTTATTCACATAGATCCTAGCACATGAATACATTTTCCTGCTCATTTGTATGACAGCAGTAGAGTGACTTAGGCAGCCAGATGTGCAGGTATTACTTTGCAAGATATTCATGCTTGTTGGCTAGTTCATTATAGAAATTCTAACATTAATGACCTAAATAAAGAAATTATCTCAAGTGATTACCTGGTGATGGTGTGCTGGTGGTTCTCTGCAGTTAGGTAGGACTTCTTCCAGTTCAGCGTTTTGCCTTGTGGACCATCTTGAGCTCCACTGGTGTTTAATAGAATACATGGTAGTGGTAACCTTGAGGTGTTGGAGCTTCATTACTTTTACATACCTAGATGACAGACCACTATGTCCCTGTCCATGCTCAGCTACAGTAAGCCTTTGATATGGTTGTGCCATTGCTGGTTTCCAAGCATGTCCCAAACATAAAAGATGGATTTCTTTCATGTCTCATTGCAACTGTCATTTCATAGGTGCCATCCTAGATACATCCTGACCTTGTGATGTTATTTTAAACTTCACAGGCTCTCCTAATGCTTCTGGATCTCACCAACAACATGCACAGCTATGGATCTGCTACCTAAGTTAAGTAAGCTTCATCTGTATATAATCATATAATCATATTCCAGTGGCTGAAGAGTCTGGGAGAACTTGTCCAAGCTCTTACTTTTTTTTTGTTAATGGTACCTGGAGCAGTTAATCACTTTGGACAGTTTGAGGGAGTGGAATTCCTTTCCAGCCCCCTGAACCTTTCTATTACCTTAGCATCATTTTTTTTTCTTAAAAGATTGGAGGTGCATCTGGAATCCTCCCTGTCCTGGAAGATTTTACAACACTTTCATAATATATGTTTTGCAGATGTTGTCAGTACTGATACACTCCAGAACTCTTCATTGACATTGGCTTCTAATCTGTTCAGATCACAGTCATTGTCAAATACCGTGAGTCTTAGCAAGACTACTGGATTGCACATACGGTACAGAAAGGTAACTCGTCTGATTCTAGACACAGAAGAGTAGAATTTTGTTAAGCAATGCATATCCTGAAGGTTACAAAGTGACCGAATCATCTAGAGCCAATTGTAGTGCAGAGTTTTTGACACAACATGTAGTCTGTGATCCATTTTCTCCTTTCTAGAGGATATTGTACACCACAGTTAATACCTAAAGTGGTTGGTATATGCAACTCTTTCACCCATAGACGCCACCTAAAGTCTGTGATGATGCCCACAACTCCATTCAGTTTTGGATGAGTTTGAGATGGAAAGTAAGGGCAACAGAGAGGCCAAAGTAGCTTCAGTTACAGAGAAGGTTAAAGAGAACAGATTAAGATGATTCAGGCACATTTGCAGGAAACGGAAGATAATCTGGTAAAGGTGGTTTGTGACAGGAATAAGGCAAGAGGAAGTGAGGGCATCCAGCAAAAGAGATGGATAGAGTGTGTGAGAGAAGACCCGTGATGGTCAACACATGACTGTCACATTAGGCTGCATAGTAGAAATGAATTGAGAGAGATGTCAGCAGCTGACATGATACCCCAAGTTTTCTGTTCCAAAAAGATGCCCAAATTATAAAGTTTCATATGGGTGTCTTGAATGATGTACAAATTATACATGACATCAAAGCAGTGCTTTTCTGTTTGTCCAGTTTTCTAGACTGCCTTTGGCTTAGGCGAAGGGAATCAAACCCTCTACTACGTGAAATAGCTTGTTAACAGCTCAAAGCATTAGTTCTCTCTGCTGTCAACTTCAGTGGACAAGGAGGAGGCACTGGTGGCAGTCGATAGTTGCATGGAAAAATCTCATCAAAAAAAAAAAAAACTTTCTCATTGCCATGTGTGTGCTTCCATGCATACCCTTCCTCCAGGTATGTGTTGCCTGACAGAGCCAAGTGGATGTCCTGGCTCTTAGACTGCATGTTTTTTTTACCTGACGACCTGTAAATTTCCATATTTTAGTGGACTGAGTCACATTCCTCCACTCATGATGGACAATTGGCACTGACCACTCTCCCCACCTGGCTGTTCTAGCACTCTGTTTATTAGTCATTTCCATGCTGCTGGGATCAAAATAGTCTTTATCACTTTATGCCATAGAGCTGGCCAAGACTAATCATTTAATTAATTTATTTAACTAGTAAGTGAACTGTTCCACTGTGGACCTTTTGCAGCTATGAACAACTGTATAGGGACAGGTTAGACTTGCCATTTTAAACTACATATTCATTTTGTTTTACTTCCCCCAGGACCTTGCCTTATAATTCTGCTGTCTAGCACGTTTGCACCAAGAGTTTGGGAGATGAGCATTCTCAGGTTAAGTGAAGCTCCTATTACCTATTCATGGGTTCATAGGTTGGTACTAGGCTATCGACCCTAGGGCCTATACAAGCCTAGCCATAACAATTCCCTGGCTATTTCTTTCCACACTATTTACTTCCCTATACAAGCCTAGCCATAATAATTCCCTGGCTATTTCTTCCCACACTATTTACTTCCCTTTACTATTTAGTTCTTTATTTGTTTCTACCCTGGAATCCCAAGAACTCCAACTGGCTGTCTGTTCCCCTGATGAGAGTCTGATGGTAAGGAGTGAACCAGCCTGGTAATCCTTGGGGTGGGCCTGACTGCTCCCAATGGGAACACCACTCTCTTCCCTCAGTGGCTCCTCTAAGCTCCAACATTGCCATCTCCAAAGGGAGAGCATACCTTTGCATTACAAGGCCACCTTGGTTGCCATTGCCAGGTGCACTGTGACAGGGTCAACTCAGGCTTAAACTCCTAATGCCTAGTGCTCCCACTCCATTATGGCAAGCTAGAGCCATTTCCCTCCCCCAGGATGTATGAGCTGGAAGTAGGCACCAAACTCCCATCCTTCCTAGCTAGCTCCTACAGGCTGGTAAGCCACTATCTGAACTTTGGTCATGTGCAGCATAGTAAGGACTTTATCCCTCTGTGCCACAGAGCTGACTTAAACCGCATATACTTAGAAGTAGGAGGAAGTGGGAATGACTGTTGAAGGTCCATACAGAGACACTTGGAGGATATACTCCACATGAACAGTGACCAGAGGGTAACTTTGAACCCCAGTCCCTTGAGCTATGCAACTGAAATGTTAATCACTGAGACATCATGCTGCCATACATACCAAAAATAACTGGCGTTAATATGCTGTAGAACAGTGTTGCTTCCCATGCTACTGTTGGTATGGTTGTCTTTTCAGAATAATGTAGTATGACATAGACAGGCTTACATTAACCTGTAACAAAGTGGTCAGTTTAGAGCAGGTAACCTGTTGTCAGACACTCCACTGTCAAGCCAAAACAATGTCAAATCATTACAATTTAAGAGAGGATTAATCTGACGCAATCATGCTGTCCCTGTGAATTGCCCATTGGAAAGCCATGCAGATTACTGAAAGACACCTTGACTTTATAAATCTTCCAAAGGGATTTGAAGTCAGGGGCAGATATAACCTAGATATTTTTCAAAACTTTTAATAAGCATTTGGGATTTAGCCTTCATCTTTTACTTATCAACACAGACTCTCTTTATTATTTTGTTACAGCTCACAGAGCCTTTCAAATCTTGTGGTGGAATTTTTTCATTGTCAGACTACTTCCTGATTTACTTCAGGCTGAAATGACACCACCAGTTTTGTCTCCTTAGACTGAGTTGCTTCTGTTGAGGCGTTTTGATACTCTTAGACTCCGCTCCTACAGGAGGTCATTGGTGGTTATCCAGATAAGCTGGAAATGGCTTATAACACACATCAGTGGTACTGTAGACATGTTTGCTTCAGAATGTGTACCTCCCTTATCTCTTCAGGTTTTTGAGTCATAGATTGAAATGTGCAGGAACATGGTTTGGAATGAACATGGTGAAGGCCATACTGAGGACAGGCTTAGTTGCCTACACAGTGTAAATAATCACAACGCTTAAAAAACAAACCTTGTAAAACTATATGATGAGCACTCAGAATTAATCTGCAAGCCCTTACAGCTCCGTAAATGAATCATGTTCATTCAGCAACATGGGTGCTAGGGGCAGGTGGGAGTGAGTGCCTGACGTCTGGTCATCCAACTGGGTGGAGGCGAGAGAGGCAGCTTAGGCTTGTTACGAGCCTAGAAACTCCATGCTACAAGTAGTTTGTTGCTTGCAGGAGATTGCTCATAGGCAAAACTCTACATGCACTTCTCAAAGGCAGAAATCACATTGCTTGCAAGGTTATTGCAGAGTGGTGAGGCAGAGGGCACGCTATGATGCCACACTAGCATCCCCAATCTCCTCACTGAATCTGGACAACAGTGGGTTTGAGCCCACCTGAGACTGAGGCAGGGTTCCATAGACACAGTGAATGAGGACAGGAGCTGGTGGCTGCTGATGGTTAGCTGTGGAGTAGGAGGAAAAATTCATATGCAAGATTTTGGATTTCCAGCCCTCAAGTAGCTTAAGCTGTCACTTATGCCAATGAATTTTGCTGCCATCTAACAAATAGCATAAGCCACAGAGTCACAGTCAAAGCCAAATGTATTGGGGAATGTAAAAATAAACCATCTTTGTAGAATGCCCGCATTTAAAAGCTGTATAATAGAAGGAAAATGTAATTAAGGCCTGTAATAGATTTAAATATACCAATATCAAAAAGATCAGCAACATTTTGAAAATTGCCATAAGGAAGAGCAAAGCAGAATGCAAATTAGTATTAGCATTCATAGCCAGCAGAAAATATTCTGAATGAATTTATAATGGTATTACCTACACACATATTGCCAATGTACTTACAGATAAATTTAGTGTCAACTTCTCACCAGAGCCAACCCCTAAAGTTCCACAAATTCACGAGTCCCTTTTCCCCCCATGATTATTATAGAGCATGTCCTAACTGCACTTTCTCAGAGTTAAAATATCTTTCATATTGGCCCTGACAATATACCTAGTTGCTTAATCAACAGCACCAAATACCTCCTCTTTGAGTCTCTCTTAAAACTGTTCAATTTAAGCATAGCCACAGGTAATGTAGTGAGGGATGGAAAACAGCTCAGATCCTGTGAAGTATAGGCCCATCAGTCTAACAAACCTCACATGCAATGCCATGGAACATAGTGAATCTGATTTCATAAACTCAGATATAATAAATCATGTTGCTCTAGACCTGGAAAAATATGGTTTTGTCAAATGGAGGTCATGTCCATTTATTTGAATAAACTTCTTCAGAAAAGCAACTGAAGCCTTCTATAGTAACCATACATTTCATACAACATGCCTGGATCTGGCCAAGGTCTTTGATAACATTTCCCATGCTAACATTGTAAATAAACATAAAGGCCTGACTGTATGTTATAAGATGGATAGCAAAGTGGTTGACATATAGAATCCATGTAGTTAACATAGCAAGTGCCACCTCAGAAAGCAAAAAGGTGACTAGTGGCATTCTCTGGCAAAACTGTCAACTTTTACCAACAGAATTTGGGACAAAGTAAAAGATAGCTAAGTGAAAGGCCCCAAATTAGGTACACATTTTAAATGCTGGCACTATTATCATAGAAATCCCAAAATGATTTCCAATTTTAGGAGGAATGGAACAAAATTTTGAGAAACATAAATGGCTTTCCCTACACAATAGGGGCAGTTAAGAGGTTTGTTCCTTGAGTTTCAATACTAGCATCTCTTCTTTTGGGCTTCTAATTCTCGCATCTCCAAACCACAAACAAAGATATATGGCTATCTAAACTTGCTAATGACTACAAGCTGGTGTTGTCTTTTGTTCAGATTCTGGTACAGTGTCATTACAGTAAGGGCTAAAACGTACAGATCATTGGTGTACTAGAAGTAGGGTTAAATGCAAGGAAGTGTAACACTGTCATGTTTGGTAAACAAATGTTGACAACGGATTATGGTATAGACAGCATCTCACTGCAGAGATTTGTCAGAGATCTCAGCACCTTCATAGACGCTTCCTATCCTGGTGGTCACCACATAGCAAGTTAGCAACAGTATTCCAGAAGTTCTATCTAGCCAAATTCATAACTATTAAAAGTATATCATCCAGGTGAAAAGAAGGTGTCATTTCTCTGTACCCTGTCCTGATCAGACCATTGTAGAATGCCCCTTTCAGTTTGTCTCTCTGCAAACACATCATGCAGCTAGAAAGACCCAGGAAGTTCCGAAGTAAAAAAAAAAAAAAAAAAAAACATTAAGGTCTTTTTGTATAAACTGTGTCTTAAGCACTCTGCATGGTGATTTATGTCTAATGTTCTGTGTGTTGTTAAGGACCCTGCCCTCTTTGATCTGGAGCAGTTCAGCAAAACAAATAGTTACACTAAAGACTGGAATCTCTATCAACAAATAAATAAGGCACACTAGAGGGACATTTTTTTTTACTCGGTACATTCCCATCTGTAGAGTGATCTTCCATTGCATACAAAACAAAGTGGTAACTTTTCTTTCTTTCTTTAGGGCAAACCACAATATTTGGATGGATGTCCATAAATTCATCCCAGGCCTGACTTGCTTTGCACTCCTGGAGGCAGGTGTTGCCCAATGAGGGAGGATTTTGGAAGGTGATTATGGTTCATGACTATGCCTTCTGAGCTATGAGTCCGTGAACCATTCAGAAATCTCATGTAAGAAGGCATCCTTCTATATGAAATAAGACTTTCAATACAGACTTTTTTTTTTTGCCTAGTTGACGGCATGTATCCCAGACTGACTTTCTACCTGTAAAGCACTTTTGTCCTCAAGAATTTGAATAAATTACACAATTTTGTATAACTGTGGATTTCTCTGATCACTCTGGGGATGAGTTTCTTATGCTGACTTTGAAGAGGTCATAGCCAGCCCTGAAGATTGCGTTAATTATATATTCTACTTATTGTGGTTGAGACCCTGGCCATACAAGACTTGTTAAATTTTGTCTTTTTCTCTTGGCAAGATTGATTTTTTTCAAATTTTCAGGGGACTTATTTTGTAACTGAGGTCTTAACGTCAGGTTTTAAGAAGAGCTTTGTTACACTAGCTCTGAAGAAGCCTTCCCTGCATCCATCAAATCTCACAAATTTTCCACTGAGTCAGTAACTTTATTTTTATTGGTAAGGTTATTTAGAAAGTAAAATATGTTCATTTTCGCAATTAATTGACATGCATTGACTTCATTGTTCCATATAAGTTTGGTTTTAAATCCTGATGCATCCCTCAGATTGTCATCAGTAGATTGGCCATTGACCTCTTAGTGATGAAAGATTAAAGGCTTTATTCAAGTCTTGGCCCTAACTTAAATTTGTGTTGCTTTTAACATCATGGCTCATGGCATTTTTAACAACCAATAATAGTTATTGTAGTATTACTTCCACAGTGCTGAACTAGTTTGCTTCTTGCATTTTAGCCACATTTAGCTAACCAAGAATGGAAAACTGATATTGTTACACCCTTCCACAAAGTGTTCCCCACCTCAGATCTGGGGAACTCTAAAATTATCTTGTCTGGATCAAGAAAGAAATATCACAAGTCTTAAGGGCAGTACCAAGTCACACAGGCAAAGAACAATTGTTTAAAGAGAGAAGAAGCATACACTTAAAATGTATTATAAGAGACTATGGAAATTCCATCTTGACTGTCACTTTGCCAGAAGGCAGTTCCTTAATGGCAGCTGTGACTTCACTCAGTGTAATGGACTTAATAAATATATTAACTGCCTCACATGTGAGTTGGTGTAAGTCCAAGCAACCCAACAAACTGTCAGAATCATCTAGGGCAGTGTCAAAGGTGGAATGATACAGCCTCCTATAATATTTTGTGAAAATTTGATTTCATGGGGGTCATGTACCAACCACATTACTGTGCAGGCACTGAAAAGCAGCAGTTGTAACGTCTGACCTTATCTCTCTGACTCTATGTGCTAGAGCCTTTGGCCATATAATACTTTTTGCCAAGTTCAGTAGTTTCTACCTGTCATGATGCTCAAGAAATGCAGTGAACTGAAGCAACCTCATTTCTCTTTTACACTGCTCCCTCATCTTGTCAAGAGAAGTATCACTACATCTATTACTGAGATGCTGTTGCTGCTTATGGCCATGTATTACACAGGAATGATATTATGCAAGCGCTCAAGGGGACAATAAGATGCTTGACCATATAGACCTTTAAGTAGAAGTTCTTAAAATTTCTTGCCACCGTTTATGAGCACTGAATAGAGATCACTTCCCAATTTGAGCAGTGCTGTACAAGATAACCTTGTAAATGTGTCTACCAATCCAGCCATCAAAACTATCCTTAAAGGTAGCCAAAGTACTACATTGTTTGACCTGAATCTATCTTTCCAGTGAATATTATTATTTTTTTTATATATATAAATTTAGATACTTAGTGTATGTGTTTGTAGAGCCACTAGTTTAGCAAAGAAATAGATCAAATAGGATTGGTTCTTTCAAGACTTAAACTATGATTTGATCTTTCTTGTCTTGCATTCTAGAGCAACTTTTGTAAATCGTGTTCCAACTGATAGATGTTTTGGTAATCATTTTAAATTGTCTGCAAACCTGATCTCAGTTTGCTAGAATGAGTTTATATCGCTGCTAGACATATGTAATTCTTTTTGCAAGTCAAAACTCCATGTATTTATCTAGATATATTTGTGGTCTGAGATGGCTGCAAAACTGTGAAGCACACATTATAATGCAGAGAAGCTAATCTCCATAGCACTACCTGTGTGATGATCAGTGTAATCGCAGTCTAGCTCATTTTGACATAATGCTATGTATCAGAGAGCCTTAATTATATCAGCAGTCACTACAGTTTAGCGACTTGGGGAAGTGTGGTTTTCCCAGTGGGACTGAGTCTAGCTATGGGCCTGCTGCAATGTTTAAATCCTACCCTTAAAATAACAAAGTTGACTGTCCCATTATCCAGTTAATGCTTGGAAAAAAATTCCTTGAGTGGTTGAATTTCATCCTTATTTGGGCTGTAGAAGTTACCCAGAATCCCACTTCATTCACCATAGTCTCCCTTAAAAGCCATTTCCCCTGCTTATGTTCTAAGTCTAAAGACTAGTTTATCCGACAGTGTGTTAATATCATAACCCCACATTTCACTGCTTTATGACAGCTGGAGCACATCCACCTTCTGTACAGAGAGGTAACATTGGATATGTTAGTCTGATTGCTGCAAAAAAGAAAAATTCAATTAAGTAATTTAATATGTGCAATGCATGTTTTTTTGTTTTTGATATCAGTTAATACCTTTGATATGAAAAAAAAACAAAGAAGCAACTATGGCTGTGTTGCCTTCAACATTGTTTTTATACGATTGGTCCAAAGGCTTAGTGGGAAGCTCTGCATTAACAAAGTGAAGTAATAAAGTAGTAGAGTATATTATAAACTTAAAATTAAAGTGTGTAACTCAATTTGGTGTGTGTCAAAATATGTGCACTTTAACCACCAGTGGGAAGGAACAATTAATGAAACCCACACTCAACTGACCACCACAGAGGCAAACTGTGGGACAAAACAAAGTGACAGAAAATGCCTGCCACTTGTGGCTAACCAAATTATACAGTTGTAGAGATAAACCAGATTAAATAATATCAATTAGCAATTATTTTATATAGCACTACTTCCCTTAAAGATATGTAATAAAACAGGAAAAACAGTACATTGATATGAAGTCCTTGAAGGGTGAAACATCTTAAATGAAGATCATCAAACATGTGCTTCATAAAAGACCATGTAGTATACAGGAACAGATCATCGTACATGCCATCTTACTGTTAAAATCAGAGTCTAAAGAAATGACCAGTAATTCATCATCTTAGAATAAAATTCACCCACTTTGACTGCTCAGGGGCAACTGTATATCCCGACTTCACTTCCCCATTCTTTTAAAATTATCAGTAGAAGAGCAGAATGCTGACAAAGTGTTAAGGGACTGTTGCATAACTATTGTTTGCATTTTTTTAGCTGATTATATTTTAGGATATGTTTCTATAGCCAGAGAGGGATCTTTTTTCTATTACCTAACGTGAGTGGCATGTCAGACTATTGCTAGAATGGTGTGACTGCTTTGCAGGGTACTGCTGGGGATGGGGGATGTTCTTCGTCTCCCCTTGCTGCAGTCCTGACTATTGGGTATAGTCCGCGTCCCAGTCGGCCCGAATACCAGAGTATAAGGCTGACGTCGGTCATGGCGCCTTAGACTGACGTCAGTACGTCAGGGTACTAATGCGCATGACCGACGTCATTTCCTCAGTCTTTTTTGCCGCATGGTCCGATGCAGAAGCAATTTTGCGAGTGCAGGTTGGCGTTCTGAGATTTTCCGAAACCGGAGTTTCAGACCGAAACAGAGTTGGTTAAGTAACCCCGTTGGGGAACATTTTGGTTTTTTCTTGCCTCAGTATTTAACCGGATGTCAGAAAAAGTGAATAACTGTATTTCTTGTGGGAAGCAGATACCGCATAGGGATTATCATACATTGTGTATACCTTGTTTAGGGCCTGAGCACGACGTTGTTGGTTGCCGCTCTTGTGCTAAATTTAACAAGCGCACTATTAAGAGGAGGCTTGATTGTGCTAGGTTAGTGTTTGGGAAGCGTTGCAATTATAATATGCCGTCGGATGCTCCGACGCCCGCTTCATCCAAGAAGCGCAAGGACAAAACAGTGAAGCCTAGGGGTGAGGAACCGGCAGTCCCGGACGTCGGTCCTTTAGAAGGCTCAGGGAGCCAGAGGTTTTGCCAGGAGTCTCTATGGAGTCTCAGGCAGATACTTTACTGTTACAGGATGTGCCCTCTCAGGAGGTAGGCCAGGCTGAAGGGGCTTCTCAGGTAACTGTTCTTCCCTCTCTTCCCAAGGTAGTTAGGGCCTCTCCTTCTGTTGCCAAAGCTTCTTTTAGAGGTAGGCCAAGTTCAGCTTCTGTGGGGCTTCTCCTAGCATTTCGGCTCTGTGCCTAAGAAACATATGCTTAAAATGGCAGAAGATTTGATTACTCTGATTAGAGGTTCTATGCCCCGCCTGATAAGAGGCCTAGGGTGGAACAGGAGTTTGATAGTTTTGAACAGTGTTCACAGGCTTCAGAGTCTTCTGTGGAAGACTTGCAAGAGTTTCCTGCTTATTCTGATTCTGATGTGGATGATTCCACTCCTACAGCTTCTCCTCCTGAGGATTTTTCATTTTCAGAGACTCTTCACTCCATGAGGGAGCACTTTAAATGGGAAGGCCAGGATTACTCTGATTCCAGGAAAAGGCTTAGGGATTCTTGTTTTTACCCCAGCATAGGCCCTTAGCTATTCCTCCTGTGTTGAATGTGGTGGAGGATGTTTTGCAGAGGCTTCCTGAACCCTGACTCCTTGCCTCCTGCTCCTGTTAAGCCTGATAGGTATTATAGGGTGCCCAAGCTCATAAGTATTTGTTTAAGAGTCCCAGGGCGGACCCAGAAACTGTTTCTCAGGGGCCTAAAGGTGTTAAAGCTTCTGTGGTTAAAAATCCTGTACCCTCTGATAAAGAGGCAAGGGCTTTGGATAGGTGGGGTAAGAAAGTATATACTTCTTCCACTCTAGCCATGAGGGCGTTGAATTGTCAGTTTCATATGCTGAAATATCAGAATTATCTCCTTTCACAATTGAAATCTAAGGTGGATGCTTTGGCGGAAGGTATTGAGTGTAAAGAATTGCTGGATTTGGTTCATGTGTCTGAACAAGTGGGTAAGCATTCTTTGCAGTGTGGTTTTGATGCTGTTCAGGCCTCCTCGAGGGTGGCTGCTACTAGTTCTGTTCTTCGCAGACATGCCTGGTTGAAGGATCAGAATTTAGCTGAGCATGTTAAGACCAGGATTTTGGATGCTCCTTTACAGTCTGATGTGTTGTTTGGACCGCCTGTGGAAGCAGTTTTAAAGAAAATGGAGGACAAAGCTAAATCTATGCAGACTGTTCAAGATTTTTTGCAGGTGCAGCCTCCGAAGTTTAGTAGAAATTGGCCTGCTAAGGGGTGGACATATCCTGCTTATGGTTCCCAGTCTAGGGGTAGGTCTAGACGTGGTAGGGGCAGGGCTCAAGGTTCGTTTAGGCCTAGATCAGACAGTTCACCTGCTCAGACTTCTGGTGAGGGCAGGGGTCAGTCCTTTCGTAAGCAGAACCAATGACCTGCCTTTTCAGCTGCCAGTGGACTCTCGCCTGGCAGCTCCTTTGGGAGGAAGATTGTCTCTTTTCAAAGAAAATTGGGATTTAATCACTCAAGACAGATGGGTGCTGGATATCATTCATCACGGTTACAGATTTTATTTCCACACACTGCCCCCTTTCAAAGGCATGCCAGATGTTCCTCCTCCACAAAGAAAAGAGGCTCACAAGCAAGTTTCTCAGTTACTCCAGATAGGGGCCATTCAGCCAGTCCCTGTATCAGAAAGGGGCTTCGATTTTATTCTCGCCTGTTCCTAGTACCAAAGAAGGGGAACACGTGGAGACCAATTTTGGATTTATCTATCCTCAACACTTATCTGGACATTCCCAAGTTCAAGATGTTGACGTTACAGCAATTGTTACCTCTGCTGGGCAAGGATCACTGGATGGTAACTTTGGATCTCAAGGAAGCCTACCTTCATGTGCCTATAAGGCTAAGTTGCAGAAAGTATCTGCGATTTCGAACTGGAGATTTTCATTATCAGTTCTCTGCATTGCCCTTTGGCTTATCTACTGCGCCCAGAGTATTCACAAAGGTTCTGGCTCCAGTGATAGCTTACTTCAGGCTTCAAGGCATTCAAATCTATCCTTACTTGGACGACTGCCTGATTCTGGCTCAAGAAAAGGAAGACCTTCTACAGCATCTGGAATATGTCATAGCAGTGCTAAGATGCCTAGGGTATTCTGTGAACGAAATAAAGTCCAGTCTAGTACCCTCTCAAGACATGTGCTTTCTGGGTGTGAGACTGAATACAGCAGCCCAGATGGCCTTTTAACCCCGGACAAACAAAAGAGTCTGTCACTTTACTTCCATCAACTATCTCATCAGTCCGTGCTGACTGCAAGGACAGTCCTTCAAGCATTAGGGTTCATGGCATCTTGTATTCTGGTGCTTCCCAATGCCAAACTGCATATGAGGAAGCTGCAATGGTATCTCAAAAATGTATGGACACAGCACTGCCAAGATTTCGACACTGTCATTCACATAATACCTTGCCTTCAAAAGGAATTCTTGTGGTGGGCTCAGGAATGTCACCTAAACAAGGGACTCTCTGTGACCCGGCCAGAGGCGAGTCAGATTTTAACGACAGATGCCTCGGACACTGCTTGGGGAGCTCATCTAAATGGAAAGTGGATACAAGACAAGTGGCCTGCCAGACTACAGCATCTACATATCAACATGAAGGAGATGTTAGCAGTCCAGTTTGCTTTGATGGCGTTCAAGGAGTTACTTCTTCCCGGGCAGGTGTTGATTCTAACAGACAACACAACTGTCATGTGGTACATCAACAAGCAAGGGGGAACACATTCTTATCCTCTATGCAGGCAAGCAATGATTTTATGGGAGACTGCGTTAAGCCTGCAACTGACTCTTCAGGCAAGGTTTCTGCCAGGAGCACAGAACTCCCTAGCAGATGTATTAAGCAGACAAATCATGGATCCCCACGAGTGGAAACTGGATCTTCATGTATTTCAGAAATTGACAGTGTCATGGGGAACTCCAGACATAGATCTGTTCGCTTCTCCACTAAACCACCAGCTGCCAAAGTATTGCACAAAGGGGTTTCATCACACAGCTTGGAAAGTGGATGCTCTGTCTTTCAGTTGGAAAAACCTTCATGTCTATGCCTTTCCACCTCTGCCTCTTCTTCCAAAGGTATTATTAAAGGTCAGACAAGACAGGCCAAGGATGATTTTGATAGCTCCAGATTGGCCTCGGCAACACTGGTACCCACTTCTAAGGAGTCTTGTAAAGAAGCCTCCATGGCCTTTACCTCTGATTCCTCATCTGTTATCTCAGAAGGACGGTCATCTGCTCAATGTCAAGCTTCAGTCTCTTCATCTCACAGCTTGGCATATTCTGTGTTGAAGCACAGCAGGTCTCAGCTTCCTCAACAAGTTTTAAATGTGATTATGGAAGCTAGAAGGCCTAGTACTAGGAGAGTGTACGCAGAAAAATGGAAGAGATTTTTATTTTGGAGTACAGCAAAGAATTTGGAGATTTCGGAGCCTAATTTGAGTGTGGCTCTTCAATATCTTACTGAATTATTGGACAAAGGTTTGTCCTTCTCTTCCATAAAGATTCATGCTGCAGCAATTTCAGCTCACTATGATTGTGACCCACCTTTGTTTTCGCATCCTTTGTTCAAGCAGTTTCTTAGAGGGGCAAAGAATATAAGACCCCACGTAGAGCTCCTACTCCTGCTTGGGATCTCAATTTTGTGTTGGAAAAACTTACTCTACAACCTTTTGAGCCTGCAGCTACTGCTGAATTGAAATATTTGTCATGGAAGACTGCTTTTCTGTTGGCTATTACTTCTGCAAGAAGGGTGTCTGAGTTGCAGGCCCTTATGGCAGTAGAGCCCTTTTGGTTTTCCATAAGGACAGGGTTTCATTACGCACTAATCCTTCCTTTATGCCTAAGGTGGTTTCTAGTGTGGCTTTAAACCAAACTATTCATTTGCCTACGTTTTTGCAGATCCTCAAAATAAAGGGGAAAAGATTTTGCACACTTTAGATGTACACAGGCAATTGCGTTATTATTTGAGCAGGACTAAAAATTTTAGGCAGTCTCAGCAGTTACTTGTTTCTTTTGCTTTGAGTTCACAGGGCAAACCTGTGTCAAAACAAACTATTTCTAGGTGGATTGGCTTTTGCATTGCATTTTGTTATTCCCATCATGGCAAAGAGGTTCCAGCTGGGATTAGGCCTCATTCCACTAGGGCTACTGCCACTTCAACAGCATTTCTAAGGGGGGTGGCAACTAAGGATATTCTGGAAGCAGCTACCTGGAGTTCAGTGCATACTTTCTCTAGGCATTATCACCTGCCTATATACTCTAAGACTAGGGCTGGTTTTGCCACAGCTGTTTTACAAGGCATGTTGTCAGCTCCTGCTACTTTATAATTTGCCAGCCTCCCTTACCTCTGCTTTGGGATTCTACCCAATAGTCAGGACTGCAGCAAGGGGACGAAGAACATAGTACAGTTTTGTACCTACCATAAATGTAGATGTTCGAGGATTCCCTTGCTGCAGTCCAATTTACCCTCCCTCCTTCCCTCTGTGTTTCAGGGTGGTTGTGTAGGTGAGTTTACATGCTTATATTTTTGTATATATTGCTGTATATATTGTACATGTTTTTTGGTGCAGGTTGTTTTTGGGACTTGTCTTTTTGGGTCTTCTGACATCTGGGGCAAGAAAAGACTGAGGAAATGACGTCGGTCATGCGCATTAGTACCCTGACGTACTGACGTCAGTCTAAGGCGCCATGACCGACGTCAGCCTTATACTCTGGTATTCGGGCCGACTGGGACGCGGACTATACCCAATAGTCAGGACTGCAGCAAGGGAATCCTCGAACATCTACATTTATGGTAGGTACAAAACTGTACTTTCTACATCAGTGGTTATGTTTGCTGTTCATTCAAGGGGGAGGAAGACCGTAAACAGCCCAACTGTTTAATGTACTGCGTACACTTGTCCCTTCCTTCACCCAGTGTTTTTTAACCATATCTTAGTCCCTGTGAGATCATATCTGACAACCACACCTTTGATATAAGCTGATGCAGTGACATTTCAGGACTTTCTACCTACCTAGATACTCTATAACTTTTTGTTCAGGTGATATGTGGCAAACTAGTAATCATGGCATCTTCATCTGTTTTCATTGTTTTTTCATGCCTGGGGACCAGCATGGTAAGCACCTCTGTTATCAGATGTGGTGTAGGAAAAGCTTCCACACACACCTCGTTTTCTAAAATTTGCATCAGTGATTAATATCTGTTGATCATAGGAAGCAGTAAGGAAAAGACATTTCGTTGTGACTTGCTTGGTCTTGAAGTTGAGGGAAAGGTCTGCTGTTTAAAAATCTGGATGTACATGCTGGCCGTGCTGACCTTTTGCAGTCTTGGCCTTTGTTGTTAGTGTTCATGGGCTGTGATTGTGCCATAACTTTGGTGTCTTACTTGTTGTGATGAATAGTGTCAATAAAGGCATTGCCTTCCTCTGGTATGTTAGTCTGTTTGCTGCCCTGTTTCTGTATCAGCAGCCATGGCTGGGAACTGCAGTTATCACTCAGTGTTAATGTCTTTGAATCTTCTTACTACTTGCACCATGGCTTTTCTTTCTTGAAAGAGTGTGTTGCTCTACTTCGCTGCCACTTTGACTGTGCAGTCTGAAAGACTGAAGCTGTCTCTGTGAATCTCTGTTTTCTGCTCTCTGTTGTCATAGTCTAAGAAATGGCAAATGGGGAGTCAAGGAAGGTTTGCTAGTCTGAACAGCAAAGACTTGGTGGGTGCATTCCGTCACCAGTGTAGCCCTGAGCTGTAAGGATTGCTGCAGTGCCTTCTTTAGTGCATGGAATCATTCATTACCTTTTCCCCTCTGGTAGCTATTTGAGTTACAGATTGGTCAAGACTCTCTAAGTCATTCAGTAATTCTGTCTTGGAGTTGGCTTGATGTAGCTAGTTCATTTTTTCAGTTTGCTTATCATTATTTCTGATTGTTCACCCAGACACCTTTGATGCTAATCAGTTTTGTCACTAACTTACATCAGATGCAGTTCATGTTTAGAACTTAAGCCTGTCATTGGTCAGGACCTGCTGCATAGTCCCTGACAGTGACGCAACAGAATCGTGGGTATCTTCTGTCTGCTGCTCCGCATTGCTCACTGGGGAAGCAGTGGTTAGGAATTTCCTGTTGAATCTGATCTAGCAGAGCTCACACATCAAAATTATTTCATAGCCAAAATAAGGCACAGAATCCATCCACGTCCACAGTAATGTTACCAGTAACCAACATTAAATCCCAGCTCTAGCAAATGTTAATCAACCTTAGAATGATTGTGAATTTCATAGTAATGGGAAAGTAAATAAGTAAATGTTGCTAATGTACCAGTAGGACACAAAAATTATTTAAGCCGTCCTCTTCATTGAATGTGGTGTTGAGGTGAATATTTATTTTCTGGTTTGAGAGACA
The DNA here is from genome assembly GCF_019279795.1 of Protopterus annectens. Lineage (NCBI taxonomy): Eukaryota > Metazoa > Chordata > Ceratodontiformes > Protopteridae > Protopterus > Protopterus annectens. The sequence goes on from NC_056739.1 coordinate 857,673,800, forward strand.
TGAAAACTTTGTTTGATAAGTGGAAAGGGACTGTGCAATAAAAAGGCAGATTATCACAAACCACAACTGGGGGCTGTAAAGTTTAATTCTTTTGTTTGATGAATGTGCTACAGGGTGAGATTTTTTCTTTTCTTTTTTTTTTTATTCCTTGACTGTTTTTTTATAAAATGTTTCTTCAGGGTTGATGTTATTGTGGTTTAGGTTACCTAATTATGCTGCTTTGCCAGATGTTAATTCAAAGGAGTTCATAAGTGTTTTAAGACTATTCTAATGTTTGTTTGTCTTTCGGCTTTTTCCCGGTAAGGGGTCGCCACAGCGGAACTCCGGTCCGCTAATCATTGGCATATGCCTTGCAATACCCATCCTCAGGTTTTATCTACTTCCTCAAGGGAAAGGCCAGTTAGTCCTGGGGTAAATTAGAGAGACCTGTCTAGTCCTTTAACTGTAGTTAGGAGGAAGTTACTGAATCACATTGTTGCTTTAACCTACAAAGGGAGCTTGTTACAGAGTTACAGAGAAAGTGGGGGGGAGTGTGCCTGGGTGATGAATCTCTCGCTCTCCATCGCATTCTGTTCATTTGCTGATGAAGGTTCAGGTCTCTGGCTCTAGTGTCAGCTATGCAGTTTGACTTACTGAGCTATAGGAGGCCAAGGACCATAAGATCTCAAATGGTGTAGGAACTGAGGCAAAGATCACCTCTCAGAGTACAGGGGCAGGGTTTCCAGCCTCTCCTAGTAACTAAGGGTTTTTAAATCCAGAAATCTTCTTGGTTATGAGCCTGCAGGGTTTTTTGAGTTTGCTTGTTGATATGTCAAGTGAGGTATATCCCAGAAGGGAGGGTTATTCTCTATAAAGTGTCTGAAAAGTGCTGAATATAGGGGAGCAATGACATCTATGGATCTAGATTAGTTACCTTTGGCTATTAGTTGTGCTAAGTGGAATGATTTCCTGATAACAGTTGCCATGTAATGTTTAGTAGAGAAGGAGCTATCAACCCAATTGCCCAGGTCCCTGACTACCTTTTTGTTTAGTATGTTTATTTATGTTGTGGGCAATTGCTATTTTTCAAATAAGTAAATAAATACTCTTTTTAGTGTTCATTTTAAGCCAATTATCTGTATACCGGGTAGTAAGTAAGATATTGTTATGTAACTGACTTACTATTTAACTGTAGCCTCCAAAGAGGCTTCCTGCCTCATGAATGGAGAACAGCAACAGTTATTCCTCTGCACAAAGGTGGGCCATCTACAGACACTGGAAACTACAGACCCATAAGTCTCACTAGTCGCATATGCAAAGCCATGAAAAGAATTATTGTAGAAATGATCAGTAATGACATAGGAAGCCTCCAGACACTGGACCTAACCTGGTTTGGTTTAATCAAGGGCAGGTCATGCCTACTGAACCTGGTGGACTTTTTTGAGAATGTCAACAAAATAATGGATGAGGGCAAAATGGTTCACACTGCCTACCTTGACCTGGCCAAGGCATTTGACAGAATCTCTCACTCGAGCAATGTTGACAGACTTAAGAGGTTAGGTACAAACCTTTATGTAACCTGGTGGATAGCCAGATATATCACAGACAGGACCTAGGAAGTTAGAATTGGGAAGTCCATCTCTACAAAGAGGCCAGTCACAAGCACAGTCCGTCAGGGATCAGTTCTGGAACCTCTCCTTTTTGTCCTTTACTTCCTTGAAATCAAGGCCAATGTCAGTGACCTCTGGTTGACTAAGTTTGCAGATGATCTCAAATTAGGAGCTGTCATTGAATCACCCACTGACACAAATGTTCTCCAGAAAGGGCTGACACAGACAAGCAACTGGTGCCAGAGAGGTGGACAAAAACTAAATGCCAAAAAATGCATAATAGTTTCCTTCAGGATATTGACAGCACATACCTAAGAGTTAACCCAGTAGTCAGGGACATGGGGACACTCATAGGTGTTTACTAGACTAATTACCACAAGGGTCTTTTTATGCCTAGCCACGCATCCCAAATACCTGACAAGTTCTGGTACACTTGATAAGTGTAAGCAGGGGCTTGGGAGAGGAAATATTTACATAGGCAGTAATCTCTTCTTTGACCAAAGTGTCTACAGTAGTGAGGAAATCATTCTATATTGTGCAACTTATAAACAAACGTATAGCATCTATGTCCAAGAAAGTCATTGTTCCATTGTATTCTGCATTCATCAGACCTATCACTGAATACAATGCCCCCTTTGGTATGTACATAACCAGGCATATCCAACAATTGAAAGGTTCCTCACTAAAAGAATATAGGGTGTAAGTAACATGTCCTGTGCAGACCACCTCAAGGCCTTATTCCTGTATTCTCTCTCTTACAGGCTGTTGAGTGGAGATCTGTGTCTGGCATACATGGCATTATCAGAAGCCACCCTGATGGACCTCCTGCATATCCGCAACACAAGCAACACCAGAATTACCCATTCTAAAGACTTAAACCTTGCTTGTGGTACAAATAGGACCTGGTGGAGAGACAAGTATGTATCCCAGAGACTATCCGCTTCTCAGGAACAGGCTCCCAATCCATGTGAAGCAGAGTTCCTCCCTAACACAATTCAAGTTGTTGTTGTTTCTTTCGGCTTTTCCCGGTTAGGGGTCGCCACAGCAGAACTCCGGTCCGCTAATGATTGGTAGTTGATTTTTACGTGCCGAGTTACCAGCCCTGATGCACAACCTTCAACGAAGGTATGCCCATTCACGCAGGTCTCCACGCAGAAGACGCTCTAGCTGAGAATCGAACCGGACAGCGTCTTACTGTGAGAACAATTCAGGTATAACTTAGGTAATTTGATGAGGAACTGGAAATGTATCCCTGGTTTGGCATCAATGTCTGTAATGGCCATAGGCAGCCAGTAAATGGTTCATCTCCCAGGACCCTGCTTATAAATGTTACACTTCTCAAGCCCCAGCTTACACTTATCAAGGGTATCAGAACTTGTGAGAGATTTGGGATGCATGGTTAGGCTTAAAAAACACTGAAGAAGGCATTTGTTGCCAAAACCAGTCAGACGAGAAAGAATATTAAATAAAAAGAATTTGGCTGAATTTATCATGACCTGGTTGAGTGTTGGTGATTTTTGATTTTGCATTTTGGACCGTTGCACCTTGCCGTACTTGCAAAGTTTTTTAGAGGATTTTAGGCTTAAAAAGGCCCTTCTGGTCATTAGCCTAGCAACTGAACCTGTGAATCTATAAGATAAGCTCTTTCTAAGGGTAAAGATATGCAAAAAGTTTTGATAGTTACACAGTTCGCTATTGTCTGCAAATTTAGTTAACCAGAGGTCCTGGTTATCAGTTTTGACATTAGAGAAGTAGATGCTGGGCAGGAAAGGACCCATTAAAGACTCCAATGGTTAATGTAGCAGTGTCTGAAGAGATACCTGTCACATGAGCTATATGGGTTCTGTCCTTCAGCCAATTCACTGTGCATTTTACCATTTAAAAAGCTATGTTTGAGCAGATAGTTTACTTGCAATTCCAGCATGAGGTCAAGGCTTGCCACCTTGAGGTGTAAACATTGGCTCTAGGTGATTTGGCCACAATGACTAATGTTGATGTAACACCTCAGTCATATGTAAAAGTAGGGGAAAAGGTGGTTGATGATGATGATGATCTGGGATACTGAATGCTTTGGCCAGATTGACCGCTTGTGTGACCCTCTCAAAGAAGTAAAGAAGATTTAACGGACATGATTTCCCTTTGATGAAACCAAATTGTTGTGGGTCCAGCCTAATGAGATTCTCAATATTATAATCTATGAGAATAATTATGATATACTCCATAGCTTTACGGGTCAGACTGGTCTGTAATTTGCAGAGTGAATGGTAGGACCACCCTTTTGGAGAGGTATTACTACATCAGAGTGCCAGGATTCAGGAACATATTCTGCAATTAGGCATAGTTCAAGCAATTTAAGGAAAGGTCTGGTGAAATCACATGTGATGGTGTTTATTCAGCACTCAGGTATGTTGTTCCATAGAAAGGAAATATGAGCAACATGGGGGGAGGGGGGTTAAAAGGTTATAGTTTGTGTTATTTTAAAGAAGTCTTTCACTTGAAGGATAGCATTACATGTAACAGTATTTGTGAGAAGAGCAAAGTTTAGAGGAGATTGTCGTTTATCTTTTTTTTTTTTTTGGTAAGTAGGAACCATTGCTGATAATTCACTTTAAAACTTAGTAGTTACATGTATAGTAAACAAATGAAATACTATTTTGAAATATTTGACATTATGTAGTATAGCATTCTAATAATGTTTGTTGAGAAATGTTACATTAACAAAAAACTTTGTTAGATCATGACATGAAATGTAACCCTTATGGGGCTTTTAGGCTATTTTGTTAGTATTGAATGTCCACCTTAGGAAATAAAGGATTAAACACTGCCTATTGTGATGGAATAATTCAATGTAAAATGAATGCAAGTTATGGGCATATAAAGACAAATTTAGTGGAATAAAATAGAGGGATATGTAGTTGTTAAGGCAGACTGCTATAGAGCAAAGTCTATAGTATACAGTATGAAAGCAACGACAGGAAAATTGGATGAGTGAGTGATACGGTGGAGAGAGGGAGGATTATGTGCGTATGCTGGTGTAATGTTAGCCTGGTTGTGAATCAGTGGTGTGTTGTGAATAGAGAATTGGCATGAAAGTTCATAGGTTAATATTTTATTACTAAGAAATAATAAGTTGAAATTATATTATTGTGAAGCTTGTCATGCATTACTAACTGGAACAAAAAGATGCTAACAATGTTGCAGAAAGTGTTTTGAGGCACCAGTAGTTTCCTCTCTCTCCTGCTAGGTATGTGGGAACAGAAAGGACAGGCAAGGTCACATAATTGGCTGGAATGGAGAGTTTAGGTGTATGCCGAATGGTACCTGTGAGGATGACCCACAATCCCACAGTATGTGTGATGTAAGTGTGTCAGCATTTTCTGAGCAGTTACTTTTGTAATAGTTAACATTTTAAAAGTGAGTTTAAACAAGGTTCATAGATTGTGTCCTGGATTAAGACACTGAGAAACACCTGTAACTTGTTTACAAAGGTATGTAGGATAACTAGCAGAGAAAGTGGAGCATGTAAGTGAAGGAACATTCTAATGACACTAGAGTTGGGGTATACAGTACGTATTGTCCTAGGGCAGTATAAGCGGTAAACTTACCTGTTTTATTGAGTAAGGGTATATGTAAAGCAGAAAGGAAAGAAGAATGGAAACAGCAAGGTGAATATGGTACAATAGCAACCAGTCGATTAGATGTAAGAATATTGAAATAAATGTGACTAAAGGGGTACATATGAAAATATTTTAGTAGTACAGTACCCAGTTTTCATTTGGCCTGGAGGGAATGGAATATAACTTGCAGTTATCAAGGACTGATAATTTAAGTATTCCTTTGAAATATTGCATCACTGGAAAAAGAGTGAAGCTCTTACATAATTTAATTTTTTGGTTGGTTGAACATGTTCAGATTCAATGCTAAGGTAATGATACTTGTGCGTAGGTGTGTGTGTGTGTCTGTCTGTCCTGTTGTTTCTATGACAGCAATAAAATTGCTATTAGAAAAACTTAGGCATGCTTGTTTTCTGTGGAAACCTGGAACTGTGGCAATAGTAACTATCTTTTAAGCCCACTGTAAGTGATCTTTGGGATTTGAAAACACCCCACAGATGGAATGGAGAAAATTAGCCACAATATAGCCTAGCATATTGCTAATATTCCTTAAGAATGTCAGTAACATATGTTGCCCAAAACATTTTACTAGGTTCAGCAGTTTAGAATTTTTCTTCTCAGCTCCAATGTCAGATCCTCAGTTTTTACCTCTGATTACTGCCTGTGTGTACTAGGCATGGCTTTCTGACAGTTTTTTTTTTCTTTTTCTTGAGTTCTCCAGTTTTCCCCAGAATACACATTTATTAAATTGGCAACTTTAAACTGCCTAAGTTCATTGTACATCATATTCATTATTATTATGCTTTTCATCCAGGTCTTGGCTGTAAACGAATGTCCGCAGTGAAAATGCTCACTTGACTTGTTAAGTAGCTCAGAGAACCTATCTCTGAGACATAAAAGAATAAAGCCTTAACTATAACATGTATGACCAGTGTTTGAACAGCAGCACAGGTGCTGAAAATGCTGGGCGTGGAAGAACAGGACTGAGAAGCCAACACCAGTTCACCCATCTGTGAGTGGGGTTCCAGTTGGCTGGCCATCACTAAGGAATCAAAGGCTTAGAAGGCACTAAAACTGCCAGAACTGGGTTGGTGGGTTTGGCCCTACCAAGCCAATGACTGTAGTTCTCAATACATTTGGAAGGAAGTACATGCATGTGGAGTGAATAGTAGACAGATATGGTGACACAAGTTTCTTATTTCAAATAACAAGGGTAGGTTTAGGGCCCAAAGCAAGAACACCTGATAGCTAACTGTATGATGGCCTTGTTAGGATTGGCTGCCATCCTTTTAGGGAACAAATAGGCTGCTTTAGTGAAGAAAGAGGATGGTTGGCAGGCTGAGGAATAGCAAAAGTCCTTGGTAAAAATAGGATGAAGGATCTCCTCAGATGTAGGACTGTAGGCAGTGACCTCTGCATCATGTGTGTTCTGCTTCTTTTGCCTTTCATTGCCTATTGGAATGGGTGGGCTTGTGTGCGTATGTATGTATGTATGGGGGGAAAGGGTGCCCACTAAATGGAATTCTGAGTTTTGAGTATTCTACATTAATTTGTGTGAATATTTGTTTATGTGCATCACGGGAATGCTGTCCTGGTTTTAACCACCTTAGCATTTAAGCGTAGGGGAGAGCAGACCTTGGTTTTATGATGTAACAGGAGGCCACATATATGGTCACAAGGGCTATAGTGCAGGCCCTATGAACTGAGCAATTATCTTAGTTAATAATCATTTCCTTTTGAGTGGTTTATCTCATTTTGAAAGTAGGTTCTTTGCCTCAGCTGTTCTTTTTTTTATCTCTTCTGAGTGTTATCTGATCTATAATTCTTCCCAGAAAGTAATCAACTGATTAGTTTGATTTTTGTTTTTGCAGCTGTGTTTATATAGATTTTTCTCATATGCCTGTGATCACTCCCTAATTTAGCAAACTGTTAATAAACTTGCTGTTTGGCAATAGTTCATTTGGAAATTTTAATGACATATGCGTTCTCTAATAACATTACTCTGTAAAACCCACAGCAAGTATTAGCCTTGGTTTTGGTTGATACTGTGTTACTTCTTTTATTAGTCTGCTGTCCGGTGCAATATTCTGGTGTCATTCAGTCATTAAATATATATTTTTATTTTTAAATCACAGTTTGACAAAAATGAGTGATGGTTTTCATTTGAATTAATTTGCATGCAGTTTGCAAAACAGATGCTAGGATTAAAATTCATTAGATTAATTATGTATATTTTGCAGCAAAAATGATGCTGGGACTAGCATGACATAATGTCTCTTGAGAATAAAATGCACCGAATGATCCCTCAGAGAAAGAGGCACCAAAAACAGTAATTGAGTACAAAATTTCATGTCTCATCACTCCCCACCCACACATACTCACAGAATGTTCACAGATTTGTGTGAAATGCATCATTAAATATCTGTTGAAAGTTTTATGTTCTTCTGAAAAACATTTTAGAAGAGTTCTGGCTACAGCAGGGAAGGGGCTCATTAAGGTTAGACAGTAATCAAATGTATGCCCAATATCAATTCTGTGTACTTAAAAAAATTACCATCAAGAAGATAGTCTATTTGCTTAGTTCAAGAAGTACAGCTAACCCCCTTATTACCTGCCCTCCCCTTCCTTTTCTACAGAACAAAAACAAGCAACTCATCTTCTTCCTCTAATCAGCCTTCTTATAAACCATTCAGTATTCTTACATTAAGCAACACCCTTCTATAATGCATCCCAAATGCTTTACTACTCTCTGTAGGAAATAACATTTCCTTAAGTGTTTATTTTAACTGACCTCATCCATTAGTTGCCATTTATGCCAAATTCACTTTTTTCTGTTTTTTCCCCATAGCCATATTTGGCCGTACAGAAACATAGAACTATAGATTCATAGGTTCATAGGTTAGTACTAAGCTAACTGCCCTTGCGAGCCATTTTAAGCTTAGCCAATTATCCCTTGTGAGACTCAAACCCTGCACCTTGTGTTTGTAAGGCAAACACCTTAACCTTTAGGCCACCCTCCCTACTTGACAGATAAGAAAGGACTGACCGGCCAAGCCTGCCCATATCCCTGGATAGCCAGCATATTCTCTTAAACTAACTGTTGCTTTTTTCTTGCCAGTCCTCTTAAGAGATGTTTTTATCCTTCCCATGCATTTGAAATTGTTTTACTTTCTTACAGAAAGATGGATGTTCCATTAATCTGCCACTGTTCTTATTGTGGAACATTTGATGTTGACTTACATAAGTTGTCTACTATGTTACTTTAAACTGTATCCTAGTTTCTATAGTTTCTTTTTTGACTCACTTGAACCCTTTGAATTACTTTAATATATTTAAATGGTTCTGTCCTGTCATTTCACTACTAAATCTGCTGAGCTCTTCTGTTCAGTCTTTATTTGAATCTAGTGCAGAGCATTCTTCATATTTTTTCTTCCTCTAAGCTGTTTTTGTTGTGTGTGCTCAGGATGATTTGGTTTTTCAACTGTGCCCAGTACTCAGGATGGGCTGTTGCAACCCTCCTGTATAAAGGAGCAGCAGCTACTGCTTTTGTACTAGTAATGCATCCGACAAGTAGTGCAGAGGATTAAGTCTGTGAGTTGTTGACCTGTCTCTGTGGCAGAGAGAGATGAAGCCCTGACTGCACCCCAGATGACATATATTTGACTAGTGGCACTGTCATTGGAGAGACCAAATGGAAGGGATAGCAGTGAGTGCCCACCAAAGACTCAGTCAGTCTTTGGGGGGAGGCAGCATGGTTCACTGCACTGGCAGTTGCAGCAGCATAAAGAGCTTAGTAAGCCCAATGCTGCAAGAGTTGTGCCGCTTGGTTGGGGGGTTGCTTATGTGGGGAAGAGGGCATGCATCTCCCAAGGTAGCTAAAGCAGAGCATGTAGATTTCCAAGGGGATGGGGTGGGAAACCCACATGAGCTGCAGACCGGCCTGCTGCCTAACACATGACTTTGTCTTCCACCAGGAGACAAATGGGCCATAGTGCTGTCATAATGATGGAGAAACAAATGGGTCAGTTGGGTGCAAGAAGAGGAGGCATTGGGACAGTTCTGTGAATAAAAAAATGTCAGTGAGCTACATCATGTGATCCAGGATTTGATTCCGTTAGTCTCTGGGTACTTTGTGACTCTGTGCAAGTTAGTTAACCACCAGACAGTGCTCCTGAGCTGGGAGTAAAAAAGGTACAGTAAGTCAGTGCACAACTTCGGTTAACAAATAGAATACAACAAAATTAAAAACATAATTTTTCTCCAGGTCAGAACATTTCTTTACCTTTCCTTATTGCTTTCTCACACTACCTGTTTTCCTTTAGGATTCCAGCCCAAGATGTCATTCCTTACTAGCTGTTGCTTCTCCTTTCCCTACAAGTTTATACACTCTTTTCTTGGTTTTTATTCACGTGTTCACCACTTTAAGTTTAAACTGCTACATTATGTACCCTTTCAGTATTACCAAATCTCTGCTCATCCTTTATGCATGGCATGTATCAAGCCTGCATATCTTTGCGACAAAAACTTTTGTGCAGCATGTCTTAGATCAACATTCAGCGAGACTGACCCCGCTACTCCCTTCTTTTTAATGCATTTGGCAACCGTGATTTATTCCGAGTAAATTCTATTTACCATTGCTATTGCAAAGCATTTTGAAGATCTACCCCTACTATTCACGTAGATTTTTGTAACATCCACATCCTCATTTATTTTACTATCTAGCTCCAATAGATTTAAGCAGTACAAAGCTGTTAAACAGTATTGGGCCCAGCACAAGTCATTTGCAGTACTTTATCCTTCAGAAATTTCCTTGCGATATTCTCCTCTAAATGCTACACTTCCATGCTACTTAAGTTTCATGTCAGCCTCTTGTGATAGATGTAATTAGACGGTACCCTAAAATCCAAACGCATCAATGCACCATATCCATAGCCACTTAAATTTTGAAGTAATTTATACTGGAAATAAAAAAAATTGGTTATGGGACGCATTCTGAATTTCACAACACTTGTTATAATAGTGGATTTGGAAGACTTTTTATTCAATATACATGGGGCGAGAAAGATATGGAAGATCTGTCATGTAATAAGATGTCCTGCAGGTGAAATCAATCATAGGAGGTCAGGAAAGGTAATTTACAAAAGAACAGTGGGAGGACATCTGTATGACTCCCAAGTTTGCGAAGTTCTCAAGGTTTAAGATTTTTGCTTGAAGTTTTTGCATAGGTACTTCTATACCCCAAGCAAACTTTAAGGATTTTTTTCCCTGTGGTACACAGCAAATGCTGAGGGTTTAATAAGAAAAAAAGGTAATTAAGAACTTTTTTTTGGGGGGGGGGTGTAATGAGTTGGCAGATTTTAAAAACTTAACTACAGAATACTTTGTGAGAAATGTTGGGAGGGCAAATAATTGTAAATGAAGAAATTATTCTTTTCAATTGGTACAGAGGATCAGAATTGCAAAGACATAATAAGGCCTTGCTAAGTTTAATGTTATGGGCAACCAAAATGAGGTAATTACTTGAAAATGGAAATAAAAATCAAAACCACTGAATACTGTAAATGAGTTAAAGGATGTGGAGGTTGGATGTATATAAAAAGGGTAGGAGCAAATTACATTAAATTAAATTACAGATATTGCCAACATACTTGCTGACAGATTCATTGCCAACTTTACCATTCTCTCTCCCCTGAAAGACCAGTCTCAAACTGGAAGAATGCCAGGCACCCAACATTACTGCAGCACAGGTTAAAGCTGCATTGTCTAAGGCCAAGAATACAGCTTCCATTGGACCTGACAATATCCCTGGCTGTGTTATACATGAATTACTAAGTGAACTGACACCACATCTGTGTGCTCTGCTCACTCACAGCCTCACCTCAGGCTTTGTCCCTACCAAATGGCACACTGCTAGTCATCCCTTTCCATAAAGGAGGAGCGACTACAGACACTGGAAATTATTACCCCCATTAGCCTGACGAGTCTGATATCTAAGGCTATGGAGTGCATCATCATGGACCTAATTAACAAGGATATAAGGAATCTTCAAACTCTAGATCCCATGCAATTTGTTTTTGTGAAAGGTAGATCATGCCTACTCAACCTTGTTCACTACTTTGAGTCAGTCACCAGAGCAGTGGATGAAGGTAAGGCAGTTCGTATAGCCTACCTCGATCTGGCCAAGGCCTTTGATACCATTCCTCACTCAGGAATTATTGATAAACTCAGAAAACTAGGCATCGACCCATATATCTTTAGGTGGTTTGCAAATTGGCTCACAGATAGAACCCACAGTGTGAAAGTAGCGGACTCCAAATCAGACTGCCGACCAGTCACGAGTGAAGTCCCACAGGGATCGGTCCTGGGTTCTCTCCTGTTTGGCATCTACTTCTCAGAAGTCCAGGCCAGCATGGAGGGACTCGAGCTGACCAAATTCACAGACGACTGCAAGCTGGGAGCCATTATTAACTCCCCAAGTGATGCAGACATCCTACAGAAAGGCCTCACTGAGACCAACGACTGGTGTTGAAACCATGGCCTTAAGCTTAATGCCAAAAAATGCATAGTCATCCCCTTTGGGAAAAACTCAGTTCCCACTAATTACCACATCGATGGTAGCCCACTGAAAGCATTATAAGAGATCTGGAGACACAGGTTGACAGATACCTCTCCCTCGACCACCACATTGCCACTGTGATCAGAAAGTCATTTTATGTGGCACATCTCATTACCAAGGTTTTTGCATCCAGGAAGAAAGAGGTCATCATTTTTCTCTACTCTTTCCTCATTAGACCAGTCATAGAGTATAACGCCTCACTAGACACCTGCAGCAGTTGGAGAGGCCACAGAAGTACCTCACAAAGAGGATCCTAGGCCTTAAACACATGTCCTACATGGACAGACTCAAAAAAACTCCAGCTATTCTCTCTCTCATATCGTCTTCTAAGAGGTGATCTCTGTTTGACTTACAAAGCCACGTCTGACCCAGCTCTGTTAGAAATGCTACATCTAAAGAAATCCCAGTCCCTCCACACCACATGCTTCAGAGACCTCAACCTCATTACCACAATCAACAGAACATGCTGGAGGGACAGGTTCATAACCCAGAGACTGCCCATGCTCTGGAACAGACTTACCATACATGTCAAGCAGAGCACCTCACTAGCCCTCTTCAAGCGAAATCTTGATGAGTGGATGGGTAATAGAAACTCCACCCCAAGGATCACTCCAGTGGCTGTACTTGATAGAGGCACTTGGGCTAGGCTTGTAAAGGCCCCAGGGCCATTAGCCTAGTACACACCTATGAACATAGAAATAAATAGAAATTGTGGGAGCAATAAATGTAGAATAATGTTCTGGAGGAGGACTGGGATCGCAGGAATTGAGCAGTTTAATGTTGGATGAATGAGTGTTTAAAAGAAAGCATATATGCATGTTGCTTGAACACAATGAGAAATATGTTTTTTTTCTATTAATGGATGTTTACCTATGTTATTTCTATTATTTAATAAATATGTTTTGATGTGACATGTCTAGTTCTGTGATTTCATTTATAAATGCAGCCTTTGAGTGTTCTGTGAAAGTCCATGATTTGTAATGCACACCGTTTTTATGCATAACAATGGAAATACTGAAAGGTGGAAAATGTAATTTGAGTTGAACTCCCTAATGTGTGTCAGTGGGTGGTGTGTGAACACTAACAACTGAAGTAGTTCTTTGGGTGCTGTTTTAGGACCTGAATTTTGACATCTAATTTGAGAAGACTGTGAGGAGGACTGGACAGTCATAGTGAAAAATGGTACTAGAAGAAATTTAGAGCATGATTTTCTACTTTGTGCATGCATTAAGATACTAACTGTGGAGGGGGAGGGTACATTGTATGGTCCTGCATGTCATCTCTGTAAAATGTAGGCAGAATGCATACATGAGAGGAATGCAACTGAAAATGTCAGGTTCGGTGTCAAAACAAAGTGAAAAAATAGGCCGTGTATTTTGCAAACACACAGAGTGCAGGAAAGAAAGCATGATATAAATGTTTAAACAGACAGAGTTAGACGCTGTTCCCTGCTGTTGGTCAGTAGTATAGCTAGAGTGGGGCAAAGAGGGAAATACCCTAGGCACAAGGTGCAGTCAGGAGATGCCAGTCGATTGTTAGTTCAGTGCCAGTACAGAAATGGATTTCAATACTGCTTTTCTGCAGTACTGAAACACTTCAGGCTTTTTATGTGGTACTAGTTGTAAATTGTAGCAAGCAGCTTGCTAAAGATTTATTAGCAAAAGTAGCCGGTTTTTGCTGCTCAGCTGAAATGAGGGGGCAGGGTGCAGAAATTTGACTTGACTAGCTACAGAATTTTAGGAGAGCCAATTAGCTAACACACCTTTTGTTTTTCTTGGCCCACTCAGCTTACAGTTGAGGGGCACCAGATCGGGGAATGGCACCAAGCTCTAGATAAGTCAGCTAGAGCTGTGCTGTTGATAATCGTGGTTCTCTTTCTTCATCCCATAGTCTTGTGATTGTTCCTTCAAAAGTCCATATGTCTACCGTGTGACTTTGACATAGTGAGAGATGTGAGTCTGTTGGGTTCACCAAAATTAAAAAAAAAAAAAAGGATTTAATAAAATGAAAAAAAAAATAAATATCCTGTTGCATTGATTTTGATAAGTAGAGGGAATAAAGCCTTAACTTGTAATCCAGATGCCCTAAGAATGATCAGAGACCCAAACAAGAGAGGAACCGGTCAGTGTGTGTTAGGGTTACCAGCTGATGCCAGCTTGTGCATCTTGGGGAAAAAGAGGCTGCTCAGCCCTTCCATGTTCCTCACTGTTATCAGGAACATTCACCAGGATAGCAGTGGGTCAGCTGCATGCAAAGGCTACCAAGCAATGCCTCTTATGTTGTAGTCTGATGATTTATGTCCAGAAGCATGCACTTGCCACATGGGCTGACTACTGCTATCCCCATTTTGGCAGGGTATGTTGCAGAACAGTCTGAAAGCACTAACCTTTGTACTATGAGACAGATTTTTTATTTCATTCTATCTTAATAAATCTCTTAGCTGTGGTACTGTCGGTGCTTTTTTACGTTTGCACACAAGCAAAAAACCTTGATAGCTACTTGGATGATGGCCCATACTTTACTACAGGATTAAGTGAGGACAGAAATGACTGAGGGAAAAACATGCTTTCATTCTCGTAAGTCTGGGAAAAGTAGTGAGGATTGTGTGGCTAACAGCCTAATCTCCATTGTTGAAGGATGGATGGAGGTCTGCCAGCTGCATGAGTCCTGGTATTGTTGCACTTCGTAGATCATGGATGACACTGTGGCTTAACAGGAAGAATTTGTTACTGGATGCATTACAAATACTTTGGGTTCTTAGTTTTAAGCCCCTTCTCCCTCAGTTGTCCTGGTACCTTGGTGTCAAAGCCCTTGCCACCCTATAGGAGGGTAATATGTAGGGAAGAAACAAAAGGGTACATAAAGATATCAGTACTGGGACTCTCATTTTAGCTGTGCTACAGGGAAATAGTATGTCTTGTTGCATAGTACTGCACCCTTTGATAGGGTTTATCTCATTTTCCACTATAATATCATTACTATGCACAATCTGTCTCTTTCTTTCTCTCTGCCATTATAGTGTAAAAATAGGTGTGTCCATTGTCTCACCAAAGGGTAGTATGCATACTGTGTTTTGTGATGAATGGACTACCAGTATCTGAGCAATGCTTCCCTTGAAAAATGAGGTTGTTTACAACTCTTATGCCAGAGAAGTGCATATGAAATCCTCGTTGACAGACCCCAAAAGACACTAAATACACCTGCATGTTGACTGTGCACTTTAGTTCTGTGGTTGGGTCTCTGTTTCTGTCTTTTATTTCTTGTCTCAAAATATGAAATGGTCTCAACAATTTGCACTGTGTTAAAAAAAGCTCCATTAATTTTTTTTTGTGGAAAAATTGGAATTAATTAACCGAAACATTACCACTTCAAGCTTCCATGTTAAAGACACATATCATATTCTTTTCTTATTTGACTTCTTTCATCTACAAAGCATAATCTGTTCATTATTTTATATCTGTCGTAGTGGTATGTAAGATCTATAACTCTGACATCAAAGATCCTTTTCTGTGCATCCTTGGTTGTTTGTATCGGCTCCACTATTCAGAAATAGGTACTTGTTCTGAAAAATGCCATGCTCAGGATATGAGATGGCCCATACGGCCATACCTAAGCATGTCATGAAATAACACTGGCTACATCAGCTTGCATTACCACATAGCCTTCTGGTTCTTTTTTCTTTTCTTGTTCTCACAATTTAGAGATCATCTCTTGCTCTTATTAGTGAATTCCTGCACTTTCATATCTAAGCAGCACAGTAAGTGTTCATGTGGCAGATTATGAGTCCACACTAGCATAACCTGTACTGTCTTTTGGAAGGGTAGGATGTTGACAATTGCAGTAAGTGTCAGAGGCTCATCCCAGCCACTCAAGAAGAAGTGAAACATGGTTGTTTTAGCTTACTTTGCATCCAAGAAAATGACAGCAGTTGACAGCTTTTCATTAGAAGACTCTTGGCAGGGTCCATCTTGTAGCTTAACAATATGTTATGGTCTAAACGTCCTTGAGGGAAGTCCTTTGTTCAGCTAGCCCCCTGAACCTTGCAAGATGTGAACTCAACATTCACTTGTAAAGGCTAAAGCTTGAACCATTCCTCATCTTTGAGAATGAAGGTTTAAGAGAACCCTGCCCTTTACTTGTGTCTTGAGGAAGTGCACCCCAAGGTTCTTGCTCTGTCCTACCACTGGATGATTGGCTGAAGTGTGTGGTTGACCAGCCTGATTTCATAGTGCAGTCTCTTGAGTCGCTTTGTCATGGTCTGGTGATGCTTGGAATCAAAGACTCTCCTCTTAAAGATTTTCCCCTTGACCTGCATGGACCAGCATGTTCAGATTATGGAGGGTTCAACAGCTTATCCTACATAAAGCTTCATGCCTTGAAGCCTGACCATCAAAGCAGTGTTTGATGCCTGGTTCAGAGCATGAGTTATATGTGACAAAACCCACTGTTAGGGAGTTAAGTCTTATTGGTTCAAGGCTAGTTGCCTTTGCAGGCCATTTTAAGCCTAACCAATTTCCATTTCAAAGGTGAGACTCAAACCCTGTACCTTGTGTCTGTGAAGTAAACACCATTATGCCAAACCCCAACCCCTTCTTCTGCTCCAGGTCCAGTGCAAGCCTTTCCTTAGAATATACCACCTAGTGCACAAGCTATCATGGCTTCTGTTCTGCCAGTTCTACATGTTGTTCTGTTACACACTTTACTTGATTTCACACCCTAGCTCATGCTTGCAGGATAGAGACAATATACCCACCCACACTCCAAGCCTATAATGATTGCACGAATCCAAAGGTCACTATTTCTGTGACTGTTAAGGGCAATCAGTCTACTCCATTTGTATTTCCTTGAAATGATTACTGCTTTGGAGAAGTTTAGGCCCATAAAGCAGCAAATTGGACTGCATTCTAGGCCACCTTCCCTCAAAAAACCCTGGCAGAGTTTCTCATAAAGAATACTTTGGGATTTTATCTGATAAAGTCGTATTTTTTCGTTACATTTCTGTTGACGTTAAAATAAACTTGGTTTGGTACAGCAGCACCTTATTGTGAGCAATTCTTGTGGTGGAGGTTACCGGACAGGTATCAGCTGTTTTGGATTGTTGGTAGTTGTGTTCACAGCGTTTTCTTCTTTTCGTGTTTCTCATAAAGAAGCTTGAGGAGTCCTGGCTGTTAAATCTCTTACATCTATTCATTAAGGATGCCTTCAAGACAGTCTGGAGGCAGCTGGAACTGCCCCTGCCACCCCTAACAGGACTGATGATGCAAAAAGACACATCCTTATTGGACAAAGCAGCTGACTAAGCTTTCTATTGCTGACTCCTTTGAGAGCTGTTTGACCTAGCATACGCCGCACAGACCACAGCATTTTGCTAACTTGCTTTTCAGCAAAGTCTAGGACTGTTTACAGGTGAGAAAGAGGGAGAGTGTATGGTTCCCACATTGGGACTTCATTCCCTTAAATATTCATCTCACCTGTATCCATTTCAGTCCCACATTAATTAAGAGCATACCTCTCAACTGTACAGATTTTCACAGACTGTACAGATTTTGGCCTCATATTTTTAGTCCATTTTTCATAAAATTGTGGTTTTCCTGGAAAATTAGTGGTAAATCAGTAAAGATTGAAGTTTGAAAATAACAGATATTTGGGTTTCAGACTTCATATCTGGCAGAAAATTCATTCTAATACAAATCCTGTTATCCTATCAACTTTCTAAGTTTGTAAGAGCGATACTTAAAAATTGTCCCTATTTTTTGGGCCTTTGTCCCACTTTTAGTTATGGCTTTGTCCAGAGTTTTTGTTCTAAGAGGTTGTGAGGTGTGCATAGGAGGGTTCTGAATAGACATGCCTGCATTCAAGATCTTTGTGAAACTCCATCTACAGTTTCAGTAAGGAGATACCGTGTGTCCCACTTTAATCCTGACTGTTTTGACACTTTGGGTAGGTCTGCAGACTTGGATGCATAACTACACAGGATGATGTGGCTTTGGTCATGCTCCCTGAAGGAGCTCGAAAACATGATCTTAGATATCCATTTCCTGGGACACATGCTTTTCATTAAGCCTGCTCAGAATCTGCTTGACAACTTCCTGAGGGAGAACCAGGTCCTGACTTCTCTAAAGGGCCTTTGTGACCCCCCCTTCCCCTTTTACTTCCACTATTATATCTTCTAAAGCTTGCCATCCTCAAAAGGTAGAGGAAGTTTCTTCACCATCAAGGAAAGGTCTTTAAGAATCATTTTGTGTTGCCACCTTTAATAATGGTAAAGTCACCTAAGAGACTGACTTCACTGACAACTGTGCCTCATACTTGACAACGAGGTGGGACTTCCTTAGTTTGCACTAAATTGGAAAATTATTATAGATGACTGGTGGGTTATAGATGTGGTCTGTCTGGTCAGTGTGTTTTAGAAAACATTGGTACTTCCTCAGAGAAAGATACAGTGGCAAATCAGTCTATGTCAGTGGAACTCATAGGGCAGGTTAGAAGTAGAGGCTGTTAACTGTTTCTGAAGAGGGTCTTGAGGGTTTACTCCTACCTCCTCCTAGTCCTAAAAGGACTGGAAAATTTCTATCCCATTTTGAGTCACATGGACTTCCACCAGTATGTGATTTATTCTTTTGTAGATGGACACCCTGTAGGAACTATTGGCATTATTCCTGCAGAGTTCCTTGTTAAGCTGGATGCCTTTTTGCTCAGCATAATTTGGGATCCACACACTCCATTACTAAATATTGCAGTTAAAGCTTTTATCATCACCCAGAGTCTTTAATGAGATGTTGGCATTTGTGGCCAAAGACTTGTAGGAGAAGGTTTGCTTTGTGCACCTTCTAAGGACAGTTTTAGTCATTACATTTTTTAGATATAGTCTTACCATATTAGTTACTTTATAAGAAGGCCCTCCTAGATGGGTCAGGATTGCCCTTTTGCCAACCTAGTCGAGTGGGTTTCGGCCTGGCTGTCATAGATTGGTCAGGAAGTACAGTCCTGTCATCTCCAGTTTATAAGTGAGTTTCTGCCAGCTACAACAGTAGCATCTACTGGAGTAAAGGTAAATATGTACATATTTGTGCGTCTGTGTGTGTGTGGTTCCCCTTCAAAATATCTAAAACCCATAACATCTAAAATCATACCATCGAAAGCATAATATCTAAAACCCATAACATTGAATTTCATAACATCTAAAATGTGCATCACAACATCGAGCACTACAAATCCTATGAAAATAACCTCCACATATAACACCACCAAACTAAGAAATACACTTTTTCCTACATTTCTGCAGGGGGATAAGCCCCCCCTGCGCACTCTCCACACCCCCCCTTAAATTAAATATACCAATTCCGAGATTGCACTACAGTGGGAAAAAGTTAATTTCCTAACCCCACTGTGTACAGCTCCTGAACTAGGAGAAAAACCAGAAAAGGAAATCCCAGTTTGAGGGAAATCTGGTTGATCTATCAAAGTATCTCCATCCAGATGCAAGGGAAAAAAGGAATCTGGAAGTCTTAACAAGTGGCAATGTTGAAGCCATATTGACTTGCGGTACCTCTACAGCTTCTTCATGTGGAGCCTGTGAAATCCAGTCATAGGAATAGTGAATGCCATGAACCCCAGGGCTGTCAAAACCTCTATTGCTGAGGTCACCTGCAAGGGAAAAAGGTTCTGAAAGAACTCTGTCCAAAACAGAACCTTGTCTGTATGAAGAAAGGCTGTCATAGGTTCCTTGTGAGTGTTGATCGTGCATCCTAGGAAAATCTGGTCTTGAGACTAGGTCTAGATAGATCTCTCTAGGTTTCACAATGGTGACTATTGTTAAACACCTTGCCCTGATCCAAATACATTGTGTGAACTCATAGCCACTATTAACAGTTCCAGTGACTTTCTTGAAGATGTCTATTGAATTAAGAAGATATGACCTACATTATCAAAACCATATTGTTGCTGGCCTAGAGCAGTAAGATTTTATGTTGAGTTTTTTCTAAAAAGGGATACAGTACATTTCATGGCTTTGCAAGTTAAGTTTGTTTTACTGTTGAATCTTTAGTTCCCAGGTTATGTGGTTTGATCCCTTCTTACCAGGAATGACCTTACTAAAAAGGTAGCCTGGGCAGTTTGGTCCACAGGAGAAAGTAATACTCAGGGATGCAGTAGATTATGGCATTGACGATGAATAGAGAGAGCATAGCTTAAAAAGAAAAATAGCACGGTTAATGTAGCAGTGACTGAGGGAAAGACCCATAACTGCTAGTTGGAGGTTAAAAGTTAAGGTTCTGCACTTCCAAAAGCTGATCCCCATAGAGGGTATGGTGGGATAAAGTCCTAAGCAGCAGGTAACCACAGTTCATTTAGCAGCTTGAGCGCCTGTAGTAGCTTGGAGGGGAGGATGGGCATGAGCAGCCACTGCCACCTTGTCCATCCTGGGGGGAAATGGAGGCAGCTCTCCCTCACCACATCAGTTACACCTAGCAGGAGCAGTAGGTGTCTACCCTGTGGAGCTCTAGTTTGTGCAGCCTGTGCTGCTGGGTGCAAGTTGCATTGTGAACCAAATAGAATTTGTTATGTGAAGGCATGCTTCCCTTTGGATGGCATGTGTAGTGGAGCTCAGAAGAGCTGCCTCAGGTGAGGGGGTGTTCTACTGGGAGAAAAGGTAAGGCTGATCCAGTCCCTAGCACCTGACTCTCACCACAAGTAGCTGTGCTCAATGGGGATTCCCAGGCAGAGGAGGTCATCTGCAGAAAGCACACAATTTAGGTAGGGTGACAGTATGGAGAATCTCATTAATTTAAGGGTAAGAATCTCTTCTAGTCTGAATTATGCTATGCAGTATGAAAAGCCAGTTCTAAAGATACTGGGGCATATAGTATGGGTAGTAGAATCCAGAGATGCTGTGATCACACTTCCATTGTACAGGGCATTGCTGAGGACTCTTTTGAAGAACTCTGTACACTTCTGCATGCCATACTTGAGAAATAATTTTATGCTGGTAGAAAGCATGGTACTCGGGATTCCAAGCTGGAGAAGAGAATGGAAAGGCTCAGCTGTGAGGAGAGTTAGGACGATGGGTGTATATACAAGAGAGAAGGTTATAATTTAAATAATTTTGTATGGTGCCAAGTAGGACAATGACACTAAAGAGAAAGGCATGGGGTAGGGAAAGAGTTTGCAGCTTAGAGGGGAGATGTTTCTGTTACACCTGAGGATAATAAAACATAACAGAATGTAATGCCTGAAGCAATGTTGTAGTATATGCCATCATAGATGTTTACTGCTGCTTGGGACAGAAAAAGATAGAAATGTAATCAACTGAGAGGAGTTGAGGGGTAGCTACTTGGGGCCTGTCTGCAGCAGTCAGGCAGATATAAAACATCATGAATTTCTGCTGTTGGTATCTTTGTACATCTGTCAGTGCTAAAACCTTAATTCCTCCAAGCTAATTTATCAGGGAATAGGACTTCATGGTAATCATGTCTATAGTGTGGCACCAGGTTCACTGAACACAAATTAACTGAAAACATTTCACCAAAAGCACTTTCAGCAAAACTCACAGTACATTTTTTTTTGTAGGAGAGTAAAGCCCCCTCCTGCAGCCCCCAGACCTCCAGAACTTAAATATATCTACTCCTAAGTCACAGAACAGAGGATTGTAGTTTTAGTTTACGAATACCACAGTTGGAAGTCCAGATGATGTGTTATTTAAACTTGTGGGTGTCGTCCATGGTGATAAATACCTCCCTTTGACAAATTAAGATTTGGAGTAGGTGGTCGAATATTAATGTTCCATAAACAGTACTGCAGCCTCCAACAGGCAGCAAAAGCAAATATTCACTGGGGCAGAAAAGCATCATTTATGTGAAAGTATTCATATCAAAGCAGGTTCCTTTTTACCACTATTTTGCAGTACATTTCCCCTCAATTGACAGTGTGGCAAACATAAAGAGCTTTCTTTTGGGATTTTCTGTCCCATTCATGTTCTGTTAATGACCTCATGGTATGTCCCAGACTAACACTGTTAAATGTATTGATGTTTTCTAACTCAGGTAACAACTGATTCCAAAGGATCCATTTCTGCCACTGCATAGGGGTTACAAAGTGACTGACAATTGTCTACATTTCTTAAAGCAGAAGGCTCGTACAAGATAGCAGCTAAAGTATAGTATCATTGATTAGACATTGCTGATGACACTGGTCATCAGATATGAGAACTACATGGAAGCATTATTTTTCTTTTATCAGTGGATCTTGTAATAATGACTAGAAGCAAGTGCTGCAGAGATGAATTACAAAATATTGTAAATAATGAAACGTATAGTAAGCAGTAGTCATATGCATACATATTGTGAATGAGTTGATCTCCGTTAACCATCATTTACCCCTACCTGCACCAGTTATCAGAAAACCTTCATAACATTCATTTGCTTTCTTAGTTTTCTTTGCTCACACACACACACACACACACACACACACACACACACACACACACACACACACACACACACACACAAGTTCTTTGAAGCCCTATCAGGGTGGAGAGAATAAGAAACAGAAATGACTGCATAAGCTCAACAGCCCTTTTGATTGTTACTGTTGTTGTTCTGTTTCCCATTCTAGAGATGTGCATGCAGAATGTATTCACAAGTCTAAAACATTGTGCTAGTGGTCTCTTACCCTGTCTTCTCTATGCTTCTTGAATTGTTGGTGCTGCCAGGTATTAGTGGAACTGCATGTGAATCAGAAGTCAGTCCCACCAGGCACATCCCACTATAAGGCTCACAGCCCCCCAAGTGGCCATTCCACTTCCTGTTGGCTGATACCATGACCATAGTTCTCAGGTCATCTTCATAACCATCATCACCACTTGTAGTGGGTGTTATGTTTTGCATAGTTCTACAGTTTTAAACATCTTATTGCTTTTCCCTACTAACTGATTTGCTTTAGCAGGTTTTTACCCACTAGAGCATGTACGTTTACTACAGAACAGTTCCTTCCCACTAGCTTCTGCCAGACTACTTTAGACTCTGGTTTTAATCCCTGCCATGTGTAACTTTTCCTCTTCCACAGTTTAGCATACGATTCAGCAGATTGAGAGAGCAACACTAGTTGTCTGGAGGTTTTGTGATACTGACAAAGGCATTCCCCTTTTCTGCTAGTTACCTGTAGTTATTCACTGCATGTTAAGCACTCACTGTCTATGCTAAATTTGGGTGATTAACAATGAAATTTAAAGCATTCCATATGGATTAGTACCCTGGTGACAAGTGTTGCACCACACTGGAATACCCTTATTGTCTGGAAAAGGCAATCATATTCTTGTTATAGCCTTATTCATCTCCTAATCCATTGTGCCCCCAGGCACTGTGTTAACTACAACTGCAATGTTAGGAAGTAACTTAACTGTTACTGATCAACCCACCTTATATACTTACTGTTGACAACTTTTTATTATGATCTTTTGACGCTAGAAATGTGGTGAAAGAATGACTGAATAAAAAGCAAATATTGCCTGATAGCAGTTATTTCAATTTCTATGCAGCTCTTGTGTATTCTTCCTAGCAATTTGGAATCTGCAAGTTAAATTGGTATGTGCCATTGTGTATTATATAAAAAATGTACAACACTGCAAGGATGTAGCTGTACCTGTGATTCATGGTGACCAATCTAACTGTCAGCCAGTGTCTTTGCAACATATTGAATGAACTTAAGTACATGTGCAAGATAACATGCATTAGACTTTGAGCATCCCTGTAATGTTTCATCTGAATTGTGCTTTGTATTGAAATTGATTTTATTGCATCTACCAAGAGAGCCAAATATGCACAAAGTGTTTAAAACAGACATTAATGGATGGTAAAATGTGCATGTATAAATTTAGAACATGAAGCATTAATTGGGAAGTTGTTAATGCAAATGATTCTGTTTGTGTGAACAGCAGTTTTTCTTGTATTTATGTTTTCTTTACAAGAACAAACGCATCACTCACTAGTAAGTTTGCTTAGCAGTTTTATGTTAGTTTCATCTTCCACACATTCATGTTTTATGTGGTGTATACCATCAGACAAGTTACTTTGACTGCTAGAAGCATAACTATCATTCATACATACATTTTTCAGAGATGGATATCAATAACAGTCTTACCTGTAAGTTGTTTTTAAATGTCCTCTGTTCACCACAGTTGCAGGAAAAATATAATGTCCCAAATACAGCAGTAAAGAAGCTGTGCAAACCTTCAGAGTTGACTGTAGTAGTTTAAGAACGTGAGACTAAATATTCCCCTAATAAAAAGAAGTAAAATGAATGGTCCTCCTAGTACCCTGGGTGATGTCTGACTAACTTAGTTCTGCTGATCATCGCTTATTACTTTCCACGAGACAGACATTGAAAGGCATTGTTAGCAGACATGTGTTTTTCATCATAGCCTGCTTGTCAGCCAAAACTGTTAGCTTCTACTCTGTGTTTCCTACAAAGGTTTTACAAGACCTGAAGCATTAGTCAGTGTGAAAATAGATGGCAGGGAGCCATTTTTTTAATGTTCATTACAAAAACATAAAAATACTCATTTAAACTGATATGGGTGTAAAAAAAACAGATTCATGTATATTAAACTGAAATTGCATGAGAAATAACTGACATTTTACTTCTTGTATAAATTTGTTTGTTATATTATTAAAAAACCTGTAGTTTTTCTTCAAGGTAACTTCATTTTGTCTACATAATATGACCTGTATATGCAATGTAACCACTATACATTGCTGTTTAAAGCAGTGTAAAATGAGGTTGATTTTGAGAAACCATTTCAATTGTTTTCAGACTCCTGTGTTTTTCATCTGTAGCTTAAATGCAAGATCTTATCTTTTGACTGTACGCATGTTTTCAAATATATGTACATTAGTGAGGTCTGTAACTGCGTGTGACTTCACTGTACTGCTTTAGTTACAAGAAAAGTTAAAGAAGTAGGAAAAAGTTTGGTTTGCATGCATTAAGATACTAGTATTTTAGGTGGACTTGAGTCACAGTCTGCCCCCAGGTGCTTGTATTGATGCAAAGGTGTTATCAGGAAGATGTAGTAGTACTGTAGAATGGTGCTGAAAGAGATGAACTTTAGAGCTCATTACTGATAGCATTGCCTTTGTGTAGAAGCTGAATTTTATGCATTTATTTTTCAGGTGGAAAGTTTCTTCATGCACAGTGTGTGTTTGTGTACATGAAATTCATACACACACACACACGTATCAAACTGTAGAGAGGGCACTAGGACATTTTCATGTCTGTGTATTTTATCAATTTATATCCATTTTAGCAGCTTTGGACAAACTTGCAAGTATATGGCATTAGAGTTCTGTCTGTGAACTGTTTGGTTTTAGAAGTGGTGCATTGGTTGAGCGCTGGATGTTAAAAAAATAACTTAATCCTTTTGCAGAACCCAGTCCAAAATCTGGTGCTATAATTACCTTTGTTCCTGCTTGGTAGCTGTCAGCAATATTTAGCTTATTTTGAATTAAAATAAACGTATTTTTCCATTTTCTCTGCAACCTAGCCTTCCTGTTTGGAAACTTGGTCTGGTGGTCACTGTACAGGAAACAACAGGGTTTCCACCCATCTCACCTCCCTCACTGCCCCTTCTCTCTTCTGTTGTTGACTAGCTTTCATACAGGCTTTGCCTGTAGCCAGTAAGCTGTCCGGTTTCATTTTAATCCTTCCAATTTGTATTCTTTAAAAGTCTGAACTTTTAATAGGCATTTATCTTGACATTAATTCATAACTCCCAGATTCTCATTTTGATAACTAGATTTCCGGCAATGAGACCATATACAGACCAGTAGTGTTTAGCGAGTTTTGTTGAAGCGTTTGTTGCTGCTTTAACACCACAGACAAAGTTTCCATGTGTTCTTATTCTTAAATGATTAGATGTTTAGGACCTTGTTGAATGACTTATTTACTCTCTTATTCCATTTACTAGCAAGCTGTGTTGACTAAATTTCCAAATATCCATCTGTCTCCTCATTTGTCACAAATTCACATTTATATTCTCATCCCATGTATTAATATATCCTTTCTATGACATTACTCCTCACTAAAGAGAAGTAGCGTCCTGTCCAATGTTCTGTTCCTTCCATTCCCTTCATGATAACCTTACCTCTTATTCTGTAGCTGATCCCCTCAGGGCATGGCACAATGCTATTAACATAGCATCCAGGGCTTGGAATGGCTTCCTTATTTATTAATTTTGTTACTTTGTGGAGTTAGTAGGCTGGTTTAAGGACTTTGTTCAGCCAAGACCAGAGACAATAAAGCAGAAATACATCTGAAATCTCAAAGGCATTACACAGGAATGCGCAATACTTACAAGGAGCTGGAAGATGTAACAAATCTGCTGGCTGACAAATGCAGCTCCAGTTTTACCCCCAAATAATACCATCATATATACCCCCTCCCAACTATTATGAGGGAGCAGGTTATAAATGCACTATCTGAGGCTGAGAATACTGCATCGATGGGCCCAAAAATATTCTAGGATTCCTTCTAAATAACCTATAGTATAAACCTATCTGGCCCTCTGGAGTCACTATCTAACTTTAGCCTCCTAAGAGGCTTTGTGGAATGAGAATAAAGGACTGCAGCAGTCATCCATTTACACACGGGAGGTCATCAATGGATCCGGAGAACTACATACCCATAAATCTGACTAGTCAGATATGCAAATCCAGATGACATAGGAAACTTTCAGACACTGGATACATCCCACTCAGATCTTGGGTTGCCAGCTGTCCAGAATTCTTCCAGACTGTCTGGAATTAAGGGACACTGTCCAGAAAATGGAAACTGCCTGGTGTTGTCCGGAAATAATAAAACCAACACTTTTGTTTGCATGTCTAATTTGTATTCCAGTTTACTGGACATGAGGCTGATTTTGTGTGGAGTTTGCTACTGCGAATCCTGTGGGTTACACGGTGCACTCACAAATTACCAGGCATTTTAACTAATAGAAAGAGACTCCATACATTAAACTACTCAGTGTCAGATTTAATTCTGATGTGATACAGAAGGTGAGATTGTGTACATTTTCACTCAAAAGAGAAATAGAGCTCTCTGTTAAACTAAACATGCCTTCTATTGATTTATTGAAATGCCTTAATTCACTTAAGTTAACTGCTACTTTCAGCACTCAGGAGCTGGTTAAAGGCCTGATGACTGAGTGGAGAGGACCTTTAATAAAGTAGTTACTACCTTGCCTAGTCTTGTTTTCAAGTGCCTGTTATGAGCTCTCAGTTCACTCTAATTGCAAAATTGTTGCTTAATTGCAGTCATGTCAGTCTTGTAGAGCAATTCACTGACAGTTTTCCTGGTATGAAGCAGAGAGATGCAGCTTCTGTGGAAGTACTGATTCCAGAAAGCCTTCTGTGTTACACTGCCTTCCTAGTTGGTGAATATTGTTGAAGTACTGAGACACAAGTACAGGCTATTGTTTCTTGTAGAGCAAAGCCCCATTCCTAGGAAATGCTAAATTCTTTTAAAAGAGCTTAAGTCACAGTGAATTCTTTTCCTCATACATATGCAATTAGTGTGCTCTGGTCCTTTTTTATGTCAGTTGATACAAACTGACAGATGAAATTCATGTTTGCTTGATAAAGTGGGAATGGGCATAACTTTATTTTTTTTTTTGTTAACTCTTGATTCAGTGTAGCTGTCAATAAAACATTTTAGCACAGCACATCTTTTGCATTTAATGATGACAATTACAAGATAGCCAAGTTTATAAAATATGGCGGTGCAGTACCACTTTTCTTAACATTTTACATGAACTGTGACGTTTTGGCACCTGTGGGCTTATACCATGCTGATTGGGAGATGCATTAACATTGTTATTACCCAGGAAAGATACTTTTTTGTGGCTAAAGGCAGACTGTTATCTTATTTCATTCATTCTTTTTGTATTGGTGACTGTATGGGGGTGTAGCTGCTTATGGTTATTGTCAGATTTTTAGTATTAAAAGTGAAATATCTAACTGAATAAGTAGGCTAAACGATTACAGCATGTAGATTGTTGATACTGTATTTTAAGGGGATGGGATGCTACAATACTGAGTATGTCCTCCTTTAGATGAGATGCCTAGTAACTATGAATCTGTTATTCTTCAAGGGCAGCAGACACATTTTGCTTTCACGTACATGTCCAGAATTTTTGACATGAAAAGTTGGCAACCCTGGTAGACTTCTTTGAAAAGGTCACCAAAGCAGTGGATGAGGGCAAAACAGTACATACTGCCTAGTTTGACCTGGCTAAGGCATTTGATAAAGTACCCCTCTTGGGCATTGTAAACAAACTCACGGAATTAGGCATTAAGCCCTGTGTTACACACTGGATAGCCAGGTGGCTCTCAGAACCAAGGAAGTTAGGGTAGGGGAGACCAGCTCCCCAAAGAGGCCATTCACTAGTGGAGTCCCTCAGGGCTGTGTCATAGGCCCTCTCCTTTTTGGCATTTACTTCTCAGAAGTCAAAGCTAATGTCAAATGCAAACTAGGAGCAGTCATAGTATCCCCCAAGGCACTAGCATTCTACAAGAAGGACTAACATAGACAAATGACTGGTGCCAAGGTTATGACTTAAAACTCAACACCAGAAAATGCAGACTTTGGAAAGTCAGTCACTCTAGAAAACTACCTCATTGATAACATAGACTTGGGGACATATGTGAGTAGTAACCGGCTTTTTGACCAATAGTTGCTGTAATTACAAACAAGAACATGGCATCTAGATCCAAAGGAGGTCAGACTGCTCAATCTAGAGACTTGACCCTTGTTTGTGACATTATATTCTGTTTTAAGTGTACTTGTGTTGCTTGCCCTTTAAATAAAATATTGTGTTTTAATTCAATCATTTAACTAATGAACACACCCTGAGGGGTATACGTATATATATATATATATATATATATATATATATATATATATATGTTTTTAATTGCAGTGGTTTCAGATTCTAATGAGGTCCATATTTTTGTGGACAAAAGAGCTTAATCAAAATAAAGTTACATTGTATGTATTGCTTTCAGCACTCTGATGGATCTTTATTGTCTGGCGCCTGGTTCATAGCCAGCCGTAGCGAACACTACTTTTTTGTTTTAGATAAATTTAAACATATTGGAGGGATAGGCATGTGTCTCATTGAAATCCCTCATTCTAAAACAGGCTTCTCATCTATATGAAGCAGATTTCTTCCCTAACCTTATTCAAGCATAACCTGGGCCAGTGTGGATGAGAAATCGTAAATTCATCACAGGTCTAACACCTCTGTTTCTAATTTGTAAGTCATACCCAAGCATACATATACCACTTAAAGTAATCTCTAATGGTCAAAAAAAAAAAAAAAAACTTGTGGGATAAATTTAGGATGCATGGCTAGGCTCATAAAGGCCCCATTGGCAATTAGCCCAGTTTGTTTGTTTGTTTATTTTGGTATTTGCTTAATGCAAAAGTCCGACTGGGTAGGAGACCATTTTTAGAGGAGGCCTGGGAAGAAAAGCTCCAAAGTATTACAAAACATTTTAAAAATAATACAAAAAACAAATACAGTTTAAATGGGCTTCAGACCCCACCATAGTACGACTACTGCCCTCCTTTCTTTCACCGATTCACTCAATAAAAATCGTAACAACAAAAAAATATCGTCTGCCCTTTTTCTCGACCTGTCAAAAGCCTTTGACATGGTCAATCATCAGCTACTACTCCATACGCTAGAAACCTTAGACTTTGACTATTCATCTCTCAATTGGTTCTCTGCTTATCTCTCTGGTAGGCAACAAGCAGTCCAATGGCAAAACAAGCTCTCTCACCTGCTACCCAACACCATAGGAGTCCCCCAAGGATCCATACTAGGTCCTCTACTCTTTTCCGTGTTTATTAATGAACTTCACACAGTTATCCCTAAAGCTACCTGCATCCAATACGCGGATGATTCCACCCTTATTTGCTCAGATATCTCTCTCTCCGATTTACAAGTTACAACCCAACACTGCTTTACTACGATAGAAAAATGGCTCACAGTGAGGAATCTCATCCTAAATCCCCAAAAAACTAAGCTACTACTATTCTTTCCTACCTCTGCCTCCACTTCAAATCCCAACAATACTACCTTCTCCGTCCAATCTAGTAATGGTACTATTATTGAGCATGACACCAGTACTAAACTACTAGGGGTCACCATTGACGACAAGCTTAGATTTAATCTGCACATCAGCCAGACAATTAAGACCATAAATAAGAAACTTGGATCCTTGTATAGAATTAAGAACTTTCTAACCCCCAACGCTAAACTAACCATTGCACGTACACACCTCCTCTCCACTCTACTGTATGCCTCTCCTGTATTTTATTCTCTTCACAAATCCGACATCAATAAACTCTCTGTGACCTATAATCATATTGCCAGATTTATAACTGGACTTCCTTATAGAACACATCATTGCCTTAACCTAAAAACACTTGGCTGGTTAGAATTACCCAATCTCCTCAAACTGAACCAACTCACTGAAGCATTTAAAATCATTAAGGAACCTGATAAAACTCCCTCACTCAATAACCTATTGACCCCCTACTCTAACCTAAGCAGTCTTCGTTCCTCTAACAAACATTTGATACAAACCATCAAATCTTATAATAGGGGAGGTGATGCTCTCTTCGCCAACTCTATAGGTAAGATTTGGAACTCCCTCCCTAACAACCTTAGACTTTCCACCTCCCCTTCTCAATTCAAACAAAATCTAACTCAATTCTTAAAGGCACAATGGCTATGTTCATGTGTAAAAGCTGATTAGTTTCTTCCTGAGCGACCACTTATCCTACCTCACTAGTACTAATCTGGGCCTCCTGGCGCCTTGTATCCAATCACTATTTAGCTGACCACTAATCCTCCTGGTTCTGCTGCAGTATTCTTTGATCCTTCACCCATCCTTGATATGTTATAATGGCTGCGATGTTGTACCAGAGTGTATTAAAATCTATCGCTGCTTTACTGTATCTTAGTATAACTGTGTAGACCCTTATTTGCCTAGTTGTTAATCATATCTCATCCAATGAAAACTACATAATGTGAATTAACAGCTGTCTCTACATCTCTTCCATAGATCTGTAAACCTACTTGCATATTGTTTTGTCTCTGCATCTGTCTCTCCACTCTCAAATATGTATTTTGTAAAACTATGTGTATATTGTTATTGCTGTGGAGCTTTTCTCCCCGGGCCTCCGCTGAAAAAGGACATGTATCCAGTCGGACTATCCCGGTCAACAAATGTAAAATAAATAAATAAAAATAAAAAATTATACCAAATTAGACATATGAACACATTGGTTAAGAATAGATATACGCCATATGACAGTGATTTAATAGTTAGAGAAATGCTAGCCAGTTTATAGAGAAATTAAAGGTAGGTTAGTATAATACAAATAGGAGTTGCAATACAAAGTGAGTGAAAAGCAGGTTTATGGCATTTAGAGAAAAAGCCAGGGGAGAGAATTTGATAGAAGTAAGGAAGTTAGCAAAGAAGGGAGAGTAAGGAGAGATTTAAGGTATGCATAGATATTTTATCCACATTTAGGGATATAGTTTATTCTGGCACTGAGCAAGAACAGAGCCAGCTTTTGGCTAAGAAGTCTTTCAGAATGGTTTTGAAGGATGGTAGGGAGGGTCTTGACCTAATGGATAAAGATAAGGAGGTCCAGACCTTAGAAACATGGTACGAGTTCAGACAATGCCCAGCAGATTTGATAGGCTGGTGGATAGACTAAAGTTTTTGGTCGTTGGATTGTAATGAGCATGTAGAAACATAGTTGTATAAAATGTCATTTATTGGTGGACAGTCAGATAGATTCTGGAAAATTGTAAACGTGGTAAGAAGTTGTGTATATGTTAGTTGATGGGGTAGCTCCAACTGATTTAGGATTTTTACTGCTATACAGTGGTGGATTCTGAAAAGGGTATTTACTGCAAATGTAACAACTTTGTTATAACATTGCTCAAGTTTTGATATTTGTGATACCTGAAGGTTAGTAAGGATGGGAGCACCACAAAGAAGTGTGGGGTGGAGATATAGTGGCAAGTTTAGCTTTAGTTGCATCAGTGAGAAAGTTTTTGGTTCTGTAAACCATTCCTACTTTTTGATGAATTTTTCTTATGCAATTTTGTATGTGTAGGTTGAATTTAAGATGATCATCCATAATAATTTGTAGTGAGAAGTGACTTCAGTATTTGTATTTTCAGAGAGAGATTTGGGGGGGGGGGGGTAATATTTTTATTTTTCATGGTTAAGCATGAGTTGTGAGTTACAAAGCCATGTTTCAGTTGCTGTAAAAGCTTCCTGAGTAATTTTTTGGAGGTGTGATACATTGTCGTGTGTACAAATGAGCATGGAGTCATCTGCGTACTGTATTAGGGAGGCCTGTTGTGTGGATGTGTTGGGGGGGGGTGTTGGTGAGAAAGCTAATGAAGATGGGACCAAGGATATAGCCTTGTGGTACACTGGTGGTGACTGGGAGTTATAGAGAGAGGGTGGAGTGCCATTTTACTGACCGTTACTTATTAGGTAAGTAGGTTTTGAACCATGCAAGATTGGGCTGAGAGAGATCTAATGAGGATATTTGAAGTAGATGTTTGCTTTGGCAAACTGTGTTAATAAAGCCTTTAGACAAGTCTAGGAATAAGGAGGAGACTAGTTTGCTGTTATCTCTATTTTTATTGACCATATCTATATAAGCTAGAAGTGCAATGTTAGTACTAAGGGAAGGACGGAAGCCATGTTGTGCGGGGGATAGGAGTTCTTCCTGCAGGATATAGTTTAACGATTGATTGTTTTTGTGTAATTTTTTCAAGTATTTTGAAGACTGGGATAAGACTGATATATGACTAATGTTAGTAATGCCTGTTGAATTTCCTGTTTTGTGCAGAGTGATACTGTGTGACTTTTTCCAGACTGGAGGAACTTGGGATTCCTGGATTGACCTGTTCATAAGGATTGACACAGGGTAGGCAATGCTGTTGGCTAGTATTTTAAGGTATTAATTTGGAAGGTTATCAGCTGAAGTAGAGAATGGATTGAGTTTATTTGAGTAGTTTTATATAGGATGTGGGCATAGGTTTGAAGGTGAAAGTGGGTGTGGTACATCGCTGCTGGGGAAGGTTAGGATTAGTTGTTGGGGAAACCTTGGTTAGAGATGCTGTACAATCTATAAAATAGGAGTTGAATTGTATTGCGGTTTAAGTAATGAGTTATTGGGAGAGGGGTAAGGGTTAAATTTATGGCCAGGATGCAAGACTTCTTTAATGGTTGTCCAGAATTTTTTAGGGTTGTGTATACTATTATTCTGAATGATATAGTACACTTTTTTGTCATCATTAATTTGCTTTTTAGTACGAAGCATTCTGAAGTTTTTAAGATACTGTGGTGTTTTACGTTTTTGCCATTCTTTCCACGCTTTTTCTTTATCTTACATTAGCATTATACTCTCTTTGGATAGCCAAATTTGTTTTCAGTCTCTTCCTTCCAGAAGGTGCAGTTCTATTTATGATATTTAGGAAAGTTGTATTGAATTCATATATTGCATCATCTAAGGGGAGGGTTTTTAGGGAGTTTGAGTTAATAAATGATAGGTTAATAATGAACATTTCTAGGCTAAACTTGAAAAGGTTGCATGTTGTTTTATAATCATGCTTTTTAAGTGGATATGTGAGATGTCTGATTGTATAGATTGGAAGATGATCACTGAGACAGGCAAACTTTGTACCTGAGGTGGTGTATTTAATAGGGTTCAATACTAGGATCCAGTCTAATAGGGAATGTGATGTCTTGCTATAATGTGTGGGGCTATTAATTAGTTGTGTGAAACCAAAAAGTTCATGCTAGATGTAGGGAACTTAATGTCCAATGAACTGACATTCACATCACCTAGTGGTATTATTTCTTGTGGACTTGTTATGGATATCCAATGTAGGCCAATGTAGGATATCTTCCAGTATAGCTGTATTGTCACCAGGAGGGATTTAAAGAACAATAATGCATATTTGTTTATAATTGTTTAATTTCTTGAAAGTTATAAGAAGCTCTGCTGAATTGAATTTTTGTATTGGTTTGTTGTAAGGTGAATTGTAGTAGTTGTTGGAAAATATTAAAGCAATAGCACCACCTTTCCTGTTTATACAGACATTACTGATGATGTTATAGCCAAGTGGTGTATGATGGATTTAAGCCAAGTTTCAGTTACAGCAAGAATATCAGGCTTCTGTTGGGTAATCCAGGCATGTAGTTCAGTAATTTTATATCTTATGCTTCTAACATTTATGGCAGCAAACGTTAGATTACTAGAGTTGGAGGTTCACCATTGTAAGGTTAGAGCAGTGTGTAGAAGAGAATTGTCTCGATGTTCATTGTGATAGGTGGGGCCAGGATTAGGGTGAATGTCCCCTCCTAGAAGGATTTTTGAATATTGGGGAATTATTGATACTTGTTTTTGGAGAGTATTTTTCCATCTAATTTTGTTTTGGTTTGAGTTGAAATGGAGCTAATCACTCTATATTTGGAGTAATGGTGAGGGATGTCATTAAACAGGCTTGGTGCCATATGTGGAGAGTGTAGGGAGGAAGTATGAATAGGCATTGGATAAAGATGGCGGTATGTTGAGTGCTATTGTAGGGTCTTGAGAGGATGAAAGATGGCCTAGTAGCAGGAGAAGAACAGAGGATAAGCTGAGCAGTAGCATGTTAAGTAAAGGGATCTTTGTTATAGTTAGGTAGTGGTAGGTTAAGTTATGTAGGGATTTAAGTTGCACAGTTGAAGGATATTTAGTGGTGGCAGAGTCTGAAAGCTGATAGAGGATAGGTAGGAAAAAAGTATTTTTTATGAAGAAAGAGTTAGGTTGTCCTAGTATCCTCTCTGGAATGTAAATAATGGGGGGGTGAAAAGATTGCAGCTTGAAAATGTAGGTAAAATAGGAAGGAATGAGGGTTTACTTGGGAAAAAGTAGAAGATACAATGTAGAATAGGTAGGTACTGTTAGGGAGGGTTGTGACTATGAATGTATGTAGGGCAAAGCAGTGTGGGAGGGAGAAAGGTAGCAGGAAATGGTGTTAAAAGTTTGTGGAAGTTGGAAATTAAAAAGAAACAGGAGTATTTCTATGATAATAGTGAGGTTGTCTGAGAGGGTTATGGAATAGGAGTCACAAATGTAATGTGTGTCTTGGAAGTATAATAGCATAGTACGAGGGGGGTGGGTGGCAATTAGGGGTAGGGGAACGAAGCTATGAACTTATAAATAGCTACAAATGAAGTTGGAAAAAAACTTCAAATTGCTATAGACATCTAATAACAGCCAAGAGTAATGAAATAATGGTGACAAAACATGGCAGTAAAACTTGGCACAACAAGCACATGTGTAGTAAAATGGGTGCAGTAAGAAAAAATGTCAGAGAATTCATAGAACACATTACAACATTAATTTTTAAAGACTGATTATACAACTTCCAAATGTGCTGAATCAACTTGTATATGTCATATCATTTTCTGTTTGAAATGTACTCATCTCTGAACTTTTCAGTCAGTATGAAGGCTCCAGCTATGAGTTCTTTGTTACATTCAACATTGTTATTCCCTTCCTTTCATTTACTTTCTTAGGTACTAAACAATTCATGGGATCCTTTAGTGATTTTCCTTGAGAAAAGCTTTTAATATGCAATTTACTTTGCAGACTACTCTTCCTATTTAAAACATCTTCTTCCCTAACACTAATTTTCCTTTTACTTTTTTTGCACCTTTTACTGTATCTAACTTAATTTTACTTACCATCAGATTTCTTCTTCATTCGGTGTTTAATCTTCTAACTTCTCATTTCTTGTCTCTGTTTCTTGCAAATCATTATAACTCAAAGCATCTTTCAAGGTGGATGTTACAGTCTTTATCATCTTACTTGTCAGCCTCTCTCTCAGTTCAGTTTGTAATTTTTTTCATTTGATGTTTGGATATGACTTAAATGGGCTTAAGGATTCTAGTCCACCTACCTGCTTGAAATAAAAAATGAATATATTCTTACTGGTTTTGCATTGTGTTCTTAAAGCTGGAAGAGCCTTGTTAACTGCTCCTGAAAACGTCCTCAGGATTTTGTGATCAGCCACTCTCACATTTATTTATTTTTATTTACTTATTATAGAGCAGAATATGAACGAGAAAGAGTGGAAAACTAAGGTATTGGTTCTGATATTGGAAGACACCAAAAGAAACTTTGTAGGTGGTAGGTGGTCTTATCATATAGTGAATAAAATGCAGCATGAAAAGATGACAATGTTTTCAGCCTGGGCTGAAACAGCAGTCGGTCATTTTTGATCAGTGCTGTAGCCTGCTAAACAAAATCTAAATTAATAAATAAAATAAAAGGCTTTAAACAGTATTTAGTTGTTGGTCACAGCATAGAAGAGACAGAATAATACAGGATGCTAACTTTCCTTCAGTAAACTATAAGATGTCAGCTTACAGTGTAAAGAAAGTGCAAATTGGTAGAGGTACGTATTAAAGAGAAGGTGAGGAGAGGAGCAAAGGGAGATAATGTGCTGGTCTGGTTGTCAGAAGTATGGAATGCAAGGTTATTGGTCAGTGATCTGATGGTATGAATTGTCATGCTACACCATGATTTGCAGTAGTGTGTGCAGAAAAGGGGGATCAACAGTATATGCGTCTGGGACTTTTACAGGAGAGATTTTTTTTTTTTGTTTAGTAACCAAATAAGGTGCAGCAGAGCTGAAATGAGATGCTAAATTATAAGAAATATGCATATATTTTAAGGGAGAACTGCAGAAGGCACGGCCAGAACATGTCAAAAAGAGTAAGTAATATAGGAGGAAAAGTGGGAATAGGAGAAAAAGTATGCTATATCTTGGAAGAGTTTAGGGCAAATGGGTATCTGGAAGTGTGAAAGGCCTCTGCAACTGCTCATCCCTCCACCCAGCTCCTACTGCACATATTAATAAAAGTGACAATGACTTGTTGCTAAGTCCACTGAGATGTTCACCATTCACCTGGTCTCAGCAGTATTTGGATTCCGTGCCTGCACTAATACCTATGCTGGCAGCTTTCCAGAGCTCAGAATCCCCTCCTCTGACACTCCGGAGACTGGCTAAGCCCCTCCCATCTGGGGAATTCTGGGCCATGTCACAGAAGTCAGTTATTCAGTCTTTTGTGCCAGCTGTAGGACTCTCATGTTAAATCTCCTTAGCAAACTGCATTGGATAAGATCCCTTTGGGAATTCCCCTTCCTCTTTATTATTACATACTTTAGTTTTCTTTCTTTTTTTTTATTAAAAAGTAATGTATGTGTGTTAACGTTTTATTTTAATATACTTGCTATGTACTATTGCTGTTAATTCTTCTGGGAATGCTAACCTACTACAGTGTCATGTGTCAATTGTATGCGTAAATACTGCTTTTTAGCAGTCGTGGGACTTTATGGCTTGTATTGGGAAACTGAAGCTCTGTGGTGTCAGTTAAACATTAGAGACTGTCATTTTGCAGGGTGTCAAGATGCCTGTTGTTCATCTGCTTTATTTTGATGTTCTGACTGAAGAATATTGCATTTTCACTTTTTTTCTTTATTTTTATGGTACTGGTCCTTTTTCCCCTGACATGATGGATCTTAATATGGCTGTCCCCATCAAATGCAGTGCCACCTAAAAAGAAAAAAAAACTGAACAAAAACGCGCCTCAGCCCATGGTTTGTGAATCTGTTGTTGCCTTGTCGACCTGCTGACCTGTTACCTTTTTTCCCATCACCTTGTGGTGTGAGCCTGCAGCCTTCTATGATACATAGGTCAGACACATCTTCTTGAACTGTTCCAGTACCTTGTTCAGTTACGGGAGAACCAACCCCTTAGGGTGGAGGAAAGATCCTTGGTAGGAGACTCTTTGTCAAACATAATACCCTACTCTTAGATATTTTGTCCTGTAGTTTTGTTCATAGTAACAAGAAATGAAAACTTCACTGCATAATTATGTTATTACCATGTATATGGCTGATGCAGTTTCATTAACAATGAGTTGTTTACAGTCAACCAATCCCAGAGGCTTTGCTGCTGTTCAGTAGGAATACCTTCTCTAGAGATCAGTCCACTGTTGCAAACTTTGATAGGTATTGTGATGCAGGCAGTAATGGACACCGAGTCCATCCAGTCTGATTCTTCGGAAGGTGAACAGGTTCAAAAAACAAAGCAGGTGTTCACCTTTCCACAGATTCTAGCTAAGTTTAGAGATGTATTTGATGGGCAGCAATCTGGAGCTATGCCAGAGATTGGCAGAGCTAACAGTCTTATTGTGGATGAGAATACAAATGTTTTGGCTGTTCCTCCTCTGTTAATGGCCTTAGAAGATGTCTTTAAAACTGCATGTAGACCCCCTTTGGCTAGTAAACCAGCTCCTAAAAAGGCTATGAGGAAATACTGTGATCTTGCAGCTATCTTTATTCCTTTGTCAGCTGACCCAACTGGGGTTTCTCCAGCTGCCAGTTCTAAAAAAGAGAGCCCTAGTTTCTTCTAACCCTACACTGCCAGATAAAATTGGCAAGTGGTTAGAATTAAGCAGTAACCCACGCCTGGGTGTGGGTAATGCTGGATTTACCCACGGTTGGTGTGGTTTGGTCACAGGGGCGAAGCCCGAGTGGCCAAACAAAGACAACCGTGGGTAAATCCAGCATTACCCACACCCAGAAGTGGGTTATTGGTATCATACAATGACATTATTTAAGAAAAAAAATACTTACTCTTCTTAAATAATGGCATTGTATAATGCCTCCGTGCTGCCCTTCCGCAGCCCCTCTGGTATTCTGCGGCAGTTCTGATGTACTGCACATGCATATGCTTATGCAGTACATCAGAGCTGTGGGTGGAAGCAATGGAGAAAGCAAGATCTCCGTTGCTTTTTACAAAGTGTCTCGCTAAGTTAAAGGAGTTTAACATAGCGAGACAGCTTTAAAAAAAGCAACGAAGAAAGGAAGATCTCCGTTACTTTTTAAGCTGTCTCGCTAGGTTAAACTCCCTTGACATAGGGCGACAGTTTCTAAAAAGCAACGGAGATCTTGCATTCTCCGTTGCTGTAAAAAAAAAGACATACTAACGGAAAAAGTCAGGGCAACCGGACCTTTTTCCATTAGTATAAGTCTGATTTACAACGTACACGCTGACCAATCAGTGTGCACATTTTGAAATATTAATGGGGGGTCGTTGTGTAATGTCTAGTAATTTGGTCTTTAGAATTTTAAATTATCAGAGCTTTATGTGGAAGTTTAGTTTTCACTCTGCTTACAGTTTACATGATTTTGCTGCATCTTTGCTCTATCTTTGCCTGCTAAGTAGAAGTATCGTACGAATGAATTTTCTGTAATGTGACTCCGGTATTGAAACATGCTTCGAGGAATGTTTTTGAAAGTGCAAACACTATTTCTAGAAATGCAGCCACTTCTGTTGTATTAAGAAGGTTTGCTTGGTTACATAAGCAGAATGTTTCTGAGCATTTAAAAATGAGATTTTTAATGCTCTTCTAAGTTTCACATTTGTGTTAGGTCCTACTGCTACCCAGTTTCTCAAACAATGGGATGATAGAGGTAAATTGATACATGGGCTATCTAGAATGTTTCATATTACCAGGTGTTCCGCCCTAACAAAGCATCCAACTTCAAAGGACAGAATAAACAAAAATTTCAGCAAAACTAAAGTCAAGATTATCAGGAGGATGATGCTTCCAAACCAAATAAAAGGTGTTCCTTTCCAAAAAAAAATATCTTTCCCCACTAAAGAATCTCTATGCCAAGACTCAGGGCATCTCATCCCTTCCTGCTGTCCCTCCTTCCCTTTCATCTTTTTTCAGGCTTTAGCTCAGCCCAGCAGTTTGACTGCAAATAGTCCCAGACAAGTGAGTGGTGAGAATAATTCAGTGTGGATATTCTTGGCAGCTGACAAATAATTTTCTTCCCTTCAGGGAAATACCCCCCATGCCCTCCACCCCAGACACAACTTTTTTCTCTGGTATTCCCTCAGAAGTTGAGAGTAGGGGCTACAGAGCTAGTTGCTGCATGACAAGAAGTCAAATGATTTTACACAATAATCATTTTGGTACCCAAAAGGAACTATCATGGAAACTAATGTTAGATTTGGTGTACCTAGATGTTTCTCAAAGTACCCAAATTCAAAATGCGCACGTTGGAGATAGTCCTACCCCTTCTTCCGAACCACTGTTTCATAGTGACTTTACTTCTGAAAGATGGCTATCATCATATGCCAATTGCTCCTAACTTCAAGTTGAACCTAGAAATGTCCTGCCTCTCACCTTCCCAAAGAATTGTCTTCCTAGAGTGTATGATGGATATAGAAATAAGTATGGCTTTTATACCCCAAAAAAATCAGAACATTTTCAGGAATTTCTCTCTCTTAGGCATTTGTTCCATGAGGCTGTGCAGTAGGTGTTGAAGGAGGTAGGAAAATCTGCAAATAGAAAATGTTATGTTTACCAGTAAAGAAAGGTTTTGTAGGTGGTACCTAACTGATATCAGAGGGCCTGGTATGGTATTCACCTCTGGTTTTGAAATATTTGTGTGAGCTACTCAACAATGGCTTATCTTACACATCAGTCAAGGTGCTTATCTGCCCATGCTTCCCCAGTGTTTCATCTATCTGTGTGGTCAAGTAGTTTATGAAATGAGTGTTGCACTTAGAGACCCTGTTGAAAGCAAATTCCTCCTCTTGGGATCTTAACTTTCTTTTGAAAAATTGACCTTATCTCCTTTCAGGCTGATTTGAGGATCATCACTTGGAAAACTATTTTGCGTATTGCTGTAACATCTGCAAGGTGCGTCTCTGAGCTGCGGACTGTCATAGTGGTTGAACCTTATCTGATTTTTCACAAGGGCATGGGCTTCTATGTACAAATCATTCTTTCATGCAAAATGTTTCTGAAGTTACCCTGAGTCAAGCCATCAATCTTCTAGTTTTCTTTCTGGAACCTAAAAACAAGGGAGAGAAGATTCTGCATACCTTAGATGTGCACAGGCAGCTCAGTTACTACGCTGACAGAACTAAGCTCTTAAGGAAAGCTGAGCAGCTGTTTATTCTGTGGCTAAGAAAGGTCAACCTGTCTCTAAGCAAAGGCTTGGTCATTGGTTATCCTTTGCTATTTTTTTGTTACTCCCACTGTGGTAAATCTGAACCAGGCAAGGTTAAGGCACATTCCCCAGAGCCTTGTACTCTTCGATGGCATATTGGAAAGGAGTGGACTCTAGAAGAATTCTAGAGGCAGCAGTTTGTTCATGTGTTCATATCATTACAAAGCACTACAAAGTGGATTATTTCTCAAGTTCCAGAGCAGACTTTGTGAGAACAATTCTCCAGAATTCCTGGATCCTTAAACTTCCTCCCCCCAGGTAAGGTAAGCTTTAGGAATCTACCCATATGTCAATGAGGCAGTGTGAATGATGAACACAGTACAGTTGCGTAAGTCCTACTTACTTGTAACAGTAGATATTTAAATTTCACAGTGCCTCAGTGGCAGCACCCTCCCATTATCCTTCTTATTTTGTATATAGTTCAGTAGTATCCACCCTTGTTGCATTGTCTGTTGACGGCTATTTGTGTTGGTGTTTTATGGCTATAAATTGGCTGGTTTCAGGCAATTCTTGCTTCTGGCTCTCCTTGGTTTGTCCTATTTATCATTAAAAGCCTGAAGGACTTTTTTTGTCAGAGATTAAGCTTAGCCGATCCCATATACATAGAGTCAGAGGAGGGGAGTCTGAGCTCTGGAAAGCTGCTAGTGTAGGTGTTTGTGCACGCACAGAATCCATGTGCCACTGAAGCAGTGTGAAATTCGAACATCTACAGGTACAGGTAAGTAGGACTTATCTGTTTTAGGAAAGATTATGTTTCATATGGGAACAGTAGTCTGCAAAGTACATTGTTTATTAAAATCTTTCACTAGGAAAATTAATAAAGGATCCCATGAATACATCTCTCTATCAATTTACACTTTCTTGGAAGTTGACATTTGTCATTAGGGTTGCAAATGGTTATAGAAGTTATTTTAATACACTGGGGGAGTACAGGATGATTTGTTAAGATCCTGGGCTGCTGAAATCAGCTTGGTGGTAGTGGTGGTGGGGTGATGAAGTGACAGCACTAGCTGAAATACTCACATGTTCTTCATCCAGTTTTTTTACAAAAGAATGACATAGTTTGCCATGTGGGACTGAAGATAAGAATGACGGTTGGACTGGTGGTGTAGTAATGACGGAAAAGGTGCGCAGTGAGCTCAGAGTGATGAAGAATAACAAGAAGGGCAGGTATTTTTTTTTTTCTACGTTCCCCTACCCCCACCTGTCAACCATTAAAATGTCCCCTTATGAACTTGAGCCCATTTGTTTCCTTGTGCTGAGTGGTACACAGAACAATGGGGGCAAGAGACGTTCAGAGGATCTGTTATCCAGACCTCTATGAGGATCACGTTTGTCTTTTATTGGCATCTTGGCTTGGAGGGGTGAGCAGTGGCAGTCGCAGCAAACACCTACAGTTCCTTCCCTATGCTGATGCACACTTAAGTTCATAGGTATGTACTAGGTTAGCTGCCCCTGTGGACCATTTTAAGCCTAGCCAACTTTCCTTAGTGAGAATTAAATCTACTTGATTCCTGTTATAATAAAATAGCAAAATTTGCTGCTAATATACCCAACAGGACCCATCATTTTGTTGATCTTCAAAAACTACACTGGCTACACTGTTATTGCTCATTCAGCTCACCACTGCCCACTCCATTATCCACAAACCTGAAAACTGCATCTGATAAACTTATACTCAAGGTAACAAAGTCCCATAATTACTTTGGTGACTCTCTCTTCTATAAAGTAGCCAAACAGTGGAACCTAATACCCCAGAATATTGTAAAAAACACCGATAGTCATAGCTTCAAACAACTCTTAAAGGAATACCTTACTCATAAATGGCTATGCTCCTGTAATACTCCTGGCTAATTTCTCATGCCATCGCTCAAATGTTTCTTTTTTGCTATCTTTTCCTTGTCTTACATCTACCAAATAAAAATACCACAATGGTTTATTTTACTTGTGTGTCTAATGAGTTTCATATTACTGTCTGTAGTAAGGCTTAGGAAATGTAATGTTTTCTGTTTCCATTCTCTTTTTGCAAATTCTGATTGTAGGCAACTGTTAAACTTTTTGTATATTCTTTGTACATTTTTGTAAAATTTTTGTAATCTTT
The DNA here is from genome assembly GCF_019279795.1 of Protopterus annectens. Lineage (NCBI taxonomy): Eukaryota > Metazoa > Chordata > Ceratodontiformes > Protopteridae > Protopterus > Protopterus annectens. The sequence goes on from NC_056739.1 coordinate 857,716,898, forward strand.
TTTTGTACTATTGTTATGGAGTTTTTACAGGCTACTTGCCCAGCTGGATCCTACCCAGTCAACATATGTAAAACAAATAAATAAATAAATAATCGATACCTCTTGTCTGTGAGGTAAACACTTAACCATTTTACCAACTCCCAATCCCTTTAAGGCAAATAAAACATGACCTGATGTCATGTTCAGCACTCAGATAGAGGCAGCTGTACCCACTAGGTATAAATACAGAACTAACTCAAAAAACAAGCCACCCTGGTGGAATCACAAAATCAGTCAGATGTATAACAGGAGGAAGAAAATCATGGCAAAAATTAGGAGGTGCAGCACCCAGCAGGATAAAAGCACTGTCATAAAACTAAACAAACAACTCAGAGGACAAATGAAGTCTGCCAAAGCCAAATTTGAGGTAAGTCTGGCCTCCCAGGCCAAGGACAACCACAAAGTATTCTTTACCTATGTCTGCAACCTCAAAAGCAATGCACAGTTGTGTGCAGAGCTCATTGTAAATGGTGCCAGCTATACTGAGACAGAAGATGTAGCAAACCTCCTGGCTGATAAATTCACCTCCAATTTTACTCCTCTCTCCCCCTCAACCTTCCCTCAGGAAATATCCTCAAATATAACTCCCTCCCTACTATCACTAGGGAATAGGTCCTTAATGCTCTCTTTAAGACCAAGAACAGTGCATCAATAGGCCCAGACATTATCCTAGGTTGCCTTCTTAATAGCATGAAACATGACCTGTCAGGGCCTCTGGAATTGCTATTTAACTGTAGCCTCCAGACAGGCTTCGTGCCTCATGAATGGAGAAAGGCAACAGTCATCCCTCTGCACAGGGGTGGGCCATCTACAGACTCTGGAAACTACAGACCCATAAGTCTTACTAGTCTTATATGTAAAGCCATGGAAAGAATTATCATGGTAATGATCAATAGAGATATAGTAAACCTCCAGACACTGGACCCACCCATCCCAGTTTGGTTTCGTCAAGAGCAGATCATGCCTACTCAACCTGCAGGACTTCTTTGAGAGGGTCACCAAAGCAATGGATGAGGGCAAAATCATTCACATTGCCTACCTTGACCTGACCAAGGCATTTCACACAATACGCCACTCAGGCTTTGTTGACAAACTCAAGAGGTTAGGTACAAACCCATATGTTACCCAGTGGATAGCCAACTGGCTCACAGACAGGACCCAGGAAGTTAGAATTGGGGAGTCCACCTCTACAAAGAGGCCAGTCACAAGTGGAGTCCCTCAGGGATCAGTCTTTGGACTGCTCCTTTTTGGCATTTAATTCTCAGAAGTCAAGGCCAGTATCAGTGGTCTCTGACTAAATTTGCAGATGATTGCAAATTGGGAGCTGTCATTAAATCTCATACTAACACAAATGTTTGCCAGGAGGGGCTGACACAGACAATCAACTGGTGTCAGAGCCATGGACTAAAAATAAATGCCAAAAAATGCATAATAGTATCCTTTGGGAAGTCATCCATCCCTGATAACTATCATATTGACAACACACCCCTTAGAGCTGACCCAGTAGTTAGGGACTTAGGGGCACACACAGATAGTAATCTAGCCTTTGATTATCACGTGTCTACAGTGGTGAGGAAATCATTCTATGTTGCGCAACTTATAAACAAAGATATGGCATCTAAGTTCAAGGAAGTCATTGTTCGGCATTCATCAGACCTGTCGTTGAGTACAATACCCCCCTTTGGTATGTACCTAACCAGACTTATCCAACAACTGGAACGGCTACAGGGGTTCCTCACTAAAAGAGTACAGGACATAAGTAATATGTCCTATGCAGACCACCTGAAGGCCCTATCCCTGTAATGTTAAGTTGTCATTCTCACCTTCATTCTTGCTGGATGGGTTCAGAGCCGATCCTCGGCTCCGACTCGGCCTATACTATAGCTCGAGAGCTATTTTTTACCGGCTCGAGGCAGCCCTATATCCCACAATACCATGCACTAACTCCCCAGATCTCGTTTGCCGCTTCGCTGCGAGGTTGCCTTTTTTTTGCCGGCTCAGGTCAGTAAAAGAAATTTCAGCAAATTCTTCTAAACTTGAGGTTAGTTTTTTCAGATTTGTTCCCTATCTATATTGTTTTACCTAATTACCTATTAGTAATTTTTTCGTTAAGCCCTACCCACCCCTTTAGTTAAATTTTATAATCGGGCCTACAGGCTTTAGTTTTTGTTTACTCTCCCCCATTATTGTGTGTGTGAGTTGTTGTTTTAGTCAGCCCCTTAACTCCCCCTTGTGTGAAAGTCGAGTGAGTGTGTGTGCTGACTGTGTTACTGTCTTTAGGGTAACAATGTCTAAAGACGCTAAGGTCTCTGGATTCAAGAAGTGTGACTCGTGCTGTCAGAAAATGTCTCTGACAGACGGTCACACTTCTTTTGTCTACTGCTTGGGACCTTTGCACCTGCAGGACTCTTGTTCCGTCTGCCACGGATTTAGTTCAAGAGTCCTGCAGGAGTGTCATAATAAACTTATTTTGAGGGGCTTATTGAAGCCCGATGACTCCCCGTCCAAGTCTGGCTCGGGGAAGTCATCTAAGCCCACCAAGCCCTCTGCTCCAGCTTCTGAGTCGAGGGCTGGCGAAACTGAGATTGCTCCGACATCGGCTCCAGTCGGAGCCGATGTGAGCAAGATCGTACCCGCTCCGAAACCTGTATCGGAGCTGACATCAGCGCGCAAGCGCTCTAGATCCCCTTCATTAGAGTCCGTCCGCTCGGCTCCAGGATCACCCCTTCTATCGGAGCGGAGTCATAGGACTCATTCCTCCAGGTCGTCTAGGCTTTCCGACCACGATATTGAGAGGGTGGTCAGTAGACTCATAAAATCTCAGGCACTGGCCCAAATATTCCAAAGCCCATCTCACCAGACTGTGGCTCCCTCGGTGCCGCCTTCGATTCCTCCTCTGACTCTCCAGTCGAGTTCGGAGCTTGAGTTTGTCGGAACCGTAACCTTGCCAACGTCGGAGCCGATACTTCCACCTTCGGCTCCGGTGTCGTTGGCTCCGACTTCTTCATTGGTACCGTCCGTGGAGAAGTCCGGGCGCCAAGACTCCATTGTCGGCTCCGAGGGGGCGAGTGGCATCGGACCCTTGTCTGACCCCGCTCTCCTGTCGGAGCGTCAGCTCTGGTTAGTTCGGCCCCGACATCATTCTCGGAGCCTTCTTTGTCGGTGCCGGGGGCGGTTCTGGTGTCTTCGGAGCCAGGACTGTCTTCGGTGCCTGATAGGGGGGCTTTCGAGGTGATGAGGAGCGTGCTGGATCCAGTGTCCGCTCCAAGGTTGGGTTCTTCAGCTCCTCCCTTCACAGTGCCTGTTACGGTCTCTGGCCATCCTCTTGCAACTGATAGCAGAGATCCAACGCATAGGGTACCCACTTTGGGTGTCTCATCCTCCTCCGAGGGCTCTCCTGATGCTTCAGGAGAGCCACCTAGGAAAAGAAAGTGCAAGAGGAAGCACGTAGACTCCCCTGAGTCTGTAACCTCGGACACCAACTTGGATGAGTCAGAGGGCTCCCCCAGATCCCCCTCTGAAGATGTCTCCTTTTCAGACATACTAGAGATCCTGAAACAGAGGGGGAATTGGTCCACACTCAAACCCTCCGAGGACGAGTCGGTTTACCTTGATGCCTTTGGATCTCGCCCTTCCACCTCCTGGGTGTCCCCCCCTTTCGATCCACTGATGGAAGTGGTGGCCAGAAAGGCGTGGGCAGCTCCTGACTCCATGGAACCTACCCCTAGGAGGCCTTCAAAATTTATTTCTGCTCCGGTGGACAAGACATTTCTCACCAAAGGTGTCTCGGTAAATGCTATGGTGGTAGCAGCCGCCACTAAGAAGGAATTAGCTGATCCTTCTGTACCTGTTCAGCCTCCTAACAAAGAGTCCAGGACCATGGACAGGTATGGTAAGCGGACATTTGCTTCAGCGACCTTTGCTATGCGATCACTGAACTATTTATGTCATTTCACCCGCCTTCAGAGAGATTTGCTCAAAGAACTGGGTGAAACTGTACAGGATCCTTTTGCTGCGGGGTATCAGGACAAGATTAACTCCCAGCTGGCTACCCTGAATTCCATTGCCAATTCCTCCATGCGGCTTATCTCTTATGCAGCCGATGGAGCGAGTAGGGCCGCAAGCACAGGTGTTGCGTTGAGACGTCATGCCTGGATGCAACTCTGTAATTTTGCTGATCCCTTCAAGGCGTCCTTCACCAACACCCCCTTTGATGGTTCAGAATTGTTTGGACCTCAGGTGAAGAATACCCTCACCAGGTGCGAGCAAGTTGGTAAGACTCTGTCTGCCGTGGGAGTCCACTTTTCCACACCATCTAGACCATACCCCAAAGGTCAGAAGGGTGGAAAGATGTGGTTCCGTAAACCACAGGGAGTCACGCCCGCCGCACGTGGTGAAATTCCCCCTAGAGGCAGGGGGGAGAACAACAATAGACGCCGCACCAGGGGCAGAGGGGGTCCACAGAACCCGGGTTCCAGGGAGTCCTTCCCTGACCAACCCTTTCAGCATCCCTGAGAAGCTGCCCAACTGTTCACCTTCGGAGGCAGTTGGAAGATTATCTCTGTACCCGGAAGCCTGGCAATCCCTCTCTCAAGACAAATGGGTACAGTTGATTATATCCGAGGGTTACAAAATCCCCTTCATTTCCCCTCCAAACCAATTGCCAAGACCCCTCCCAGACGTACCACCCAGACAAAGGGGTCAGGCACAGCTGGAAATAGAAAAGCTGTTAAAAAAAGAGTCATCCAGGCAGTCCCAGCAGACCAGCTAGGATCCGGAATCTACTCCAGGTTCTTTTTGGTACCAAAAAAGACAGGAGACTGGAGAACCATTTTGGATCTCAGCAGACTGAACAAATCTGTGCAGAAGACAAAATTTCGGATGGTAATGCTGCAATCCATTCTGCCCTTCTTGGGCAGAGACAACTGGATGTGCTCGTTAGACCTACAGGACGCGTACTATCACATAAAGATACACAGGCGCTCCAGGAGGTTTCTCCGCTTTTGGCTGGGAGCCAGTCATTACCAGTTCAGAGCCCTGCCCTTTGGTCTCATCACAGCCCCCTGGGTGTTCACCAAATGTTTGGCAGTGGTCACGGCTCACCTGAGACAAAAATGATTCCAGGTGTTTCCATATTTAGATGACTGGCTCATTACCGCTACCACCAAGCAGCATCTTATCATAACCAGGGATTACACCATTCACATTTGCAACAGGTTAGGTATTTCCATAAATTTTGCAAAATCCTTCTTGTCACCTTGTCAATGTATAAACTTCATAGGCGCCATGTTAAACACCACAGAAATGTCTGCAACTTTAACACCTCAGAGAGTGATAGATATACGGCAGAATGTCTACCTCCTGATTCAGTCCAACAAAGTGCAAGTCAAGTTAGTACTGAAAATATTGGGCCTCATGGCAGCGGCGATTCCCCTTCTTCCCTTAGCCCGCTTCCACATGAGAATTCTTCAGTGGATGCTTTTCTCTCAGTGGTCCTACCAACAACTTCCTATGACTCGCAACATCTTGATAACCCCGACTTGCAAGAAACACCTCGCCTGGTGGATAGTCTCCCCTCAACTTCTTCAGGGCAGACCCTTTGTTATTCCCCCTCCAGTTGCCACGGTGACAACGGATGCCTCCCTGATCGGGTGGGGGGGCATTATCAGGGCAGGACTGTCCAGGGAACGTGGCAACAATTAGAATGCCACCTGCACAGAAATGTCCTGGAGATGAGAGCAGTGCTTTTATCGTTGCGAGCCCTTCAGGACTCTCTTCCCACGGGCACTATAGCAGTTCAAACGGACAATATGTCCGTAGTGTGGTACATAAATGAGCAGGGCGGAACAAAGTCCTACCCCCTATGTCGAGAAGCACTCAGACTTTGGCAGTGGGCGATCTCCTCTCAACGGTTTCTGATAGCAATGCACATCCCCGGGAGATCCAACGTCATAGCGGACAGATTGAGCAGAACAATTCTCATGCCTCACGAGTGGTCTCTAAATCAAGCGGTAGTAGAGAGAATTTTCCAGAAGTGGGGCCAGCCTTGCTGCGACCTTTTTGCAATACCTCAAAACAGCAATTGCCTCGACTTCTTCACTCTCTTCCCCCTACCAGGCCAACCCCCAGAGACGCTCTAGTCCACGATTGGCCTCGGGGTCTTCTATACGCTTTTCCCCCTTTTCCGTTGATCCCAAAGTTAATTCAGAAAGCAACCGCATTGAGATCCAAAATGATCCTCATTGCTCCTTACTGGCCTCGACAAGTATGGTTTCCGTTCCTGCACCGATACCTTCTGGAACAGCCCTGGCATCTGGAACCATTTCCAGATCTTTTGACCCATCTGACGGGCAAGCTGCACCAGTCTCTTCAGTCCCTCAACCTCACAGCTTGGTTGCTCCACTTCCAACCATAGCCAGGCTTCCCTTCATTTCTCTTCCTGTCTGTGACATTATTCTTGCCTCCCATAAGTCTAATACCAGGAAGACTTATGCGAGCAAATGGAAGCGTTTTTCCTTTTGGGCACAAGCTAGGTCCTTAGACCCTTTTAATGCTCCAATTCACAAAGTTCTTGATTTTCTGGCAGAGCTTTTTCATGCAGGTTCATCGGCAGCCACTATCAGAGTTCAACTAGCGGCCATTGCCAATTTCCATGTAGGACTTTCGGAAACCAGTATTATGTCCCATAAACTCTGTAAAGCTTTCCTCAAGGGCATTTTCTTACTCCGACCTCCCATTAAGGATCCTCCTCCACAATGGGACTTGAATTTAATGTTATCTTCACTATTTCTTCCTCCCTTTGAGCCTGCAGCTTCTTGTTCTCTCAAGCTCCTCTCTTGGAAGACTCTGTTTCTGGTGGCTATAACTTCTGCCGGCAGAGTGTCGGAGCTTCAAGCCTTGTCTACCCGTTCCCCTTATTTGGTCTTTCATAAAGACAGAGTAGCTCTCAGAACAAACCCTTCCTTTCTACCTAAAGTTTCTTCTGAATCAAATCTGAATCACACTATTCACTTGCCGGTTTTCTTCCCAAATTATTCAAACCGGGCTGAACAGAAACTACATTCCTTGGATGTGCATCGTCAATTGCGGTATTATTTAGACAGAACAAAACAATTCAGGAAGTCAGAACAACTCTTCCTTTCTTATGCTGACGGGAGGAAAGGACTTCCAGTTTCAAAGGTAACCCTTTCCAGATGGTTAGCTTCCATCATTACCTTTGTCTACGAGTTGAGACATAAACAACTTCCTTCAAAACCTAAGGTTCATTCAACCAGGGCGCTATCGACTTCAACAGCCTTTCAAGCAAGGTTACCTTTAGATGCCATTTGTGCAGCAGCTACAACATACCTTTATTACCCATTACAAACTGGATATAGCCTCCAGAAATAGAGCTGACTTTGGTTCCACTGTACTCAGGAGTCTGTTCCGTTGAGCCACCCAGGACCAAGGTGCTAGGGACGCTGTCCCATCCAGCAAGAATGAAGGCGAGAATGACAACTTAACATTAAGAAGTTATGTACCTACCATAACGTTCAATGTTAGTTGTCTTCTTCTCGCCTTTTTTCTTGCGTCCCTCCCTCCTGCCCCCTAGCCTAGACAGACTTGAAGGTTCTGAGATCCTTCTATTTCATGATGTTGCCCCTTTTTCCAAGGTTCCAATATCATGACTACTATTGCCAGGGAGACTGTTTATATATATATATATATATATATATATATATATATATATATATATATATATATATATATATATTGTTTTTTTGTTGGTAACAAAAAATTCTATGCTATGTGTTAGCTGCCAAATGAGATCTGGGGAGTTAGCGCATGGTATTGTGGGATATAGGGCTGCCTCGAGCCGGTAAAAAATAGCTCTCGTGCTATAGTATAGGCCGAGTCGGAGCCGAGGATCGGCTCCGAACCCATACAGCAAGAAAGAAGGCGAGAAGAAGACAACTAACATGGAACGTTATGGTAGGTACATAACTTCTTATTTTGTCTCATACAGGCTTTTGAGGGGAGATCTATGCCTGGCATATAGGGCATTGTCAGGCACCACTCTGATGGACCTCCTGCATATCCCCAAAACAAACAATACCAGAATTACCCATTCTGAGGACTTAAACCTTGCCTGTGATATAAATAGGACCTGCTGGAGAGACAGGTATGTATCCCAGAGACTGCCCAGTCTGTGGAACAGGCTCCCCATCCATGTGAAGCAGAATTCATCCCTAACCCAATTCAAGTGCAACTTGGACAATTGGATGGGAAACCGGAAAGTCATCCCTGGTTTGGCACCTGTGTCTTAATGCAAACAGGTAACCTGTAAATGGTTTATCTCCCAGGCCTTTGCTTACACTTATCAAGGGTGTCAGAACTTTCAGAGATTTGGGATGCATGGCTAGGCTTAAAAAGGCCCTTGTGGTTGTTAGCCTAGTAAACACCTATGGACCTATGAACCTAAAAAACACAACCAGACTGATTCTTTATACAGAATTTAGTGCCCACAATTATAATTGCCCCTTCTGACAGATATAAGCAAAGATGGCAGGGGCAGTTAGTTACTGACTTCTTGTAATTCACAGTCCAGCATATTCAGTAGGACTTAAACAAGGCTGTATAAACTTTAATTTGAATTTTAGCTTGTGCTGGAGTACTGGAGGTTGACTTTAGTAGTGGTATTGTTTAATACATACTAAATACATTTAGTACCGTGTTTGTGTTTCTGGGAGAGGGGTAGCATTATTTGTTTTTGAGGTGGAGCAGTTCACTAAAAGTTTTGTTTTTCAACATACATAGTTGATTGAAGGCCCAATGTCACCTTTTTTCTTGACTGACCTATCCGATTTAATAGTATATTGTAAGTGTACAGTAATAGTTCATTTGAGGGATGTAAGTCTCAACCTGCAGACATTGAAAATGGGAATAGACCTCTGAAAAGGAAGTGCATCCTGCTAAAAATCTGAACATCTAATTAGAGTAGTATTTAAATGCCAAATACTACATAACTCTTCCTGCTTTCAAGTAGTAATGTGGCATGCTTCTCCGATGTGTGACAAAAATGGTGGAAAAATATAAATACATTATCAAAGACGCAGTGTGTAAAATCTGTAGGCTTTAATCAGCTGTATTGTAAAATTCTAACATACAAAGTGAATTATGTTTGATTCAGAAAAAAGGGAGATGTAAATTAAATTATTTTTGTTTGCCAGTATGTTGGTCATGTAGTGTGGTTTTCTGTATACTAGACAGCTTAAGAAAATCATGTGTGATAGGAGGATTCAGAAAATTGTGTGAAGGGGTAAATCAAGCCAGAAAGTAGGGACATTACTGTGCAGGGATAAATCAGGCCTGAACTTAGGAACATTCCTTCAATACTGGGACACCTGAGAGGTCTTATGATGGAAATTATGTAAAGGTATCATTACTATATGGTGAAAAAAAAAGCATCAGGATTGTGGTGGGCTGTAAATTGTGCCATGGTATGAATGGCTGAGTTATTATTCTGTCCATTACTTTGTTTTGTGTTGAATGGAACAACTAAAGACATAAACATTAATTCTGGTGTTCTTTTAAGGGCTTTATTAATTATTTTCTTTAATTTTATTTTGTTTGTTCTCCTGCATGTTTGTAAAGAAGTTGGAAGCACACACATTTTATTTCAGTTTTTTTTTTTTATTTTCTTGTGTCAGATGTTTGGTAGGACTCTCCTAGACTACTCAGCCTATCAGGAGTATGGTGGACTTTAAATTGTGCCGTGGTTCAAGAAGCTTGCAAGTATTGTGGCAACCGACATTGTCACGGTGACTCAAGATGCACTTTACACAATTCTCTGATTGTGGGATTTCTGTAGTGTGGTAGTAAGAGTATTTCCCCTATGAGTAAGGGTATTTTGAGGTAATAACTTTAAAAGATACTGTTTTTCTCCTTCGGGCACATTAGTCTGCTATACTATACTGACTTGTATACAGTCTATTAAGTCAGACTTAATGCATTAGTGACACTTAATTATTTGTTTTATTTTTGTGTGATTTGTCATGAGATATATGTTTTTCATTTATCATTGAACTCTTTGTTTTGCTTAGAGAAAAAAATGTCAGTCTGTGGTAGTTTTTCTTAACTTTTAAAAGATGGAGTCTTTAAGTATTTAATTAAAAATGATTGCATTAAAAAGTGTGTACTGTGTGAAGTGTATATGACGGACTTAACATCTATATTTTGTCATAACTGTATACTCCTAAATGCTTCATTTTATCATGTCCCCATAAATATGGATATTGCTGAACCAGTTCATGTGTGGGTATTTACCACTACACATTTAATGATCTTGGATCATTGGATATCTCTGGTTTTGTATTACATAATTATATGATTGTGTGTGAGCAATAGAGGAGGTGGAGTTACTTTATGAGTCCATGATACAATTCTGCCTTTTCAGGTAAAGCATATACTTGACATTGAATGTGTTATTGTCCAGATTAAGGAAACTATGAACATCAGCTTAGTCCCTTGCTAAGTATGGATATTTTCATATCATGAATATTTGAATAAATTAGAAAGTGTTATTACTGTGATATGATATTTTTTGGGGAATTTAATTACCCAGATATATCTTGGGATAAATCGATAGGTAAAACATTTTTTGTACAAAAATTTATCAGTATGTTATTTAATAGACTGATGTAACTAGTTTTCGATAACTCTTGTGGTGAACATATATTAAACTACTTAAAAAATGACCACAGTTTAATTATTAATTTAACTGTGCAAATACCCTTGGGAAGCTCTGATCATAATTATAGTATTCAGACTTAACTATAGTACAAAAATAAGAGCTCAGTTAAAAATATAAACTTGGTTTAATTGATTAAGAAAGCTTGATACACCAGCTTAAAGAAATAGATTGGGATGAATTTTGCACAAAGAATTATATTACTACTTGCTATTAAACATTTGAGTGTCTACTAGTGTGGAAACATCTAATGTAACAGTCCCGGGTAAAGGGACACATTCATTTTGGTGGAATAGAGAATTAAGGACAATTCTTAGTAAAAAAAACAGAGAAAATTCAAAAGATATGAAAAGTACTCTACAAGCAGTAATAACACCATTTATAATAAAATAAGCAAGAAAAAAGGATAAAATTACATAAAACAATTGTGAAATTGGGCTAGTTTATGAAACAAAAAAATCATTTTTATAGATATATAAACTCATTAAATTATGACATCAGTTAATAAATAATGTAATAAGTGACCCATAATTAATTGCTAATGAGTTTAATTTTTTTTGTTGATAAGTTGTAATAAACGTGTTTGGAGTATCTGGATATCGTACTTTAATAATTGTACATACTGAATGCCCAAATTTTTCCATAGATATCTCATCAAAGGCTTTGGCTAAAATTTAGTAAGATGCCTTTATGGGACCAGACATAATTCCTAAAGTATTGATATTAAATCTTTGTGAAATAAGTGCTCCTGTTTTACACAGCCTGCTCAGTGAGATATTATAAAATGGATTTGTACCACACACTTTGAAGACTTCTCATGTAACACCAATTTATAAGAAAGGGAATAAAGATTTTTTAGAAAGTTATAGACCTGTAAGTCTGATATTGATTATTGGAAAGTGTTTTTAGAGGTGTCTAATTTAATTGATGATTAGTACCAGGACAGAAGGGGAGATCTGCACTTAGTAACTTGGTTATTTTTTATGCTCTTATAGTAGAAGTATTGGAGTTTGGATTATCACTAGGGGTAATATTTTTATATTTATCCAAAACTTTTGACAAATTACCATTCCTTGTAATATATAATTGATTGCAAAGAAGCAGTGTGAATTGCTTTATAATAAGAAGGATTATGGAATGGTGAACAAACAGAACTTTGTGTAAAAATTTAAAACAGTACTGTTCAGATTGTTGCCAGTCTTTTCACGAGTTCCTCAAAGTTCTGCTTTGGGTCCTGCACATTCTAGTGGAAGCAGGACAGTTTGATCCTGTACGGTTCGTCCCCAGTGCAATTGTATACACTTTCATGTTTAAATGTGCATTTATTGTGTATGGGAATACTTGGTGGACATTTTGATTCCGGACTATTTGACCCCAAATAAATTTTAATAATTACTTTTTCTGTATTAATTAATTAATGAAGTACACAATAATTAAACTGATAGTCTGTGGTGGTGCAGTGGTTAGCGCTGCCACCTCACAGCAAGAGGTTCTCAGGTTTGATCCTTGGCTGGGGTGCCTTCTGTGCGGAATCTGCATGTCCTCCTTTTGGTCATGTGGGTTTCCTCCGTGTGCTCCGGTTTCCTCCCACATCCCAGAGACATGCTGTAGGTGGATTGGATACTCTAAACTGGCCCTAGGTGTGAGTGCATGTGTGTGTGTGCCTTCCGTGGAACGTTGAGCACTGGGCTGGCAACTCGACACCATAAAAAACTCCCCTGCCAATTATGAGCAGACAGGTGATCCGCTGTGGCGACCCCTAACCTGAAAAAGCAGAAAGAAGAAGAAGATAGTCTGTGATTTTAAAATATATTTTATTTTTTAATGTTAATGTTATTTTATCCAGTAGGTGGCAGTAGATACATTTTCTGTTTTGTTGGTATGTGTTTATTGCATGTGATTCTTTTTTTTACTTGTCCTTGTACTTCTTTTGGGTTTAATAATTTAACTATTTTTATCTGAAGATTATTCCTGTCACATCTCTTTATATGGTACGTTTATTTGATATTTGAATATTTATATTATTTTTTGATGTTTGTGTGGGAATCACAACTTTCACTTACATTTTCAAAGTTACGACGTGTAAAAGTAATTAGAATATAAATTGGCCTAGAGGCCCCTGTCTGCTTTTCAATCTTTTGGTTTTAATGTATATTTTAATGTGACTATTTTTGTGGTTTACTTGACTGGCTATTTCTCCTTTTCATTGGTGTTTTCCTAAAATGATTAAAGGGAAATTCCTTGTCTAGTTAAACATAATGTGTGCTTTTGTAGGTAGTTTGTGCTTTTCTTTTAATGCATACCGATGCACACATTTTATTATTCTTTTCGATCTGATATTTAATTCAATGTTGCTGTAATACTTATTTATAAACATTTATACTATGTATATGTATAGTATTTTATATATTTTTTATTTTTTTTCCATTGGTTGCTTATAAGAAATTTATTTTCCTTTCATAATGTCCATACTTTTGTTTTTTAAACCATAGCTATAGAACTCATATTTCTTTCTATTTCCTTTATTAAATATGTTTTGATTTAACAAAAGTTGAAAAAGTAATATTTTGTTGGGTCAAATCGTCTGGGGTCAAAAATTCCCGTACCCTTTTTAGGTATTGGCACAAATACTATGTTAAAGAGTTAAGATTGCTGGTAATTGTAAGGCAGGTTTTACTTTAGATAATGAAAAAGATTATGAAGCCCTGAAAAAAAAATAAATTCAGTCATTGGATGACAACCTCATATGTAGGGTTGGAGTTCAGTACTGAAAGATGTAATGTCATGTACTTTTAACAACAACATTTCAGTGAATCATATCCATTTATCATCAGCTCCACTTGTGGAAGTAGAACAGTATAAGGATGTCACAAATAGAAATGTACACCACCCCAGCACTATTACAATTAAAGTATGGGGTGGGTTCTAATTTGTCTATTCCTAGCTGGTATACTAAAACTCTCTAAATTCACTTTATAAGGGCACTGCTTGCAAGTGCTACATTTATGGGTACCCATTTTAACTGCTTTCTTAGTTTTATTCACATTGTGATTGGTCTCATACACATTTTTGAAACTTCTTCCTTTTTTATACACAAAGTTAAGTGGTTTAACTTTAATTGTAATAGTGCTGGGGTGGCATATATTGCTATTTGTGACATCTGTGATACATTTTTCATGGGCAAAATGGAGAGACCCTTGAAGAAATGGATATACGGACATGTATACAATATTGCTAAAAACAAGGAGACAAATGCTCTAGTGAAACACATGATAGAGTGTAATAATGGCCAGCTTAAATTTCACTTACTTGAACAAGTTCAAAAAGATCCTAGGGGTGGTCAGACGGAAGATACCCTGGAGTATAGAGAACTATTTTGGCAATTGTCTCTAGAAGCCAATCATAATCCAGGTCTGAATTAAATTATTTCTTTACTTCTAGTCCTTAAGTTAAGATCAGCTAAGCTTTAACTAAGCCCCATCAGTGGTGTAGAATTTTTGTTTATTTATTTCCAGTATTTTTATGGATTTATTTCATTAGGTAAATAGGTGGTGATGTGATAAAATATGTTTAGGATTTTTAACGATTGTATTTATGGTAGTACTTTTAACTGTATTGAAAGCATTGAGTTAATTTTAACTATATATTTTTTATTGGGCAGTTGATTGGTATCATCTATTATCTAATTAAGTTTTGGAGGGCATTACGTTTTTTGCATTGGTATGTAGGTTGAAAGTTAGTTCTGATGAAGTCCTTTATATATACAGGACGAAAGCGCTAAACTTTGTTTTTAACCATTTGTAATAAAATTGCTATGAAGATCTTTGGTGGTTTTGAATTGTTTTTATATTTCACACCATTGTAAGAGTTGACTTGAGCTGGATATACCAGTGGATTTGTTTTGGTTTATTTTTAACCTAGATATGGATTGTTTTTCAGTGGATTACAAACTCTGAATAGTACTGTGCTACGGACAATTCCTTCACTTGCCATTCTTTTTTTGTTACAAAAAATCTAACATTACATAATGAACTATACAACACTGCATATACTTGCTAGCTCTTAAGCTTAAATCCAGCCTCATTGTAGACTCCAACTGTAATCCAAGGATCAAAGACTTCTGTGGGTTTTGCCTACATACAGTTTACTGACAACCGTTGAATTTACTTTGTCGTTTGACCAAATAGTCTTGATCAGTTTACTTTTTGAAACACCATTCTCAAGACCTTGTTCTCTTTTCAACTAAGTACAGCATGACATTGCTTTGTCCAGTTAGAAGATGTGAATGGGAAAAGCTGCGCAGGGTTATCACTGATTTTAGTGTATGTAGTTGTGTAAATATGTTTAAGTTCTGTATCTATGTTGTTGACATGGCAAATAGGTTAATTTTTGCATTGTCGTTTGTTTCTCCCGTGTAAGATATGATCTTAAATAACACTGCATCTAGAAAGGATGATCAAGAGCTGTTAATTAGTGCAAATGTTTTTTGTCTGCATCACTGAGCACAGGTCCAGCATGTTTACCACAACGAATGAATCCGTGAAAAAAAGATAAAGTAGTGCCATAATGCTGGTAGGAATTTTTCAGGAACCATGTTCCCTGGGATAAGATAGACTATATAAAATGAGATAGATCAGGACAGCTGGTTTCAGAATTTTTTCTTCTAGCATCTGACTAAGATGATGAATTTTTATTCTGAATTGATTTTGTTGGCACTGTTATATTCTGGTGGCAGTAATTTAATTCTCAATGGACATGGGCTTCTTAAAAAGTAACTATGGAATATATCCAAAGCAGGAAACACGCCCATTCCTTGGACAAATAATATGGGCATGCACAGAGGAGACCGGACTAAGTGAAAACTACTGTGATGGCTGCCTGCATAATAGACTCCAAAGCTGCACTGATAAACCAAAAAATAGGTAATGGATAGACAGCATGTAGTGTGAGGGTGTCATTGATGTTCAGTAGGCACAGAGGAGCAACATCTTGCACCAAGAACACGATGTTTTATTTCCATCCATCTGTTCATTTCAAATATCGTATTTATTCAGTCCAGGGTTGCTGGTGAGCTGGAACTTATCATGGCAAGAGCAGACATAAGGCAGGAGCCAGTTCTGGAAGGGGACCCCATAGTATTGCAGGATCCAATGTAGCTCTAGTCAGACTTTTTTTGTGATGAATCAATTTCCTTCAGACTATAAACAGTTTTTCCACACACTCCAGATGAAAAGTAACTATTACTTTTACTCTGAGACCTGCCATCATAAAGGCTTTATGTTACATCCTGACAAAGACTGCAAAGCTAAGAAGGGAAGGACCAAGGAGCTGAAGGTGAACTCTCTTGTTTTAGGGTGGGATTGTTTAGCGTGGATCACTACTGTTGCAGGGCCGAATCCAGTTGTAAGACTGGGGTGCAGCAGTCTTAAACTTTCAGGCAACAGGATGCTGGGAGGATGTTTGTATATGAAAATGTGAGTGCCATATCATGTCTGCAGAGAGAGATTTCACAACAGATGGATTAATGTGTTATCTTATAGACAGCAGGTGGTAGCCCTCCACCTTTGCAAGTGAAAACTGCTGTCACTAGCTGCAAGGATTAGTGCTCTGGGAAAGAAGGTAGAACAAAAGTCTGGGACTTGAAAGAGCTTAAACTCAAAAAGTCTACTGAAGAGATATATTAAAATATCGATATAAAAAAATTGTTTTTGAAAACACTACCACATAGACCATCTTTTGACTTTAAGGAGAAACACGGTCATTTCTACCATTTGAACTTGTTGCTCTTAGTCAACAATACTTCACATTTATGTTCTGCATGTGATCATTATTAAAATGAAACCTTTTCCAGACTGATATTTAATATGGAATAACACTCATTTGTATTAGCATAACATAGTTTTATTATTTTATGGTAGGATGGATGTGGGTCCATGTAATCAATCATTTGTTTGCTGAGTAAGTGAGCCTATATGTAAAAACCTTGTGGCCTGTAGCATGGGGCGCAGAGACAGGTGTAAGGATAATTTAGTTTAGGTAGCTGGCAGGCAATCAGCATACATTTCTGAGAAGGGAGGAAGCTTGAACACCTGGAGACAATGTATGCCGACAAGAGAAGACTAACATCCACTGTTGCCACATATTTCAAATGCATCAGTGGAGGAAGCTACAAGGCTGCCTGTATGTGCACGCACAGGCAGACAGACAGACACATATGCACATATATGACATCATCATAATTTCCTTAATACGAAGATTGGTTGAGATGTAGTAGCCCTAGCCTCTACCAGAGGTTAGCTTCACAGTACATCAACCAGTAGCCTCCCTAGGGAAGGAAAAAGCCGGCACTTAGTTGCTCATTCCAAACTTATCACTATTACAAGCAAAGCCTCTCAAGCCAGGAACCACCTCTCATCCCCCAAGTGTGAACATGCCTTTTTCCCCCTTGCCGGTTCCATCAGGTGACTGAGCTGCTACTCAGACTTGGGTCACCTGGGCTGTAGACAGGGTTTTATCCTTACTCCACTGAGATCACTTAGGTATGTTATTCTGAATAAAATCATTTAAAATTTAATGTCAGGTTCTCAAATGTAATATAATTGATTTTAATCAAACCAATATCATCATTAAGCAGTTAACTGTTAGTTGGAGTTTTCAAGGCAGTCATGAACTTGTTAAATAAATCCAAATGCTCCCAGTTATATAATTTTTTTATTCTCTTAATAGTTTCCTTTTGGAAGTCCTTGTTACTTTTGTTCTTTTTCTGTCTTGTTTTTAGAAGCTCTTTGTTTTAATTTTAATTTTTTGTCTTACTTCTAAATTATGCTGAATGTACATTGCAAAATGTTCAGAAGAGTGACCCTGCTGGAGTACATTATCTCCGTACTCTGTAGTGATTAGTTGGTAAGCTAAATCATATAATGAAACTGGTAAGTGTATCCCATTTGGCAGAAGTAATGTGTGATTTTTGTTTTTATAATTTAAGTTATCATCATACGCATGTTTTAAGGAATGTGACATTGACATGTTATCACCACATATGCACTCTAACCACATTTCTTAAACCAGATGCTTGAGGTCACATTTTGTTGCTCTCAGTATGTTCTAGCATTTTTTTGACATACTAGAATCCTCCAAAATATCCACTATAGACTTTTTTCCATTATGGGAATACCCTGTTATAAACTGTACACTAATTCAAGGCTAAACTGGTCATTATGGATTTTGGCAAGTTGCCTTGTGGCCTAGGACAAAACTGCAAACCTGTAGGCTTGGATATAAACTATTTGTCAAACATAAGTTTGAACTTTGTGGTTTAAATGCCTTGTTAATTTTTTTTTCTGTGCCTCATGCATCCCAAGCATTTTATGGTCACACACACTTCTTTAAGACTAATATGAGTGCATAATGGCTGGTATTACTTATTTATATTTAGCTGCTTTAGAAAACCTTACAGAATTACTGCACAGTCCTTAGAAAAATACTGTTGACAGAAATTGATATTAGTGCTGTACTGATGAAATGTCATACATTCATATTTAAATAAATTGGGTATATGCACTCAGAGATATTGTGAGTGTAACTTTCATTTTTTTATTTACAGAATATAACAGTAGCTTTAAATTGTTTAATTTTATTTGCTGCTGAACTTGAGACACATTCATTTTTTTAACCTTCCTCTCTTTGCTAGTCTTTGGCTGCCAAGCTGGCCAGTTTTTGTACCGTTTTGTGAAACCTTTGCATCTCCCATCCTTAAGAAGAAAGTGCCCCACACCAGCAGCTTATTCCAGGCCTGGAGTAGTTTCAGTATGAAGGGATTGAGTCATCATCTAGTCAGTTTAAAGTCTCTTTCTTAAGGCAGCAGCACATTTACATGATCCTGGCCTTGTATTTCATTACAAGTGATCATTTTATTTTAAGAATACCCTTCTTCCTTGTACTTCTGGAAATCTGTGAAGGGCATGAACATCCATTACCCAAACTGGACGTCAGAGCAGTAGGTAGCTGAATTGGTGGCCTTTTCCCAGAATGGGACCCTGACCCAAAGTTGACCATAAATAAATAAATAAAGCTGTTCCAAACTGTAGCAAAGACACGCATTAATTCATGTTGGTGGTGGCAGCAGATGTTGGGGGGCACAGGTCCAGAGGGGCACTTGGTTACTTGCAAAGGGCTTTTTTTAAGACCTTGTACTTCATTTACAATGAAGTGTTGTGTCAAGTCTGTGTACAATGACATGGTAAGCAGTCCAACAAAAGTCCATTCATTCAGTTGGCAATAATAAATAGCAAGCCTCTGTGTCACATCCGCAGCAGCCAGTTCTACACAGGCCCTGTCACACTAGTGCTAATATTCAGCACCAAAAGGCTTCTGTGCCATAATGTGGCTGATGCTCCCATATACCTTGATTTCATTTAAGGTAGGGAGAACAAATTAAGCATTCCTTGAGAAAGCTGTAAAAAAAGACTGCTCGGTTACTATTTTGATTTTCAACATCCTACACATCTTGTCCTTGTTGTGTCCTTATACCCAGTACCACTTCATTTACCTACCCTTAAACTAAAGTTCTTTTACCCTCCCTTAATATATTCCCACCCATTAGTTAGACACCACAATTCCCACAGCTTTAACTACTTTTCCAGCACACTTTAAGAGTCCCTGATTAGTGCCAGTACCTATTGCTATCAAACTAAGTAGCTGCTCATACAAAACAGCACGCAATTTGTTTAAAAGTCTTGTTACAAAGTTTACCTCTAGTGGCCTTTTAACAGTGGTAAAAGTCAGGTTTTGAGTAACAACAATCATTTTCATAAACTGTATTTTTATATATGAAGGGCCTTACTTTAGATGTGATATGAAGGCACATCATGAGCTAATTTTCAAAGACTTGATAATATTGATCTCAGCCCACATAAGAACTGCCTTGTGCTTAGATGTTGTGTTCTTTTCAATATGATCTTAACTATATGAGAGAGGTCTAATTAAATTCTGAGTGTTGAGACTAAACACTCAGCAGCCATTTCACCCTGTGGGGGTACACACATGCAAGCACGTCATTACATATGCAGAGGTTCTGAAGATTGCAAATAAAAAGACACATCTGCATAGCAAGACATCATATGTTCAATAAAACCAGGGCCTGGACCACACGGCTTATTACATAGGTTTCCTGCTGACCACACTAAAACACACATACAAGGGTCACCCAGTATTGGCAATGGGGAGAGTCCATGTCAAAAGAAAAAAAGAATAGCTAGGATTAAACATCCAACAATGCAGACCCCCCCCCCCCCAAAAAAAAAAAAAAAAAAAACATAACACAGATATTGTGATCTGGCAATCCCAAAATTATTTTAGTAATTGATGAGCTCATTCTGCATAACCCTCTCCCCCCACACACACGTACACACACTTTCATACATCAATGAGGTTTGTAAAGAACATGTGACACTATCATGCCTACCTGGGGACAAAACAAGGGATGCCTCAACTAACTTATAAAGTATTAAGGCTAATTATGATATGCATCTCTTCATGTTGGTGTGAATAGCCTAAGGAGATTCTATTTATTTGGGTCAGCATGGAAAGGCAGCTTGTACCTACTGTATTTACCCAATTAACAAAATAAAAATTATGATGCAGGCAAGGGAAAAGCATATCTGTTTAGTGAAATCATGCCCCCTCCTTCATTTTACATGGCACCCTTAATAGCAGGATAACATTTTAGCATTCAGCTAACTTCTAAGAAAGAAGGTGTCGTAGACTTGAAATTCTGTACGTGTCATCCTGGTGTGAGATGAGCAAGCAGCCATGGAACTTTGTCTCTTACGGACCTCATCTCAGATTCTGAGAAGTGCAGCTACTGAACAGGAAATCTTTCACCCCACAGTATCCTTTTTGGCTTTTCCAAATTTGAAGGCAAAAAGAAATGAAAAATACACGAGAGAAATACAAACAAAAAAAGTCAGACGTGGGTTTAGTTGTGCTCAGTGCTAGAAATACCATTACTGAAAAGTGCTTTAAAGATCCAAAATGCATAGCACAAATTCCAGGGTAGTCTTCCTTTTCATTGTTTTATATCTGGCAGGATAGGTGCAAATGTATCAATCTTTTGAAAAGAACATACCAAAGCTGGAAGCCAATATATCAACTCAGGACCGACAGCACTCCATGATTTAAAAGATTGAAAATGCAATCCTTATGGGGAATTTTTACTATCCAAAACTGACTGGGCAAACCACTCAATGTCAGATAAATATGGCAAAATATTAATAGGCTGTGTTAAACAAAACAGTTTGAGTGGCTGAAGTCCAGCTAGGGATAGAAAGGTCTTAGATGATATCATAAAAAAAAAACTAGGACTCTTCTCAGTCTCCATGTTTGATTATACCATCTGTAACTAGCACTGACCATTGTACATCCATCTTTAAAGATTGTAAACTTGAATTCATTTATAACTAAATCATCCTTCCTAAACTTTATCAGTGGAAACTAGGGTGCAGTAATGGACAGTCCTTGAAGTATCAGATAAATCTGCTCAACATACTAGAAACTGTTTTAATGATATCACTAAATTATGCATTAATATACAGATATTAATATATGTGGGCAGCCGCGGTGGTGCAGCAGTTAGCGTTGCCGCCTCACAGCAAGAGGTTCTCTGGTTCGATCCTCGGCTGGGGTGCCTTCTGTGCGGAGTCTGCATGTCCTTCCTGTGGTCGTGTGAGTTTCCTCCGGGTGCTTCGGTTTCCTCCCACATCCCAAAGACATGTTGTAGGTGGATTGGACACACTAAATTGGCCCTAGGCGTGAGTGCATGCATGTGTGTGCCTTCCGTGGAAGGTTGGGCACTGGGATGGCAACTCGACACCGTAAAAATTCCACTGCCAGTTATGAATGGACAAGGTGATCCACTGTGGCGACCCCTAACCTGGAAAAGCCAAAAGAAGAAGATACAGATACTAATATACTGGTAAATTCAACAGGAAAACACTGTGGAGAAATTACAAAATAAGATATACGACTGAAAAATGGTACTCTATAACTTTCAAAAATTACCACAGGTGTAAAAAAATAAGTCTTCATTAAATACGTATGTAACCTACTTACATCTTCCAAGTCAAACTACAAACTTATTTTTGTGACAAAGGTTGAAAGCAGTGTTATGGAATTTTAAATTATATCAGAAAAATGAGAGAGAGAATATTGTGAATGTGACATTATCAATAAACTGTAAAGTGATCACCCAGCCTCAGGGCATACCAAATGCATTTGCACAGTTTTTTTATATAAACTTCAGAGTAAGCAAAGAAATATGCAAGATTACTTCAGTAATAAGAGGATACATCCTATATATAACTACAGACAGTATAACTTCTGCCATTAGTAAATTTGAAAACTCAAGTTTCATTGGATCAGGTAACATACCTAGGGCTTTCCTACACAGAAAAAAGGAATGCATGACTAAACCCTTTAAATACATTTTAAGAATGTGGACATGTCCCTAACATATGACAGTAGGCTGCAGTCATACCAATTCACAAAGTGACTCGAGTGTCACATCAGATGTAAACAATTTTAGATCTATCAGCCTGACCAGTATTCTCTATAAATCATGGAAACAGTCCTAACATTTATTCAAAATTATTTTTAGACGTGGAACAGTATGAATTTGTTGCAGAGACATATTGTCTTTTGAATCTTGCAGCATTCCTAAACAAAGTAAAAAGCAAAACTTGAAAAGTTGACTGCAGATACTGCTTATCTTAACCTTAGTAAGGCATCCAGCACTACCCAACATAAGAAACAACTCAGCTAAAGCATTCAGCCCTACCCCAGATAAGGAAACAGTTTACAAATTGATAACATTAAATGTCAGTAATATTCAGTAATGTGTCAGGGCTAACCACAGGGTGGTGAAAACACTGTCTCTAGGTAATAGTCACTGTTGATATGACACCCTGACCCCACAACTGAGAAAAAAGGGGGTTATGGATGGATGGATGGATGGATGCATTTCAGTTAATAAAACAAGGGTAACTAAACACAAGTCAAGGTGGAGTCTTGTAATAGGAGCACTTCTGTTTGGACTACTATTCCTCTCAGATATAAAAATGAAAAAATGGACTCTTGTTAACCAAATGTGGTATTAACTGCCAAATGTGTATCAAAATTAGTTCAATAAAACATGCTGACATTCTGTGCAGCTATATATAGAAAATGCACACCTTGTACAATAGTAACTGTTATTCCTTTAATGTCAGCAAACTTAGCATAATGAGAGTTAGAAAGGACAAATTGTGATAACAAAATAAAAGTTCAAATAAAAAAGATGTCATTGATGATCTGGTAGTAGACAGTTTAGAATGACCACTGTGTACCAGTCAGTGTCAGAAAAGCACATTTTGTAGCACATCTAATTGTAGAGGACGTGTCTCACCTCAGAGAGATCACTTATACACATTATTGAACACAATGTTGCATTTAATAAAATGTGCCACCTGAAAGAATTTAAAAAAAATAACATGCTTCCTTACTTAAAAAATATTTGAAAGGGCTTCAGGAATTGTCATTATATTGTGTTTTTTAAAGATTACTTAGAGGTCACTTCTGTCTGATGTGTAAGGCAAAGTATTATCCAGTTCTTTTTAAGAGTCTGAGTGTGAATCACATTGCTAGAAGAGCAAACACCAGATCAGAAAACCCAACACTAAAGCAAGAATCATTAATGCAAAAAGTGACAAGATCATGCAAAGCCTTCCATGATTAATGCAGTAACATTCTCCTTACTATCAGAAGTCAGTTGTTGACTTTTTTCAAAAACAAAATAAAAAGTGTATATCCACACATGCTCACACGCATATACTTGTATATCAATATATAATGTATGTGCATAGATATATCTACTTGTATAGTATTCGGATGTACAAAATTCACAAAAGATTGTAGCTTCATAAATATCAGCTGACCACATCTGCAGGCTTATTATTATTTTAGCCCCTTGGTATGAACATCAGTGCTCAGTCCATAAAGCTATACAACTCCTCATCAAATAACATATTCCCTTACATCTCAGATCTTTCCTC
The DNA here is from genome assembly GCF_019279795.1 of Protopterus annectens. Taxonomy (NCBI): domain Eukaryota; kingdom Metazoa; phylum Chordata; order Ceratodontiformes; family Protopteridae; genus Protopterus; species Protopterus annectens. The sequence goes on from NC_056739.1 coordinate 857,740,751, forward strand.
TTTAAATTCTCTAATTATATTGAAGTCTGTCACTCTCTGCCCAGCAGTCTAACCTCAACAATTCGTTCTACTAAGTCTCCTTGTCTAGTTTTGCCTTCTCCATACTTGGCCCAAAAATCTGTGAGGATTTGTGTTGACTCACCAGAGCAAATTTCACCAAGTGCAATAACGAGAAATAAATTGCCACTTTTAACAAACCTCAAACTATGTTTTTGCAGGGGGTCATGCTTTCTTGCACTGCATGAATGCACACACCCAAAATCAGTATAGATATATACACATACACACACACACACACACACACATACACCAATCCCATGGTTGCACAATAGTGGGGCAAAGGACAAAGGCAGGTTCACTGAAAGTGGGAATTAGTGTGAAATAAAAAAAAAAAATAGTTGAGTGCTTCAGTATTATGGTCCTTCTAGGAAACCTAATCTGAATAACCTTCCTGACCTTAGAACAGTAACACTAAAGCTAACCGTGAAACTTGAAGGGATCTTTAGTGCCTTTGTTTTTAAATACATTTATTATACTAGAGTAGAGGCAGGACTAGGATTTCCCAAACAACTTAACTAGTACTGTGCTGTTTATGCAGCATCCCGTTGGTTACTACAAGTAGCATTTACCAAAATGAGTTTTATTGGGTGTAAAGATATATCTTTTCATACTGTCACAGTTAAATATGCATTTTTGAAGTTAATAAACAAACTGCAACTCATCTGCATGAAAGAAATCCACCAGTATCTGCTTTTGAATGTTTTTTTTTTCTCGCCAGGAATTGTATAATAAAGCACAGGATGTAATGCTGCCCTCCACATCTACCGTCATCATCCTTATGTAAAAGTAGTGATATGCAAGTTCATTCACACTTAGTTCTTCTTCTTCTTTCGGCTTTTCCCGGTTAGGGGTTGCCACAGCGGATCACCTGTCCACTCATGATTGGCAGCAGAGTTTTACAGTGTTGAGTTGCCAGCCTGGCGCCCAACCTTCTACAGAAGGCACACACATGCACACACTTACACCTAGGGTCAATTTAGGGAGTCCAATCTACCTACAGCATGTCTTTGGGATGTGGGAAGAAACCGGAGCACCTGGAGGAAACCAACGCAACCACAGGGAGGACATGCAAACTCCGCACAGAAGGCACCCCAGCCGAGGATCGAACCAGAGAACCTCTTGCTGTGAGGCGGCAACGCTAACCGCTGCACCACCGCAAATATTCGTCTTGCGTATATTTGTCTTTTGTTTGCTTCTTACTATCACAAAGTGTTAGAATACAGAAAGTGATACATTGTATGTATATTTTGTATGAGAAGAAAAGTTTGAATTTGGTGGATAAAAGCAAGGTAAAAATTCAAAGAGCTGTTCTTTTGAAAGGAATGTTGCATGGGTGCCTCTGTACTTCTACAAAATGTATGTAGTTGCTTAGACTGCTATGTTACTGCAGATAGCGATAATCTGTTGTCATAGGACTACAGAATGCTAGGAAAGTCCTTTGATTGGTTGCAAGGATCAGAGTGCATAGTAATAGGACTTGGCCATGTCCTACTATACCTGTATATTAGAACTGGAAGCGCTTGTTTTGTTTTAATAGTCAAGCCAGGAGCCAAAGGCACATTCTACAGTTCCATTAAAAATTTTTATATAATTATTAGCCAGCTTTTTTGTTCAAGTTCAGTATACTTGAGAAAGGAGAAATGTTTCACTAGTCAAGCTTTTGTCTTATAGGCCATTAGGGGATTACGTTATCCATCAGAGAAGACTAAACATACTTGTAGACAAGCTGGAGAAAGCATTTGCAGAAGAAACATAAACTGAGCAACACCTGCCAGCCTGAGTGTACTGGCTGCAGATCAGTCTCTAGTTTAAATGTACTGAAGCTCTTAATATGATTGACTTGCTTAACATCATTTCAGCTTCATGTTAGTCTGCAAGATAAATGTAGACATGGGAGCACGGCTACTTTTATAATTTGCTTCTTGTCAAAGATTTATGCCAAATGTTTCATAAAAGAACAGCACAACTGAGTGGTATGTGAGAGGAGCTTTGGATCATGGCAATGTTATATACACATGATCTAATAATTAACATCGCCTGCATTTGTAAATGCTGAGGCATAAAGTGAACATAATTTAGCAGAGTTCTGGAATAAAAGCTACAAAGCATTTGGATGCCCTTTAAATGAAGACTGTGCGTAGGAGGTACCCACTGGTATTATCTTATGAAGTCACAGTAAAAGGTATAATACTTTATTGTGTTTTGCACATCTTTGGATTTTCAAATAAAAAAGATTAATGTTATACTTAAAATGGCTTACCATGGCCAAATATTTAAATGGGTCCCCAAGTGTCATATTTATTACAGTTCAAAAAAATGATCTTGGATACTAAATCTTGGGTTAAATTGAGACAGGCCCAGTGGAACAGAGGAAGACTTATTTTCTGTAATGTTAGACACCCAAACATACCACTCAACCTCATAGATCAAGAATTGTGGACAAGGCGAAAAATAATGTGGACAAAGTTGTAAAATCAAACAGATTTTATATTGCCATTATAAACTTAAAAAATTGGTTAGAATAATAGGTTTTGCATTAGCATGCATTTTCTGAAGGATATGAATTGTCAAATTCAAATCTCTGCCATTATTTAGTGGCTTCACTCTTCAGTGATTTGCCAGAAAACTGCACATTTCATGAAGAGAAGACAAAAATATGAGGGGAAAAGTTGGGCAGTCTATAAAATTCTGGAATTTTAAGAGGTATGCACTGAAAACTGAACAGTGACTTGAGTACTAGAGGTCCAGCTTACAGTGGGAATGTTTTAGTGTCTGGAGACCAGCTCTTACTGGGGAAGGGTGGTAGAAACCATGAGTACTGCAAGGCATGTACAGTTGCTTCAGGGATTTGATTGGAGGAAACTGTAGAGGTGGCACATGTGAAAGTGTATGTGATAGTTTCCTGCCTTGGCAGCTTTGTGTGTCACATTTTCATGATAGAAGAAAGAACATAGGTTAATGATGGATAGCTGTCAGTGTGGTAGTCCCATTCCTTTAGGAAGCTTGATTCTTTCCACAAAAAAATGAAAGGATCATCATGGGATTTTTTAAAACATATATTGTTGATACACCCCTGCCATCTAGCATTTAGTGTTTCACTAGTGCCCTTTCTCAGACTGTAGAAGGCAAGAGATAAGATAATGGGGAAGACCAGTGGCAAATGCCCAGTGATAAGTAATCTAGTATGAATGTGGCAAAGAAAGAGCAATTTAAAAAATCCAAAAACTGAATAAAAGTCCTGACACCTTAATCCTTGAGAAATGTTTATTTCCCATTAAATTAAATAGAACGACTAGCATCAAAAGAAAGATATAATGTGTTAAAATATTTGTACTTTCTTTGTAGAATCTTGAGCTAATGCCTTTCTGGAAGGAGAATGTTTGCAAGGTAGCTGAAGTACATTTCTGTTTTAACTGTTTTATTTTCCAAGGATAAATGCATTTATGGGCTGCATAGTTATTTATGTATTTACTTATGTATCTTATCGGTCCCACTAGGCCTATGATCTGTTTCCAGGAAAGACCAAGGCGATATTTACACAAATTGGGGGAAATTTGGGTTCACCCTGCTGTGTTTTTACACAGTATGCAATTTCAATTTCTTTTCTTTTTTTTTTTTATTTTTGTAACTTAACTAGTACACCTGAAGAGTCTTTAAAAAGAATGAATCTGCAGGTTAAATACAGGAAGGTTTTGGTACCCGCCATAAACAAGAAGGGCACATTAAGAAAAATTATTCCTGAAAAATGAATGTGAATTATCTATCTTTATAAAGGCAAAGGTGGTGTAAGAACATATGTCTCAAGTGTGTTCTTTTTTCTTCTAGTTCTTCGTGGCCTGTTTGAAGGCTTTTGTTAATCTCCCTATCCCCTTAATAGCTTGATAGTTTGTTAGGTTTTCAATATTAGTGCTTAGAATTGTTGTTATTCTGCAGAGTGTATTATATAGGTATCCGTGTGTGAATATTGACATATTTAGTCCTTCTTAGTAGTGTGGATTACTATTTTATATAGTTTTTCTTAGAGCCTGTTTAAGTTAGAAGGCTATTTTTTGTTACATGCTTGTTTAAATTAGAGAGCTCTTTATTGTGTGTTTGTGAGCAGACCATTTCTGGTTATCTTTTTCTTTCAAGATGTCTCAACAAGACAAAGACAAGGAGGCTAAACAGTCTAAGCCTTCATGGTTTAAGAAATGCCCTAAATGTGAACAGAAAATGTCCATTACTGATGGGCACATGGATTGTTTGTATTGTCTAGGTTCATTACATCTACAGAAAACATGTTCCATCTGCCACTTCTTTAGCTCATGAGTGTTACAAGAAAGGAAGAATAAGTTGATTGTCAGCGCCATGATTAAATCTTCCTTTCAGAAATCGTTGGAACAAGGTCATGTAGCTCATGTCAAGCCATTTAAACCTTCTAAAAGATCTTCCACTACTGGATTTCAGAGCCGGAAAAATCTCCGTCATCCAGTAAGTCAAATTCTGACAGACCTTCGACCTCAACGCCACTGACTTCAGAGCCGACGGTTGTCACAATGAGGAGCTGGTCCCCGGTACTGGAACCAATATCTCCCATTCTAAAATCTCCAATATTGCAATCTGTAGCTTCTTCAGCTCCATCCTGTCGGTCCTCAAGAAGCCTATCAGGCATGGATATGGATCGTGTGGTGCAGAGGCTTCTGCAGCCACCAGTGTTGGACAAGCTTTTGTCGGGGCCGACCCCTTGGGCTTCGGAACTGTCCAACCTTCCTCCCCTCATATCGGTTCCTCCTTTGATCCGACTTGAGGTTTCGGAGCTGGAGTGCTTGGAACTGAGGATAGTGGAGCCATCGGTACCGGGACCTGCTCCAAGACTTTCATTTCTAACCTGTCAGACTACTTTGGTGCCGACTGAGGAGTTTAGGGGCCGACACTCACCGGTCGGGTCAAAGGAGGATAGTCAAACCGATCTTTCTGGTCCGACTTTGCCTATTGGGGCTTAGGCGTGTGTGATTTCAGCACCTACCTCTGGCTTGGAGCCTACCATCTTGGTGCCGAGGGAATCAACTGTATCTTCAGATCCAGGGGATGTTCTTCATCTCACATTGCTGCAGTCCTTACATATGGGTAGTCCGCTGTCCTCGGTCGGCCCGAATACCAAAGTATTAGGCTGACGTCGGTCAAGGCGCTTAAAACTGACATCAGGACGTCAGGGTACAAAAGCGCATGACCGACGTCATTTCCTCAGTCTTTTTTGCCGCATGGTCCGATGCAGAAGCAGCGTTGCAAGTGCCGTTCGGTGTTCTGAAATTTTTCGAATTCGGAGTTTCAGACCGAATCCAAGTTGGCTAAGTACCCCGTTGGGGAATATTTTGATTTTTTCTTGCCTCAGTGTTTTACCGGATGTCAGAAAAAGTGAATAACTGTATTTCTTGTGGGAAACAGATACCGCATAGGGATTATCATTCTTTGTGTATTCCTTGTTTGGGGCCTGAGCACGGCGTTGTTGGGTGTCGCTTTTGTGCTAGGTTCAATAAACGCACTATTAGCGAAGGTTAGATTGTGTTAGGCTGTTCTTTGGGATGCGGTGCAATTATAATATGCCGTCGGATTCTCCGGCGCCCGCTTCTGCGATGAAGCGCAAAGACAAAGCAGTTAAACCCAGGCAAGATGAGTCGTCCGTTCAGGACGCCGGTTCTTTAGAGGCTTCAGTGGAACCGGTGGTTCCGACGGAGACTTCTCTGGAGTCTCAGGGGGAGACTTTGATTTTGCAGGAGGTGGTCTCTCAGGAGGCAGGTCAGGCTGAAGGGGCTTCTCAAGTTACTGTACTCCCCTCCCTTCCTAGGGTGGTTAGGCCTTCTCCTTCCGTTTCCAAGGCTTCTCCCAGAGGCAGGCCAGTTTTAGCTTCTGTTGGTGTCACTCCTAGTTCAGCAGGGTCTGTGCCTAAGAAGCACATGCTTAAAATGGCAGAAGATTTGATTACTCTGATTAGAGGTTCCTTGCCCCCTCCTGATAAGAGGCCTAGGGTGGAGCCAGAGTTGGGAAGTTTTGAGCAGGCTTGGATGTTTCAGAGTCTTCAGCTGAAGACTTGCAGGAGTACTCTCCTTATTCTGATTCTGATGCAGATGATTCCACTCCTTCTGCTTCTCCTCCAGAGGATTTTTCTTTTCAGAGACACTTCATTCTATGAGGGAACATTTTAAGTGGGAAGGTCAGGACTTCTCTGATTCTAGGAAAAGGCTTAGGGAGTTTTGCTGTTACCCCAGCATAGGCCCTTGGCTATACCCCCTGTTCTGGATGTTGTGGAAGATGTGTTTGCAGAGGCTTCTCTTAATCCTGATTCTCTGCCTCCTGCTCCTGTTAAACCGGATAGGTATTACAGGGTGCCTGAGGCTCATAAATATCTTTATAAGAGCCCTAGGGCGGACCCAGAAACTATTAGTCAGGGACCTAAGGGTGTCAAGGCCTCGGTTGTAAAAAATCCGGTTCCTCTAGATAAAGAAGCCAGAGCTTTGGATAGATGGGGAAAGAAGGTCTATACATCTTCTACCTTAGCTATGAGGGCTTTGAATTGCCAGTTTCATATGTTGAAATATCAAAACTTTCTTCTTTCTCAATTGAAGTCTAAGGTGGATGCTCTGGCGGAAGGCATTGAGTGTAAAGAATTACAAGATTTGGTGCATGTCTCTGAACAGGTGGGTAAGCATTCATTACAGTGTGGTTTTGATGCTGTGCAGGCCTCGTCTAGGGTGGCTGCCACTGGCTCAGTTTTTCGCAGGCACGCCTGGCTGAAGGATCAGAATTTATCTGACCATGTTAAGACAAGGATTTTGGATGCTCCTTTGCAGTCTGATGTGTTGTTTGGTTCACCTGTGGTGTCAGTCTTGAAGAAAATGGAAGACAAGGCTAAGTCTATGCAGGCTGTTAAAGATTTTTTGCAAGTTCAGCCTCCGAAGTTTAGTAGGAACTGGCCTGCTAAGGGGTGGACGTATCCTTCTTATGTTTCTCAGTCTAGGGGTAGATCTAGACGTGGTAGGGGCAGAGCTCAGAGTTCTTTCAGGCCTAGAACAGGGAGTTCACCTGCACAATCTTCGGGTGAGGGCAGGGGCCAGTCCTTTCGTAAACAGGCCCAATGACCTACTTTTTCAGCTGCCAGATCCTTCTTGCCTGGCAGCACCTTTGGGAGGAAGGTTAGCACTCTTCAAGGAAAATTGGATGTTGATTACCCAGGACAAATGGGTATTGGATATCATACACCAGGGTTACAAGTTTTATTTCCATACCTTGCCTCCTTTCAAAGGCATGCCGGACGTTCCTCCTCAGCAAAGAGTAGAGGCTCGCAAACAAATTCTCTACTACTTCAAATCGGGGCCATACAACCGGTCCCTCTGCCAGAAGTGGGCCTAGGATTTTATTCTCGCCTGTTTCTAGTACCAAAGAAAGGAAACACGTGGAGACCAATTTTGGATTTATCTATCCTTAACACATATCTGGACATTCCCAAGTTCAAAATGTTGACGTTACAACAGCTTTTACCTCTGCTGGGCAAAGATCACTGGATGGTGACTCTGGATCTCAAGGAGGCTTACCTTCATGTTCCTATCAGGCCCTGTTGCAGGAAGTATCTGCGTTTACGGGCTGGGACTTCACATTATCAGTTCTCTGCATTGCCCTTTGGCTTATCTACTGCGCCCAGAGTGTTCACGAAGGTTCTGGCTCCAGAGGTAGCTTTCTTCAGGCTAAGAGGAATACAGATCTATCCTTATTTGGACGATTGCCTGATTCTGGCCCAAGAAAAGGACGAACTTCTTCATCATTTACAGTATGTGATGGCAGTGTTAAGATGCCTGGGGTATTCTGTGAACGAAATAAAGTCCAGTCTAGTACCCTCTCAGGACATGTGCTTTCTGGGTGTGAGACTGAATACAGCATCCCAGATGGCCTTTTGACCCCGGACAAACAAAAGAATCTTTCTCTTTACTTCCACCAGTTGTCTCGTCAGTCCAGGCTGACTGCAAGGACAGTCCTTCAAGCCTTGGGGTTCATGGCATCTTGTATTCTGGTACTTCCCAATGCCAAACTGCATATGAGGAAGCTACAATGGTATCTCAAGAATGTATGGACACAGCACTGCCAAGATTTGGACACTGTCATTCAGATAATACCTTGCATTCAAAAGGAATTTTTGTGGTGGGCTCAGGAATGTCACCTAAACAAGGGACTCTCTGTGACCCGGCCAGAGGCGAGTCAGATTTTAACGACAGATGCCTCAGACAAAGCTTCGGGAGCTCATCTAAATGGAAAATGGGTACAAGACACGTGGCCTGTCAGACTTCAACATCTACATATCAACTTGAAGGAGATGTTAGCAGTCCAATTTGCATTGATAGCTTTCAAGGATTTACTTCTTCCAGGGCAGGTGTTGATTCAAACAGACAACACAACTGTCATGTGGTACATCAACAAGCAAGGGGGAACGCATTCTTATCCTCTATGCAGACAAGCAATGATTTTGTGGGAGACTGCTCTCAGTTTACAGCTAAATCTTCAGGCAAGGTTTCTGCCAGGAGCACAGAACTCCTTAGCAGATGTGTTGAGCAGACAAATTATGGATCCCCACGAGTGGAAATTGGATCCTCATGTATTTCAGAGATTGACAGTGTTATGGGGAACTCCAGACATAGATCTGTTCGCTTCTCCACTAAATTACCAGCTGCCAAAGTTTTGCACAAAAGGTTTCATCCCACAGCTTGGAAAGTGGATGCTCTCTCATTCAATTGGAGCAATCTTCACGTGTATGCCTTTCCACCTCTGCCTCTCCTCCCAAAGGTACTGCTGAAGGTCAGACAGGACAAGCCAAACATGATTTTAATAGCTCCAGATTGGCCTCGACAGCACTGGTACCCATTACTGAGAAGTCTGGTACAGGAGCCTCCATGGCCTTTGCCTTGATTCCTCACCTGCTGTCTCAGGAGAACAGTCATTTACTCAATGTCAAACTTCATTCTCTACATCTGACAGCCTGGCATATTCTGTTTTAAACCCTGGAGGGTCTCAGCTTCCACAGCAAGTTTTGAATGTTATTTTGGAGGCCAGAAGGCCTAGTACAAGGAAAGTTTACGAGATAAATGGAGGAGATTTTTATTTTGGAGTACAGCAAAGGACTTTGATGTTTCTAAACCTAATTTAAGTGTTGCACTTCAATACCTTACTGAGTTATTGGACAAAGGTTTGTCCTTCTCCTCTATAAAGGTTCATGCTGCAGCAATTTCTGCTCACTATGACTGTGACCCACCATTATTTTCTCAGCCTTTGTTTAAGCAATTCCTTAGAGGGCAAAGAATATAAGACCCCACGTAGAGCTCCTACTCCTGCTTGGGATCTCAATTTTGTGTTGGAGAAACTCACTCTACAACCTTTTGAGCCTGCAGCATCGGCAGAGTTGAAATATTTATCATGGAAGACTGCTTTTTTGTTGGCCATTACCTCTGCGAGAAGGGTTTCTGAATTACAGGCCCTTATGGCAGTTGAGCCTTTCTTAATTTTCCACAAGGATAGGGTGTCTTTGCGTACTAACCCTTCTTTTATGCCTAAAGTGGTTTCTAGTGTGGCTTTAAACCAAACTATTCATTTGCCTACTTTTTATGCAAACCCCCAAAATAAAGGGGAAAGGATTTTGCACACTTTGGATATACACAGACAGTTGCGATATTATTTGAGCAAAACTAAAGGGTTCAGGCAGTCTCAGCAGTTGTTTGTTTCTTTTGCTTTGGGTTCTCAGGGCAAACCTGTTTCAAAACAAACTATTTCTAAGTGGATTGGTTTTTGTATTGCTTTCTGTTATTCCCATCATGGTAAGGAGATTCCAGCTGGGATTAGGCCTCATTCCACTAGGGCTACTGCCAGTTCTACAGCTTTTTTAAGGGGGGTGGCTACTAAGGATATTTTGGAAGCAGCTACTTGGAGTTCAGTGCATACTTTCTCTAAGCATTACCACCTTCCACTTTACTCTAAATCTAGGGCTGGATTTGCCACTGCAATTTTACAGGGCATGTTGGCAGCTCCTAATGCTTTATAGTTTGCCATCCTCCCTTACCTCTGCTTTGGGATTCTACCCATATGTAAGGACTACAGCAATGTGAGATGAAGAACATAGTACAGTTTTGTACCTACCATAAATGTAGATGTTCGAAGATCCACATTGCTGCAGTCCAATTTACCCTCCCTCCTTCCCCTCTGTTGTTGAAGGTGGTGGTGTGGTATGTGTTGTACATATTGTAAATATGGTTAGTGCACGGGTGGTTGGCTAGGTTTTGCTGGTTTTTGGCTTTGGCCTTTCTTGTTAGAGCCTTCTGACATCTGGGGCAAGAAAAGACTGAGGAAATGACGTCGGTCATGCGCTTTTGTACCCTGACGTCCTGATGTCAGTTTTAAGCGCCTTGACCAACGTCAGCCTAATACTTTGGTATTCGGGCCGACCGAGGACAGCGGACTACCCATATGTAAGGACTGCAGCAATGTGGATCTTCGAACATCTACATTTATGGTAGGTACAAAACTGTACTTTTCTTTGCATCTGAGCCTGGGGGCATTTGATGCCATGAGGAGAGCACTGTCCCCATGGACAACCACGTCATCAGGACCAGCAGCTTCTCCCCCTAAAGTGCTGGTGTCTGCCTCATCAACACAGATTCCACAAAAGAGTAGAGACCCAGAGCCTCCGGGAGCCCCATTGGGTGATCCCTGCTTTTCCGAGAAGCTCTCACTGAGGAGGTCCCCTGGAAGAGACCATGCAAGAGGAAGCATCTGGACTCCCCTCTGGAATCCATCACTTCAGATACTGACTTGGATGATACAGAAGGTTCCCCATGATCACCCTCAGAAGATATCTCCTTCACAGATATCTTAGAGATTCTCAAACAGAGGGGTGATTGGCAGCCCATAATACCTACTGATGATGAGTCAGTCTACCTGAAGGCTTTTGAGTCTCAGCCCTTCACCTCTTGGGTGTCTCCACCTTTAGATGAACTCTTGGACTTAGTTTGTTAAAAGGTGTGGGAGTCTCTAGATACAGTGGAACCTGTCCCTTGTAGGCCTAATAAGTTTATTACCTCACCACAGGACAAGGCTTTTCTCACCAAGCGAGTCCCTGTTGATGCCATGGTGGTGTCGGCGGCCACCAAGAAAGAGTTATCCAAAACTTTGACGTCGGTCCATCCACCAAATAAAGATTCGAGAGTCATGGACAGATATGGAAAGCATATGTTTACTTCAGTGACTTTTGCTCCTAGGTCGCTGAATTATCTCACTCATTTCACTAGATTGCAAAGAGATCTCCTAAAAGAGCTAGGAGGTACTCTACAGGGTTCAGTAGCTGCGGAGGTCTCAGACAAAGTATCCTCACAGCTCTCCACCGTTAATTCCCTAATAAACTCATCCATGCATCTGGTTTCTTACACACCTGATGGAGCAAGCGAGTACAGGAATTGCTGTTAGGAGACATTCCTGGATGCACTTATGTTCATTTGCGGAGCCCTTTAAGTCATCCTTTATCAACACCACTTTTGATGGCTCATCCCTTTTTGGACCCAAACTGAAAGAAACGTCTACCAGGTGTGAAGTGGGAAAGACTCTGACTGCCGTTGGAGTCCGTTTTTCCACTCCTACCAGACCTTACCCCCAAGGGTCAGAAAAGAGGAAAGATGTGGTTCCGTAAAACTCGAGCCTTTCAGGACACACATGGTGAACCCCCCTCCAAAGGCAGAGGAGGGGGCAATAATGGTAGATGCCGTCTACATGGCAGAGGGGGTCCGCAGAATCAGGGTGACAGAGAACAGTTCTTTGGGAATCCCTATCAGCGATCCTGAGAGGAGGCCCATCTGTCCATCTCTGGAGGCAGTCGGGAGATGCTTATCTTTGTACCCACATGTCTGGCTACAAATAAACAACAGCTAGGTACAAAGCATCATATCCAGAGGTTACTCTATTCCTTTTTCCACCCCACCTCCCTCAGTAAGAAAGATCCCAGATGTTCCACCCAGTCACAGGGAACAAGCAGTCATAGAAATTCAAAGGCTGCTAGAAAAAGAGAGTCATCCAGCCAGTCCCCACAGACCAGATAGGATCCGGAACTTACTTAGGGTTCTTTTTAGTTGCAAAGAAATAGGGTTGGAGGCCAATTTTAGATCTCAGCAGATTAAACAAATCTGTGAAGAGGACAAAGTTCTGCATGGTTACACTGCAGTTGATAATTCCTTTTCTAGGAAAAGACAATTGAATGTGCTCAGTAGATCTCCAGAATGTGTACGACCACATAAAAATGGACAGACAATCCAGAGATCACCTCCACTTTCAGCTGGGGGCCAGACACTACCAATTTTGAGCACTGCCCTTTGGTCTCACAACACCCCCCAGAGTATTCACCAAATGCATGGCAGAAGTCATGGCTTACCTGAGACGTTTGGGATTCCAGGTTTTTCCATACCTAGATGATTGACTCCTAAGCGCCACCAGCAGGCATCAGCTCATTCAGACAAGTGACACTACTATGAATCTATGCTGTCAGTTGGGGATAAAGCCATTAATTTAGAAAAATCTGTCTTATTTCCATCACAACATACCGTTTTTATGGGATCAGATCTGGACATCACCACAATGACCTTAAAACTTCTGTCAGAAAGGGTTTGTGCTCTTCAACAACAGGTTCTAACCCTTCTCTCAAAAGAAAAAGCCTCAGCTTCCATGGTTCTCAAATTGTTGGGTACAATGGCGGCAGCTGTCATTGCAATTCCACTGGGTCGGATGCATATGCGGATACTACAATGGCTCCTTTTCACACAGTGATCTTTTCAGGAACTCCCAATGTTGCATCAGATTCTAATCACGAATTCATGCAAGAAGGACCTTCAGTGGTGGCTGACATTGCATTGTGTAACGATAGGACCTACATTTGTTCTACCCAACCCAGTTGCCATAGTGATTATGGATTCTTCTCTAAGGAAGAACAGCCCAAGTTACTTGGAGGGAACACGAGGCTCACCTGCATATCAGTGTCCTAGAGATGAGAGTGGTACTTCTGGCATTGCAGTCCTTTCAAGACTCTCTTCCTCTGGGGACCATTGCAATCCAGACAGACAACATGTCAGTGGTCTGGTACATAAATAGACAAGGTTGGAACCAAATCGTATCCCCTGTGTCGAGAGGCCTTGAGAGTATGGCAATGGGCAACCTCCACTCAGTGTTTCTGATAGCAACGCACGTTCCGGGAAAGTCCAACGTGATAGCAGACAAGCTGAGCAGGACAATTCTGTTGCCTCACGAATGGTCCCTAAAGAAAGAAGTAGTGGAAGGGATATCCCGCATATGGGGTCAGCCTTGCTGCGATCTTTTTGCCACACCCACAAACACAAAATGCAGCAGCTACTTTGCCCTAATCCTCTCGCCGGGGGAAGCCCCAAGGGATGCACTTGTACACGATTGGCCCCCTCCTTTATGCTTTTTCACCATTACCTCTGATACCCAAAGTTTTACAGAAAGCCAGTACTTTGGGAAGGACATAATTCTGATAGCCTCCTACTGACCTCGCCAGATTTGTTTCCTCTTTCTTTGGCCTCATCTATTGGAAGAACCTTGGATCCTGGACCCAGTTCCAGACCTCCTGATTCACTCATCAGGGGCTCTTCATCCGTTCCTTTAGTCCCTCCAATTGACAGCTTGGCTGCTCAAATTCCAAACATAGCCAGGCTTCAGAATCTTTCAGCTGCAGCGCAGCATATATTGACATTCTGTCACAAATCCTCCACTAGAAAGCTTTATCTCAGCAAATGGAAAAGATTCTCTATATGGGCATTACAAAATCATTTTGATCCTTATTTAGCTCCAGTGGCTTCTATTTTGGAATTTTTGACAGAGCTTTTCAATGAGGGAGCAGCTGCCGCAGTTATTCGAGTTCAATTGGCTGCAATCTCCAACTTTCATCTTGGTGAGGAAGGGTCTAATTTCATGTCACATAGACTCTCAAAGGCACTATACATTTAAGACCTCCAATCAAATCCCCTATTTCTCTGTGGAATCTAAATTTTGTTTTATCATGAATAATTCCACCACCCTTTGAACCAGCCTCTTCATGTGACCTAAAGTATATCACATGGAAAACTATCTTTCTAGTAGCTATTACTTCTGCTTGGAGGGTTTCAGAGTTACAGGCCTTGTCCATTAAACCCCCTTATATGATAGTTCATCATGATAGACTGCCTCGCTGGACAAATCCCTAATTTTTACTAAAGGTATGCTCAGAAATAAATCTCAATCAGTCTACAGAGTTGCCTGTATTCTTCCCCAAGTATGGCAATAAGACAGAGTATATGCTGCACAAGTTTGATGTTCACAATTAGACAGGACCAAGGATTTCAGGAAAACAGATTAACTCTTTGTTTCCTTCTCAGACTCCAGGAAGGGTGCTCCTGCGGTTAAAAGCACTATCTAAATGGTTATCAGATTGTATTTCTTTTCTATGTGAATACACCATTACAAGACGAGATAAAGGCCCACTCAGCTAGAGCTGTCCCCACTTCCTCAGCCTTTTCAATGCAGTTTATGCAGCAGCTAGTTGGTCAAGGCCTCATACCATTATCACTCATTACAAAGTGTAAAGGGCCTCCAGGGACAGGGCTTCCTTTGGTTCCACGCTGCTGAAGAATATACTCCCGTGAGCCACCCAAGAAGATGGTGCTTGGGACGCTATCCCATCAGTAAGAATCAGGAGTGTCCTTAGGTCAACTGGTGCCCTAGGCAAAAGGGCTCCATGCTGCCCCCTACCACACCATCTGGTGCCCCCATCCTGGTCTACCTACACCAAAAAAAATACCGGAAAAGCGCCCCTGCTACAGCGGCGCCCTAGGCATCTGCCTAGTTGGCCTATGCCTAAGGCCGGCTATGTAAGAATGAAGGCAAGATAGAACAACTTCACATAAAGAAGTTATGTACTCACCATAACATTCCATGTGAGTTGTTCATCTTGCTTTCATTCTGACGTCCCACCCTCCAACCCCCTTCCAGGCTTCTTGAGGATCGAGAACCTGAGGTGAGGCATGGCTGTAATTGACCTTTATCTAGTGTATTCTATGCTGTTACTATGTTGGGAGATAGTTTACACCATTGTTGGCAGCAAACAAGATCTGAGGGAAGCACCACTGCATCATGGGTTAGGGAATGGACCTTGAGCTGGTTGAAGACCTCAAGCTTTTGCATTTGGCTGAGTCGGAGCCGAGCATTGGCTCCCCTTACCCATCAGTAAGAATGAAGGCAAGATGAACAGCTCACATGGAACGTTATGGTAATTACATAAATTATTTTTTTCAGTGCAGTAGTATGCAGAGTGTTTCTGCTTCCTGAAGGAAATGTTGCATTTCTTGGTATTTAGTTTGAGCTCTTTTTCTAACCAAAATAAGTTTTAGTTTGAGCCCTTTTTCTAATCACAAGGAAATTACTTCAGCTAGTTCTTTCTAGAGGGAGTATGTACCAAAGAAAATTGGAACACCGCACTTTGTTAAATAGAGATCATCACTATTATTAGTTTAGAAGTCCAAAAAATAGATGCCAAAGAGTCCGGGTACAGATTCCTGTGGGACACTATTGGTCTCCTTCTCTCTGATTGAGGAGGTGTTGCCCACTTGGACGATGTGCATTCTGTCCTAAAACCAGTTGGCTGTCCATCTAAACACAAGGCTTTATGTTTAAAGCCATAAGCTTACAGACAGTTCTATCACATGTTATGGAATAAGCTGCTTTGAGCAAGTCAAGGTAGGTAGCATAGACAGTGCAACCACTGTTATCTGCCTGATTGACTTTCTCAAACCCAAATTGCTGTGACTTGAGCTTGGTCAGATTGATGATGTCATATTTTATGAAGTCAGTGGTGATGCACCCATTGAATTTACAGATAAATGTTATACAGCTGATGAGGCTGTAGTTCCTAGATTCAGAGATGAGTCTGCCCTTATGGTGGGGCTTAATTAAAGCAGTGCACCAAGATCCAGGGACATAACCTGTAGCAAGGCTAAGGTCATATTCAATTTGAGGAGGTGATTAGCAAGTGCATGTTTAACACTTTATTAGACAGCTAAGCATGTTTCTGGCCCATGGAAAAGGTGTTATTGGTTGTTAGATTAGGGACTTCCAATTTAAAGTAGTTATTAGGCATTAGACAGACTAAAAAAGATAAAATAGGCCTAGAAATATAGTGGCAGAATTTTGTTTCATTTATGCATGTATTTTAGAAAAGACAGTTAAGCAGAAAGGAAGAATAATCTTGCTGTGTCAAACATGAGAGCTAACATTTCCCAAGGGAAAGCTACAGACTGTTCTTTTTCTGTTCTCTTTCTCAAGGGAAGAATCAAAGGAATGTTAAATAGCAGGACAACTAGGCACCTGCAAGGCTGCAAAACAAGACAAGCCCTGAGAACCAAGGTTAGGGGGAGTGGATGCAGTTTACAGAGGAAAATCACTGGACTGAAGTAATCTAATATGTTGTGTTCAGGATAGCAGTTCAGTTAAGTCTGATGAAAGGCCTGTTCAGATGAAGTTATTATAACTGTCCTCTTAGTTATGCTGATCTGAATATATTTGTGTTTCCAGTTATGCTGATTTAAATATGCTGCTACGACATTCATACTTGCTGCTATTACTATGTTACCCACTACAGTAAAATATTTTAAAGCAAATGAGAACTCTTATTTTTTTATATTGGTCTTATAAGAGTACTTTAAGAACATGTTCCTTAGTGATAATGGGAGGTGGGGTGAGTAACTCAGGGATACAGTTTCAGGGAAGAAATTTGTTGTGAACTTGCTTGCCAATATGTATACAATTCTTTTAGTTTTGAATGGGAGACACCATTATGAAAAAGTTTGGAGCAGTATTGAGAGCCATTTCTTAGTTTTCTGAAGTAACCGAAGAAGGATTTGTAGTCCATTACTTCAGTTAGTAGTTTTAGTCTGTGTGGTGTTTTGCTGGTCTTTGTAGTTGCCTTCAGTTTCTAAGTGAGGTTGTTTAATACCATTATGATGTGGCATTCTGTTCCTACAAGACAACTTAAGGGTTTGCATTCCTTCCTTCCTTCTGTTATACAGCTTGTATCTGATGTTGTCTTTCTAGTTCTGATACACATATGGATTACAGATCCCGATCCTCTGATCCTACTCAGCTGCCTTCTACAGACTTCAACTTCCAGGCTCGAGCTCCTCCGTTTACCCACAATCCACTGTATTAAACACAACTTCCCCAGATCTCTTTTTTCACCATCCGCCTCAGACGTGCTCTCCAGTGCACGAGCGGCTATTCGGATATTTCTAATCCTACTTCAGTTAAGTGAGATTTTTTTCTGGCATAGTTAGTGTTTCTTTCTCTCTCTCGCTGCCTCTGTCTCTTTCTCTCTGCCCCCCCCCCCCCACACACACACACTAAGCTTTTGCTGGCGTTAGTACATTCCAAGTCCCTTTCTCTTCTTAGTTTAGATTAGTGATTAAGAGTTGATCAGTGTTGTTTCCATTCATTTAATTGTTGTTGCGGTTGTTACAGTTGTTGCATTAGTTATAGTTTTGTGTTGTTAACAGTTGTTTATAAAAAAAAATGTCTTCCTTTTTGTGCAGTTATGGATGAGCCTTCAGGATTTAAAAGATGTTCAGAGTGTGGACATAAAGTTACGCACTCTGATGCACATGAAAAGTGTGTTTCTTGTTTAGGTATGGCACATTTGCAGTCTCGCTATGCCATCTGCTAAGGGTTCGACCCCAGAACGCTCGCTGTTAGGTGAAAAATATTAATATTAAAAGGAATTCTGTCACCATCTGCTCTTTCTTCTCCAGGGGCTCAACCCCCCCCCCCCCGAACAGGTTTCACAACGTTTTGTGTCAGACTCAAAAAAAGCATCATCATAAGCACCTCTGGGCTTCTTCAGAACCTAAGATGAAACTTCAAAAATCCTTGGATTCCACTGCCACAAGGCCAGGTTCAGCTGCAGTAGATCCAAAAGCCACCTTGGATCCATCTGTGACTATGCCGAAGACCTTAACACTTGTGTTTAATCTGGCGGCATCCAGATTTACCTCTGCCACAGCCCCTCCAGGTTCTACTCATCCCTTGGATCCAGAGAAGTTGGATCAGAAGATCCATTCCCCATTGTCCTTTTCTTTGGTATTGGAGCCCAGAACCTCAGCTCTGAGGACTGAGAGCTGGTCACCAGAGTTGTCCATCCGGTCAAGCTCCCCCACGGTGCCAACAAAGATATTGCAAACCTCACGCCGCTCCCATCCCCCTTCTGTAGCTTCATCCAGATCCTCCAGAAGCCTTTCAGAATATGATGTGGACAGGATGGTAAGGAATATTATCAGGGCTAAGATCCAAATGGGAGTTGTTTCGGGTCTGTCCCTTCTAGGATCTGTGATCATTTCAGCTGACGTAGACTGTCCTCCTCCGATTCAGCCCTTGGATACGGAGCCCTAGGACATTAGTCATCCGAGAGCCTCTGTATTGGATTTGAGGACCTTCGCTCCTCCACTCCAACAGTTGCCTTGACCACCTCTATTCTGAGATCCCTGGATTCGAGTGGGTCTTGGATCTGTGACATCAAAGTCGGATCTGAGGGTAAGCATTCGACTCCGAGTTTATCAGAGCCATCTCCTTTCCTCGGTGCTTTGCCTCTCAACAGCACGGGTCTTGTTCTGTCTGAGAACCGTGGATCAGAGGCCTTTGTTGTTTCTTCTTCTTCTTGGCTTTCCAGGTCATAGAAAAGCCTTTCTCTGCAGACAGACACCCGATCTCTTTGGCTACTGTTCCTGGCTACTGTTCCACCCCATCACTCCTCATTGGATCTGGGAACTGGGCTTTCCATTCCTGACCAGGGTCAGCCCATCTCAAAGAGTATCCAGGATCTTCCACCTCTTCCGATACCTCCCCTGAACATCCCACAGAGGTGGTGCCTCTGAAGACGAAGTGCAAAAGGAGACACTTAGACTCCCTCATGGAGTCTCTGACTGAAGATAGACTTCAGTGAGGGAGAGGGATCCCCAAAATCACCACCAGAGGACGTCTCCTTTGCAGATATTTTGGAAATTTTAAAACAAAGAGGTGGCTTGTTGTCCCAAGATCCTACTTCTGAGGAGTTTGTATTTCTAGAGGCCTTTTGGATGGGGCCTTCTACATTTCGGATGACCCGCCTCCCCCCCCCCCCCCCCCGTGGATCCTCTCAAAAATCTGGTGGCCCGCCAGGCATGGAAGGAGCTGGACACCATAAAGCCCATGCCTAAATGACCTAACAGGATCCTTTCACCCCCTACAGATTGTTCCTTTGGTCCAAGTGTGTTTCACTTGGCACTATGGTGAGGGCAGCCACCACTAAGAAAGATAGCAGAACAAAGCTTTACTGTCCACCCATCTAACAGGAAGTCTAAAGAGATGGACAGGTTTGGCAAGCACGTTTATGCTGCAACCGTTTTCACACTGAGTGCGCTTGACTACCTGGCACATTTTACTCACCTGCATAGAGACCTGGTCAAGGAACTCTCTTACTCTTTGGTGGAGACCATGCCAACAGAGGACTACAGGAAAGTTTCTCCTAAGCTGGCCACTCTCTCTTCCCTTGCCCAATTCATCCATGAGGCTCATCTCTCACTCAGCAGAAGTTACCACACGAGCAGCCAGCACTGACATTGCTGTGCAGTGACATGCCTAGATGAGGCTTTGTGACTTCGCAAAGCCCTTTAAGGCATCTTTCATCAATGCTACCTTTGATGGTCTCTCTTTATTCGAACCATCTGTTAGACACCCTGACCCATAGCGAGAGTGAGGGCAAGACCTTGTCTGCTGTAGAGATCAAGTTTCCACCTCTCAGTGGACGTATTCAGTGAATCAGAGAGAGGCTCAGAAGATTTGGTTGTGTAAGTCTCAAGGGACTTTTTCCTGACCAGTGCAGAAAGTTCCCCTCCAGAGGCAGAGAAGGGGGGGCTTTAATGGGAGATGCTGTCCCAGAGGCAGAGGGGGGTCCGCAAAATCAGGGCTTCAGGGAACCCTTTTCTGATGAGCCTTATCAGCGTTCCTGAAGCACTGCCTGGCTGCTCTGCCCTGGAGGCAGTCGGAGTCTGTTTTTCTCTGCACTCAAATGCTTGGGTCCAATTAACAAAAAAATGTTTGGGTGCAAAGCATCATCTCCAGAGGCTATTACATTCCCTTATGCCCCCAAGCACACAGAAGACACACCTCAAAGTTCCACCCAGTCAGCAGGAGTGGACAGTTTTAGAAATTCAAAAGTTACTGCAAAAAAAGAGTAATCCGAGAGGTCTCAACTGAACAGAGAGGATCTGGAACTTACTCACACTTCTTTTTAGTGCCAAAGAAAAGCGGGTACCTAAGGCCAATCTTGGACCTCAGCAAACTAAACCTCTACGTAAGGAAAGTGAAGTTTTGGATAGTTACGGTTCAGTTCATCCTTCCATTATTAAGGAAGGACAATTAAATGTAGACTTAAAGGATGTGTACTATCACATATAAATAGAGAAGTGCTCCAGGACTTATCTGCACTTCAGGCTAAGAGCCAGTCACTTCCAGTTCAGCGCCCTGCCCTTTGGACTCACCCCAGCCCCTTGGGTTTTTACCAAATACATGGCAGTGATTGCAGCTCATCTCTGACTGCTGGGTTTTTGGGTGTTCCTATATCTAAACAATTGGCTTCTAATTGCCACAACCAGGTGTCAACTATCTCATGTCAGAGGTTGCTTGTTCCAGATCTTGGATCTCCTAGGCATCACAATAAATCAGAACAAGTCACAACCAATACCAGTTCAATGCTTGGAGTTTATCAGGGCTCAGCTGAACACAGTTACCCAAACAGAGGCATTGCCCCTACATTGGATAGTCACCTTGAGGAACCAAGGCCAGACTTTACTGTTCCTTTTCCTCCTGCCAGACTTATTCTTCGAGCTCTTGTATCTGTGGTGACTGCCATAACATTAGTTCCTTTGGCAAGGTTCTATATGCGTATTCTCCAGTGGACCTTGGCTGTGCAGTGATCTATACTTCACCAGTCTCTGTTCCTGTCAAGTTGACAAAGGTTTTCAGAACCCACCTAGAATGGTGGGTTCATTTTGACATGTCAATTGGCAGACCATTCATTCTTCCCTTGCCCATAGCGACAGTGACCACAAACACTTCCCAGTTAGGTTGGGGGGGGGGCATTTCAAGGTGAAGATGGTCCAAGTCACATGGACTCCTGTAGAGACCAGACTGCATATCAATGTTCTAGAGATGAGAGCAGTCCTTCTCTTGTTGCAAGCATTTCAGGACGTTCTCCCTTTGTGGACTGTTGCAGTTCACACAGACAAAATGTCAGTAGTCAGGTACATCAACAAACAAGGAGGAACCCTTTGCAGATACGCCATGAGAGTTTGGGAATGGGCGAACACTTTACACCACTTTCTCATTGTAAGTCACATACCAGGGAAATCCAACATGTTGGCGGACAAACTCAGCAGGTCCATCCTGATGCCGCACTAGTGGTCTCTCAACCAAACAGTAGCAGATCAGATTTTCGACCGTTGGGGTTGTCCTTGCTGCAGTCTTTTTGGTTCCCCTCAAAACTACAAGTGCATCAAGTACTTCATGCTGACACCCCCCAGCCCCCCCCCCACGGTGGGAGTCCCCGAGGGATGCTCTAGTCCACGATCGGTCCTCCAGTCTCCTTTATGCTTACCCCCCGCCATTGATTCCAAAATTCCTTCAGAAGGCCCAATGGTTGAAGAGCTCTGGAATCCTCATTGTCCCTTATTGGCCTCATCAGATTTGGTTCCCCTTCCTGTGGTCTCATCTGAAATGTCCTCCTTGGATACTGGAGCCCAACCAGGATCTCCTAACCCACCCATCCCTAGGACTCCATCAAGATCAGCCCACTGCATGGTTTCTGCAATTCCAGTGATTTTAATGATTGTTAAACGGCCCAGGCTTCCTTCTCCAGTCAAAAGCATTGTTTTACCTCCTCAAAAGGCTTCCACCAAAAAAGTATACAAAAGCAAGTGGAACAGATTTTCTGTTTGGGCCGCTAAAAGAACATTGATCCTTATTCAGCTTTTATTCCTACAATCCTCTCCTTTCCTGCTTCCCTGTTCAAAGGGGGATCTAGCTTTGCCACGATTAATCTTCAACTGGCGGCCACATCCAATTTCCACTGTGGCCTACCTTTAGGATTTGTAGCCTCTTTGAGGTTATGTAGAACTTTTATGAAATGGGTTTTTCTTCTCAGACCTCCTGTCAAAAACTCCACCCCCCCATTGGGATCTCCCCCTTATTCTCCAAGGTCTGACTCGGAAACCTTTTGAACCAGCTAGTGACTGTGACATAAAATTGTTGTCTTGGAAAACTATTTTTCTAGTTGCCATCACTTCAGCGAGAAGAATTTATGAATTACAGGCCCTTTCTTTCAAACCACTTTACATTATTTTCCACAAAGATAGAGTTTCCCCTCCATTCTAACCTGTGTTTTATGCATAAAGTGGCTCCTGAGTCAAACATTAATTAGATCATACACTTACCAGCTTTCTTCCCCAATTACTCCAGTAAAGGAGAGTACATGTTGCATTTACTAGGCTTTCATAGGCAACTACATTTCTGTCTTCACAGAACTAAACCTTTCAGGAAATCAGATGAACTATTTGTATCCTTTTTGCCTAATTGCCTGGGGCACACAGTAACGAAAGTAACTATTGCAAAGTGGATTACTTAATTGTATTTCTTTAATAGCTGATAAGAACAGTTAGCTTCTCCACCTAAAGTCCATGCAGCTGGATATGTAGCCACATCATCTGCATTTTCATCTAGAATTTCAATTGATAACATCTGTGCAGCAGCCACTTGGTCTAAATCTCATATATTTGTGACGCATTACAAATTGGACACTGTCTCCAGAAGCAGGATTTATTTTTGCTTGACAGTGCTCCGGCATATCCTTCCTTGAGGCCACCCAAAACAGAATGTAACTGGGGACTCTGACCCATACGTGAATCAGAACGAGAAGTACACCATCAGATTTTTAAGTTATGTACTTGCCATAACTTGCATCAGTGTTTTCCATTCGCGTTCTGATTCACCTTCCCTCCCATCTGTACCCTGAACTGGAATTTTTTTTTTCTGGAGGATCTATGAAGCATTTATAGGAGCCTTTGTTCCTGGTTGACCCTCCTGGGTATTCTCCTTTTTCTTCCTCTCCTTATTTCTACTGGGCAGCAAACTTGATCTGAGGAAGCTATGCTTAGTACAGGGGACTGTGGGAAAATGGAAGAGCTTGAGCCTGGAAGCTGAAGTCTGTAGAAGGCAGCCGAGTCAGATCTGAGGATCGGATCCGTAACCCATAAGTGAATCAAAATGAGAATGGGCAAAACAAATGCCAAGTTATGATAAGTGCATAACTTATAATTATATTGGCAGACCACCAGGATGTTTTATTTTGAATTTACCACTATATTTTGTTTTGGAAGGGACTGCCAGGTCACTACATTTATGTAAATATACATAAAAATCATTAGTGTGGCTGACTGCGTAACTGGAGTTAACAGTTGAATTTACATGGATAAATTTAGAGACTTCATACTGTTGTTTGAAATTTGCCTTTTTGAATTTTTTTGAAGTGGGGATATTGGATACCAAAAGGGTGGAAGTTTTAAGGTTAAAGTCTGTCATTACTTAGTAATAATAAACTGACCATGGGAGGGGAGCAGACAGGGGCCAAGTTTGTGAATACCAAGTGAAGAAAGTTTATTTGAAGTTTGACATTTTTTTAAAACACCTTTATTAAATTATTACTTTAGACTTAGGCAGACATACATTAACTGACATGAAAACAAATCATATTAACATTTTTCCATTTAAATGCATTGTACATCGCACAGCTTTTCTTTGTAATGGTCATCAGTCCAACATTACATAAACTGCTGAATTCCTGCCTAGCCTTAAACCTCACTCCTGCTCCTCCTCCTGAACATTATTCTGCATGTACTGTTCCCACAATTTCCTTTTATTTAAATGTAATTTGCTTCTTCCTTTTTCTAAAGATTGAACTTCCTGCTCTTTTATAAAATCAGTACTTTGAAAACAGCTGGTTTAAACTTTGCTTTCCATTTTCTAGTAATTGCTTTTTTGGCAGCCAACAGAATTAAACTTAATTAGGCCTTACTAGCATTTCAGATCCTGTGTCCAACCTCAAAATAATCATTCCCTTGGTTAAAGCCATTTGCTCCCCCAATATGGCTGGCAGAGTACTCTGTAGGGAATCTTTAAAATCTGCCACTTCATTATACTCTCAAAACATATGTTCCCACTTAGCTCCTTGTTACCCATCACACAGCCAACATTTGCTGTGTATCCGAGGAAAAATTCTTTGAAGTCTGCTTGGAGTATAAAATACTTATGCAAACACTTCCAAGCAAAGATTCTAAGCCTTCTGGACTTTGGTGCCTACTTGGAGCCATAAATATGTCCTCCCATTATTCTTCTGTGAATTGCTTTTCCAGTCTCTCTTCACAGTCTTTTTTTAACCTCCTCTTATTTATTCTTATAGTAATCATGTAATATATTTATATGCCCTAATAATTATCCCTTTTTTAACATTTTATTTATTTATTTGTTTGACATTTGTTGACCGGGTTAGTTCTTTTCAGCAGAGGCCCGAGGAAAAAAGCTCCAGAAAGTACAAGTAACAAAAGTAATCACATGGCAGAGTTATAACTAAAAGTACAATATGTATGAGATGTATGTTGAAACAACATGCCAGAAAATGGTCATTAAAATGAAAACATATTATAGTATGAAGTTTCATACAATAGTAAGCAGAATGCAGAAAATATAGATATTTTTGTGAAACGGAAAATAACAAATATATAAACAGAAGATAAGCTCAGAGCAAGAACCAGTTTCCAAGACTACAGGCGTGGAAGCTGTAGGAACTACTGACTATTAGTAGAGTTTATTAGAAGTAGAGGCAGAGCGATAGGCTGGAATAATGGTAGCTGCAATAGTATATAGGAGGGGAGGTGGATTAAGCTGGGTCATAGCATAAGCATGTCCGTAATATGTGTAGAGTTTCCTTTAGTGTTGTTTTGAAAGAGTTAGGGTTAGAGATCTGTCTTAACACTTAGTGATAGTTTATTCCAAGCATTTGCCACTGAATAGCTGTAGAAATGCTGTTGGGAGCTACAGAGGGCACGGTTGGGAGTATAAGGCTGGATGAGGGTAGAGAGAGAGGGACAGGAAGAGGGTTTGTGTAAGATAGAATGAGCTATGAAGAGCTGGGGTAGTAGGATTTGATGATGAAATTCCAGCCACTGCAGGTCTTTCAAGGTTAGGCAGTGGTAAGAGCGGTAGGGCTGGTTAGAGGCAAATCTTGCAATTTTACTATAGGTGAGTTCCAGTTTTGACAGAAGATTGGATTGGATATTAATGAGAATAGGGGTGGCATAAAGAAGGATTGGGAGTAGGAATGCTTGTGCCATCACATCTGTGAGGAATTTTTATGCCTATATAGCAGGCCTAACTTTCGATGTGCCTTTTTGATGCACTGCTGAATATGGAGATTGAACTTTAGTTGGTCACCGATAACTCCTAGCAGTTTTGTGTGAGGCTCAACAGAGATGATGGTGTTGTTAAGAGAGCAGACAGTAAAGATAGCTGTATGATGTTAGAAAGATTTAGGGAGGAATAGGCAAAGTTTTGTTTTGTTAGGGTTAAGTTGCAATTGGTTGAAAGTTAGCTATTTTTCAGCTGAGTGCAGAGACTTTTGGGTGAGGGTGTGACGGTGGGTGATATTGTCAGAGGAGGAGATGATGGTGGAATTGTCAGCATATTGTATGACAGATGAGAGTGGACAGGAAGAGCGTAGGTCATTAGTAACAATATTAAATAATAGGGGTCCAATGATGGAGCCTTGAGGTACCCCAGTTTGTACTGGTAAGAATGGAGAAAAGTTAGATTTGCCATTTAACTTCCTGTAATTTACTGGAGAGATAGCTGGAGAACCAAGAAAGTACAGAGTTGGAGAGATTAAGATTAATCTCAAGCTAGTTCTCCTGTATAGAAACAAAAAATATCTTACCAAAACAGCAAAACTAACCTTTTCAAATGTCTACCTCTTACCCACTTTACTTTATAACTCATAAATTCTCACCAGGCTCAACACTGGACTACTAAACAAGTTAGAAACAACTTATAACAGGATTGCCCAAAATTCTTACAAATTTCATCACTGTCTCTCACTAAAGGAACTAAATTGGCTAGAATTACCTAATCTGCTTCTGTATAATCATTTTCTGATTATTCATTCCATTCTCTACAAACCCTCTTTCTGTTCAACTATCTCATCTCTAATTTCTCAGTACCTACCCACTAGATTACTCCGCAGTTCTGAGCAAGGCCTACTAAAATCTACAAACCAAGGAACAAAATTGGTCACCTAGTCTATAGCTTTAACCCTTCCAAGGCCTGGAATAGCCTACCACTAGATATAAGATCCCCTGAACATCCCAATCAATTCAAAACTGCTACAAAATATACCTTCATGAAAAATGGACTTGCCAATGTAATTATACCACGTAAACACTCCCCTATAACCTTCTACTTCTCTTCTCTCTTTCTTCCCTTCAATAAACAAGCCTACTACTTTATTTTCTCCTCTTGGTACATCGCTGTAAAACATAACTAGTAAAATATTGTAGCTATGTAACTGTTGCACTATTATTTATATAATATGTAATTATGAATGTATCCCTCTGATGAATGTATTTCTATGTATTTCACTTGCCACAGTTTAATGTATGACACTGTAATGCAATAATGTGTGGTCCTGATGATTGTAATGTGTGGCACTGTAATGCAGTAATCTGTGGTACTGATGAATGTATTTCTATATGTATTTAATATGTAAAATTTCTATTTTCTGTTGGAGCTTTTTTCCTTGGGCCTCCACTGAAAATGGGCATTTGTAACCCAGTCGGACAAACCCGGTCAACAAATACACAATAAATAAATAAAAATGAAGGGTAGCTAGTTTGGATAGAAGCAATCGGTGGGAAACAATATCAAAGGCTTCGGAGAGGTCCAGAAACAAGCATGAGACTAGCTTGTTGTTGTCACGAGAATATGAGATAGAATTAGTGAATGATATCAGAGCAGTAGCTGTTAGGTTCATAGGTAGGTACTAGGCTATCTGCCCGAAAGCATTTATAAGCCTAGCCGGAATGTGTTGGTTTTTGCCGCCCCCTTAGATTAGTTCCCTGTGCCTCTGTCCAGCAGAGCCATTGAAGTGATCCCTGGGGTAAACTTTCTGTTTCCCATCCACTCGTCAAGGTTTCTCTTGAAGAGGGTAAGCGAGGAGCTCTGCCTAATGTAGATTGGAATCTTGTTCCAGAGCATGGGAAGTCTCTGGGACAGGACTCTATCCATCCAGCACATCCTATTTATTGCTGTGGTGAGGTTTAGATCCCTCGAGCGTGTGGTGCGAGGGATATGGTTTCCTTTAGTTGGAGCATGTCCATCAATTCTGGGTTGGACATGGCCTTGTATGTCAGGCAGAGATCATCTCTGAGTAGGCGGTATGCAACCGAGTACAGCTGGAGTTTCTTCAGTCAAGCTGCATAGGGCATCTGCTTGAGACCAGTGATCCTCTTGGTGAGGAACTTCTGTGATCTTTCCAGTTGTTGCAGGTGTCTTGTAAGGTACATCCCAAATGGGGCATTGTACTCTATGATGGGTCTGATGAGTGATGCGTAGAGGGGCCGAATGACCTCTTTCAATCTGGATGCAAACCCTTTTGTGATTAGGTGGGCCACATAGAAGGATTTTCTAACCACTTTGGCAATGTGATTATCAAAGGAGAGGTTACCATCTGCTTGGGTCCTCAGATCTCTTATTACGTCTTCCGTGTTTAGGGGGCTACCGCCTATGTGGTAGTTTGTGGGTACTTTGTTTTTTCTAAAGGAGATGACTACGCACTTTTTGGCATTTAGCTTGAGACCATGGTTTTGACACCAGGTATCTGTCTCAGTGAGACCCTTTTGGAGGATGTCTGTGTCAGCCGGAGAATCAATTTTAGCCGCTAGTTTGCAGTCGTCTGCGAACTTGGTGAGCCATAGTCCTCCTGTGCTTGCCTGTACCTCTGAGAAGTATGTGCCGAACAGGAGGGGTCCTAGGACTGAGCCCTGGGGAACGCCACTTGAAACAGGTTTAGAGTCAGACCTAGCTCCTGCAACTCTTACCATGTGGGTTCTGTCCATGAGCCAGTTGGCAACCCATCTCATGATGTAGGGGTTTATGTTCAGGCTGGTGAGCTTGTCTATAATACCTGAGTGGGGAATAGTGTCGAAGGCCTTTGCGAGGTCTAGGTAGGCTGTGTGGACCACCTTTCCCTCGTCTATAGCCTTGGTAACTGTCTCAAGGAAGTCCACCAGGTTTAGGAGGCATAATCTGCACTGAACAAAGCCGAACTGGGATGGGTCCAGTGTTTGGAGGTTCCAATGTCTCTGTTAATGAGATCCATGATGATGCTCTCCATAGCTTTGCAGACCAAGCTAGTCAGGCTTATAGGACGATAGTTCCCGGGGTCCGTTGTGGCTCCACCTTTGTGGAGAGGAATAACCGTTGCTGTGTGCCACTCTATGGGCACGTCGCCTGTGGAGAGGCTGATTTTAAACAATGTGTTTAGGTCAGGGGTTAGTTCATCTTTGAGCTCATGTAGCACTCAGCCGGGGACACCGTCCAGTCCCATTGATGCTGTGTTTTTGGCTTTGGAAAGGGCTGATTTAACCTGAGTGTCTGTGATTTCAGGGGCACTACATTCTTCTGGTATAGTTATGGGCCCTTTTGGGGGTGAAATTTGCACTGAACCTGTCTGCCAGGATGTTGGCTATATCGGTCAGTTCAGTGTATTTTGTGCCATTCTGCACTAACTCTGAGCAGATCTGAGAATTGCCAATAGATTCTTGACATAGCTAAAGAATGCCTTGTGGTTATCTTTGGAGTCCATGGAAATTTGTCTTTCGAAGCTAGCCTTGGATGATTTTATGAGGGAGCGTAGTTTCTTGCTGATACTGATCAGGGATGTCTTCCCTTCTTGGGATTTTACTCTTTTCTGTACTAGTTTCCTCCTTCTATTGTATAGCTTGTTTATGGCAGGGGTCCACCAGACTGGTTTCCTTTTCTTGGAGGAGTGAGTCTTGGTTTTGTTTGGGATAGCACGATCCATGCATTCTTGTAGGTGCCCGTAGAGTGCATTAGCAAAGGATTTTGCAGCTTGGACAGTGTTATCCTTTAGCATGGGGGCTTTGAAACTTCCCACCTCTGTCTTAAGTAACGTGAAGTTTGCTTTTGAAAAGTTTTTCACGGTGGTTTCTTTGACTGGGGGTGGTGGCGGAATGTGGATATCCAGAGTGATTAGTTTATGGTCACATCTAACCAGTGAGGAGTTGACCTCCGGTGTGGAACATCGGTCACCCATGTTGGTGATGACCAGGTCCAATATGTTGTCACCTCTGGTGGGGGTGTTAACCACTTGTTCCAGGGCGCTTGAGTTTATAAATTCTAGGAAATGGGCCAGGAAGTTCGTACTTGAGTAGTTCTCCCAGTTAATGTTTGGATAATTGAAATCACCAAATATCAGGGTGTTTGGTAGGACCTTTATGTTTCCCAGTGTTTCCAGGAATGCGGAGTGGGGGTCCTGGGACATGGTGGTTTATCTGTAGCAAGCTATAATTTGAATAGCAGTTTTGCCCTTTGTTAGTTGCACGTGTATGATCTCTGAAGCATCGTGCTGTGCCACTAACCTGGAGGTGTGGGTATCCTTGATGAATATGGATACCCCCCCTTTTGTATTTTGGTCTGGGTTTTGGGGCCGAAATGTATGGTATGAGTTGTAGCCTGGTAGTACTGGTGTGCTCTCTTGGAGCCTTAAACCAGGTTTCTGTTACTGTACATATATCGATTTTCTCCATACTGAGGAGTGCCTCGAGTGCGTGCATTTTGAGGTTTAGACTTCTGGCATTAGCAACATTACCCTCAGTTTTTTGTTACTTGTGCTATTTACGGTGGTGGGTTTGTCTTTTGGGCCTTGCCTAAAAAAGGCACAATGGGGGTGGCAAGAGCCTTGGCCAGTATTCAAAAGCCTAAGGGTGACAGGTGCAAGCCATCTCGAGCAAAGCAGCATGGCTTGTCGAGCATGTCATCCCAGGCTGACAGACACTGGATTCCCTTTGAATGTCACCAGAAGCTTAGCCAGTTGTTGAAATTGATAATCTTTTCTCTATACCATGGTATCATTCTTGGTGAGGGCAGGATGCTACTCAGGGTCAGGGTCATACCAGCCTGGGCTACGTAATCAGAGAGCCCCTCCATGTCTCTCTTCATGTAGTCCAGGGAGGTACGGCTCAGGTCATTCACACCAACATGGACAATGACAGAGTCATATTTGTACTGGTTCTGGAGTGACCTGAGTGCTTGTGTATGTGGCGGATCCTGGCACCCGACAGGCAACTAACAGTAACCTTCTCCTTGTTCAGCCTAGTGAGTGGGACGTCAGTGTGCCTAACTATAGAGTCACCTATTACTAGTGTGTTGGGTATGTTATTTTGCCTTAAGGGCTGTAATTGTGTGGCACACTGGATTTGTGAAGTGTGTTTCATGGTTTGTGTTGGGGGGTGGAGGTTGCTTGGATGTCTGCTTTGGAGGTCTCTGTTGCTTTTGCAGATTTTTATTTAGACCCTGCAAGTATGTTTTTGTGTATTTATGTGTGTTTTTTGCCAGTGCTGGTTTCATAGGTCTGTGTGAGACTGGTGGTGTGATGCAAGTAATTCCCTTCTCCTCTTGACTGCCTGGTCCAGTCTTGGGTTGAGAGAGCTTAGCCTCCATTTTGGCTGTATAATTGTGTCTCTCTAATGTATTAGTGTTTGGTGGAAGGAGGAGAGGGTTGTGTGTGTACATGAGGCAATTGTAACATTGCCTCAAAATGCCCAGATTCACTAGTTGGACTGGAGAGTACACCTGAAACTGCCCTTTGGACATGCCTGGATAGGTACAGTGAACTGTTTTACTGATTGGCTGGTAAGGTCGAATAGAGAGCCTTGTCCTTTTCTACAGTATAGGTGGGTCTAGTGCTAAGGTTTATTAGTTCTTGCTATATATTTTGGGCAAGTGCAGGGGTGAGAAGTGAATGATTTGAGTGCTTAAGTTGAAAGTTTATCTAGTTCCAAAGGAAAAATTGAAGAGTACACTTTGTGGAGTCGGGAATAGTTATACCCTAGCTAACCGGTGCAAAACCACGCAAATGTGGGTTTTATAGCAGGGAAATGAAAGAGATGAAAATTAGCCCAAAATGGCCAATAAACTACTAATTACTGGGCTGAGGATTATGAAGAGGATTTTGGAAATACTTTTTCTTGTCAAGGGTGACCTTTTTTTAAAGTTACAAAGCTCTCTGTAGGACTGAAGATCAATGGAAGTATTAAATTTTCTCTCTCATGCATAAGTGTATGAGTGGCTAGTGTTAGGGGCATATTGGGTTTTGATTCTTATTTTCCTGATGGGGGCAGGGAGTTGTGTTTGTCTAGAAAGATGTTAATTTCCAGGACAGCTTCTTCCAGGATGAGGTTGTACAGGAAGGACCAGTTAATTGTAGAGAGTGAGTGGTTGAAAGCATCTAGACTAAAGTGTGGAAGCTTACATCAGTCTTTGTATTGCTGGGATAAGTGTAGTAGTTGGTGAGTGTCGACGTATGAAGGTGGAATGGTGGTCACTTAGGGTATCAGGTAGGGTGGAGGGGTTTGTGGTAGGAGTTAGTGTTGGAGGTAAGGACCCAAGCTAGTATGGAGCCAGAGTTGATGCATTTATTTAGACAAGTGGGGGCAGAGATAGGTTGGTAGAAGTCAAAGAGATTAATGGAGATGTTAGGGAAATCAGTAGCAAGGGCATTTCAATCGATGTTAAGGTCACCCAAGATAACAGTTCCAAATGAGACATTATGAGAGATGCAGGAAGGAAAGAAAGACCTCTGAGATAGGAATGTTGTTTCCTGGGAGGATATAGATGGTGGCAATTGCTAGTTTCTTGTAATTATTCAGTTTATAGGTGACAATGAGAACTTCAGCTGGATGGAAGTTTAGAAGAGTGATTGGTAGAGGGTGGAGGGACAGATGATTAGAGTGTAGAATTGCAACCCTGCCACCTTTTTAAGTCTATCTTGCTAAAAGATGTTGTAACCTGGGGGAAGAAATTCTAAGTCAGATATGTGAGGCTTAAGCCACATTTCAGAGAGGGTGAAAATGTCAGGAGTGTTTAGGGAGACATGGAATGGGGAGATTTTATAGATGATACTCTGAATGTTCAAAAATGGAATAGATAGATTTTTGAGGGAAGAGGATGGGAGGGTCTGTGAGGTTTTATATGGAGTAGAGTTTCGGGGGTATGAGGAATGAGCACAGAGAAAGGAGCTGTAGTTAGGTCCTGGGTTGGGATTTATATCCCCTGATAGTAGTAGATTTAAAATAAGTATTTTGAGAGAACTAAAGTGGTTTTATTGGAGGTAGTTTTTGGTTTAGTTTTAAGAGGGAGTGTGGGAAGTGGTAATGTCTTGATTCTATACAAGTAGTGTCAGAATGAAGAAAAAGTGATGGGGTTATAGGGAAAGAGTAGGTGGCAGAGAGTTTGGTTTGGGGGTAGATTATAGTAGGTGTAGAGCTTCTGTGTGTGGGTATATTGATATGAGGTAGTGAGCGAGGTAAGAATTAGAATGTGTGAGAGAAGGAGAATAATTAGGAAGCTTTGGAAGAAACATATTTTGGCATTTTGTTTGGAAATAAAGTAGGTTGTTGAAAATTTACTTGTATATTATGAGCTCGGGGTGGGTCAAAGCAAAGGTCTTTAATATGATAGGATGATTAAGGTAGAGGATGTGAAGTTTGGAAGGCTGGGAGGAAGTTGGGTGGGGAAAAGGGGGTGTGGTATTGGGGGTAGAGTACAAGTGTAGTGTATGCAGGGGTGGGTGGGAATGGGGGTAGGGTGTAGGTTGACCCAGGTCCTGACAGACTGGAAGATGAAAAATAAAACAATCAGTCAAACCATAAGTATCTTTGCAGGGAAAAGCAACAGATTTGCAGTGTCAAGGAATAGACCCAAATATGGTGATAGTGGAATGGGGGTCAAGTTATGGAGAAGAAAAATAGACTACAGAATCTGGAACAAAAAATGGTGTCAGCTAGGATAGCATGTGAATGGAGCAAAGTATAATGGGAGAAGGTATCAGAACAGAGTTAAGGGGCGCAGGGAAGAAGAAGAATAAAACTAACAATAAAACAGGTGTGAATGGCACCCCAGAGAACAAGAACCACCAGGTAAGTACTCAGAAAAAAAGCTATCTGTGAGGCTGCAGCAAATCTATTTAAGGTGTTGGTTATAGGGTCAGTTAAGTATTGGGTGAAAAGTAGCAAGGTATATAAGGGTACATTTACAGCTTATAAAGAAAAACAGCTTAAGGGTATTTGGTACTCCTCCTTAACTAAGCACAGTGGAGCCAGAACCTGCTGCAAATAGAAACGGCTGCAAGTACAGTTCCTAATTAAAATAAGCTGGGAGGGAGATGGGCATGTACACACTACAAAGACTGCAGGTTTAGCAAACACATATTAAACACAAGTATTAAAGTCAAATAACATTGCATATTGAAAAGCTGATTAAAGCGAACAACATTTATGCACACTTTCTTATTTATAAAGTGTTTTGGCAGGTTTGCAGAAAGCTTGCAGATTAATTTTGTTGTTTGAATCACAGATGTTTAAACTCATCCGGGGAGGGCGCCATGTAGTTTGGAGATGGGGAACAGAAATTCTTATTTATAAAGCATTTTGGTAGGTTTGCAGAGAGCAGCTTCCAGACAAATTTTTTTGTTTGAGTCCCTAGTGTTTAAACTCATCTGGGGGTCCTTGTAGTTTAGAGATGAGGGGGAGATGAATTATTTAGTGTACACACTCCCAGGAAAAGACTAATACGGAAGACCAGAGTTTACAGAATCCAGAGTAAAAGTAGCTTGACAGTAGCTTCTGTTCTAGAGTCGACTAAAAACTCTGGCAATTAGAATTAGTAATAATGACCTGAGAACACTTCAGCAAGAACTTACAGTACCATTATATTTGTTGCTTAATAGGCTGGTTAAATATGGAGATATTTCTCAAGATTGGAAACACGCACTTATTAAACATGTCTTTATGGGAAAGGGGGAAGTAGGACAAACCCAGAGTCAGTCAGACCCTTAAGTTTAGTTAGAACTGGAAAGGTTGGGACTTGACACCATATATCAGCACACATATGTTGAAAATAGATCAGTTACCACCTGTAATGTGATGATCTATAACAATACAATAGCGATGAGTGAAAAACTCTGCTGTGATGTGATTTATATAGATTTAACTTCAGCATTTGACAGGGTCATACACAAAACACTGATCACTAAATTAGAACAACAAGGTATTGATGTTTTCTTGATAAGATGGATAGCTATAGGGCTTACAAGTATGACATGGCAAGTATCATAAAGTAATTGAACAGATGAAATTCTTGGTTACACATGCTTGTTTAGATTGTTATCTTTCAGATCTATTCATCTGAGGTGTTCTACAGTCTTTATGCAGATGTCTTGAAGTTGGTAAAACTGATTACATGTGTCACAGAAAGTGCATGTCTGCTAAAGAACTTGACTAAATTGATTGTTTGGGCACAGGAGAATAATATGTTGATAAATACATCAAAAACTAAGCATATATATATATATATATATCTATGCTTAGTTTTTGATGTATTTATATATATATATATATATATATATATATATATATATATGGGTCTACTATACATGGTCGACATTTCAGAATGTCGAAGACCATATGGCCGAGACCATATGATCGACATTCAAAATGTCGACCATGTAATAAAAAAAAAACACAACAATAACTTACCTTCACATTACTGTGCACCCCTGCCCACCCGTAACTTAAATATACCAAGTCCAAGATTGCACTACAGTACAGAAGATGCAAAACTTATCATTTCGCACTGTATGGAGATGCCGGTTCCACATGGTCAACATTTCGAATGTTGATCAAATGGTCCCGGCCATATGGCCTTCGACATTATGAAATGTCAACCATGTGTAGGAGACATTTTGTTGATAAAAATGCGCTTGACCCATCTTTAAAACTAAAAAGACTAAAAACATTTTCACTGCTTGTATCTTAGTATCCATATCCATAAATAAGAGCTTCCAGTTTCTTAGTTTTTACATTATATTTTGTTTAGTCTCTTCCTACATATCTTTAGCTGCCATAAAAGAATCCTTTTTAATCCGTACTCCTAAATACTTCATCTTATATGGATATTGTTGAACCAGTTCATTTGTGGGAACATCATTTACAGCTATAACCTTTGTTTTATCTTAATCTTATCCTGAAAAGACTTGAAACTGTCAGAATTTTCCACAACGAGATGTCCTTTTCTGGATATACCAGGTACAAAATAACTTTTGCAAATAATGTGCACTTTTTTTGATTACAATGATGATTATATCCTTGAATTTTTGAGTCCCGTTTTTCTTTACCAGTCATTCCAAATGTGATGTAAATAACAAAGGGGAAAGAGACTGCTCCTGCCTGGTTCCTCTGTTCAGGCACAACTTATAAGAGAGGAACCACCCCATTTTGATTTTTGCCTCCAATCCCTCATGTATCGTTTTAATTAACTTTATTATTGTACCAGGAAATGCAAATGCTTCCTTTGCCCTAGTCATAAAATCCCAGCGTACTTTATTGGATGCTTTCTCTGTGTCAAGACCCACTAATAACAGTGGTATTCTCTTACATTCTACTTCCCTCTGGATCATCATTGTTCTACTAATGTTTGCCTCCCTTCCACAAAACCACATTGGTAATATCTATCATTTTAGGTATCACCTTTGCCATTCGTTCATTATTTATTTATTTATTTATTTTTATTTTACATTTGTTGACCTGGATAGTCCGACTGGATGCATGTCCATTTTCAGCGGAGGCCCGGGGAGAAAAGCTCCACATTGACAGTAAGTTACATTCATATTAGACAGACTACATATCACTTCTTTTGATAATTAGTACAGAAGAGGAAAGAAAGACATACGAATATATGCAATTACATTTAGAAAACACCTTATTAATGATAGTCTCAGAGAATGAGCATAGCTTTTTATACCTTAGGTACTCCATTATTGATATAGAGATTGAGGAAGTGAGGGGTTAGTCTGGTTTAGAGCATTGCAGAGCCATTGGGTTTTAAAATGGTAGAATAGACTTTTCTTGAATTTGTTTTGGGAGGTGGCATTGGTGAGTCGAGGAGGAAGGGAGTTCCATATTTTACCAATGGCACTGGCAAACGGAGAGTCACCCCCTGAGTTACAGGATTTGACCGTTTGTACAAGTAACCTGTTTGATGAGCGCAGACTATTTAGATTTGTGTAGGGGGTGATTAACTTACTCAGTGCAGGAATGTTGTCAGGTTGATTGAGAATTTTAAATGCTACTGTTAGTTGGTTCTGCTGGAGTAGGTTTGGTAGCTCTATCCAACCAAGGTTATGTAGGTTAATACAGTGATGGGTTTTATAGGGCATGCCAGTAGCAAATCTAGCAATATGATTATAACAACATGAGAGTTTATTTAGGTCTGATTTGTTAAGGTTAGTGAGTATGGGGGAGGCATATAAGAGGGTAGAGAGAAGATGTGAGCGGGCAATGGCCACTTTTGCCATGGGAGTCAGAAAGGATTTTATTCTATATAGGGACCCCAGTTTCTTATTAACTGTTTTAATAGTTAGGTTGATGTGCAAATCAAATCTAAGTTTATTGTCAATGGTAACGCCTAGTAGCTTGGTATTGGAGTCAGGGGAGATAATAGTCCCATTTTTGGATTGTACAGAAAAGGGTATAGGAGTAGGTTTATGGGTAGGATGGAAGAGTAGCACCTTGGTTTTCTTTGGATTGAGGATCAAATGGCATCCTAACAGCCAGTCTTCTACTGCAGTGAAACAGTCTTGGGTTTTGGATAGTAGATTAACTGGCGATTTGTCTGAGCAAATTAATGTCGAGTCGTCTGCGTATTGAATACAAAAGGTCTCAGGGATAATTTTTTAGAGATCGTTAATAAAAATAGAAAAGAGAAGAGGTCCCAGTATGGAACCTTGGGGGACCCCTATGGAATTAGGTAAGAGGGTGGAGAGCTTATTATGCCAGAGTACAGCTTGTTGCCTATCAGAGAGATAGGCATGAAACCAATCCAGTGTTTTGTTGTCCAGGTAGAGAGTTTTTAGAGTGTTATGAAGTAGTTGGTGGTTGACCATATCAAAGGCCTTTGATAGGTCCAAAAAGAGTGCTGATGATATTTTTTTTGTCATTCCTGTTATGGTTTATAGTGTCTGTGAAAGAGAGGAGGGCAGTGGTGGTACTATGTTTGGGCCTGAAACCATGTTGTGAACTAGTTAGAAGATTGTTCTGGGTAGGTAGTGTACAAGTTGTTTGTGTATACATTTTTCCATGATTTTGGCGAGTGGTGACAATATGGCTATTGGCCTATAATTTGACAGGTCAGTGGATGTGCTACCTTTGTGGAGAGGGATTACATAGGAGATTTTCCATATAGAGAGGATAGTGGATTCTGTTATGGTACGATTAATTAAGATTGAGATGGGGTAGGCTATGACATCTGCAGCTTTTTGTAAATATTCAGCTGGTAGAAGGTCTGCAGAGAGGGTGTTTGGCTTTAATTTCTTCAGTAAGGATCGAATAAAGGAAGTGGGAACTGGTTGTAGGTTGAAGGAGGGCATAGTCTTCGGGATGGAACCTGTTGTAGGGGAGTAGGTGGCAGGTTGTTAGTCAGCTAAGGATTTGATAACATTGATAAAGAAAGTGTTAAAGGTATTGGCCACTTCTTCTGGGTTTTTATCACTTAGATCTACTGGAGTAGGAGTGGAGGACTTGCCTGGATGGAGAAGATTATTTAGACCCGCCCAAAACTTTTGGGGATTGTGTTGGTGTTTATGTTGTAGTTGATGGTAATAGTTTTTTTTGTCAAGTGAAATGGATTTTTTTGTCTCATTTCTTAGTTGTTGGAAGTTGATGCGGTCTAGGGGTGCTTTGGTAGCACACCATTTATCCCAGGCTTTATTTCTAAGTTTAATTTTGGATGTAGAGTCTTTTGTTAGCCAGGGTGCTATTTGGTTTTTGGTTTTGATTAATCGTTTGGGGGCATGAGAATCGAGTATATTTAGAAACGTGGAGTTAAAGTTTGTTACTGCCACTTTATAGTCATGCTTTAGAAGCTGGATCATCTGGGACTTTTACTGTGTTTAGTTATTACAGCCACCACAGCTTTTTCCAGGATGTTGATGCCTTCCCTCCTTTTAAAAATACTCTTAAAATCTGCCACCTTTTATCACTTTCTTCTTTCCTAACTTCCAAACTTCCACCAGAATATCATCTGTTCCTGTAAACTTTCCTGTAGATTGGTTATACATCATCATTTTTATCTCATCCCCTCCTATGTTACTGTTAGCTATTGAGCCTCATCTACCTCTAACCTTGGCATATTTACTATTACAAATCTGCCATTATTTCCTTTTTGTACTCTTCTGTCACTACCGGAGCTCCTCTAGCAATTAATATAAGTACTCAACTTTTCCTTTGTCCCTGCTATTCGGATGAATATCCATCCTGAAATCCTTTCTTTATCAAATTCACATGCTCAGTTCTTTCTTAATGTATCTCCCGTAGCAGTGTTACTTGCAATCTGTATTTCGTAATATAACTAAGTGCTCTTTGTCTATACCGGCGAGGCCATTAACATTTCAAGATACTGTGGAAAGAGTCGCCATTATGGTACAAAGTCATTATTCCCACCTATTATATATGACAGTTTTTTTAAATGTCTAATTCTGGCTTTTATGAAGCATGCACCCTTTACTGTTTGACAGGTTAATTTTTAGACAACTTTTTCTTATCATCAACATTGGAAATTGTCACATTTTACAATACTTTTGTTTGACTTTGGAATAATTAAGTGTACTATAAATATTTCCATTTTTGCTGTTTTTGCGGCTTCTACATACTCTAATACTCTATCTCTAATGCCTCTGGTAATTTTTCTTGTCATAGGCTCTCTGTTTGGCTACAATTCTTTTCACTTCAAATTTGTCTTTTTGTTAAGGGAAGGGTATCTTCTGTGGCACACTTTCACCCCTGCACGCATTGAAACAGTGTCAGTGTCCTGTAAGTAATGACTGTGATTGACAGTTGTGCATCTTTGCAAAACGTAGATCGTTGTGTATCACATGATTATTTGACATAGTTTGCAGAATTTCAGTACTCTGAACCAGAAATTGTGTCTGGTAGTGAATAAGATAATGACATAGTTTATCCCTTCTAGGAGTCTTTGCTCTGTGAATGCTTCCTTGGTGTAAATAAAAACCTCCTATAGTAGTCACTGAGATTCAACATTTGGATTCCACATGGCTATATGGTGAAATAAATTGCCACTTGTCATTCACCATAACACATTTGTTCTATGATTTAAGCAGGCCATTAAATTCCTCACGTGCAGGACAATTTGATCGTCTGACTGTGTGGTTGCTTGTTCAGGTTATCTTTCTGAGAATCACCGTCAAGCTCTCATGTCCTTCCAGCTGGCTGACTTCTCTACTCCAGCTAATACATGAACTTTCTTGCATTCGTTTACTTGATTTTGTCATTTGTCAGAGAACCATAATCTGATAAGATTGTTGACCCACAACTTTCATAACTTACCCAATGACTTTATAAACTCGGGGATAGAAGTTAGTTATGTGGTGGTGGGCTGGTCCCACATGTAAAATAAAGTTGGATTCCCATCAACTGGGAAAACTACTCGTGTACCAACTCATTTGCTCAACGTTTTCTGGTATTCATAAATTCCATCGCCTTGGATCAGCTTGTCCACACCCCCACCATGGGCAGCAATATCCGGGACTTGGTATTACCAATATGGGTAACCAGTGTTCCACGCCATAGGTCAACTCCTCGCTGGTCAGATCAGACCACAAGCTAATCACCCTAGACATCCATATCCCAACCCCCATTAAGGAAACCACCGTCAAAAACTTCTCCAAAGCCAACTTCATGCTTCTTAAGACAGAAGTGGCAAACTTCACGACACCCATGCAGATGAAAAATAGAGGTACAACTGCTGAATCTTACACAAATGCACTGTATAAGCACATACATGAGTGCATGGATCGTGCCATCCCCAGCAGAACCAAAACGCTATCCTCCAAAAAAAGGAAGCCAATCTGGTGATCCCTTGCCATAAATAAACTCTACAACAGAAGGAAGAAGCTGTTGCAAAAAAGACTAAAATCCCAAGATTGGAGGAACTCCCTGGTCAGCCTCAGCTTGAAGCTGAGATCCCTCATAAAATCCTCCAAAGCCAGTTATGAAAATAAAATCGCCACTGATTCCAAAGACAACCATAAAGCATTCTATAGCTATGTCAAGAATCTCAATGGCAACACTCAGCTCTGCTCTGAGCTACAGCACAATGGCACTAAATATACAGAACCAACTGATATTGCCAACATCCTGGCAAATAAGTTCAGTACTAACTTTACCCCCCTCTCACCTTCCATAGGACCCATCTTAATACCAGAAGAATGCAAAGCCCCTGTAATCATGGATGAACACGTAAAGACCACACTCTCCAAAGCCAAGAACAGAGTATCCATGGGACCAGACAACATCCCAGGCTGCATACTGCACAAACAAACTGGCACCCCACCTAAGTACCATGTTCAATCATAGGCTCACCTCAGGTTATGTGCCTCCTGATTGGTGCACAAAGACAGTTATCCCACTCCACAAAGGGGGTGCTACCACAGACCCTGGAAGCTACTGCCCCATTGCCTGACGAGCCTGGTCTGCAAGGCCATGGAATATATCATCTTGGAGCTTATAAACAAAGACATACGTAACCTCCAAACCCTGGACCCCCCTCAGTTTGAGTTTGTAAAAGGTAGATCATGTCTCCTAAACCTGACTGACTTTGAAGCAGTCACTAGAGCCATAGACGGGGGCAAGGTAGTGCACACAGCCTATCTTGACCTCGCTAAGGCTTTCAATACCATCCCCCACTCTGGAATTATAGATAAACTCATTACACTGGGCATAAATCCCTATGTGTCTTGACCAACTGGCTCACTGACAGAACCCACACAGTAAAAGTAGCCGACTCCAAGTCTGACTTCAGACCAGTGATGAGTGGAGTACCACAGGGTTCGGTCCTGGGTCCTCTCCTGTTCGGCATCTACTTCTCTGAAGTGCAGGCCAACACAGAAGGTCTTTGGCTAACAAAGTTTGCAGATGGCTGCAAACTGGGAGCCATAATAGAATCACCTAATGATGTAGACATTCTACAAAAGGGCCTCACAGAGACAGATGCTTGGTGTCAAAATCATGGCCTCAAGCTCAATCACAAGAAGTGCATTCGCATCCCCTTTGGGAAAAACTCTGTACCCATGAACTACCACATAGGGGGTAGCTCACTAAATACTGAAAGTGTGATAAGAGACCTCGGGACACAGGTGGACAGTAGTCTTTCCTTTGATAACCACATCACCACAGTAGTCGGGAAATAGTTCTACGTGGCACACCTCATCACTAAATGGTTCTCCTCTATAAAAAAGGAGATCATTGTTCCTCTCTACTCATCCGTCATCAGACCCATTATAGAGTACAATGCCCCATTTGGCATGTATCCCACAAGACACCTACAACAATTGGAAAGGCCACAGAAATACCTCACTAAGGATTACTGGCCTCAAACAGATGCCATACGCAGACAGTCTCAAAAAACTCCAGCTGTACTCTGTCGCATATCGCCTACTCAGAGGCGATCTCTGCCTAACATACAAATATATGTCAAACCCAGAGCTGTTGGACATGCTACATGTAAAGAAATCCCAATCTGTCTGAACCACATGCTCCAGGGACCTAAACCTTGTCACCACAATAAACAGAACACGCTGGAAGGATAGATTCCTGTCCCAGAGACGTCCCATACTCTGGAGCAAACTACCCATTCATGTCAAGCAAAGCTCCTCATTGGTTCTCTTTAAGAAAAGTCTTGACGACTGGATGGGAAATAGAAAATTCACCCTGTGGATCACTTTTGCCATACTGCTTGATAGGAGCACAGGAACATAATTTTCTTGGGTGGCGAAAGCCAGGGAACCTTTTTGGCTAGGCTTATATAGATCCTAGGGCCGATAGCCTAGTACCTACCTATGAACCTATGATTTGAGCATGTTCAATTCAATAGGTTCATAGAACACTGAAAAGCAGTTTCATGAAATGCATGTACTCATCTTTTCCCTTTACTCTCCATAGTCCCATTTCCTTTCCTGCTCTCAGAAATTCTGTTTTCTAAATGTCTTTTACTGTATAATCCCTTGTCTCTGCATTCCATGTGACTTAATTACTTTATTAGTAATATATTGATCAAACCCTGCATGTCAATTGAATAAAACAGATTTGCCCTAAAATGCTTTATACAAAACATTATTTCCAACACAATTATTAGTTAATCTTGTTACTTTTTTGTAAAATATATTTATAGATGTGGATGTTAGTTCTGTGCAATGTGAATAAATGCTTTTTCTTTTGTCTTCTAATTTAAAGGACCTTGGAAAGATGTTAAAATTCCTTAGTGGCAGACCTATTTTAAGATTTCAAAACAATCCTTTGTATTGTAAGTGCTCACTTCTGCAGTGTTGAAAGCTGACAATAACATCCAGAGTAATGGGACAGCTTCAAACAAGTGTTTCTTGCATAAGGCAAACCCTGGCCACCCCTGAACTTGTGTCTCACTTCCTGTGGAGTTAGATATGTCTGGAAAACAGAAGGGCAGTGGTCTTGGGTAATCACTTCATCCCAAAACACCAAAGTAAGTAATTTCTGAGCTTTTGCACATCAAACACATATGGAAGCCTGAAGTGACTCTCTGTTTATATGTTTTGCATTGTTTGTATAGAGAATATGAACCTGACAAACACGGCTGGTCCAGGGAAGGTAAATTCAAGACTCCGAGCCAAAAACACCTTCCAAATACGAACAACCAGCCATTTAATGCTTACAAACCGTTATTGTTCTTTATTTAACATTTAAAAACAGTTAAGTGCTTTCATCCACACCATTGTACAGGACATCATCAGAACTGTTGTGTTAAAAAACACAGGGTATTTATAACCCTAATCACAAAAGGTCACCCATAATTTCCCATAATTTTGAAAGACTGAGGAATGTTTTGTCTTCAGTTTCTTCTTGTGGAAAAAAATCAGCTTTAAGTAATTTAGTTTCTTCCATTGTACAGGTCTACACATTGAAAAACCTGAAAACTGGTGAGCAACCAAAGGACCAAAAATAAGCCAAGTGTTTTAGCGCTTTCATTCACAAATTTAATACGTGAACTTCCTCAGAAACACTTACAATACACACCTAGTTCCTTAAATACTAACACTACAGGAAATGACCTCAAATCAATTAGTAAACCAATACATATATAAAAAAATACATAACTGTACACTGTCATAAATAAAACAATCAAATTTATACACATTAAGTAAAAAAAGAATAAAATGTTTTTAAATATACAAATAAATAAATGCATATACACATATAAATATATTGAAATAGATATATGTGTGAATTTGAACACTACCTGTACTTTAAAAAACATTTCAAATGAATAGATTCGTTAAGGCCAGGTGGCTTATCTGCCCCCAGCACCAATTGCCACATACTCTCTTTACACTCCAGAATGTTGTTAAGATCTCCTCCAAAATTGGTGGTACTGATCTTGTCCACCACAGAAAACTCAAATTTCTTAAACTCCCTACAGACTAATGCGTGTTT
Source organism: Protopterus annectens (assembly GCF_019279795.1). NCBI lineage: Eukaryota > Metazoa > Chordata > Ceratodontiformes > Protopteridae > Protopterus > Protopterus annectens. The sequence goes on from NC_056739.1 coordinate 857,784,814, forward strand.
TGCCAAATAATTAAATCTATCTTTATTCTTTATTGTTAAATTGTGTTCATAGATTCTCCTCTTGAGAACCCTCTTGGTTTTGCCTATGTAATAATGTTCACATGGTACACAATTAGCTATATAGACTACATACTCAGAATTACAGTTGTAATAATCTTTGGCCCAGATTGTATAGTTGGGGGCCTTAACATATACACTAGTGCTGTTGCTAATAAATCTACATTGTCTACAGTTCTTGCATGCATATGTTCCCCTGTTAATGCTAACAGCTCTTGTGTTGTCCTGACATCTAATGTGATCCATTTCAAACATAGATTTGATGTTGGTAATTCTTTTGTAAGAAAAAATAGGTTTAACCCCTACAGTGCCAACCAACTCTTTGTTCCCTAACACCACCTTCCAATTGTTGATGATAATGTCCTTAATGAACCACATTTCATCAACAATGGGTAAGGGAAAGGCAATGTTATAAGTGCTTCCTGAATTGGAATGAATAGATCTAGAACTAACACCTATGTGGTCAGACAAAAGAATCGGCTTAGCTATTCCCTTTCTGAGTGTGAAAACTTCCCGCGCAATGTTTTGAATCCACTCAGTGGTGTACCCTCTGTGTAAAAATAAAGATCGTAAAAATAAAACTTCCATAAGAAAAATATCATCACTGGTAGTCAGTCTACTAAGACGGATAATTTGCCCCTTCACAATCGCCGCCTTCATATGAATGGGGTGTAAACTATCCTTGTGTAAATACTGATTGGCAAAAACCTCCTTTCTATATATCTGACTGCTAAATTTGTTGTTAGTTACATCCACAGTAAGTAAAACATCAAGGAATGGAATACTCACTCCAAATCCACTGATTTTAAACACCAAAACATCTGTGGTGTGGTTCAAAACATCCACCAATGCGGAAAACTCCTCAAAGGAACCAGTCCATAAAAATAATAAATCATCTATAAATCGAAAATAAGAAAGCACTTTGTCAAAACTAGGATGATTGACCAAAAATTTGAGCTCCCAGTTGGCCATTACCAAATTGGCAAAAGCTGGAGCCACTCTGGCCCCCATAGCCACTCCCGAAATCTGTTTATAGAAATGCTTACCAAATCTAAAGAAATTATTGTCTAACACAATCTAACACAATCTAAAAGATATTCATAACTTTGATGGTCCAATTCACCCTGACTAAACATATCAAATAATAAAGTATTGACTCTTAAAAAACTGTGGTTAATATCAGTAGCCTGAACCCTAAGGTATGTCTCACTATCTTCTAACATAACTGGCATAGATTCGTTATATTGAGTAGTGTCCATGACTACTGTTTTGCCCCCTTTGTCAGCCTTCATTGTTCTGATGTTGGGATTGTTACACAAATCAAATAATGCTTGCCTTTCAGATCTATTTATATTATCATCTGCAAGCCGATAATCCATCTTCCTAAACTCCTGTTCACACAAAGTTTGAAAAACTTGTAAAGTATTGTGTAAAGGTGGATTGAAAGTAGTAGCTTTCTTCGGTCCACCGTTGTTGGGAGTGTGAGAAGTAGCCAACACATCATGCATAATATAACATAAATTGAGTTTCCTCAAATACAATCTAAACTCAATTAACAATTTCCCGATGTTAACCTTATTATTTGGAATGAAAGAAAAACCTTTCTTTAACACATTCACCAATTCAGTTGACAAAACATTGCTTGACAAGTTCATAACATTGCTACAAAATTCATCAGTCATTGAAAAATTGTTCACTTGTACTTCCTTTGATTGGGATATTTCCTTTTCTCCTTGCCCTTCCATTTGTTGTGGAAATTGTTGTTCCACTTGTGAGTTTGTTTGTTCACTGTCAAGGTTGACCGAAAAGGGCCCTGATTTTGTGTCTGTTTACCACCAGCCACAACTTGAGCATAATTTGTTTGACAAAATGCTGGTAAACAGACATCTAACTCATTGCTTCCTACAGGAGCATAGTCATGAGGAAAGCAGACTTCCTGTGTATTCTGTATGAGTATAATTGTCTTTTTAAGAGAAACAAGTGTACTCATCATTGTTTTTAAAGTCTAATTTCTGAAGTCCTGGTAAAGGTACATGCATAAAACTAAGGCAGCAAGGTGACATTTACAAGCTGAAATGATTTGCTAAGATCTGGAGTTAAGGAGCGTTTACAAAAAGTTATGAAATGTTTACATTAATAATGTAAAAATGGAGGGTGATTCTATAATGTTGGCGGTGTGGATTCAAGCAGTGGGTATTAATAAAACATAACAATAAAACCTGATGGGTAATGTGAAGACATTTTGAAATATAAATGCTTTTTAAAGAAGTTATGACTATGACATATATTTTCATTACTGTATTAATTTTCTAAAAGCTGTGTGACCTACAGGTTAACAAATGGTGGCATTTTGTGCAAAACATTAATGCGTACAGTGTTGCTACTGGTGCTTGCTATATAACACAAAAATATTTTGAAGTTTAATATTTTTGAAGTATTGTGAAAGTATTAAATACATAATTTGCATAGATTCATCAATATCACAAGGCAGCAGTGTGCTGTCCCCTCTTATAATATATCACTGGAAAGCTCTTGAACATGTAAAAAGTTCTCGCACTGATGTCTTGGATCGATTTTGCACACTTAAAAGAAATAACCTTTTGTTTGAATGTAACACTAGCATTTTCAACAAACAAAATGCAGTGTTTTCTTGCTTAAAATCAGCCTCTACAGTCCAGCCAATGGATAACACCAGCATGCAGTCCAATGTCTACCAAAAGGATATCATATTTTACATTTTTTTGTATTTAACAGGTATTATACATTTGATGAAATGTGTTTTCATAGAGGATGTTGGAGAAAAGTTGTCAGGAAACAAGTGTTTTCCTGGCTTAGAAGATCTTAGGAAGCAATGATATTAATTAACGTCTTGTTTAGAATTAAATGAGTTAAGAAATTTTTGGAAGATTTCAAAAAGAATTAAGACCTCCCCGAAACCAAGGACAGTCCAACAAGTCAGAATGACTATTTAAGGGACCTTGTGCTACACCTCCCTCCTTCCTGGCAGTCCCTTTTCCCCCTTTCACAACAGATAATTTCAGGCAAATGGGTTCTGAAGATCATTCATCAAGGTTACAGATGGCAGTGGGAGGAAATCCTTCCTTTTCAGTGAGTAATTCCTCATCCACCAAACCAGACTCTTATGTCCCCCTGTACTTGAACACATGCTGTTCAAGGGAGTGATAGAACCAGTTCTTCCTTCCCAGGTTGGGTGAGTTTTTTTTTTTTAATTCGTGTATGTTTTTAGTGCTAAAGAAAGAAAATGTTTGGAGAAAAGTTCTGTATCATTCTTTCCTAAGCCTGTTTGTGGTTGTGCCTATATGCAGAATTATGTCACTTCACAACCTGTTACCTCTTCTTCCTCATTCAAGTTTCCTGGTAACACTAGATTTAAAAGTTGATTATGATCACATCCCTATTGATCAAGACTTTTGGTGTTTCTGAAGGTTGTGTATTTCTGGGTCACATTATCAGTTCTCTGCTTTACCCTTTGGACAATCAGCTACCCCAAGAGTGTTCTCAATGTGTCCAGCTCCAATTTTAGTTCATTTTAGGCTACAAGGTATCCACATTTCTCCATATTTAGATGACTTTCCTATATTTGCAGAGTCTTTTTCTATGTGTCAGGTATCTCTCGCATGGGTGAGAGGTCTCTTGCACAAGCATGGATTCCAAGACAATGTTTAATGGTATTTTTGACACCTTCTCACAAGGCTGTTTTTTATCTTTTTCCACTCAGACTTCAGTCTCTGCAAGGGGAATGCCTCAGGATTTTGGATCTCATGGCATCTGTGATTCGCATCATACCCCTGGCAAGGCTCCTCATGAGAAAGGTAAAATGCTATCTGAGATCATTTTGGTCCCAGTACCAGCATCCTTTATCTTTTCAAATCCCAGTGCTGGAGTTTATCAGAATGGAAATCACTTGGTGGAGAAATTAAATATTCCTAAATCAGGGTCTCTCTCTCACCCTCCCTGTTCCAGATCATTCAGTCACTAGAGACACATTGGGCTTTCTTTGGGGAGCAGTTTCAGGAGGGTTGAAAGTGCAAGATGTGTGGTACACTAAGGACAGACACAAGCGCATAAGTATAAAAGAGATGCGTGCCCTAATCAAAGCACTCAACACTCTGAATCATCCTTGATCCCCAGGACCTGTTTAAGTTGTTACAGCAATATCACAGTCATGTGTGACAACAAGCAAGGGGAAGCCAGGGCTTACCCCCTTTGCAGACTAGCCATGTTAGCTTGGCATATAGCTCACAGCAGAATCATGCTGTACAAGCAAAAATATGTGGCAGACAGGCAGAGCAGGTCAAGAGCAGATCCTCATAAATGGACACTAGACCAGGGGATTTTCCAAGATTTGATCCATTTGTGGGGGACTTCCACAAGTAGACCTGCCTCCTCTCTGAACAATCAGCTGGGAAGATTCAGCACCCGGACTCCATGTAAGAAGTCGTGGAAGACAGATCCCTTTTTTTTTTTTTTTTGACAGGAATGTTCCTGGATGCTTTTCAGTGATATACAGGGTACTTCAGAAGGATTCCCCTGAGATTATTGTGGTGACTCCCTTCTGATCCAGCAGCAGTGGTTCTTCCTTTTTTTGGAAATTGCCATAGGCAATTACCACAACCTTTCTCACAGAATGGATCTACTCACACAAGATCAGGCTGTTTGATTTACCCTGACCCCAATCAACTTCAACTAACTGCCTGGATTTTAAGGTTTTCATTCCCTGTAGGCACCTGTATACTGTGGACATGCAGCAGGTACTAATGGAGGCAAGAAAACCTGCTACTAGAAAATCATATATTAGGAAATGGGAAAGGTTTACTACCTGGTGCCAGCAATATAACCAGCACCAATTCAGGAGTGGCTGGTTTATATATTTGTGAGTTACTGTCCTCTGGCCTGTCTTAGTCCCCCATCTAGGTTCATTTATTGACAATTTTATCAGGTCTGCCCATGGATCATCCTCTTTCAATGCATTCTCATGTCAAAATGTTTTTGAAAGGGGTTTTGCATAAGAGGACTTCAAGAAAACCAGTGGCCTGTCCTTGGGATCTTAAGTTTTTGGTAGAGGTGCAAACAGTTACTCCATTAAAACAAGCTCATCCATTGAAAAAAAAAATGAGCTCATCGAGCTAGCTTGAGGTTCTTAACATGGAAAACAGTTTTACTAGTTCTGACGTCTGCAAGGGTGGCATCTGAACTGCATACTCTTATAGTGAGTCAACCCTTTCTAGTTTTCCACAGAGACACGGTTTCTTCAAGAACTAATCCTTCTTTAATGCCTAAAGTGGTATCCAAATTTACTTTAAGCCAAATTATCCATCTCCCTGTTTTCTTTCCTGAACCCAAAAGTGAAGGAAAAGCTATACTCCATGTATCGGATGTCTACAAACAACTCGAGTACTGTCTTCGAACTAAATCTTTTAGATCTTCAGATCAATTGTTCATTTTTTGTGAAGGTAAGAAGAAGGGTTAACCTGTGTCAAAATAGACTATTTCTAAATGGTTGTCTAAGGCTATTACCTTTTGCTATACTCACCACAACAAAACTATTCCAGGAGGATCAAGGCCTTCTCGCCCAGGGCCTTGGCTTTGTCTATGACTTTTAGAAAGAGTTGGATTCTAGACGTGTTCTAGAAGCAGCAACTTTGTCATCTGTACATTTATTTACAAGATATTTACATGCCTGATTCCTTCTTTAGGTCCAGATCAGGCTTTGCTAGGACATGATCCAGAGGCTCTTGGACCCTCCTCCTTCCATCTTCCAAATGTAGTAAGCTAGGGTAATCTACCCATATAGCTACGGTTACTGCAGCAGGGACCATTATGGTGAACATAATACAGTTGTGTAAGTAAGCTTACCATAACAGTAGGCGTTCGAATGATCACTGCTGCAGTAGCCACTTCCTTCCGTCTTCCCCTTAGTTTTTTGGTATGTTGTTTGTCAAGTTGTGGACATTTATGTTTTGTTGTTCCTAGCTTTGTCCTTTTAGGTTTTTGCCTCCCTGTCTCTGTTTTGGCTTAAAAGCTCTGAAGGGCTTTGTGCCCAAAACTATCTTTTTAGTCAGCTCAGTTCAAGTTAACTGACAGTTTGAGCACATTGATGGTGCCCTGAAGCTTTGGAAGCTGGCCAGTGATCACAACCATACATTTTTTATGATTACCTTGGATACCGCCTTATTTCAGTTCATGCTACATTTTTTCCCCATCTGGAACCCATATCCTGTCAAGTTGTTTGTCCCCACCCAATAAAGCATCCATCTACTGTCTTACGTCTCAGCTTATTGGTTCATACTTTACTTATTGGAGGTGAGGGCCAAGCATCAGGAATCCTACCTTCATCTACAGGGTCTGGAGATTTTTCTGGTCTGTGCCCCTTCCCTATGTGCCTAGCACACATGCTAGAACTGTCTGGGCTTGGGAAACTACAATGTGCTGTGCCCCCCACCCTCATCAAGCAGGGCATGCACTGATCTGTTTATCCTGCCCCTTATTCACTTTTGTTCTGTTTATTAATTGTTTTTGGTTTTTGACAAAATATATGCAAAGATAAATTGTGTCTCTCTCCAGTTGCACTGGAGTGGCAGGTCAGATGTGCTGCTACAGTTACACTGGGGTTAAATATGGATGATAAGGTCTAGGTATAATTTGGCAGTAGGATGCTACTTATCAGCTTGAGTATTCTTAACATAGGTTGTACTTCAGGCATGTGCATGTATGTATGTGTACACATGCATATGGATTTATTTGGAAATGAAAATTAAACAAAATCACATTAAAGTAAATTATAACAAATTCAGCCAACTCTGGAATTGTCTGGCTACCACATGATCGTTCTTTTGAGCTTGAATAACATTAAACAATGCTTATGGCTCAAGAATCTTTACATACATATATTTGTCTGAAAATAGTGGAAACTATGACAATGTTTTTGGCAGACATATTAAGTGGGATTTCCTGCTGGATAAAATTGTGATGCTGTTGTTGAATAGGCCCACAATTAGATCACTAGAAGAATTGTTTTTTTTTCATTCTTGTTGTTGAACGCAATTGGAGCACATAATTTCACTGGTTTTAAAATAACTGTATATAGGTTGGTGACTGTGACACTATAAGTAGTTTGATTGCATGCATCACACTCCCTTCTTTTGCTGCTTGAATATGTTTGCAGCACTTTATCTATGATACAGGTTAATACCAGACATCAGTAATGTTTCATGTTTTTTTTCCAGACAACTGTTTGATTGGCAGTGGTTATCCAGTCTTTAAGTTCTGAAACCACCATATTGTTTCTTTGCAGAAGCTAAATATCTTGAAAGCTCTGTTGCCAAAGTTTCTGAAATTAACAGCATACAATGACAAGTCAGCTCTGCTTATGAAGAAGCTTAGGCTGAGTTAGAATAGAAGTAAAGTTGTATTAGGGTCCATAGAGACATATTAAATAGTATGCCTATCATCAGCTTTAGATGACCTGTTCAGTTGTTTTCTTTTGTCAGAAATTGTATTTCTGCAGTATATCATCAAAATGTTTAGCATTTCACTTCATAAAATTCATTATGTGCTGTTGCATGTTCACAGATGAATCTGAAGTGCATGGCTTGGTAGTGAAAATATTAATTTTGTGTTTAGAACTATTATTTTGTCAGAAGGAGTTGCTAATGTCATTCATCTTAGTAGGGCAATAATTCAGGGTTTGTTAACTACTCTAAGAACAGCAACATATTTGTAGCACAAATTACTTGCGGTCGTAACTAAGGATTTAGTCAGTCACACTGCAAGTTAAAACTAAAGGGTTTTAATATATTATGTTATGATGGGAAAACATTTTTTTGTAATTGACTGCTAAAGTGTCTCATTCCTTCTCTACCCAGAATAATAGACAGAAGTCTGTAGTGAGCTTTGGGGAGTTAAAGTTGGACCTAGGTCTAAAAACAGAAGCATTTAGAACAAAGAACGTTTTCTTTCCCTGTATTATTATTTTAACAGGCAAAAGGAATATGTCTCAGTTCAATTATGAAAAGGTGCATATTTACTTTTTATTTTCACAGCACATTTTGAAAAGAAAATGAGTGTATGCTGCATTTTGGCTGACTGTCTTGTAAAGATTCATTGCTTTCTGTAGTTGCATTTGTTTATGACATATACTCCAAGGGAAGCACACTAGAACAAAGGTTAGTGTTGCTCCCTCACAATGTTTGGTTCTCCACTTAAGTTCCTGTCTGTATCGCCTGCTGTGTGGAATCTTTATGTTGTACTTGCAGTTTATTGGTTTCTCCACATTTTTCTTTCACCCCAAGACATGCTGTAGGTATACTGGCAATCCACCAAACTGGACGTGCACGTACATTCAGTGTGTATATGTGTGTGTGTGTGTGTCTGTCTGTCGGTCTCTGTTTCCTGTCTAGAATTGGTTTCTCTGCTTTCTGCCCACTGAATGTTGGGATAGGCTCCAGCTCCCCCCCCCCTCGCATCCATGAGTCAAATCAAGTAGGTAATTGGAAAAAAATGAATACATGTGCTACTGTAAACTTGCACATTCCTCCCATATGTATTATTCTTTAAATTTGGCATTTGCAGGATATAGATGTGACTGAGGTCATATAACCCCTGGCTGCATTGACAGTTTTATCCTGATAATTAAAATAGTTTTTAGACAGGGATTTTGGATATAACAGAACAACAACAAGCTTCCGGAAAAACTGCTTTCTGTAACAATTGGTTTTATATTCCAGAGTTTGTTTTATATTTATAACCTTGCTGATCAGTTTTACTTCTTGAGAAGCAGTACAACAAATGTTGCACCATATCTAACCGGGATCCATACTATTGAGCGAACGGCCGTTTCACCGAAAGTGAAATGGCCGAGCACTCTTTCACAAAAGTGCTTTTCACCGAAAAAGCACTTTTGCGAAAGTGTGGTTAAGGAAGGGTGAAAATGTGGGGAGATGGCTGTTGTTGAGATTGTAGCACATTGGAGATAAGGGAATATTCCCTTTTCCCCACTGTAGTGTGATCTCAGAGTGAGAATATAAAAGTAGGGGAGGTGTGGGGGGTGCAGAGGGGCTTGCCCCCCTGCATAAACGTGAGTTCTGTTTGTTTTTTAGATTTTTTAAACACACTTTAGCGAAAGTGTTTTTTCGGTGAAAAGCACTTTCGCTAAAGTGTGTTCGGCCGATGTGGTTTCGCTCAATAGTACGAGATCCATCTAACCACCTCCATGTTAAGATGTAATATTTTTCTGCTTGTTAAATAATTGTATGAATAGCTACTTCCTGTATCTTACCAGACTTAAAGTGGATTGCAATACTCGTTTACAGTTCCTTAAAGTTATTCACCTGTAATTAAAAGTGAGCATGTTTCAACACTTCCTTATATTGGCTGGAGCTATAAAGGGATACTGGAGTAATAATTTCAAACCTTAGTAAGTTGTATGATAATGCATGATTGGTTAAGGCTTTTTTTCTCCTTAAATCAAATAAGGTCATTGTAGGTAGGCATTACCTAGTTCTACTGTCGGGATATCAGATATGTATAAAATAGCCCACAACACAAAAATAAGTTTCTGTTTTTAGCTGTTTTACTAATACCATTTCATAAGTATTTTTTCATTGCATTGCATTGAAAAGGCACTTTTATGAAGCGATGACTTACTCTCGTTTGCTGCATGAGCTCAGCGCAATTATTAAAAATAACTAATGTTTAGTATTTTTCTCTGGGTCCCTTTGACGCTGCCTAAGACTAACAGTTTAAATTTTTTTAAACACCTTTGTTAAATTATCACTTAAGACATAGGCAAACATACATTAAAAGAAAAAGAAAAGAAAACAAGTTATATTAACATTTTTCCATTTACATTAATTTTACATCATTCATCTTTTCATTTATTATAACTATCAGCCCAGTATCAAATTGCTGAATTCTTACCTTCCCTCAAACCTCACTCCTCCTCCCAAACATAAGTCTGCATGTATTGTTGCCACAGTTTCCACTTATTTCTCTGTAATTCTCTCCTTCCCTTTTCTAAAGATCCCTTTTCCAGTTCTTTAATCTATTTCATAATATTCAATAACTGAAATACTGTTGGTTTGATGTTGATTTCCTTTTTCTAGTTATTGCTTTTTTGGCAGCTAACAGAAATAAACTTGACATAGTCTTAGTATTTCTAGACAGTTTAGATCCTGTGTCCCAACTCAGAAGAATCACTTCCTTAGTTACAGCCATTTGCTCAACCAATATTTTTTACAGAGTACTCTGTGTGGAGATTTTAAAATGTGCAAACTCGTTACACTCCCAAAACATATGTTCCCAGTTACCTCTTTCTTCTCCATCATACCTCCAACATTTAAAAGTCCAACATTTCTTATCAGATGTGTATATCTTGTGTACCATGTAGTTTAACTGGCACAGGTATGATGATAACTTGTAGTTATTTTCTGATATTTATTTATTTATTTCAGTTTGATGACCGGGGAGGTCCACTGGGCTCAGGACCTTGTTTTCAGTGGAGGCCCGGGGAGAAAAGCTCCACATTACACAGTAAACATTAAAATACAACAGAAAAAAATTAAGATTCAAAGATACAGACACATTAAGATACAACAGATAATATTAAGGTTTATGGATGCAGGTAAACTGTAATACAGAGACATTATGAGGTACAGTGGTTACATTACATGTGAGTCGTATATTGACATGGTTGGTTCAAAGTTTACATAGAATCTGAGTCTTGTTATGGCAGAATGGTAGAACAAGCATAAATGTTAGGGAGGGGGAAAAAGGGAAAGCAAACTATTTACAATATTTACATATATATACACAAGACAACAGTAAAGAATAAGTAAAATCCATGGAGCAAAGTTGTTGGAAATAGGAGTAGTATGGAAATACAGTTAGTGTAGAGAGAGTAGAAGGCTCAGTGGGGAAAGTGCAATTGCACTTCCAATTAGAAAACAAGTAGGAATGGAGTTGGGTTTTGAAGTTGTCAGGGTTTTCTGTCATTCGTAATGAAGGAGGGAGAGAATTCCATTTTTTGACTAAGGAAAAGGACAGGAGGTGTTGTCCGACAGGTCGCTTTGGTGTGTGGACAGTGATTAGGTTTAGGTGAGCAGATCTAAGTGGCCTGTTAGGGATGTATGGTTGTAAGATGTTGGATAGTGCAGGACATTTAGAGGGGTTAAATAATAGCCTATGGACAGTAGTAAGTTGGAGGTAGTCTAGAAGCTTGGGAGGTTCTAGCCAGTTTAGTGAGTGGAGGGCAGAGCAATGGTGGGAGGAGTCTTTGGCTTTGATGGCGAATTTTGAAATTTTATTATAACAACTTTCCATTTTGGAGGAGATGGAGGCAGATAAGTTAGTAGAGGGGTACCATACATTTGTGAGGGAAAAAGATAGGTAGTGGCGAGGGTTTGTCTAGTAGAAGGGGAGAGATAGTGGATGTTTCTGTATAGCAGGCCAAGTTTTTGATGTGTTTTCTTGATGTTTAGTTGAATATGGGCATCAAATTTTAGGTTTTCATCTATAGTGACCCCAAGTAGTTTCGCATAGGGAACAATTTCTATGGTTGAATTGCTATGGCTTCTAATTTGGAAAGAGTTTTTGTCAAGAGGGATGGATTTTGAGGGGGGGGGTAGTATTTTGGATTTGTTGGCGTTTAGAGATAGGTGATTTTGGAGCATCCAGTTCTCAGTATTGGAGAAAGCAGTTTGAGTGTATGATAGAAATTCTGGGAGGTTGGTGGCACAGCAGATTAAAGTGGAGTCGGCGTATTGTACGATTTTAGTATTTGGGATGGCAGAGTGGAAATCATTGATAAAGATGTTAAATAGCATAGGGCCAAGAATGGAACCTTGGGGAACTCCAGTGGGGGTAGGAAGAAAGTTTGAATTGCCTTTCCTCCATTTTACAGCTTGAGATATATCGTATAGGTAATTTGAGAACCAGAATAAGGTATTGTGTGAGAGGTTGAGGTTAGCAAGGTGGCTAAGGAGATGAGTATGGGAGACCGTATTGAAAGCCTTGGAGAGATCTAGTAGAACTATTGAAACTATTTTTCCAGTGTCGCGGGCATGGTTGGCTATATCTAGGAATGAGAGAAAGGCAGTTATAGTGCTATGGCCAAGACAGAAGCCATGTTGGGTTTGAGAGATGAGGTGTTTTTTGGTAAGGAAGAGCATTAGCTGGATGTAAATGCATTTTTCCAATATTTTTGATATTGGGGAAAGGATGGCTATGGGGCAAAAGTTTGAGGTATTATTATTTATGCCACCTTTGTGGAGACGAAGTATAAAGGCAGCACGCCACAGCTTGGGGACATAACATTCCTGTATGGATCTGTTGATTAGGATGCTAATGGGCAATTCCGTCTGCAGCAATTTGTAAGAATTTAGATGAAATGATGTTATCTGGGGCATTAGAGCATGGTTTTAGTTTGCTGAGAAGTTTTTTTATATATGAGGTAGAGACTGGTTTAAGTTCAAAGGTGGGGAGGGTTGGGTTTAGAGGCTGGGGTAGAGTGACTGAACTGTGTGGATGGGTTAATTGGGAAGGTCTTATTTAGTTCAGCTATAGAGTTAGTAAAGAAGGAGTTGAAAAGAGTAGCAATTTCTGGATCAGACCTGATAGTGTCAGGGCAAGGGTTATTTTTGGTGCCTGGGTTGAGAAGTGAATTAATGGACTTCCAGAATTGTTTATTGTTTTTGGAGTGGTTGGCTTGGAGTGTCATATAGTAGGATTGTTTGTCTTTGAATATATATTAGTAAGGCTGCGGCGTTGCTTATATCGAACAAGGGTCTGTGGTTGTTTATTGTGCTAAGAAAGTTTCCAGCATTTATCTCTCTGTTGTATAAGTTTTTTGGTTTCCCTAGTTAACCATGGGGCGGAGTTGGATTTGACTCTTATAGTTCATGGTGGAGCTTGGGAATTAAGTACATTTAGGAAAGTAGAGTTAAAGAATTCGATGGCACTGTCAAGTGGTAGAGTTTTTAGATTGTTCCAGTTAGTTTGAGGGTGTTAGAGAAAGTTATAGGGTTGAAGTTTGTTAGGTTATGTGTATGTAGGTATTGGTGCTGGAGAGGGGGAGACTGGGTTGCTCGGTGGATGAAGGCAGGCAGGTGGTCACTAAAAGAGTTAGGAAGGATGTCTGAGTCTAAGATGTTGTTAGGGTGGGTAGCTAGGATCCAGTCCAGTGTAGATCCTGGAGGATTGATTTTGTTAGGTCTAGTGATAGAGTTAGTAAATTGAGTAAAGTTGAATAGATTGACAGATATGGCTGGGCTTAGATTGTTAATTTTGTTCCAGTCTATATTAACATCTCCTAGAATGTACGTCTCTAGGTTAATGTTAGTTGAGGCCCATTGGAGGATTTCTTCTAGTGTGGTAGTGTTGTTACCTGGGGGAATATAAAGGGTTATGATGCAGATACTTTTGTGAATATTCATTTGTAGCAGAACTAGTACTGGGGAATGGGGTTTAGGTATGGAATAATGGGGAGTAGATTAGAGAACATCAAGGCTACTCCTCCACCTTTTCTGTTTAAGCGGTCATATTGAAGGGCTTGAAAGCCGGGGGGGGGGGTAGGATTTCTGAGTCAGAGATAGTAGGTTTTAGCCAAGTCTCAGAGATGGCTACAATGATCAGGTAGGTTCTGGTGAAGCTAGGCATGGAAGATGGTTGCTTTATTTCTTAGACTCTGGGCATTAAGAGTAACCATTTTTAGGCTTTTGAGGTTGGTGGTATTGATAGTTCTTGGAGGGATGAGCTTGTTAGTAGTACTAGGTCCAGGGTTTGGGTGTATATCACCTGATAGAAATAGGTGGATGAAGAAGGGAGCTAGTAGGAGATTTAGTTTGCCTTTTGACTGTTGGGGAGAATAGATTAGAGCTTTATGGAAGATATATTTTGTTGAGGTAAGTAAGATCTTTGGTTTAAAGTAATGGAGAAGGTTTGGGCTCTACTAGTGAGGATGATATGGTATGGAAGTGAGTTGTGGGAATGAAAAGTGGGATGGGAGTGGAGAGGTGGGACAAAAAAGACGGGGGAAGAGGAGTGGAGGTATAGGAGGTAGTATGGTACAATGGAATTAGAATTAAGAGGGTGATTAAGAGGATTTGTAGGATTTGTAGGAATGGAAAATGCATAGTGTAATGGATTAAGTATGTAAGATAGAGAAGTATGGGAGATATAGTATAGGTAGGGTAAAAGAGAGAGAAAGATAAAGGGGGTGTAGGGTGTGGTATAGTGAGTGTGGGGAGTGACCTTTAATTGATGGGAGAAGAGGAGGTGTGTGTGTGTGGGGAGTGGCCTTTAATTGATGGAAGGAGAAGAGGAGGGGTAGAGTGAGGAGGCCAGTAATTGGAGTGGTGGAGAATGGGAAGAGTCTACTGGAAGGGATAAAAGTGTGAGTAGTAGGGGTGGGTGGGATTTGGGGGTAGGGTAGGGGAGCGGAGTGAGCCCGAAGGGCGAACGGAGCAGGTAGAGGCAAGTGAGTGAAACAGCTCAGGATGAACAATCAGTGGATTGCTGATTGCTCAGGTAAGTGAAAGTGCGGATGAGTAGAGAATGATAAAAAGTAGAGTGGTAATGTTCAGAGGAGGAAAGTGGTGTTTACAGAAGAGCAAGACATATGGGAAAGAAATATAGGAGCAAGGTATAGGCAGCAGAATGTAATAGAAGTAAATTATATGATAGCAGGATAGACTAATGGACTGGACTGGATAAGGGTGCCACCTAGTGGACAGGGAATGTTATTACAGCAGAAGTAAACGTCTGGGAAAGGCTAGTCAAGGACTAGATACTAACTATGAATCAGCTAAAGGAGGCAGCAATAGAGGGACTAAGGGTCTGTAATCTAAATACTGGATACAGAGGAGGGTATGGCTGCTGGCAGTCCTGGCTGGAAGCTAACAATTGCAAGCAGCAAGACATATACAATACTAAATGTCAGCTTTTCTGCCAGTATTAGGAGAACACATACTTTCTTTCTTCCTTTCTTGGAAGAGCACAGGGATAAGACAGCAGGTGATAGGTGGAAAGGGTCCTTAGATTCCAGATAGTCAAATTCTTAACTTCAAGTGGAAGGAAGGCAAGCTGGAGAGCTGGGAATAATTAGGGAGCAAGACAAAAAACAGTGGAGAGAAAAAGAAAACAAATGTCCTTATTAAGTTAGTACAAGCAGTATAACTAAGCATATTCTCAAAATACAGCATTAATGCACTCATCCAACAATGCTGGATATAGTTCAGGAAAAGGTAAAAATCAAATCAGCATTAGTACAGTCATTCAACAAAGCAAGAAGCCATGGGAAAACTTACAAGCTAGGTAGACCTGTATATTGCTTTGGTACATTTACAAATTCAATACACCGCTTAAGATCTCACAAGATAAAACAGACTCAGGTACACAGTGCTTTAGGGTATATAAGCAGAAAAACAAAAATAGCACTTGTGTTGTAAACTAAACACAGACATTGCAGATGCCCTAATGCTTAGTGCATTTGATATATTCAAGACTTTTAAATAATGGCTGTGCTCTACATGCAGTATAATGCAGTACAAAGAAGAACTAACACATGCTTTCTAATGAGGTAGGGATTTGTGCTGGCATATAAGTATTGAATTAGGTTGCATCAGTTGAGAAGCATATAAATGTGTTGTCACAGTCATATCTATTTGGCGTTTATGCTGCTGTTGGTCACAAGCAGTCGCTATATATAGTACTTTCCTGAGTAAAGATACATATTAAAGCATCAAGTTATACCAGAAGCGCCGTATTTTGTAAAGGAGTGAAATCATCAAGACATATACCACAAGCGCTTATTATTTCTAAAGGTTCCGCTCATAGAGTGACCGCAAACGTTGATATTTTATTACAAATCTTTGAAAGCTGGTTCCTCTAACTTTCTTAGTTCTGAGTGATAGCTCATTTTCCCCCAGTAATCCTTTTCTCATTTTTCCATTTTTCCCCAGCTCTTTGCAGGTTAGAATGTTCTCATTTTTTAGGCATTTTCTGTTTCTCTTCCTGTGACCTGTTCCTCCTTTTTCCTATTATATTTTCTGCAGTAATGATTTTCTCCCCATTGAGGAATGTTGTCACTGGGTGGACATCAGTATAGTACAGTGCAGAATCGATTATCTGAACTAATTGAGACCTAGGATAGTTCGGATAATCAAACTGTTTGGATAATCGAACTGGATTAAAAACTTCTAAAAATGTTGCGCAGTGCCAACATTATTAAACGTGTGCAGAAAAATAAATAAATTGTACCTAAAGCACAGAGTTTGAGCCCTAGCAAAATAACACTAACCACCATTATCTCTAAGCAGCAGTGAACATTAAATTCCGCATGGTAGGAAAGATGCATGCACAGACACAACAACGCACGTACAGACACAACTCTTAGGAAGGCTGCATTGAGATAATTGACGTTTTGGATAACTGAAGGTCGGATAATCGACTCTCTACAGTATCCAAGATGTCATACACCAATCATTACCCCTTGCCCAATCTTATATCATGGCTTGAAGTGCTGCTGTTGACTAAGATCCCATGATACATGCACATAGCTCAGTGCGAAACTAACAAGTTTGATTAACATTCCTAATTCCTCTAACAGCCTCAGAAAACAAGCTGCTGATTGGCTTGTTTAACCAACAAGTCTTTGTGATTTCTAGGTGGTCTAATATTAATGAAGGCTTCAAAATGAAGGACTGATTGAACTGTCTCATGACTAGTCCAAGCTATTTCTTTTTACTTTAGTGTAAAGTTCTAAAAAAACAAAATTGATTTCAAGAAGTTGCTTTTGCTTGCAATTTGCTTACTTATTTCACAACCTTCAATATACCTTATATTTCATTTCTTTCTATTTTTTGTGATGTGTTATTATAAACAAATATTTCATTTTAGGATTTTTTTTATGCTTTTAACACACCAGTACTAGGATCTGCTCTAGGACTGGTGTGATCTCTCTGATCTCTGGAGTGAATCCAAACAAAATCCAAGGCATTCTTTGAAATCTACAGAAAAATAAATATTTTTATTCACTGTACTGCACTTTTAAACTGTATTACTGAATTGCTGCCTACTTTTACCTGTGTTTAGCAGTTTTAACCTTTTTGCTGTTTCACTGTTTCAGCTGTTTGAGACTGTTTTGACTGCATTTTGCATTTTCTAGTACTTGTGTATTTTATAGCATATGCTAGATTCAGATTTGCTGAATCTAGACTGGCAATATCTGAGCACTAAAACCAGCCATCGTACATTGAGAGGGCCCCCTACACATTTGTGGCAGAAGAGTGTAGCAAAGGACCCGTCTGAGTTGGAGATTGTTGGAATAAGGCTCGGTACTGAGCATTTCCATTGACCAGCTTCTTTGAAAATTGCTTAACTTAGCTTTTATTTAGGCAGCACGTTTGCAAGGGCCTGTGCTCAGTTTACAGGAGCTACTGTAGGATTGGTGTGTTCTCTATAATTTCTGGAGTGATCCCAAACAAAATCCAAGGAATCCTTTGAAATCTACAGAAAAATAAGTATTTTTATTCACTGAACTGCACTTTTTCAACTGTGTTACTGAATTGCTGCCTACTTTTAACTGTTTTGCTGTTTCACTGTTTCAACTGTTTGCTGTTTGCAACTGTTTTTCCTGCACTTTGTATTTTCTAATACTTGTCATATTTTGTAGCATAGGCTAGATTCAAATTTGCTGAATCTAGACTGTTTGGCATTGTCTGAGCACTAAATCCAGCCATCTTGCATTGAGGGCAGACTGTACCCTTGTGGCAGAAGAGTGTAACAAAGGACCCGTCTGAGTTGAGATTGTTCAAATAAGGCTTAGTGTTGAGCATTTCCATTGGCCAGTTTATTTGAAAATTGCTTAACTTGTTTTAAAAAAAAAGGGTTCTCGCAGTTGCTACATAAGCTATGTATTTGCGTGGGTTTGTGCCAGTTTTAACACAGCTTCACAGAGTTTGGCGACCAGCCACCTGTCTACTATCTTCATCTGAGTAATCCGAGGTAGCTGTTTGCACATAGTGCATCTTCGTGCAGCACCATGCAGTGGAGGTAACCATTGGTGGTTATAGACGCAAAGGCTAAAGTAGATTTTTTTTCCTTAGAAGCTGCCCATGCTCCAACTGAGGAGTCCCTTAAATTGTGCTTAGCTGCTCTGAGAGCACGTCAGCTGGTCTTTCTACAGCATTTGCCACTTTAACTGAAATCTCCTAATCCCTAATAGTCTTGTACCCCTTGAGAGCCCCAATAGTAAAGATCCAGCATTAAGCCCCCAATTAAACCACATCTTTCTGCATTAAAGTAAGCAGATTTACACCTACTATTATGGATGGTCAGTTCTCCTCTATTTCTCCTGCTAGCCTGATTGACATGGATATCCTGAGACAGTGTAGCAATTGCCTCATTTACACTGACAACCCACTACTCCTAAACCACTCAAGCTCAACTTTTGAGGGATGCATATACACTAAGAATTTGGTATCCTTGATCTCTCATTCACAAAACAATGAGACTGAACAGGTTGTCAGCCCACATACTACACCCCCTGCAGAATCCATGCTCTCAACACATAAACCATCATACTCAGAGGTGCTCACCAGAAATTTACCTAAACACCAGAGACCTCTGAAACCCAAACATGCTACACCTAATGTAGTATCTATAGCACTCAATACACACAAAACCACAAGCACAAGTGTCTCACCAAACATGCTCCCAAGGCAAACCACATCTAAATGAAATTTTGTGGCCATAGACGACTATATTGAGAAACACAGATGTCCCACTTGCAGGCTGGACAAGGAGAAGGTTGCGGTCAGCTGTCTGTCATGTGCTAGGATCCACCAGATCAAACATGCCCTCATGTCTGTTCACAGCAAGTACCGTTATGACTCTGTCATAGTTCATGTTTGTGTGAATGACTTGAGCTGTACCTCACTGGACTATATGAAGAGAGACATGACTGAGCTCTCTGAATACGTGTCTCAGGCAGGTATGTCCCTATCCTTGAGCAGCATACTACCTACACCTAAGATGATACCACACTATAAACAAAAAAAATGATTGACTTCAACAATTGGCTTAGTTTCTGGTGTCATTCTAAGTGGATCCAGTATCTGTCAGCCTTGGATGACATATTAGATAGACCACCCTGCTTTTACACAGATGGTCTTCATCTGTCCCCTCTGGGATTTTGGTTACTGGCTAAGACTCTTGTCTCCCCCGTAGTGCCTTTTTAGGCAGTGTCACAACAGCAGCAGTTCCTGATGTAAAAATAACTTCAGAAAGCAATTTTAAGGTTATGCTGCTAAACAGTAAGTGTCTGAACCTAAAACTGCATTCCTATCTGTGAAAGTGCTAGAACTAAAGAAGGTGGAGTATCAATATTCATCAAAGATGAATACACCTCTAGAGAGGTTAAACAAAACAATTCCCTTGAACTAATCCAGGTCCAGTTGGCTGTAGATAAGACCCCTCTCCAAGTTATTGCCAGTTATAGAACCCCCTCCATGAACCAGAATACCCACATTGCATACTTGCATCTACTTGAATTGCTCAAGATACAACCAAACAACCTGGTTTTAGGTGACTATAACTACCCATCTATAGACTAGGTAAATTATACGTGTACTAACACATTTGCCCAAAGATTCTTGGACTTCATAAACTCCAATGCCCTGGACCAGTTTTTTGACACCCCCCACAAGGGGCCCAGACATTCTAGATCTGGTGCTCACTAACATGGGTGATCATTGCACCACTCCATGTGTGCTGCCCTCCCTAGTGAAGTTTGATCATAAATCATTCTCATTAGAAGTAACAATAACATCTGAACCCCCATTAGCAGCATCTAGACTAAAAAACTTCTCCAAAGCCAATTATAACCTAATATGGGATGGCATTAAAAGCTTCACAGCCCCTGCCCTCACTGATGGCATGGACACCTATACTGGGATTTACACCAGTGCCTTATATAAGCATCTATATAAATGTATTGACTCAGCAATACCTGAAGGATCAAAACAAGATCCTCAAGAAAGAGCAAACCTACCTGGTTAGACATCTGCCATTAACAGGTTATACAATAAAAGAAAGAAATTGTTGCCCAAGAACAGGAAAGAATGGTCTCTGAATTGGAAGCATTCCCTCTTCAGCTTAAATGAGCAAATAAGACACCTTGTAAGGTATTCTAACACTAACTATGAATCCAAATTAGCCTCCTTTACTAAGGATAACTATAAGGCCTTCTTTAGCTACATCAAGAACCCTTAAAGGAAAAACCCAGATCAGAAACAGAACTGGTTGTTAATGCACTCATATACTGAACCGCATAAATAGCCAACCTGCTAGTTGACAGGTTCACTGGAAACTTCTCCCCCCATCCTGCTACATATCCCCCAAAGCATCCCTACCACCTGCCCTTCACCTAGTATCTCCAAGGAGCAGGTCGTAAACACTCTCTCCAAAGCCAAAAGCACAGCCTGTATGAGACCTGATAATATCCCAGGCCATGTTCTAAATGGATTAAAACAAGAGCTAACTGCACTGCTGAGTACTCTTTTTAACCACAGTCTAAGCACTGGTTTTGTACTTGCTGAATGGAAAACAGCAACCTTCATCCAGTTACATAAAGCAGGTGCCTCCACAGACCTTGGGAACTATAGACCCATAAGTCTGACCAAACCTGCAAGGCTATGGAAAGAATAATCATGGACCTTATCAACAAAGATATAGGAGACCTCCAAACACTCAACCCAACCCAGTTTGGCTTTGTTAAAGGAAGATCCTGCCTCTTGAACTTGGTGGACTTCTTTGAGACAGTCACCAAAGCCACGAACAAAAGCAAATCCATGCATGCAGCCTACCTGGACCTGGTCAAGGCCTTTGACACTATTCTGCAGTCAGGCATCATTGATAAACTCATCCAGCTGGAGATCAACCTGCATATTGTCAGGTGGGCTGCAAATTTGCTCAACAATAGAACGCACACAGTAAAAATAGGTGGCTCTTCCTCCACCAGCAGACCTGTAACCAGTGGAGTTCCACAGGGATCTTTGCTGGGTCTCTCTTGTTTGAAATCTACTTCTCAGATGTACAGGCTAAAACAAAAGGCCTATGGCTGACAACGTTTGCTGATGATTGCAAACTGGGTGCAGTCATAGAGTCTCCAGACAATGTCAACATCCTACAACAGGAGCTTATACAGACAAATGACTGGTGCCAAAATCATGGGCTAAACTCAATGCAAAAAGATGCATTATCATTCCCTTTAGCAATGGCAATGTCCCTGCATATTACCACATTAATAACAACACCCTAAGCATGCAATCACTGTTGAGAGATTTAAGCACATAGGTTGACAGAAACCTTTACTTTGACCACCATGTCTCCGCAGTGGTAAGAAAGGCTTTTTACATTGCCCTCCTCATAAGTAAGGGCATTGCATCGAGAACAAAGGTGGTTATAACCCCCATGTACTCCTCACTCATCAGGCCAATAATAGAGTACAGTGCTACCTTTCGTATCTTTATCTGGGAAGGGAAGACGTCAAGAGTCAAGTGGGATAAGCTGATTCTTCCAGTAGAACAGGGTGGATTGTAATTACCCAATTTGACAGAGTATTTCAAAGCTACACAGTTAAGACTCCTTACATAACACAAGCAGAAAACTATAATTCAAAGTAGAAAGGGATGAGGATGACATGGGGAGAAGCTCAAGAAATAAGGAGAGATTGGAATTTTGAATGCAGGCCTTTATGGAGAATAACAATACTCATACAGAATATTATATCCATAAAATAGCAAAAAGTATTCTAAGAACTAAACCAACACGGGAACGGAAAAAGGAGATTCTGATGATAGGGAGGAATGCAATTAGGTATACAGACACTATGCAAAAGGGGGCTGGAATATATTGGAGAAAACTGGCAAAAGAACCAAGGTATTGGGAGCAAATAAGACAGGGAAAGAGGGTAGAATGGGAAGATGCAATGAATATATTTGGACTGCAGGTTAAAGATTGCCTTCCCTATCAGGGATTGATATCTGAGTATAGGCAAAGAGAAAAAAATAGGAGGGTCCTAAATGAAAGAGCAGCCGTGGTAGAGTTTTTAATAGAATCTAGAACAGAAGCTGACATTAAAAAAGGAATAATTAGTACAGCATATAAAATATTGCATGATGACTATAAGAATCAATCAGCAGAGGATAGAAAGGATTGGGAAGAGAGATTGGATAAGCTATTCATAAAGAAACAGAGGGAGGATATATGTATGTCTCCCCAATATGCAACAAAATCTAGAAGATTTAGGATTTTTGCCTGGAATGTTTACATGCATATTTTTATACCCCACGTAAACTCCAGAGAATTTTTCCTCAGGCTGACAGCAAATGTTGGAGTTGTGAAGGGAAAGAAAGAGATAACTGGGAACATATTTTTAGGAGTGCGGTGAGTTGGTGGATTTTAAGGATTTCATTTGGGATGCACTGTCTGAGATGCTGGGTGAGTGAGCTATGATACAGAATCAGAACTGCCTAGGCATGGTAAGGCCGTGCTGTATCTAATAATGGTGGCTGCCAAAAAAAACAATTACTAGAAAGTAGAAATCAAAATCTAAACCAACTATACTGGAATTAGTGAATATAATAACAGAGATAAAACAACTGGAACTGAGATCTTTGGAAAAGTGTAGGAGCAAACTACGTAGGACAAAATGGGAGATGTGGAAACAATACATACAATGGAGGAATGAGGTTTAAAAGCAGGCAGGACTTAATGAGCTATGTAATGTTTGAGTGAGATAGATTGGGTAAATTATAAGTGATATATAATGTTTGTAACTGGGAGTGTGTCTGTATGGTTTGTAATGTAAAATGCTTGCAACTAGGATTATGTCTGTGTGGTTTGTTTTCATTTTTATAAATGTATGATTGCCTATGTAGTAAGTGATGGTTTAATAAAGATGTTTCTTGTTTTAAAAAAAAAAAAGGCAGGAATTGAATAATTTATGTAATGTTTGTTAGGTTATATGATATATGTGAAGTATACAGTTTATGTTAATATAATTTGATTACTTTTATATGAATGTAAATTTGCCGATGTCACAACTGATAATTCAATAAAGGTGTCTGAAAAAAAATGCTACCTTTTTAATGTACCTTACCAGGCACCTGCAGCACCTGGAAAGACCTCAGAGGTTTCTTAGAAAGAAAATTCAGGGTCTTCAGCATATGTCATATGTTGATGGACTGAAATCACTGTCACTATACTCTGTGTCTTACAGACTATTCAGAGGTGACCTCTGCCTTGCGTATAAAGCAATCTCAGGTCTTGTTCTAATGGAAATGCTTTACATTCATAAATCAAATGGCATAAGATGTACTCGCTCTAGGGGAACTCAACCTAGTATGTGACATCAATAGGAATTGCTGGAGAGACAAATATGTCTCACAGAGGTTACCTCTCTTCTGGAACAAACTTCCAAATCAGGTGAAGCAGAGCCCCTCACTGACCCTATTTAAGCATAATTTGGATGATTAGATGGGAAACCACAAATTCACCCCAGTAGTTTCGCCTGTGTCTCTCTTGGACAGGGGCAGTAGTTGTTGACTTAGTTCCGCTCAATAGCTTGATATTCTTGGGAACAGGGATTGTGCTTGGCAGGACCCTAGGGCCATTAGCCTAGTAACCACCTGTGATCCTATGAATGAATTCATAAACCAGCCTCGTGGGACATTATTGTGGCTCTTTTATGAGTCTGTGCCTCCTGAGAGTTCATTCATGGAAATTACATTTCATAACAGAAAATAAGACTTATAAGATACTATAAGTAAGTTGAAGACTTCTAAAATAATGTGTAGCATTTCCCTAAAGGCCTTTGTCCAAAAAGGAAAAAAAATATATATATATATAATATATAAAGTGTAGAGAATATGTGCAGAAGGGCAAGACAGGCAATCCAGACATATCAGTATGAATAGTGTAGTCTTAAACAAATGCCCTGTGTGCCTCTATGCTGACCTATCACTCCCCATTAAAGATCTAGCTTCAAAAAATGTTTTAAAAATTAGAACATCATCTAAAAGCCTGTACTTGGAGCCTGAACATTAATTTCATAAATTCAGTTGACAAAACACCCACTTGTTGCTGCTGAACCGTTTAAGACTTGATTTGGCTCTGGAAATTTGTTCTTCATATAGAGATGCACTGATGATTCGTGAGTGGTGTATAACATGAGACACACATTAGTTAAGAATAAATTAAGATAAAAATGAAAGAGTTAGAGTCACATTCTGAATGAAACAAACTGATTCCCACTGAACCATGTGTGGTTCTGTTGTTTACTGGAATCAGGACTTGAATTCAAAAGATTTTTTAGTCATTTAATTTTAGGGGTGGCTTGTTGCGTAAATGGTTCTGAATGCTATGAAATTGCTCATCCATTAAAGTGGCCCCTGCGCTGCTGAACATAAAGAAATGTTCAAGTTACATAGTTTATCCTCTAATATTACTAATAAACAGGAGTCTATAGGAAGAGGTCTGTATTACAATATGGAAGCAGTCAAAATTACAGTTGTGTTCAAAGGTGGAACCAAAGAAAGTGAAAACGTAGACCAGGACCATCTTAAACCTACTATCAGCAATCATGGAATGAGTTATTCACATCCAACTAGCTGAATATGTAGCAGCCAGTTGTTATACTAGTCTCAGAACTGTGGTCCTATTTCTGGACTTCTCAGAGACATTTGGTGTTGCTAGTAGCTCTGTTACTTCAAAGACTTCAAGCTTTAGGATGCAGCAACTTTACAGTGCCATGCCTGAGTTTAAGCAGATAAAAAAATCTGGAGGAAGTAAGAGAAAATCAACTAGGAAAAGAAGAAGAAAAAAATGTGGTGGAGCAGAGCCTTGCAGATGTTCAGCAAAAACAGGTCAGGTTTCAACCTCCATACAAGAGATGGCTTCCATAATTTTAGAGGGGAAAAAATAAATCAAATGCTTTCAGATGTGTTTAAAATTAGTGGGATACTGGAGACATACATCCAGTCAAATGACAAAAGGCTGGAAAACTTTTCAGATGAGCTGATAAGACTGTAGAAATCAGAGGTTGAAATGAAGGAAAGACTTGGCTGAATATGAAGCTTCTCAAGCAGAACTGTTTAAAAAATAGTAGAGCTAGAAGCCAAAGTACCCAGAGAAAAACTAAGATTTTCTGCTCTGCCAGAGAAACTGAAGGAACAGATTGCATTAATCTAATGAAAGTACAAATAAGCAACTGGGCTGTTATTCCACAGCAGGATCTGTGAATAGAAAGGGCACAGGGTGTTTATTCTCCAAATTTTCCATGAGAAAGAAATGAAGACCTAAAGTAGTAAGGATGCAAAGGGTGCAAACATGTGGCAAAGGGTAAAATATTTTCAACTGGGGACATCAGAGTGCTCATGGGAAATGATTATTTACTGTACATCAGGCAGAAAAGAAGCAAGTTTATCTTTACCATAAGAGAATTTTAAGAGGTAGGGGTTACATTCAAGTTGCTGCTTTATCCAGCTGTCTTCAGAATATTTTTTTTCAGTAGGAGCAAAGATATTCTTGAATGCAAAACAGATGGAGGAGGAAATAAAAAAAAAGTTTATCCAGTTAAAAGTGAGCCAGGTTGTTAAAAGAATTCTGTTTCTCATTCCTCTGAGATTGATAATGGCACAGTCCATAGACAGAACGTGCCAGTAAAATCTTTTACAATGAGGTGCTTAAAATTAGTACTTGAGTGACTAGTGCCTTCATGAAAATAAATGAAGGCTGTTAAACTGAAGAGAATACAAGCAGATGCATTCCTACTAGTAACAACCACCTCAGTATGAATCATAATGCAAAATGTAATCATTTAATGATGATGAGTGTCTATTGAAACAAAAAAGTCTGGGAAATTAAAATATGGGTCTAAACAGAGACAAGATGCAGCAGTTATATACACGTTCAGCATGCCATACACTAATATATGCATGTACTTTGCGAGTTGGAAACATATATTCAAATAAGCGGTCATCTTATTCAGTTATCTGTGTCACAGCATCTTATCAAAATGACTGTCTAATCAGTCATATCATGGAATGTGAATGGTATTGTAGGTACAGACAAGAAGCAAAGTATATAAAATTATATTAAGAAGTGTGAGGAACAAACAGCAGTGTTACGGGAGACACACTTAGAAATGAGTATGTGAATTTGGCACAAATAAAGAATTTCTAGTCCTGAATGGCTATTCAGCAGTCTCTCAGGGACAAAGGAAAAGATGGATAATAATACTGAGTGCAAGAGGGACTTCAGTAGTGATAGAAGAGAAGACAAAAAAAAAAAACAAGGGTAGATTTTTGACAAAAAGGGTTATTGGCAAAGAAGGAGGGTTATGATGGTATGCATTTATATTCCTCTAAAACTACTCTTAAGGATCTTAAGAGCATTATAGGAAAGGTAATTAGCTTCATGCAGGAAATATTATTCATATGTGAGGAATGGAACTTGATGTGTAATAGTGAAGAATGTACCAGGGGGACCTAAAAGGGAACATATAACAAAATAGGGTAGATTTCTGAAGAAATATATCAGAATATTTGGAGTAGAAGATGTAAAATTACTAGCAGGAATTCTGACAGAATTTACATATTATTTTTTAGGGTACAATAACTGGGCTAGATTGGACAAAACTATTTCAGAAGAGCATAGATATTTTAATTGACAATTTCAAAACATTTCCTGTAGCATTTTAGGCCATGCACTAATGAAGACTATTATAAAGATGCAGGGTAATCAAGTTAAAATGAAACATTGGCGCTTTTTTACTTACCTGTTAAAAAGAGAGGATGTTTTAGGAATGAGTAATGAAGACGATTCACAAGTTGGTAGGGATTCTTCAGATGTCTTCAGAAGAAATAGCTGAGGAGTGGGCAAAAATGAATTTTAAAAATAGTGTAAGTGTGAGGGAGAGGGAGAGTTGGAAAAGTAATATGAATTGTTTAGAGAAATTATCAAAAGTTGAAGTATTTCAGGTGAAGGAGACTCTTCAAGAAGAAGAAGCACAATTGTTGAATGCTAAAGGAAACATTAGGGAGCATTTGGATAAAATATATTAGTCTAGAAAGATAACTGTTAAGCAAAGATTTTTTAATAACCCCAGATCACAAAAACTGTTAGCACAGTGACTTGTGCAACAGAAAATAGAAAGGGATGTTGCCAACTAAGTGAGTTTATAACCAGAAAAAGAATGAGAGACCCTTTAGCTGTAATAGAGATATTTTGGAAAGTGTACAAAAATCTGTAACATTTTGAGAGAGTTTTAAGTTTATTCGGGATGTTAAATAAATGAGGATAAAATAATGGCTATTGCAGTAAGTTATATGTACCCACACATGAATTGGTTCAGCAATACCCATATTTGTGGGGACGTGATAAGATGAAGTATTTTGGTGTTTGGATTAAAAATAATTCTATTGTGGCAGCTAAGGGTATACAGGAAGAGACTAAATAAAAGATCATCCAAAAATTGAGAATTTGGAAGCTCTTGATGATGGATATGGATAGTAAGTTGCAAGCAATGAAATATTTTAGGTCCCTTTAGTATAATATACAGTTAAGGTATATTTTTATCAACCAGATGAGAAAACTGTGGGCTATGATTATAAAGAATTGAAATTGTTTGGAAGGAAAAGAGGTCAAGAGTTAAGTGTGATAAATTGTTTGTCTCCAGTGAACAAGATAGTTTAGGACTACTAGAGTTGAAGGGATACTTTAGAGCTACACAGTTAAGGGTTGTATAGATAACACAAGCCGAAGACTACAAATCAAGATGGAAAGAAATGATGTGGAAATGGCAGAAACTTCACAAAATAATGCGTGAGTAGGATTGCAGGCTTGCAGTATTTGCAGACGATTTTAATTTAATTGTCTGACCTTGATGTCCAGAAGCGCCTCTTTCTCTGAAGCCTCTAAAGATTGGAAAGTATTTAAGCAGCTTTACCACTTTATATATTGTTGCTCCCAAGAACTAGTGGTATGCATTTAGCTTATTATGAAGTGCATAAAAGATATTCTGAAATTGACAGTCTGTATTTCAGTGGAAGACAGTTATACAATAGTGTTATTGGGAGAGGTACCACTTTGTTGTCAGCATGCCTCAGTTATGCTGGAACCTAGACAATCTAAATAAACTGAAATATTGACAGCTCAACAGAGGAATTAAAAGGGGTATTAGATGATTTACCAAAAGAGAAATTGCCTTGTCTTGATGGGTGGGGAGGTGTGTGAGAATAATACATTACTATTAATAAGGTATTGAACATGCAAGCTGTCTCCTCTTTCTACAAGAAGGCTGTGATATCTGCCATACCAGGTTAAAGCAAGAATACATTAGTGACAAGTTCATATAGGCTTATCAGTTTTAAATCAAGACTATTAAATTATGATATCACTGCTGGTGCACAGGCTTGCTCCAGCACATAACAAACAAATCTGTCTTTATCAGTGTGAGTTTGCCTCAGCTGCTCAGACATTTGATAATGTTAAAAAGATGTTACTGGGTTGGGCATTGCTGATGATCCACCTGAATGCTGAGTAAGCATTTGACAGTTAGCTGGGAGTTTTTTTCAGTTATTGGAAACAATTAGATTTCCCACAGAGTTTAGGACTTTATTATGTAACATTTATGAGGGGCCCTTTGGAGGGTAAATGTAAATGCTAAGTTATCTGTCCCATTCTGCTTGTTTAGTGGAAAGGGACAGGGTTGTCAACTCTCCACACTTTTCTTTGCTGTGCATTTGAAGCCCATTTCAGCAGCTGTCAGGCATTCTAACATAGCAAGAATTTGGATGGACTAAACACAGTTGTATTAGCACTTTATGTGGGCCACCTCTGGTCTATTTATCTGATTCTGAAGCCCATTTGGATACACTATCTGGCGTTTTGGTTGGTCTTGCAAAGTTATAACTTAGTCTTTATCCCAAAAAGACCAGGTGACTTCTCTTGTAGTAAACCATCCAATACCACTTTTAATTCCCCTGTACCCAGTGGGGTCAAGAAACTCACACCTTGTTGTTATGTGAGCCTCTGTAATTAAAAGTCCCAAAATATAAAATACACTAAAGACACAGGAGGTTGTG
Source organism: Protopterus annectens (assembly GCF_019279795.1). NCBI lineage: Eukaryota > Metazoa > Chordata > Ceratodontiformes > Protopteridae > Protopterus > Protopterus annectens. The sequence continues at coordinate 857,814,036 of NC_056739.1, forward strand.
GTGAATTGTGTACCCTTACTCCGACATGGAAGACAGTATCCACAGTTATGGGGTAATAAGAATGTCATATATACGGGGATACATTTGGCCTCCTCAGTGGAAGAGGTGTTTAAGAGCTCATTCGCTAGACTGAAGTATAAGAAATGGGTAGATAAATGGAAGTTGCTGGACTGTGATATGGCTCTTAAGGTTCAAGTGTTGCAAATGTTCATACTGTCTAATTTACGTATCCGGTAATAACACTTAATTCAGGTATGGAACTCTTCAGAAAAGTAAAAATCCATTGACTTTGTCTATCTGAAGGAAAGAAAAATGTTTGTGACAAGGGAGAAATGTTTTTTGCCCCCAGAAGGTTGGTGACTGGAACTGCCCAGTATGCATCAGATAAGTGTATTTGGACCGCACAGGTTCTGCTCATTAGTTGGAAGGAATTCATTTGGGCTTCAGTTTCCTGAGAAAGGTAAGATCAGAAGTAGATGCTTTGACCCAGTAGGCTGGGGAGCTTTGTCAAAGGCTCCTCATATCATTGCTTTTTCTGACTGACCCTGCTCAGTAGAGTCCTTTTACAAGGGAGAAATCATTGTATTACCCTGGCTTGCTGAGTTTCTTCTGGTTGTTACCTTTCTTCTGTGATGGCGTTAAGTTAATTTCTTCAACATCTTAAATCAAGACTGAAATGTAACTTATTTTAGATATATCAAGTCTTATTTTTTAGTACTTTTGCCACTACTTAACATAATTGAAGGAGGGGGGGGGGACTCAAGAAGCACTCGCCAGAATAAATATATTTTGTACTTGAGACTGACAGTTTTTCTTTCTCCATTTTGCAAGCTACTTCAGTGATTCAGGAGTGATTATTAAATATTTGCAAGTACTTGATGTTGGAATTTAAAATAAGTTTAAGTGGAATTATTTCAGTGTCAACTAATTCTTATTTATTTATTTTCAGCTTGCTCTTTATTTGAAAAATTACACTGTTCACCTCCAAATGTAATGAGTATTATAGGTATATCACCTCAGAAACATTTTCGTCTGATTCTGCAAAGTCACTTTTGACTGTAGTTAAAGTTATGTATCCAGAGTGTCTGATTCTTAAACTCCATTGGAAATGAATCCTAAATAGTCATTGAAATATAAAATGTAAACATATGGATTTTAACAGGCTTGTACTGAGTAAACATTTTGAATCAGATAAATGTTTGTTTGTACTGGGATGTTATTAAATGTCTCCTAGACAGATGTATTTGAAGCAGTACTTTCAGAACTGAAAAAAAATCTTTATTTGGTATGACTAAAATGTTCTTTGAAATGTTTCTTATTGTGGTTAATATTATGCATTTTAAAAAAGTTTCCTAAGATATTAATAACAGTATTTTTTCTTTTTTATCCTAGGTAATCACTCTTCACCATTTGCTTTTTTCCCCTGTTTAATCGTTTGGAACAAAAACATAGTGGACATATGCAGCCAGATCGTGGAAGGAGCTTTTGTAGGATGTTTACTCACTTTGGCAGTGGATGAGTGAGACCATTTTTTCATGTTAATGATCGCCAAAGGCCATTCTGTGTTTTATAGCTATTTCTGACCTACATATATATAGAGAGCTATATAGCTATATTATTAAAATAGTTTGGCATTTTCTACAATTCACTGATGGGTTCAAACTTTTTTTTTTGTAAGATTAGGCTGCTTGATTAAATGTGTATGTATATATATATATATATATATATATATATATATATATATATATAATATATATATTATACATACACATATAAATTTAAACTTGTTATTGTTTGTTTTTGCCAAGTTGTACGAATTAATCCCTATAGAATTGTTTTTAGCTTACAGATGTAGCACCCAAGGCCTGCGTGCAGTGGCCTCTGTGGAATGCTAAAAAGGTATTCTGCCAAATGATTTTCAGATGTTAGCATTCGGTGAGAACTCATTTCACAAATATTTTACGAATGTGATCTCCTCTATCATGTACAGCAGAGTATAACAGAGACATGAGAAGTGGGAGGCAAAGGAAAAAGTATGAGTGGTGTGGTGTGTGTGTGTTTGTGTGTGTAGTGCAGATATTAAAAAAATATAGAACAGAGAAATCAACAAAAACATTTCAAACATTCACATTATCAAACATCCAAAGTATTCTGCCTAAAAGAGATCTCAAAAAGAAAATAACTTAAAAGAAAACAATTTCCCCTTACATTACCAGATGGGTAGACAAGTGGCTCACTGATAGGACACATACTCTCAAAGTGGGTGACTTTACCTCTATCAAAAGACCAGTCACCAGTGGCATACCAAAGTGTTCTGTCCTTGGTCCCTTAATGTTCTGAATTTATTTCTCAGAAGTGCAGGCAAAGATGGACGGCCTGTGGCTGACCAAGTTCACTAACGATTGCAAATTGGAAGCAATCATTGAGTCCCCTAATGATGTTAATATACTGCAGGCAGGGTTAACGCATAAAAATGATTGGTGCCAAAGCCACAGATTAAAGCTAAGTGCAAAAAATGCATTATTATTCCATTTGGGAAAGCTGACATCTCTGCTAATTATATTATAGACAGCGACTACCCACACCGCCACCACTAAGAGCAGACTCAGTGGTACGTGAGCTGGGTACTCTGGTTGATAACAATCTGAACTTTGACCATCATGTGTCCACAGTAGTATGGAAGTCCTTCTATGTGGCACATCTTATAAGTAAAAGCATTGCATCTAGGTCTAAGGATGTTAATAATTCCATTATACTCAGTCCTCATCAGACTAATAATTGAGTACAGTGGTCCCTTTTGCATGTACCTCACCAGACACCTGCAACAATTGGACAGACTACAGAGGTTTCTCACCAAGAAATTATATGGTACACAAAACAAGTCTTACACTGAAAGACTGAATGTCCTGTCACTCTATTCTGTCCCTTACAGGTTGCTAAATGGTTACCTGTGCCTGGCTTACAGGGCAGTCTGTGACCTGGTCCTGATGGAAATGTTTTACATTTGTAAATCAAATTGCACAAGGGTTACTCACTCCAGGGATCTTAACCTAGCCTCTGACATGAACAGGTCATGCTGGAGAGATAGATACAGCTCCCAGAGACTGACACATCTCTGGAACACGCTTTCAGTTCACGTGAAACAAAGCCCCTCCCTGACCCTCTTTAAATGCAACCTAGATCAAATTCACTCCTGGGGTGGCACCCTATTCCCTCCGGACAGAGGAAGTCTGTATTGACTACCATAGACATTTACTTCTGCGAAATTCACTCGCCTAACCACTGACAATTGGGGCAACTCTGGATAAAATATGGCTAAGCTTGTAAGGGCTCTAGTGCCATTATCCTAGTAACCTATGAACCTCCTGGATATGGGCAGTCATCACTAAATGCAGTCTTGGGTATTGACTAGTACCTCTACGGTATTACATTGGGTTGAAATGGCTAGGCTTAGAATGACCTCCGGGTCGATAGCCTAGTAATCTCCTATGATCCTACCTCTAAACTAAAAACACTTCTGTAATATTCAAATCTAAATTGTCTGAATAGTGGTAGTATTGCATAAAGAGCTTTTCTAAAGTAAAGTGTAGGGTTAGGGTTGTGATAGCATATATTAAAATGTGAACAGTGGGACCCCCTAAACCACCTTAGTAATGTGCTAACCCTACCTCTACACCTTAGTTTAGAAAAACCATTTCCATAATGCTACCACTACACAGAATAACTCAGATACCCACTGCATGCATGTGCACACACACACACACACACACACACACACACACACAAACACTAAATCACTTGCCTTATTCACTTATCCCTAACCCACCAACACCCTCATACCCTAAATCTATTGCCTTATCTAGCCCTTACTGTAACACTAACACACTGCATTTCTCTTTACGAGGAAATGAACATTTGATAAAATGAACAGGACCCATTCCCGCACACATACACATGCACACACACACACTTTTTTCTGTGTGTTGAAATTCAGCTAGGTATGCTCATTCTGACACCACTCCATTTAATACATTTTGTTTCCACAGTAGATCCTTAACCATTTCAGAAACAGATGACCTTTCCATAGCCTCAGTGTACGTTTACTCTAGTAAAGGTGATTTTCTACCTCAGGATTTCTGATACTTCTTCTTGGAAGAAGGAGAAGAGCATGCTTCAGAGAGCAGACCATCTTTCTGCTTTCAAGGAGCAGCTAAACCTTGTTTTTATGTTTTCCTTACATAACGACAGCTTGTCAATATGTACTTCTCTATTTCTTATTCTTCAGTGGTAGGTTTTGCAACCCTTTGCATGGGTTTAAGGTAAGCATGTAAGAAGGTCTTTAGAGAATTTATTTTATATGCTACATCTTTTGAACAACTTCAGAGATTTTAGAGGGCAAAAGCACAACTGGATATAAATACAGGAATGCTGACCTTTTCAGCTGGTGAAAATTATGTGGCCCATCTACTCTGCTCATCACCCTTGGTAGCAATTATTTGCTAATGAGTATCCAGCTTGCTTCTTAATCTCCTGCATATGCACTTGACATTGAACACCTGCATTTGCTTGTGCCATTTGTCAGAATGACTGCTTATGGGCATATGAGCTCCCACCTCTTTGAACTCAAAGTAGAGCACTGTAGGACCTTGTTTGTAAGGAAAGCTATTTGGTCTTTCACAGGTATAAGGTACCCTTGACTTGCACTTTCTCCTTGAAGCAGTATCAAAATTGAACATAAATCTGTTCATTGGCATTTTACTCTTTACAGGTAAAGAGTCATGAAGTGTCCAGGGAAGAGAGAACCTTTTGTATCCTGTACTTGCTCTCTTGTCTCAAGTTTTACTTGAAGAGGGTGCATAAATTCAGAAAGATGATGTAGCTTTTATTTCCTTTGCCACAAGAAGGGAATGGGGCTTGGCTTTTGCTGAACTAACTCTCTTGTTAGTACACTGCTCACTACATTGTATGTTGCCATTAGGCAGTATGCACTCACTGGAAGACACTGTTGTCAAAACCACGACATAAGGCATGACTTGCTTTAGTGCTTTCATTAGAATTGCATCCACTGTGATTATCTGTATCATGATTACTTAGTAGTCATTTCACTCATTTGCCCAGCAGAAAGGCATAGCTAGGACTTTTTGAACTATATGCTGGCTTTCCGTGCCTCTTCAGCACAAATCTTCCTTCTCCAGGGTACACACAGTGATACTGTTTCACTGTAGCTTCATTGTGGTGCTGAATTTCTGGAATTCATTGCCATGAGTACGTAGATTCATATAGTAGAGAATTTAAATTAAGCAAATAAGGCCAAATCATGCATTACTTGTTCAGTGTAAAATAAATTATCTCATTAATCGTATCAGGGCCTAGAGCTTCAGGGGAAAATAATTTATTTGTAAAAAGTGCACATTATGGCATATTCCTGGCTATATCCCTGACTAAGCATGCTTTCTGGATCATGATTCCAGGTGTTGGACATCCTTTTGTATCTTAATTCCACACTGTGTTCCCTAATACCTTGTTTTTCCTAGATTTAGCCTCCCTGAAAGTTTAGTTTTTCACTACATTGGGTTTTCCACAACAGTTAACTGTTGTGTAGTTTCCAAAGTTACATACAGCAGATCTGTGTTAACTCTGTCAGATGATCCTTATTGTCCTTTTACCATCTCCCTAAAGATCATGGTCAAAGAAGCAAAGAGTAATGCAGTGTTTGCATTCTGTTTCTGATGTTTTATGTGTCCCTTCAAAATGTGTTAACATTCCTCTCTTATTTCCCCTTAAAATACTGACTTTTATTGGAAAATACGATTTTAAGAATCCGCACTTTCACAGTTGGCCAAGCCTATCCTAATTTGTGGATGTGAAGGGCATGACCAGATGACTGTTTTCGTGAGTCTGAAGCACTTCTGCATTAAATAAACAGTGAAAAAGTAAAGAAAAAAAGAATGAAAGAAAGTTTTTTTATAAAAATGCAACATCAGGCTGTTCTTTTCCCTGTCTTTTAGTAAGGCAAGACTGAACAGAATAGCTGCTACGGGTATTCCATTACAGCATCTTAAAGTCCTTTTTTGCTCAGTCTGTTAATTGCTAGGTACTTTGACGGCAGGAGAGGGCATAAGGTGTGTGTCCATCAATCTCTCTAAGCAGGCATTTTTTATTTTTAATTTAAATAAAATTTAAAATAAATTGTTACAATTACTTATATAGTATGTGGTTGTAAAATTCAGATTCCTTTGGGGCAGCCAAGTTTGAAAACATTTATGCAGGTATGGCAGACATCTGAGCATGATCTTTCAGTCAAACAAGTACATTTGTTATATTCTTGTTTGTTACCTGAATTGCAGGGTGTACACACTGAGTGGATAAGACTCATACTGAGTGACAAAGGGGCTGCCTACCCTCCTAACACATCTCTCATGCCAGCAGGAGCTGTGTGGACCGTACGTGTAGTTGTAAGAGAAAATTCAGTAATGTGCAGGCTGTAGAAATAAAAAGAAAATCCCAGCAGTTAGCCACTACAGAAGTCCTCCTCATATATCACAGTAGGTAACTTGACATCAAAGCAAGCCATAAACTTCTGTAAGCTTAGTGCCTCCCACTTGTGATGATAAGGAAGTTCTAGGGCTCTCCATGCATAGTTGGTAGTACATTGTACATATTTTGGAAAAGGAACAACTTTCATTGTTTCAACATGTAGCATTTGAGATACCTGACTACATCAGTAACTACAATCCTCATCTGAGTACAGCTGACATATTCACTTTGTAGCTGGTGGGTTTAGTAAAGTAACTCCATTTGTTATACTAAAGTTAGTAAAGATTATGCAGGTCCTTGGCCATATTTTTTATTGGATTATAGCAAGATATTTTACTGAGTAGGTTTTGGAAAGCTAAATATGCTGAATAATATTTTAGACTCATTAGATCCCATATTTCTGTCATTTTTAGAGAATGATCAGGGTGATCAAATATGTTTAAAAATGAAAAAGCAGCTACTAACTCCAAAAATGCTGAACTGAAAAAGTAAGCTTGAAGAAACTACAATCAGCTGAAGCATCACTAAAAGAAAAAGTAATCAAAGAACAAGCTCACTTTTTCAGTTTTGATCAAATATTTTAGTTAAACAAAGCAATTGTGACACTGACCACAGATTATATTTACCAAGTGGATTGGCCACGCTTGTGTCTGAGTATGCATTTACAAAAAGCATAATTGCATAAATTTAATTAATCAACATAATTTGATGAGCGATAACTTCTTCTGAGTTGGTCTGTAAATTTGTTGATTCAAGCAACCCCCCTTTACCATCTACAAAGCTTATCTCGAATAAAAATACCTCTAAGTAAATGTGGCAGGGAAGAGGGAGGTACTTTGGAGCATATTTTCTGAGTGCGGTGGGTTGGTGGACTTTGGGGATTCCCTGCAGGATGCACTGTCAGAAATGCTGGGTGGGCAGATTGGTGTGACCAGGGAGATGATTTTTCTGAGCTATGATACAGACTCAGAATTGCCTAGTCATGGTAAGGCCTTGCTGTGTCTAATAATGGTGGCTGCCAAAAAAGCAATTAGAAAATGGAAATCAAAATCTAAACCAACTAGACTGGAAATAGTGAATATAGTAACAGAGATAAAACAAATGGAATTGAGATCTTTAGAAAAGGGTAGCAGCAAACTACATAGGAAAAAATGGGAATTGTGGGAACAATACATACGGTGATAAAAGAAGGCAGGACTTAAAATGATCGGGTAGATTATAAGTGATGTATAATGTTTGCAACTGGGAATGTGTCACTATGGTCTGTGATGTAAAATGCTTGCAACTAAGATTGTGCTGGTGTGGTTTGTTTTCATTTATATAAATGTATCATTGCTTGGATTCACTTCAGAAGCTAGAAAGCCCAAAATCTTGAATTTCAAAAGACTGAGGCCAAAATCTTGAAAGTTCAAAAGACTGAAAACTCAAAATACTGAGTCTCAGAATATTGAAAACACAGAGATCGCACTCCATAGAACAAAATGTCAAATATAACATTATGTGTTTTATGACTGCCTGTTGTAACCTTAGTCATGCTCCCTTCTAACTTGCTACACTACAACATAACTCATGTTAGCTCAGTGCAATCTCAGATTTGATATATTTAAGTAGCAGGGTGTGTGGGGGGGGGTAAATCCCACCCACATGGCAGGTGCAGGGGGGTTTGCCCCCTGCTTATACTTGGAGAAAAGTAATATGGTTTGTCTTATATTATCAGTTAAGCGATCACACCACTCCCATCACCCTAAAACCCTATAATGCTACTCTTACACACCTCTGTCATAATTCTCCTAATCCCAGCCCTCTACCTCACATCCTACCACCATCATAAAATATCAAAAATCTCCACTCCAACCTATGCCATCATGTCTTCAATCCACACCCCACACACAAACATCTTCATAGCACCTTACCCGTTTAGCACCACAAAAATGGTATACTACACATGTAGACATGTGTAGATATGTACATCAACCAACTACTCCATATCTAATGCATAAAAACACCAAACTGACACTTAAACACCCATGCCTACTCCTGCATGCAATATCATACTTCAGACTAACTGGAGACATCCCTAACCCTGGGATCCCACCCCTCTGAATAAGCTTCAGATTCCCCATCCAGTTCACTCTCCCTTATTCTCTACCAACCTCCCCCACAACACATCTGACCTCTTACTCATAAATATGAATATCAGAAGCCTAACAAACAAAATACACACATTTCATGCCACCCTCTCCCTATTCTGTCCTGACATTATAGTATTAACAGAAACTTGGCTAAAATCCCACATAACTGACAATGAAATCTTATCCCCAGGTTATAACATCTACAGACAGGATAGACCACACAAATAAGGAGGAGGCATAGCTATAATTTACACAAACACACTTAAACTACAATGCCTAGAACCAAACCCCCAAACTCTTAATGCTGAAATATTATCTACCCTTAGCAATCTACATTCCACCTGGCAACAGCCTCTCCACAATTGAGGACTTTCTTCAAATCACATCCTCAGCCTGCACTCAAGAAACCATAATAATGGATGACTTCAACACCAACTGGCTCACCTGTACCACAGACAACCCCACAACCTTTAGCAGCCTGTACGGATTCACTCAAACAGTACAACCGGTTCCCCACTAGAATATACAAATCCAGTAACAGTCTATACTGGACTGGACACTAACCAACAAACCTTCACTGGTGTATCAATCGGGCTGCCTCCCAGATACCCTCATTGACCATATACCTATCTACGTACCTACTCAGACAGTGACTGAATACTGAAAAAATACCATATATAAATAAATTTCCAACAAAAACCACTTCTCACCTCATACTTTTATATCTGTCCTCCAACAATGTAATTGGTCCCCACTAAAAACTCTCACTGTAGACACCACTATACAATACTTTAAGAACAAATTCCTAGGCATTCTAAACAGCCTAGCACCATCTAGAAATGTCAGAGTAAAATCTAACTATGTACCATGGCTAGTCACAAAAGAGCTACTCAAGCGCAGGGACAAAGCTTGGACACATTACCAGGTCAACAAAAAACAAGTCACCCTTGACTGCTACTGGCAACTAAGAAGTAAAGCCAAAAAGCAAAATAAATCCAGCAAAGCACAATATTATTCCAACCTCCAACAAAAACACCAAAGTAATCTACAAAAATTCTGGACTACTTTAAAGCACCTACTCCAACCTGGACAATCCTCGACTTCTATCCCTACCACCACAAACTCCACAGACAACATAGCTACCCAGTTTAATATTTAGCTTGTCAACTCTATACTTGCTTTAACCAATAAAAACAACAATACACCCCCAACCTTACCTATAGAACTTACACTAACCACTAATGCCTTCTCTCTCAAGCCTGTCCAAACAAACACCATAAAAACATGCTCAACAAACCTACATCTATTGCAGCAGACAAATTACCCACAGAATATTTGTAGCTAGCTGCTGAAGCCATTGCATACCCTGTCTCTATTTTAATCAATTGTTCCATCACAGAACAATATGTACGAAAGCTGTGGAAAATATCCTACATCATTCCACTTTATAAAGGTGGAACCTCAACACAACTCTGCAACTTCAGGACAATAGCAATACTACCACAAATTCTAGAAAAATATATACACCTACAAGTCATGAATCATCTCCTTTCTAATAATCTTCTTACCAAATCCCAACACGGCTTCCGACCTGGTCACAATACCACAACTGCCCTCACAAGTTTCACCAACAGAATCAACCAATTCAAAAATAACAGACAACTAGTAGCTTCCATATTCCTAGATATGTCCGAGACACTTGACACCAAAAGCTCCCAAATTAACTCTCCCTTCTAAACCTAAGCCAAACAGCCCTGTCATGGTTTCAGAGCTAACTATATGACCATCAGCAAAGACTGTCAAATAGCAATCAGACCTCTCCTCTCTCTTACCCATCACTGTTGGTGTCCAACAGGGATCAATCCAAGGTGCACTACTCATCACTGTCTTTACAAACTCCACATGGCTACCCAACTAGTCACTATTATTCAGTGTGCAGATGACTCCACTCTCATTTGTGCTATGCCTTCCCTCCCATGACTCCAAGAATTAACCCAACAATCCTTCTCAGCTATGGAATCCTGACTTGCTGACCACCAGCTAATCCTGAACCCCAATAAAACTAAACTAATGACCTTTTCCAAAAACAAATCCCAAGATTATCTATCCTCCTCTCTCATCTGTTTATCAAACAACACCATAATTGATCTTGTAACACAAATAAAACTTATGGGAGTAACTGTTGACACTAGCTTAAAATTTGATAAACACTTAGCAACAGTCATTAAAAAGACCAACAAAACTAGGTTCCCTATACAAAGCCAAGCCGTTCCTCACCAACTCCACCAAGCAGTCTATTGCCAGGACCCACTTATTATCCACCCTACTATACACCTCGTCTGTCTTCACTAACCTCAAGAAAACAGACCTAACTAAGGTTGAAACCTGATACAACAAGATTGCCAGATTTTCAACAGACTCTCCATATAAAACCCACCACTGCAGAACTGCCTGATCTCCTATCCTATAGCCAGCTCAAAGCCGCCCATTCCATGATATACTAACCCAACAAATGCCCGGCTCTCCAAAATTATCTATAACCCCAGTCCAATAATAGAATCCTGAGATCCTCTGATAAGTTCCTACTAAAAGTCACAAAATTTAACAACAGCTTTGGGAACTCTCTCTACTCTAATCTTATCTCCAGGATATGGAACAGTACCCCCTAATACATTATAACTACCAGTAACCCCTCCAATAAGTTCAAACAACTCCTTAAGACCAACGTAGCCAACTAATGGCACTGCACATGTATATCCCCTGGCTGATTCCGCCATCTCCCCTACTTATGCTTTCTCACACCTATGCCTCTCTCACATCCTTAGTAAATCTAACCACACCCTATCCCACACTAAACTTCTCCCCTTTGTTTACCTTTCCTTTCTCCCACTCCCCTCACCCATCTTCTCTTACCCTTTGTACTCTTTTTTTATAACTTCTTTCTCATCACCTCATCCAACCACTCTAAATTCTCCTCCTGCCCCCTACAACCTATTTTATCTACTAGTCACCATAACCATTGTGTAGTAAACACCAATTACATTGTATTATTTTGTCTATACACTAATATGCAAATAGTCTGTTTCTGTATTTTGGTCTACTGTATATACTAGAATCTATATACTTGTCTTTATTTCTAAACATACTGTATTGTATCTGTTAACTGTCATATGAAACTTTTCTCCCCTGGCCACCACTGAAAATAGACTACTTGTCCAGTCGGACCTTCCTCGTAAATAAATGTCAGATAAATAAATAAATAAATAAATAAAATACCATTTGTGCCACTTTAACTGTTGCCCAATTAAGTAAAGTTTGAAGTTGCACATGGAAGTTCACCAGCTAAAGCAGGTATGTGTGGGTTTGGAATGGTACATGTTTGCACTTGGTTCCTTTTGATATGTAATGATGTACAGAGCTAAAGTAGTTAGTGTCCTGACAACAGTACAACTTAAAAGATTTGTGGAATATTAAACTGCAGAACCTTCCAGGGATGGCAATTTATGCAGAGGCTTACACCCGAATAGCCACGTTTTTAAATATGCACCTCAGTCAAAAGTAAATCACTGCATTACTCCTACCTTGAGAAGTATTCTAGCCATCATACTGTGCCATAACACTTACTTTTTAAGTTTTACTAGTAGTAGTAATTCTGCAACTTTGAGTTGTTTGCTTTTGTTTGTATTTATTATCATGTGTGGTGGGCAGGATAGTCAACTAATCCATATGAGCCTATTTCAGACAACTGTCTGGGGGAGTATTAACACTAATCATGTGTTGCAAAAGTTTGAATATTATGAGTTACAGCAAGAGTGTAAATATATCAACATATAGAATGCTAAGAATATACTAAAAAGAAAAAAAATACATACAGTTACTATATAAAATTGAAGTAGTGTCATAGTATTAGTAATATGGAAGTTAAACAGATGTTACGGCATTGAGAGTTTCCTATTGGTGAGAAGCATTGTATATGAATGTCACAAATTTTGCAGGGTTGATTTATGCTGTAGTTTAACTTTTGTACTTTGAAGATATCCATATATTTCAGCATATGAAGCGACTGATTTATATTTAACATCTCTACTTGCTGACTTGTTTTATCTTTTTGGTAATTTCACTAAGGGGAAAGTTTGGAGTCAGTATTTATCATTTTTAATATATTCCCTTTACAACTGTACAATTCAAATTCTTTTGGAGATTATCACACCTCTGCAGTCCATTTGAATTTATATTTAAACTGTTGTGTAGAAGAGAACAAGCAGTTAATTTACAGCAGCAAGTTCAGATGATGGTAAATTCAAGAGTTCGTCCTTTACTCTTAATAAGAAAAAGTTTGTCTAGAAGTATCAGTTTTCTAGAAGTAGTAGTTGCGTATTTGATGCAAAACTGGGAGTTATGCAGTGCGAGTTGACCACTAACTTTAGCAATAACTCATGGCCAACTATAGAGAAGTGCATGTATTACGTTTGGTTACAAGCTTCATCCATGCCAAGTGGGTAAGCCAAGCATTATCCACACCCTGCCATGACATTGCTGGTAGGCAGTTTTATTTGTTTTGTATAATACTGTGTATTTGTATTTTAAGTTTTCTTGTTTCTGTGCTCTTACGTACATTTTGTATTTTGAGTGTGTTAGTGTGTGGTGTTTTGCATAATTTAGATTCTTTTTCTTGTGTGCTTGGGTATTGCCCAGTTTACATTTGGGTTTTAAACTGTGCTAGATTTCGTTTTGCATTTATTTGTATTTTTATTGCTGTTTTCTGAGTCATCTGTTTATTGGAAATTTTTCTTACCTGTATGGTCTGACACCATGGAATGGAGCATAAACATCATTATCAGCTGTGTCATCTAAATGTAACTTTTTTTTTTGTATTTTTAAATCACTGCAGTGTTCTCTTTGTTGCAGTGACTTTTCCATTATGTTTAAAAGTAGTTTTGCTTAGGTTTTAGTTACCATTTCATAGCAGTATGTCTTCTCCCTGTGAGTATTGCATGATTTACAATGTGAATACAGATTGTTTTGTTATCAGCATGTATGTTACTAAATGTTCATTAGCTTTTATTGCATAATTAACCTCTTAGGTTAGTCGCATTTTCCAAATTACTTACTGGTTTAGTAGGATCATGTGTCCTCCAGCATTATATTGTTTAATGTAATGTCTGTGAATTTAACAGTTGCTACTGAATGCTGTTGTCAAACAAAGTAGGGAAAGGAGAAAAAACAGAAAACTCAAATTGCATTATGCCCTTTTGCTTCCTGTTGATAGTATTTACTTTGTTGTAGTTCATTCTTTTAATTAGCAAGTAGATGGACTAGAACCGTATGCCCCCCCTTTTGATTTCAACCCTTTTAAATATAACAAAATGTAACAGCAATACATTAATGATACTGTCATAAATATTGTACAAAATCCAGAAAAAAAGCAAGATGCTATACAATACATACGAGGAATTCATTATGGAAAAAAATATGATAACTAAAATGAAAATAGGCAAAACTAGGCAAAGCCAAGAGAACTGTTCACAGTACAATCCATATGCAGTTGTTTACATGTTGTAATATTGTAATCTACTAAGGTCTCCTGGGTAAAGCTTGACTGACTTCCAAGATGGCTACACACTGATCAATGGGTTGATTTGAGCCCTTCCATTCTGAAAACCTGAAAAAAAAGGCCAGTGAAACTGTCAGTTTGGGTAAAATTTGGTAACTGCCCAGCCTGGATGCCATCAAGGGGGTAATTTGGAAACCTGAGATAAAATCAACCAGACAAGAAGAGAAATTCTAGCTACGAAGAATACTACATTTGTTCAGCAAAAAGCATTTCAAGTTTCTTATTTGGTACAGGAGATACCTTATGGTAATTTAGGAGAAAAGTAAATTGAATCCACTAAGGTTTAAAATAAATGAAAGACAGAATGTATCAACTCAAAGGCTGGAAAAATAGAAGCAACATTAACTAATCATTCAGATGGTCTGATAAAACTGCAATAATCAGAGACTGAAATGAAGAAAAGGCTAGCAGAGCATGAAACTTCTCAAGAAGTGATTCAAAAATAGTAGAGTCGTGCACTGAGAAAATCTGAGATTTTGCAATGTATCAGATAAATTCAAAAGAACAGACTGTTAATTTTATGAAAGTACAAAATAAGGAACTAGACTGCAGGATTTGTTTATTGAGAAGACACACAGTGAGTATGCTCCAAACCTCCATGTGAAGGCAGCCAAGACCTATATTCGTAAACAACAAGAATGAGCCAACAAGCGGGAGGACGATTCTGATTTACATTCTTCTGACAGGGAGACTTTGCCCATTATTCTTTTTCCATTGTTCCAAAGGAAAATACTTGAGAGACAGAAAAAAGCTCAGACATTGACTAGAAGAACCATGAATACCTTGTACTTGAACCAGAGACTGGTGTTGGGGAGTAGGGGTGATCAGGAAGAAGACCAACAATACTGAATTCAGTGAATTCAGGGAGATTGTAAAGCATCACTTCCAACTGATGTAGAAGTAGATATGTGAAATATGGCTTTGCAAGAAAAAGTGGCTGAGAGAGACTGGAATTTTGTTGACTTCATTAAACTTGTGGGAGAACTATAAAGCATATACCTCACTTTATGCCTTTAATGTTTAGATGGACACTAAAGGAAATGAAGAAGTCACTAAGTCACTAAGTAAAGCAGTTTTTGTTAATATTTGTACAAAAATCATGATGTAAATTGCATACTGTATTGTAAAATAATTTTGTATAATGTGTAGTCTGGTGCTTTACATGTGAAATGAAAGAGGCTTTTCAGTGATTGCAGTATATTTTAAAAATATTAAATCAAGAAAGTACTTTTTCTTAGTTGTAAGATATACAGACTTTGACCTGTGACAAGTTAAAGTTAATATAATGTTGTGGTCTTGGGGTGCTGGGTTGGAGTGGCATGTAAGTTCACCTGGAAATTCTTGGTAGTCATGTTTGATGACGGTTATATATCTAGCCATTAACCAGACAGTAAAACTAGGCTCAAATGAAGATTAGAGGAAGCAACTGTATAAAATGCTGTGAGCATGTAAGGCAAAATTGAAACGACACATTTAAAACAACTGGCATGTATAATAAGTTGGAATAATAGCTTTCTATCAACATGGCTACAGTAATCATATTGTCATGGAATGTAAATGGTTTTACAAGTATAGAAAAAATGAAAGCGTACTGAATTATATTATGAAATGTTGGGTGCAAATGGCAAATTACATGAGACACATTTGGATAGAAATAAGTTTGCGAATGTGACAAAGGAGTTCAGGTTGGATTTTCAGTAGAATATCAGGAGCAAAGGAGAAGGTAATAATAATACTGATTACTTGAGGGGCTCAAATAGTGATAAAAGAGAGAGGGAGAAGACAGTAATCATAGATTTGTGGTAAAAGGGGCTTGTAGATCAGTGTGTGTGTGTGTGTATGTATGTATGTGTACCTTTAAGAAGCATTTCTATATGTAGGCACATGCATATAAATAGTGAGCATGTGCAGGCAGCAGTGCCATTTTGAGAGAACAGCCAGAGTGTTAACATGTAATGAGTGTGGTAGTCAGTCTATTTATAAGTTTATTTAAGTTTAAGTTACAAAGCCTCATTCCTGATGTGTTTTTGTGTAATAAAGCTGCTTGGACTGAACCCACAAATGTGCGTCTGTTTTATCCTGACCAGACAAGTGACAGGGCTGTTAGCAAGTAAGCAAGATTGCACTGTCATGTATTTATATTCCACAAAAAACTGCTATAATGGAATTGAAGAAAATTTTGGGATAAGTAATCAGCTTTCAGTAGGGGACCTATTATGGAAAATATTAATAAAATATGGTAGATTTGTGAAGAAATGTGTGAAAATATTTGGTATGGAAGATGTAAGTTCAGTAACAGGAATTTGGGCAGTATTTACATATCCTTCCCCACAGCTGCAGTAAGTGAGCGAGACTGGAAGTTGTTAGGGAGTCTTTGGGTGGCCATCTGGCTTAATCATTGCCTCAGACCCTGGTGAGTGACTCTGCCGTGGACTAAACTGGTTCCTGTGACCATACATCTTTGGTCCCTGGTCTTTGTGGTGCAGCTTTTTAGGAAGCCGGTAAGGGTGGTGAGATTGACACATCCTCTGAAAATCTTTCTTCAGACCTTGGAGTTTCAGCAAGCCAATACCTCTAGACTGGTGTTTTTACTCATGCAACACATGAGGAAGGCTACATTGAGCCTTAAAGGATATTTGGAACCAGTTTATAGATTCCATGGAGATAATTCCCATTCATAAGTCACTGATAGAAGAGTTTTTGTGCTCGCAGAATACTCTTAACCTGCAAGAGAGAATGCCTGTAACACATTTGATTATAGTGTCAGATGGCATGATTTTTTAGAATAGTTTTTGTGACACTATTTGTATACATTGCAGTACACAAGACAAACTATTGCATATACATGCAGTCCAGTCTTTAAAAAATTCAGATTACATTGCAGACAGTAATCCTTGTCTGATGTAGCACTGCATACTTAGTACAAAAATAATCATACTTCTTCAGCTCTTTATTATTAAAATCATTTGTCATTGGTTCTGCTCCCTGTCTGCAATTACACTGACGTGCACTGATCAAGCACCATGTGAAAAACATGTTTGGTAAAAAAAGAATAAAAAAGTGGAATATATTGTATGCATTCATAAATCTTTCCTGATCACCAGAAACCTGGGAGGTACTAATGTGCTAGGTATCCATAGCCATGTGAAGTAAATTTAGACTATACAAAATGTGTCAGAAAACATGGCTGTTTAGTTGTCCTAGTTCCAGAGGTTTTCCAACTGAAACCACTGGCAAATGGTAGTGTGTGTGTGTGTGTGTGTGTGTGTGTGTGTCTGTATGTGTCTAACCATAACAAATATGAGCAGCATGTAATAAGTGTGTTTTGAGTTTTCTCAGCCAGAGCAATCACATAGGTTCATAGGTAGGTACTAGGCTATCGGCCCTAGGGCATATACAAGCTTAGCCAAAAAGGTACCCTGGCTTTCACCACCCAAGACAATTATTTTCCTGTGCCCCTGTTGAGCAGAGCCACAGAGGTGATCCTTGGGGTGAATTTCCTATTTCCCATCCAATCATCAAGATTTTTTTTTTTTTTGAAGAGTGCTAATGAGGATCTTTGTTTGATATAGATAGGTAGTTTGTTCCTGAGTATGGGAAGTCTCTGGGACAGGAATCTATCCCTCCAGCATGTTCTGTTTATTGTGGTGACAAGGTTTAGATCCCTAGAGCATGTAGCTCGGAGGGATTGGGATTTCCTAAAGTGGAGCATGTCCAACAGCTCTGGGTTTGACATAGCTTTGTATGTTAGGCAGAGATCGCCCCTGATTAGGCGATATGCGATGGAGTAAAGCTGGAGTTTTTTGTGACGGTCTGCATAGGGCAACTGTTTGAGGCCAGTAATCCTCTTTGTGAGGTATTTCTGCGGCCTTTCCAGTTGTTGTAGATGTCTTGTGAGGTACATACTAAAAGGGACGTTGAAATCTATAATGGGTCTAATGAGTGACGAGTAGAGGGGAACAATGACCTCTTTTTTTCTGGATGAGAAACCTTTTGTGATGAGGTGTGCCATGCAGAAGGATTTCCTGACTACTGTGGTGATGTGATTATCAAAGGGGAGACTACTGTCCACCTGTGTCCAAAGGTCTCTTATCACACTTTCCGTGTTAAGTAAACTACCACCTATGTGACAGAGTTTTTACCAAAGGGGATGACAATGCACTTTTTGGCATTGAGCTTGAGGCCATGGCTTTGACACTAGGCATCTGTCTCAGTGAGGCTCTTTTGTAGGATGTCCACATTGTTAGTTTTAATTATGGCTCCTAGTTTGCAGTCATCTACGGACTTCGTTAGCCAAAGACCTTCTGTGTTAGCCTGTACCTCAGAAAAGTAGATACCAAAGAGGAGAGGACCCAGAAATGAACCCTGTGGTACTCCACCTGTCACTGGTCTGAAGTCGGATTTGGAGTCTGCTACTTTCACAGTGTGGGTTTTGTCATTGAGCCAGTTGGCAACCCATCTTGTGACATAGGGATTTATACCTAGTTTAGTGAGTTTATCTATAATTCCAGAGTGGGGGATGGTGTCAAATGCCTTGGCAAGATCTGGATAGGCTGTGTGAACCACCTTACCCTCGTCTATGGCTTTGGTGACTGCTTCAAAGAAGTCTATCAGGTTTAGGAGACATGATCTGCCTTTTACAAATCCAAACTGGGTGGGGTCCAGAGTTTGGAGATTACCAATGTCTTTGTTTATAAGTTCCATGATGATACGTTCCATGGCCTTGCAGACCAAGGCTAGGTCTAGTTAGGTAATGGGGCAGTAGTTCCCGGGGTCTGTGGTGGCTCCCCCTTTGTGGAGTGGGATAACCGTCACTGTGCGCCATTCAGTAGGCACAAAGCCTGATCTTCAGCAATGTGAAGGAAAGAACAGAAAATGGATGTGAATTTGCAACATTGTTGTCTGTATGCACCTTCACTGAATTGCTGCAGCCAGTCCTGGTCTACAACCAGGCTGTTTTGCCATGTTACTGATATATACTGCTTTAGAACTAGCTTAAAATGTAAAGACTGTTGCAGAAGGGATATACAATCATTTCATATGGTGGGGGGATTCCTACCTATAGGCTTACTTTACATTTTGCCACCTCTAATGAAGGAGTTTATGGAGGCATCAAAGGATGTCAAGAACTAAAGCAGAAACTGTCCACAGATGCCTTGGATTATTCATGTGGAGACCATGTTCAAAAGTTGAGAGTACAAGACCCCCAAGGGTCTTCTTTACAAAAAGTAAATAATGATGAACGAAAAGATGGAAGTCCATATAGCACTGACAGCTTTTCAACACATTCCGCAGTCTATGACTGTTTAGGTAGTCACAGACAAAACAGTATTTTTGAGATGCACATTGAGGTAGTCACACCTACCTTCCCTGTTGTCTGTTATCTGGAATTGGGCAGTCATGACCTCTTCAGGCCATATACATTCCAAGCCAAGGTAACACTGAAGTGTACTCTCAGTAGGAAGTCTGAATTTATAACCAGTCGAAACTGGACAGTAAAACCCTTCTTGACATAATAAAGATCCAGAAATGGATCTTTTATTTTGTATCCCAAATGAACAATCACCATATGGCTATCAATGTTCTTTTCCAAATTGCCAACGCTGTGGCACACACTGATAAAGCCCTACCTATGACCCAGGTTTGATTAGTGGTTTGAGCATCTGAGGTCTTGGCAGGGAGGGATGGTTATGCCCATCCAAATGGGAGGGCATTTGTCAAAGATGCTTCCTGAGGGGAGGCGTAGTCTACAGAGGGGTATAGCCGTTGGACATTGCTGACGAACACAGGGGTAGGGAGCATATAAAACAAAGGTAGGCCGTAAGAATAAAATTTCTCCTCAGCAGCAGATGCAGTTGCCAGCACTGTCCACCAGGATACCATTAAGATCCACTCTGGCCTTAACTCAGAGTAGTCTGAGGAAGGACAAGGAGCAGGTAGATCTGCTGATAGGGGCTGGGACAGACAGAATGAATGAAGCTTGGTGGTTTGGAGAAATGTCCTTTTCCGCATCAAATAGCAGCATTGACGAATGTATTCTTACTGGATGCATGTGAGATCATATCACCTGTGCTTAAGTATGGCATCATTGGTTTGTTGCAGCTGAGTGATGTTTAATTCTGTTGTGATGACAATACTCCATAGAACATTTTAAATTGGAACCTGTGTGCTGAGAGACAGCCTTACAAGACTATCTGCAAATATATAGAGCTGAGTATATTTTTCTGTATTATTCTGTATTATAGAGCTAAATTGTTGCTTAGATATCTGTTGTCTTACTGTTCTGCAAATATACAGAGATCAGTATATATTTTTTTGGTTTTATAATTTGCACTGTGATTCCTCACATCTCTGCTGAAACTGTCTCCCCCCCACCCTCATTTTCTGCCTTGTCTTCAGCTGATATAACTGGTTTTTATAGCTTGTGTGTTGCTTAACTCAAGGTTCCCTTAATATGACCTGTTAATAACAGCCTGCATTTAAATTGGAACCTGTGTGCTGAGAGACAGCCTTACAAGACTATCTGCAAATACATAGAGCTGAGTATATTATTCTGTATTATAGAGCTTAATTGTTGCTTAGATATCTGTTGTCTTACTGCTCTGCAAATATACAGAGATCAGTATATATTTTTTTGGTTTTATAATTTGCACTGTGATTCCTCACATCTCTGTTGAAACTGCCCCCCCCCCTCCCTGTTCTTGGTTGTAGTTTAAATTTGGTGGCTTTTGCAGTGCCCGCCCCACTGTAGATTTGATTTAGGACACTCCCCCAGTCCCATCTCTTTACCGTATTCTACCTAATAAACCCTTTCTGCACTTGCTTTTAGTCCTTTTTAATTTAATTACATTTTTTCAAACTGTGTGTGGACTAATATTGCTACATACTCAAGTGTGCCAGCTTGCACTGCATGTGAATTGTTTTTACTACTGTTTTTGCTACTTTTCTGAAAAAAAAATAAATAAAAATTGTAAGCCTGTTTCCTACCTTTCCTGTAATTAGTGTTCCAGATACAGATTTGCTGTATCCAGGACTGTTTGTAAGCTTCTGAGCCCCCCCAGCCTTTCTGTGTTGGAGGGAAGCCTTCTAGCTTATCAGTGGGAGTGGTAAGCATTAGGTAACCTGTCTACCACATGAAGAGTGGTTCTGGCCCAGAATTTGTAGTTATTGGCCATTTGGGCGGTCTTCCATCTCTCTCAACTTTCTGATTTGAAGGCCTGCATTTGCACTTGTTTCTGTCCTGTAACTCCTGGGCCCATCTCATTTGCTCACTCAAAAAAAAAAAAAAATGTATCTGCTTTTACTGTATTTGTGTTTCTTCCTACTTTATTTTGCTTTTGCGTCATCTTAAAAGTACTCAGTTGTATTTATTACTGCTTGGTGTAACTCATTCTAAGCTTTTTAGTTTAAGTACTTGGGCTTCAGACCAGTTGTTTTACATTAAAAAGGTTTGTGGTCTGCACTGTAGTGGCAGAACAGGTAGCTTACATCCTTCTAAGTTGGGAACTGCTGATTGAGGGCTCAGTATCTGTTATTCTAAAAGTGTATTAATTCTGGTTGAAGCACTTGGGCTTCAGGCCAGTTATTTTACATTAAGAGGGTTCATGGTCTGCACTCTTGTGGGAGGAGAGGCTGGACTCTGCCCTTCTGAGCTGGGAATTTCTGGTTAAAGGCTTATAGTGCCTGCATATTTGAACTGCTTCTTACTGAAATTGGTACACCTTGTTTGCTGTAGATCCAGGCCTGCTGAATCTAGCTTTGTTTGTATAACTTGAGCACTAATCCAGGCATTCTTTAAAGCATTCAATTGTATTTATTACTGCTTGCTAGTAACTTGAATAAAGTGTAGCTATCATTCTAAGTCTTTTGGATTAAGCACTTGGGCTTCAGACCAGTTGTTTTACATTAGGAAGGTTTGTGGCCTACACTGTGGTGGCAGGACAGGTAGCTTACATCCTTCTAAGTTGGAAGCTGCTGATTGAGGGCTCAGTGTCTGTTATTCTAAAAGTGTATTAGTTCTGGTTTAAGCACTTGGGCTTCAGGCCAGTTATTTTACATTAAGAAGGTTCGTGGTCTGCACTCTTGTGGGAGGAGAGGCTGGACTCTGCCCTTCTGAGCTGGGAATTTCTGGTTAAAGGCTTATAGTGCCTGCATATTTAAACTGTTTCTTACTGAAATTGGTACACCTTGTTTGCTGTAGCATAGACTTGATCCAGGCCTGCTGATTCTAGCTTTGTTTGTATGCTTGTTGTTTGTTTACTTGTTATTTCCCTGAAACGCTAATTCCACCTAAAACGCGGCTTTTCAGCGCTTCTGTGTGGATCCCTAGTGATATCTGCATTGCTTACTGTACTTATTTCCTTGTTTCACTTGAAAGAAAGTTACTGTTTGTCGTTTTTGCATTTAAGTTACCTGTAACACATTGCATTTAAGTTACCTGGCACTTGCTCACTAAAGCAATTATATAAGTCAGCACTAAAAAATTAAAAGCACTACACCCTCACAAACTCCCCTTGAGTACCTTGTTCCCCATTGGCCCTTTTTTTCAAATATAAAGGAATTCCCAATACTATTCTAGCATGTCCAAAGTTCAGTTGTCAATCTCCTCTCTGGTCCAGCTGGTGAATCTGGGAATCTTGAGGCAATCTTACAACTGCCTCATGTACACAGACAACCCTCTCCTCCTCCCAACAAATTCCAACACATGTGAGAGATACAACCATATAGCCAAACTGGAGGCTAAGCTCTCTCAACTCAGTACTGGCGTAACCAGTCAGGAGGAGAAGGAAACCACACTCACTACAATTCCAGTCTCACATAGACCTACCACGACAGCAAACCAAACACATAAACACACAAAAACATACTCGGAGGCTCTAAATAAAAATCTGCCTAAGCAGCAGAGACCTCCAAAGCAGACACCCAAGCAACCGCTACCCCAAAACAAAACACGTGCAACACATAGCTCACAAAGCCAGTGTGCTGAACAGTCACAGCCCTTAAGGCTAAACAACACACCTGATACACTTGTAATAGGTGACTCTATCGTCAGGCACACTGACGTCCCGCTCACCAGGCTGAACAAGGAGAAGGTCACGGTGAGCTGCCTGTAGGGCGCTAGGATCCGCCACATAACACAAGCACTCAGATCACTCCAAGGCAAGTACAAATATGACTCGGTCATTGTCCATGCTGGTGTGAATGACCTGAGATGTACCTCCCTGGGCTACATGAAAAGAGACATAGAGGAGCTCTCTGAGCATGTAGCCCAGGCCGGTATGACCCTGACCTTGAGTAGCATCTTACCCTCACCAAGAATGATGCCACCATATGAAGACAAGATGATCAATTTCAACAATTGGCTTAAGTATTGGTGTCATTCAAAGGGGATCCAATGCCTGTCAGCTTGGGATGACATGCTCGACAAGCCACGATGCTTTGCTAGGGATGGCTTGCACCCGTCACCCCTGGGTTTTCGGATATTGGCAAAGGCTCTTGCTACCCCCATAGTGCCTTTTTTAGGCAAGGCTCAAAAGACAAACCCACCTCCATAGGTATCACAAGGGATAAGAAACTAAGAGTAATGCTACTCAACGCCAGAAGTCTAAACCTCAAGATGCATGCACTCGAAACTCTCCTTAGCATGGAGAACATCGATATCTGTGCAGTAACAGAAACCTGGTTCAAGGCTCCCGAGAGCACCCTAGCACTACCAGGTTATACCTCATACCATGCTTTTCGGCCCCAAAACATGGACCGAACCACAAAAGGAGGGGGAGTATCAATATTCGTCAAAGATACCCACACCTCCAGGTTGGTGGCACAGCACAAAGCATCAGAGACTATCCATGTGCAACTAACAGTGGGTAAAACTGCCTTCCAGTTTATAGCCTGCTACAGACCACCCTCCCAAACCCAGGAACCCCACTCTGCCTTCCTGAGAACACTGGAAAATATGAAGGTCTCTCCAAACACCATTATATTGAGCGACTTCAACTATCCAAACATAGAGTGGGAGCATTACTCTAGCTCCAACACCCTAGCCCAAAGGTTCCTAGAATTTATAATCTCAAATGCTGTGGAACAACTTGTTACCACTCCCACAAGAGGGGAAAACATACTGGACCTGATCATCACCAACATGTGCTCCAGACCAGAAGTGTATCCCTCACTGGTAAGATCAGACCATAAACTAATCTCACTGGATATTCACATCCCGAACCCACCCCCTGCCCAGAAAACCACAGTGAAAAACTTCTCTAAAGCAAATTTCACACTCCTCAAAACTGAGGTGGAATCCTTCAAAGCCCCCGGGCCTGTGGAAAATACGGCTCAGACCACAGAATCCTTTATAAAAGCATTCTATGAACACCTTCAGGAATGCATGGATCATGCAATCCCAAATAAAACCAAGACCCAATCCTCCAAAGGCAGACGTCCTGTCTGATGGACCCCAGCCATAAACAAACTATACAATAGAAGGAGAAAGCTACTACATGATAGAGCAAAATCCCAAAAAGGGAAGGCATCTCTGATCAGTATTAGCAAAAAACTACAGGCACTCATAAAATCGTCTAAGGCCAGCTTCGAGAGAAAAATTGCACAGGACACTAAGGATAATCACAAGGCTTTCTTTAGTTATGTTAGGAACCTGGGTGGGAATTCCCAGATATGCTCAGAATTAGTCCAAAATGACAAAAAATACACCGAACCCACAGACATTGCCAACATCCTAGCTGACAGGTTCAGCGCAAACTTCTCCCCCCCTCCCCACCAAAAGGGCAAATATCTATCCCAGCAGAGTGCTGCCCCCCTGACATCTCAAATGCTCAGGTAAAAGCCGCCCTCTCCAAAGCAAAAAACACAGCATCAATGGGACCAAACGGTGTCCTGGGCTGTGTCCTACATGAACTCCAAGAAGAGCTAAACTCAAACATAAAACTACTGTTCAATCTCAGCCTTACTACAGGATATGTACCCAATGAGTGGCGTACAGCAACAGTTGTCCCTCTCCACAAAGGTGGTGCCTCAGCGGATCCTGGAAACTATCGCCCGCATAAGCCTGACTAGCTTGGTCTGCAAAGCTATGGAAAGGATCATCATGGACCTCATAAATAAAGATATTGGGGACCTACAGACACTGGATCCTACCCAGTTCGGCTTTGTTAAGGGCAGATCCTGCCTCTTAAACCTGGTCGATTTCTTTGAAACAGTCACCAAGGCCATTGATGAGGGGAAGGTGGTCCACACAGCCTATCTGGACCTCGCAAAAGCCTTCGATACAATACCCCACTCGGGCATTATAGATAAGCTCACCAGCTTAAATATAAACCCCTATGTCACTAGATGGGTTGCAAACTGGCTCAAGGACAGAACCCACATGGTTAGAATTGCTGGAGCCATGTCAGACTCCAAACCAGTTACAAGTGGCATCCCACAAGGCTCAGTCCTGGGACCTCTCTTGTTCGGTATATATTTCTTGGAGGTACAGGCCAACACGGAAGGACTGTGGCTGACCAAGTTCGCAGATGACTACAAACTGGGTCCCATAATCGACTCTCCAGCCGACACAAGCATCCTCCAAAAGGGCCTCATAGAAACAGACAACTGGTGCCAGAGCCATGGCCTCAAGCTAAACGCCAAAAAGTGTATACTCACCCCCTTTGGCAAAAACAAAGTGCCCACAAATTACCACATAGGTGGTAATCCATTAAGTACAGAAGAAGTAATTAGGGACCTGGGGACCCAAGTTGATAGCAATCTCTCATTTGACAACCACGTGGCCAAAGTGGTTAGAAAAACATTTTATATAGCCCACCTAATCATGAAGGGATTCACATCTAGATCAGGGGAGGTCATCGTGCCTCTTTACTCATCCCTCATCAGGCCCATAATTGAGTACAATGCCCCTTTTGGCATGTACCTTACCAGACACCTTCAGCAACTGGAAAGACCCCAAAAGTACCTCACCAAGAGGATCAAAGGGCTCAAACAGATGCCATATGCTGCCCGGTTAAAGAAACTCCAGCTCTACTCAGTGGCATACCGCCTGCTCAGAGGCGATCTGTGCCTGATGTATAAAGCCATGTCCAACCCAGAATTAATGGACATGCTGCACCTCCGAAAATCCAAATCCCATCGAGCTACGCGCTCGAGAGACTTGAACCTCAGCACTGAAATAAATAGGACATGCTGGAGGGACAGATTCATAACCCAGAGGCTCCCTTCACTCTGGAATAAAATCCCAGTCCAGGTTAGGCAGAGTCCCTCATTGCTTCTCTTCAAGAGGAATCTTGATAAGTGGATGGGAGATCGTAGGTTTACCCCAGGTATCTTTTCTGTGTCACTGTTAGACAGAGGCACAGTATACTAACCTCGAAAAAAGGGCATAGCAAAATTAATTTAAAATGGGTGGCGAAAGCCAAATACACTCTGGCTAGGCTTATAGATGCCCTAGGGCAGATAGCCTAGTATGAACCTATGAACTACTGTAGAAACTAGGTATCATTTGCAGAATGTATTCCAGATATTTTTAATACATTTAAAGTAGGTGTAAGATACCCTTCTGTGGGAGTTAAAGGCATTTTTAGTGTCACCATTGCACCTTGCCAGTGCTCTCCCTTGTGTAATATCCAGAAACAAGTACTGCTCATACATTTACAGACCCTAAAATGCTAGACTAGTTGATTCCTTCTCTTCCAGAATCTTGGGTAACTTTTCCTCCTTATCTACTTTTTCTTTGACTGTATACTTTCCAAATCTACATTTTTCATCCCGTCATCTAATGCATCTATTTTAAGAGATGACCAAAATATATCTTGTCAGTATGGATTGTGGGAAATCATGCATATAATGAAAATGTTTATGATGTTGAACATTTTTTATGAGTTATAATTAGCAATGGGTGTAGGGAGGTGCAGACCCCCCCCCCCCACATGCAAGGTGCAGAGGGGCAAGCAAAAAATGTAAGGATTTTCTTTTTTCAGTGTTTTGGCTTTCATTGTTTTGGGATCACTATTTAACCATTTGAGATTTGTGTACTTTGATGTTCTGAAATACATACATATTGCGATGTTACAGTGGCATTCTGTTATGCTTTGTTGTTCTGTCTTGACATATTTGCTGTTCTTTCTTATTGTGTTGAATGTCTTGGGCTGAAGCTGAAAATGATCCAGTGGGATCAGCATTTTATGTAGATTAACACATTTAAATAAAGGAGAATTCTGCAATTAATTGGCTACAGTTCATAGAATCACAGAAAATGGAAGGCAACTGGGTCATGTGGCCATTTACTCCTTGCCAGTACCCACTCTTAGACCTTGCATCCTTTTTCAAGGAATGGTAGGACAGTCATGCAAGGGGTGAATTTATGAATTCTCATCTAGTTGTCTATAATTTTTTTTAAAGGAGGATAGTATTTCACATTGCTTGATCTGGAATGCAGGTTTGTTTCAAAGGAGGGGTAGGCATTGTATGACAAATTGATCTGTACACAGTCAGTTTTTTTTATTTGCAGAAGCAGGTTTAGATCTCTGGACCTAGTGTTCACTGGACTGTTTGATTTATGAAGATATAAGAGGTCTTAGACCACCAGATCCCTAATAACTGTGAAGGCAAAGTGCAGATCCCCTCATGGAGTCTGTAGGAATCTAAATACAGAGAGAAAGCATCTAGCATGCCTTGGTACTCAGATCGTTTTGGCCTGGGATCCTCTTTTTTGTCAGAAACTTTTGGTGTATTTCCAATTTCTTGATATTTATCGTAAGATACATCCCACAGTGGGCGTATTGTGTTAGTTGATGGGCCTATTCAGTACCATGTATCATTAAGCCTGTGGCATTTGTCTCTCTACAGTAAACTTTTAACACAGCTGGAGGGCTTAAGACTATATCCCAGTCTCAGTGTTGATGCTGTCACAGCATGGAGGGTCTCAGGCTGAGTCCTTTATGACTGTCTTTTGCAGATGAGGTACTTTGTGCTCTAAAAGAAGCTACAAGCTTAATACTAGGAAATCATTCCGCTGAAAAGTGGACCATATTTTTAATTGGTGCCAAAAACGTCTATTGGTCCTATTATAGCTTCTCTTCCCATGATTGCTGCCATTATTGAATCCTGTTTAGCTTATTCAATTGTAAAGCTTCAGTTTATGGCTACATATGCTTATTTGTTAATTTAACTTCTTTTAGCTGCTAATGTATCTGGAAAAAGGTTGTAAAATGGCTGCTACACCTGATGTTTCCCAGACATCTAGTGGAAGTAGTCATAGAATCATGCTTTTACCATACTGCTCCCTCCACCCTAAGCCTGTCATTTTAATTGCCTCAGATACCTTTGTTGGGAAATTCTTTTTTGGTTACTGTCACTTCAGCCAGAATTACTGATGTGCAAGCCTTAATGTTTAAGAAAAAAAAACGTATACAGTTTCCCGCAATAACAGTTTTTAAGAACAAAACCATTATTCATTCATTCTTTTTTTATTTGCTTTTTGTTAATGGAGTATGTGAACTGGTGTGAAGATGCTTTTCTCCCATGACCTGAGCCAAAGACAGTGGTACAGATTAATAATCATAGAACAAAGAAAATTATACATAACAAGTACTTAGATGTTTGCTCAAGTAGTGAGCATTATAAACAATAGCAAGAAGTAAGTAAACGTGCATGACAGCTAAGAGGCTAGTTGCTGTGGGAACAGAGTAAAAACATGTACAAGAAAAAGACAATTGTAATAGGTCAGCTGTCAGAATTCTAGTATTTGCACTGTGAACAAAAAAATAGGATACAGAAAATGTACATTTAAGTATTTGGTTTTGTCATTGCAGTGTTATGCTTTTAACCATTATCCCTGAAGCAGTTATATGCCACCTCATTGTGGAGAAGTTCAGATAGAGTAGATTTGAATGTATATGTAGGCTTTTTGTGGGGGGGTTTGTTCCATAGAGATCGGGCCAATTTGTAGAAGGCTCATGTTCCTATAACAAGTTTGAATGCGGGCCTAGACAGTGTAATCCTGTTTGCCTACTTCTCAGGGAGTAAGTCTGTTGCTTGAGGGGGAATTTAATGTTGGGCAGTAGCAGTCAGTTAGCTTTAATATCAAGGAGCCTAGGAAATAGCTTGATCTGTCCACGACATGTAACCAATTTCATTATTTGAGTAGGTCACATTGATGGTTTTGAGGGTCAGCAAGAAGACCAAATCTGTATATTTTATTTTCTGCAGCTTTGAAGCATAGGCTGTGTATTATAGACTGAGTGGAAGACAAAAACAGAAACTCACATTCAAGTTTAGGAAGACATACATTTTTGCAAAGAGCCAGACAGGCCTCGTGGGAGTTATTTTACAACACAGTTTTAGCTGTGCAAGAACTTTGGTAACAGTATTGTCTGTGTGAATATTAAAGTTCATCAAGGAGACAAGAGTAAGTCTTAGATATTTGTATTCTTTCACAATAGAAATAATGTTATGGTGATCTGTTAATTTCGGTCTTGAAACTTGTGGTAGCTTGCTAGGGGTTGAGAAATAAATTAGGTTGGTCTTCTTATGGTTAATGAGGAGGTGATTGTTCTTTGCCCAGGTGCAGAGATCAGAGAATGAAGTTTGGGGGGTAGCTTTGTGGGTTACAGGGAGAGTAGTGTGATTCTAGAAAAAGAAGAATGTCCTCAGCACATAATGTTGCAATTAATACTGGGTGGTCTTCAATGATATGTTTAATGATTAAGGAGAATAATAGTGGGCAGACAACAGAACCATGAGGGACACCTTTACTGAGTGTGCCCATGGATGAGACATGGTTATTTAAGAGGACTTGAAAGGTTCAGTTATTGAGATAGCTTTGAAAACATTTGGTAATGCTAGTGCAAGAGTTAAATTTTTGCAGCTTGTGAATAAGTAGCTTGTGGTTTACTGTTTTGAATGTCCTAATCATATTAACAAAAATGCCAGCTGTAAAAAAAAAAAAAAACATTGTTGATATCTAAATAGATCACATCAGTTGCTGTCAAAAGGGCTATAACAATGCTAAATGCATTTCTAAAGCCATGCTATTTGTCTCAAAGAAGTCCATAACTATTAATGTATTGAGCATTTACTTAAACAGGATTTTTTTCAGATATTTTGACTGCAAGGCAGAGATTGGTCTGAAATCTTTTGAGGTTTTATGAGGGTATCTTTGGAAGTAAAATGATGATAGAGTGTTTCAGCAAAGTGGAGACCTTTCCTGATGTAAATGAAAAACTGAAAAAGCAAGTGAGGGGGTTTACAATTTTCTCTGCTGCCCTCCTGAAGAATGTACAGTACAGGGTGCTACAATTTCCAGAAGATAGTTTTAGGTTACTTAGAAGTATCTTACTTTGACAGACATCTCTGAAAAGTAGGTTGCTGAATATTCTGCTAATGGATACAGTCTTTTTTTAAAACACCTTTATTAAATTATCATGTATGACAGGCAAGCTTACATTTATATAAAAGTAATGAAACCATATTAACAACTTCACATTTACAAACATTATAGGACATGTAACAATATATGTGATGTGAAGCCTAAGAAAATTGCATAAATTATTCTGTACCTGCCTTCTCTTAAACCTCATTCTTCCTTTAGAACATTTTATCTGATGTTGTCAATCTTCATGTAATCCTTGACTGTGGGCTTGATTCTGAACCTCGGAACCGATTCAGCCATTTATTTCAGCTTGCACCTTCCAAACTCTCGAGCTAGGCTCTACCCATAATGCTCCTCTCTAAATTACATCAGATTGAGTTTTCCTAAATAGTGGCAGACAGTTATAAATAAGAAGAAGAGACCAGATATGTGTCCGTCTATGAAGCCAGTCCTGGGAGAATTCGATCCACTAAGAGTGTCAGGCTGGGGGGTGGGGGGTCGGAACCGAGACCACAGTCAAGGATTAGTGAAGATTGACAACATAGGTTCATAGGTTGGTACTAGGCTATCAGCCCTAGGGCCTATACAAGCCTAGCCATAACAATTTCCTGGCTATTTCTTCCCACATTATTTACTTTCCTGGACCCCTGTCTAGCAGGGCGACTGACGTGATCCCTGGGGTGAATTTCCTTTCTCCCATCCAATCGTCAAGGTTCCTCTTGAAGAGGTCCAAAGAGGCACTCTGCTTGACATGTATGGGCAATCTATTCCAGAGTCTGGGGAGTCTCTGGGTCAGGAACCTATCCCTCCAGCATGTTTTGTTTATTGTGATGACAAGATTTAGATCCCAACATTTGCCATCAACATGAGGAAAACTTCTTTGGAGTCTGCTTGGGGTATAAAAGTAAGGTCTATGTTCGGCTACAGAAAAGGAGAAAACTCGAACAGATAAATGAAAACGGGCCACAGCAAAAGGGAAAATTAACGAATAACGAAAACATAGGAAAAAAATCCATTGAATGGCCATATTCTGCCAACATCACAAACACAACCAACCTATGTGGGGGGCTGTGCCCCCACCCCTTCAACTGTGTATACCAAGTCCGAGATTGCACTACAGTGGGGAATAGAGCAAATTTTAAAGGTTTCCCTTCCCTTCACTTACCTTATGAATCTCGTTACTTCCTGATTGGGCCAACTATGGCCATTCATTGCATTTATTTTCAATGTTCTCGTTGTTTGCTAATTTTCTGTTTTGCTGTGTCCCATTCAAAATTTAGCAATTCGAGTTTTATCCTTCTCTGTAGCCAAATGTAGACCCTAAAACTATCTGTGCAAACACTTCCAGGCAAAAATCCTAAATCTTTTAGACTTTGTTTTATATTTGGGAGCCATACGTACGCTCTCACTTTGTTTTTTTGTGAATTGCATATCTAATCTCTCTTCCTAATCTTTTCTGACCTCTTCTGATTGATTCCTGTAGTTATCATGCAATATTTTATATGCCCTATTAATCCCTTTAGCAGCAGCTTCTGTTTTAGATTCAGTTAAAAACTCAGCTAGTGCAGGTCTTTCATTTAGGATTCTCCTATCCCTTTCTCTTTGTCTATGTACTAATATCATTCCCTGATGGGGAAGGCAATCACTAGCTTGAAATCCAAATGTCTTCTTGGCCTTCTTCCATTCTTTTACCTTTCTTTCTCTAATTATTTGTTCTCATTACCTTAGTTCCTTTACCAGCTTCTTCCAGTAAATTCCAGCCTGCTCTTGTGTACCCCTAATTGCAAGTCATCCCTGTCTGCAGAATCTCCTTTCTCCATTCCTGTGTCGGTTTAGTCCTTAGTGTACTTTCTCCTACTTTATAAATATAATATTCTGTGTGACTGCTGTTATTCTCCTTAAGGATCTGCATCCAAAATCCCATTATTTCCTTATTTCTCAAATGAACCCCCTGCTTCATTATCCCTTTCCACTTTGAATTATAGCTTTCTGCTTGTGTTATGTATAAGAGCCTTAACTGTGCTGCTGTAAAATGTGTCTTCAAGTGAGATAATCCTAAACCTCCTTGTTCTTTTGGGAGGATCAGCTTATCCCACTTGACTCTTGCCCTCTTCCCCCCATATAAAATCCTTCAATTTTTTAATAATTACTATCCACAACCTTTCCTCTGATTGATAAAATATGTCTGCCCTGTGTACAAAACTGATGGGACTAAACATTTTACTGCTTGTATCTTGCTATCTATATCCATTGGCAGGAGCTTCCTGTTTCTCAGTTTTTGCATTATCTTTTGTTTAGTCTTTTCCCACATATCCTTAGCTGCCATAACCAAGTCATTTTTATCCATACTCCCAATTACTTCATATTTTTCATGCCCCATAGATATGTGCATTGCTGGACCAATTAATGTGTGGATACATAGTTTACAAATATAGCCTTTATCTTCATTAATTTTATATCCCCCCAAAAATATCATCTCCAGTTAAAGCCAACTTTTCTTGAGCACTGTGCCAATTATAGGCTTGAATTTCTGAGTCCTTTATTTTCTTTGCTAATGGTACTAAATATAACTTGGATAGCAAAGAGAAAAGGGGGCACCCCTGCCTGGTTTTTCTGATCAGACACAAGTTATCAGAGAGGACCCCTCCCACTTTGATTTTTTCCTCGGATCCCTCATATATCCTTCTAATTAACCTTATTATTGTATCAGGAAATGCAAATCACCCTACTCAAAAAATCCCAGCTTACTCCATTGAATGCTTTAGCTGCATCAAGACCCACCAATAACAGCAGTATTTTCTTACTTTCTGCTTCCCTGTTGATCATCATTGTTCTATTAATGTTGTCAAATGTATGGCTCCCCTCCGCAAAACCACATTCATCCATATCTATCAATTTTTGCAGCACCTTTCTCATTCTAATGGATGCAGTCTTGGGGGTAAGTTGGTATCTTGTGTATTTTGGCTTGAGGAAGATGAAAAATAATTGATAACCTGGATGGATGATCTGAGAAAGTGTTTCCAGTCATCTGCAGAGAAGCTGTTAGCCATGTTAATTTTTGTTGTGGAAGTAGTGGAAGATATGTAACCTGTGAGGGATTTTATTTCTTTTCAAAAGTGTTTGGGAGAACTGGTAGCTTTTGTTTGCTTTTCTCTAAAATATAAAGATTTTACTGAGTTGGTTGCTTTTCTGGATTTCTGAAGTTAATCCTTACTGGTGTTTTTTTTCCAGAGTGGTCAAGCCTAATCTCTTTATTTAATTACATTAATTATATTCTTGATTTCGTTTGTTATTTAGATATAATTGTAACCCCTTAGTATCCTACGAGTGGTTGGGAATAAAAGGTTTTGGACTGAGCTGAGGATGTTTATGAAGAAGGATAATGTGTCTGCTGCATCTTGGATGAGGGATAAGGTAGACCAGTCAAGATTGCTCTAACTTTGGTCGAGAATCCTAAGTTTTTGATCATGGAATGGCCAAGTTGTAATCAACTCAGTAGATCGCTTTGTGGTTTTAAAGGACCAGAAGGATATTTCAAGGCAGTGATGACTACTTTGTCCATTGGGCAGGATGTTGATACCACTTCAGTGATTAGCTGTGATTATAAGATCTAATATTGTATGGTACCAGTTCATTGTTATATCTGGTTAGTCCCTTTACGTGCTGCTCTAGGCTGAATTGATGGAGTAACCTGTTTAGCTGTATAGATGATGTACCAAAGCAGTTGTAATTAAGATCACTGCGTATAACTGAGTTACAGGGGCAGCCATTGGGGGAGAGTTCAGACAGGGTGTGTTTGACAAGGTTGATGGTGCCTTAAGTGTTACTTGAATTTACTGAATTAGTCCATCTGGTAATCTGAATTCTTTCTTTTAAACACTTAATCACTTAAGACATAGGCAAACATTCATTCAGAGAAAATAAAATAAACCATATTAATTTTTTCCCATTTCCACACATTATACATCACATGTTTTCTTTCTCTATAACTGTCACCAGTCCAATATTACATATATTGCTCATTTCCTGCCTACCCTTAAATCTCACTACTCCTCCTGAACATTATTCCACATGTATTGTTTGCATAATTTCCATTTATTCCTGTGTAATTTGTTCCTTCCCTTTTCTAAAAATCTCTCTTCCATTTTTTTTATTTCTTTTAGAATATGTAGTACTTCACACTCGATTTAGACTTGGATTTCCATTTTCTAGTAATTGCTTTTTTGGCAGCCAGCAAAATTAAACTTAACAAGGCCTTACGATGCTGGGCAATTCATATTCTGTGTTCCAGCTCACAAGAATAATTTCCTTAGTTACAGCCATCTGCTCCCCCAATATTTTCTGACAGAGTATTCTCTAGGGATTTTTTTGAAATCTGCCAACTTGTTACACTACCAAAACATATGTTCCCAGTTAACTCTTTCTTCTCCATCACACTTCCAGCATTTGCTGTCTAGCGGAGGAAAAAAGTCTTTGAACCTGAGGTATAGAAGTACTTATGCAAACAGTTCCAAGCAAAAATTCTAAACCTTCTGGACCTTTTCCATCTTTGGGAGCCATACATATGTCCTTCTGTTCTTCTCTTGAGAATTGCTTTTCCAGTCTCTCTTCCCAATCTATTCTAAACTCCTCTGATTCTTATACTTATCATCCAGTATTTTATATGCTTTACTAATTGTCCCTTTTTTAACAGTAGCCTCTGTTTTAGGTTCAAGTAAAACCTCTACTAGTGCAGGCCTTTGACTTAATGATGCTCCTATCCCTTTCTCTTTACCTATAGTCTGATATCAATCCCTGGTTAAGTAAGGCAGTCTCTAGCCTGCAGTCTAAATGTCATCTTGCCCTCATCTCACTCTATAACATTTCTGTCTGCCTAGTTATTCACTCCCAATACCTTGGCTCCTTTGCCAGTTTTCTCCAGTAAATTCCAACCTCCTCTTGCCTATTGTCCTTACCCCTATTTACAATCATCCCTACTGGCAAACTCTCCTTTCTCCATTCTCTTGTTATCTATCTTCTTTTGTTAAACAGGAATGCAAGGAGAAAATATTATACATTGCATGGATTTTTTTGCTTACTTACTAAAGTTTGTTAATTGGTTAAGTGGATTGGTCCAGAGTACTTTCTCAAGCATGACCTGAGCCATTAGTTAAATGTGATGGTAGAGATTATTAACAGTTAAAATGCGTTAAGAACTCGTGTGTGTGTGTGTGTGTGTGTGTGTGTGTGTGAGTGTGTGTGTGTGTGAGAGTACTATTGTAAAGATCAATTGTGTGTTAGGTCACAAATGCTTACCCCACCCTTAGCAGCTGACATGTAGAACTCTTCTCTTAGATTGTACGTGTTCCTACACATGCCTGGATGAAAGCTACCACACAGACATGGCTTGACAAAGCCAAGCACTTGCCTCTGGTTTGTGTGATACTTGCCATGTACCTTCTCTCCATTCGATACTGCCTCCCTGTCCATGAAGGGCAAGCTGCCATTAGCTGATCTCTCTCCCTCTCACTTGTTTTCTCCTCCATTCTACTCCATTACCAGAGTTGCTGTGACTGGGTTACATTTTTTTTACTTGATTTTCGTTCAATGTCTTACCAAAGCAGAGCACATTAGACAGTGTGGCACACCATTTGTACTGCAAGACAATGTAATTACTGTAAGTATAACCCAAATGCATAATTTAATTTAGTACTTGAATTTTTTCATCCTCATGCATAAAAAGCAAGCCTGCAACATGGTAAGTTAGTGACAGACAGCCCAGTAGTAAGTCAAAAGTTAGTAATATACATGAAGTATTGGCGAGATTACTGGGTACGATAATAGTACCAAATTAGATTAGAACAAAAATAATTAATGCTGGAGTAACTGTGTTTCAGTATGACTTTTTTTTTTCTTTTTTCCATGTTTAAAAAGGACCATCATGTGTTTGGCTTATTCTGAATTTCTTGGGAACTGCCATCAGTCTGACAGAATCTTTACAGACCCACACTAGATTTTGGATCAGTCTTATAGTAGGGACATGGAATTTCCCTTTCTTCACTGCACGTGCATTAATTTGGTGTTTGAATAGATTCAGTTTTATATGAAGGAAGCAATGGTCTTTGCCCTGCAGTTCATGCCCTTAAAGATTCTTTTTTTGTTGTTGTTGATGCCAAAATGTAAGCAGGAGATAGTTGCAGATTCTCTCCCCTCTCTTACGCCATGCTATAGCCAAAGATTAACATGGGCACTTCCACCTGGTCTTCACTTCTGCCCAACCTCCTCTAAGGAAAGGGAGCAGTCTGTTGGACTTGGTTCTTTCTTCCCTGACATATCCTCTGGTGAATGAAGCTTGTGCAAAAGACTTGTTTCTAACAGTGTAGTGAACATATGGCCTCTATACCCATGGGCCATCAAGGACTGCAGTTTAGAAGGTGGTTCAGAAGTAACATAGGAAGAAGACTAGAAAATATGATACGTAGCCTGACAGTGGGCTTTATTCACAAGGCAGTTGGAAGTAATGAATAAGGACTTTATAAAAATTGGAGAAATATAGGGATCTATAGTAGCTTAAGTATTTAACTTGATCTCTGGTACCCACTTTATCATATTAGGGTTTGCAGAGGAAATTGAACCTCTCCTAGTAAGCAGTGAGCACGAGGCAAAGAACCAGTCCTGGAAGTTAAAACAGTCCATCAGATTATACACACAGTGAAAACGGTTGAGTAATGAAGCACCATATGATGTATTTGTAACTGGAAGAGACTGTAACAACTTAAAATGGGAATGCATTTCTTCAGATGGCTTAACAAAAAGTAAGTTATGTGGGAGCACAAGAACACTGAGGGGGTTGCTGTTTCACTTTGAAGGCAGTTAATATGACCCCATCTGACCTGCTTCATGTACTTCTGGAGGCCCCATCTTTACAGAACACTGAAAAAATGGAGACATTGCAGACAGCACCTGGATGCTCCTGGATTTACAACAAAAGCCACAAGAGGGCCAAAAGATCTGTGTAAGGAAACAAGAAAGAAAATGCAGTGGGAACATTCAAGTGATTCCTGTCTGAGAGCTTATTTCCAAATGTTGTATGAAATATGCACAGTTTGCAAGAAGAAATGGGTTATTGCCTTGCAGGGACATTGATAGAGTGTTCGTATTTTCATACATAGGTAAGTACTAGGCTAACTGCCCTTGTTAGCCATTTTATGCCTAGCCAAATTCCCTTTCAAAGATAA
This sequence comes from Protopterus annectens, assembly GCF_019279795.1. Taxonomy (NCBI): domain Eukaryota; kingdom Metazoa; phylum Chordata; order Ceratodontiformes; family Protopteridae; genus Protopterus; species Protopterus annectens. The sequence goes on from NC_056739.1 coordinate 857,851,914, forward strand.
GAATCAAACCCTGTGCCTTGTAACTATGACTATAGTACTAACCCTCAAAATGGTTAGTGCTGGTTAATGAGGTAGAGAATTAGGAATATGTGCAACAGATAGAGAAGTTCAGTTTACGGGCTAAAAGTATTCTTTAGTTTAGTACAATATATATATATATAACTTCTATCTAGTAGGGGAATTAGGACACATTTTGTAGCTGGAGCTGCCTGACTACTATCCCTCGTATGTGACCTGGTCATGCTTGAAAGTCACGATGCTATTAGGATTGCATGTACGCACCCGTTTACCAGTTGACAAATTTAAATTGCTGTCATATTCATGTAAGTAGATTCCTGAGCACAGTTTCTGTCATCTATTTGTACATACATACCGGCAGTCAGTAACTGTCAACATCAACTCTCAGAAGGCATGTGCTAAGCTGATTGCCAATGTGTTCAGCAGCTGTGGAGGTCAGTTTACAACATTGTGCAACTTCAGACCATTTTTAATCTGTGTGTGATATGCCAACACTGTTACAGTAAGTCAGTACATGCTATTAAGATCCCTGTAAAATATATTCAGCTTTACTAGCATGTTTTACAGGTATCTCTTTTCTCTAGTAAGTTTAAAATATGTTAAAAGACCTGTCAAAAGCTTGTTTTATATTGTGACACTACAGCTTTTCTGTGAGTTTTTTACCCAGCAAGTCTTGACCAAATGCCATTAACTACGAGTGCACTTCTTTTCCAATTAAAAGTCTAAAAAGACATCAGATAACTTTCTTGCAGACCAAATATCATTGTACTTCCTCTCACTGAAGAGTAAGGCAGACAAGAAAAGTTGTTTGCTTACAGCATGGTAGCATGCGGTTTCTTTGAAATCAAATGGGTTATTGATTTACAATGTCTGATTTTTTTTTTCCCTTCTTGGAAATACTGCGTAATTATGTAGTGGTGCAGCAAACAGATGTGTTACCTCACAGTAAGGGATTCTCCAGTTTGGTTCTGGTTTGGGGTGCCTTCTTTGCAGTGTCTGCATGTCCTGTCTGTGTTTGCTTCTGTTTTGTCCAGATGCTTGTGTTTCTTTCCACATTCCAGTGACATGCATTAGGGGCTATGCCAACTCTAACATGTTTGTAGGTTAGTATATGGTATTTGTGTGATTTGGCACAAAGGCTTAGCAGTCTACTTCCACTCCTTCCTTCCTTCTTTATACTTTGTGGATAGTGCTGTTTAAGGGGCCGCTACGGAATCAGCTGTAAATCAACGGTATTGGACAGATGAATGTTTTTTAATTAGCAAATATTTAGGTTAATTTCTGTTTCCAATTGCTAAAATTTCACATTAAGATAAACAGCTATAAAGGTCACTGCAGGTATACTGTTTTGTTGTAGCCGTTTACATTATTGTGTGCTACTGAGATAAGGACCTGTCTAGCTGAATTAAGTGAGATGAAATATGATTGTTTTTCTTGGATATATAATATTTTCAGACCACAACATTTGCAGGAATCTGATGCCATATCATTCATAAATCTGTCATTAAAGTGATGTCTTTCTTCTTGGGATTGTGCTTGCCTTAGGTATACCAAGTCCTTTTTTTTTCTTTGCTATAAACTCTTGTTTTGTTAGTTACATTGCTGGTGAGCCAGCTCTTGTGGTGTACAGCTGTGGTAGAACCTGTCTGTGTCCCAGACAGCAAGAATCAAATAGTGAATCAGGCATTTGAGAGAGGTAGCAGGAATGGGGGATGGTGCATGGTGATGAGACTGGATCTCATGTCAAAATCTGATGGAGGCCAGGGCTCGAAAAATCACCAGGCTGGGTGGCGCAGGAAAACACAGAAGGCATGTCTGCTCTAGAGCTCAGTCCAGACATGTTCTTACAGACTGCGCCAAATTGCTTCTGCTTAATAGGCTGGATAGGCAACAGAACACTGCAGGTTTAAGGCTTAGAAAAAGTCATGGTGCAGTTGTTGGCATATGTAATGTTGCTAGCTCTTAATCTGCTATGTACCCTTTGTCCCAAACCTGCCTGTGTCTGCTTCCACCAGGATGGGAGTAATGCTGTCATGTATTGCTGCTTTCCTCATTCCCTTTACATCCCATTAGATGGTTCCCAGAGGAAGTTAGAAATGGGGGAGATGTCAGGTAACCAAAAAAATACACAGATGGGTGCTTTGTAGTACTGGGCAAGCAGTTTGACCAGATTTGTTACAATATCCTAGCTTACAGAACCACTCATAAACTGCATTTCCTCGGTGATGAAGAATAACAGTCGTGTTTTTTTTTTCCACAAAAGCAGTAAATATTGAAAATGCACAGACAAATCATTAAATGAAAACAAAACGGCCATCATTTGTCATGCTATTCAGTTATTGCATAAATAACACACAAAAGTCACTCTCTCCAAGATTTCATTATAAAAAGGCTTCAGTGACCCTGCTAATTCACAAACCTGTTTGCTTCATTATGTACTGTGTTATGCCACACTTCCAAGAATGGAAGTACTGAAATCGCATAGGGAACAGCTTATTGAAAAACATTGCTGAATAAGGTAAAAATTCTTGAGGAAGGAAAATAAATTATGTTCCTACATGGTACAAGTTAACAAAGAGTTGTAATTATGTGCATATTCAGTACTGCATTTGTACAGTGGTACAGGTATTCTTCCCACTTTATTTTTTATGACAAGTACTATTTTTGTTCCAAATAACTATATACAGTTCATTTATAAAAACATTGCAAGTGTTCTTTGGTTACAATTGTCTACATCTCTATGCAGAGTGTTCTTTTAGAGTTCTTGCTTTAGACAGCAACATAAAACATTTAAGCTAGAAAAAAAATCAGAACATACCTTTCTTGAGAGTACAGTTGTCTTCTTTTCTGCTTAAAGTGGAATGTGTGATCTTAGAGATTAAAAAACAGTAAAGGGGTAAACGTTTCTTATGCTATACTGATTCACGTCTGCAGTATCTGATGTTTCTTTGGGCACCGGTCCACTGCAGAGTAAATATCTAATCCATAAACAGTTTTTATAAAAATAACCTGCTACAGAAATAGAAACATGATTGCTGCCATGTGCAGCTGAAGTGTGTATAGTAGTTCTTTTACAAACAGATAATGTACAAGTCCTTCACTGTTCTTTAAAACACAGTATTGTGTAGTAATACATTATAAAATTTGACAAGACCTGACAGTTTATGCGACTAAAGCACAGACAGTAATAGTTATTAATTACTTATTTTCTAGTAGAGTCCACGTTGATCAACAGTGGTCAATTCAGAAACTAATGTAATTAAAATAAACAATATATAAATGATAAAGTATAGCTCTAAAGTAATGTCTTAAAAGACTAGACATTGTGAACCACAGATTTTGCTCGGAATAGTTTCTATGTACTTTTCCATGCTTGCAGCATACAAGATTTATTTTACTTTTCAGAAACTTAATTTAAATAAACATTTCTGTAGTTTAAAACATTCAGATTACCAGGTTGATTAATGGCTTTGTGAGCTGAGGTGCTTCTACAGGAAACCAGGAGTGGATGTGGACACAAGCTGACTGTGATTTAAATGGGTGAAAATGTGATTTAAAGAAATTATTACTCTTTTTTTTTTTTTTTTTTTTTTTTAGATTGTAACAGTTAATCAGATGTTTAGCTGATTGAATTACAGAGGAAACAAGATGTCAGATTAACAGGCTTGCTGATTTAGTTTGGGAAGCTGGTGTAGCACTTGGTTAGTTATGAATATTTCCAGTTTTATTCACCACTGCTTTGGGTAGCATAACAGGAAGCATAACAAAAATTGTGTATGCCTTCTAAGCGGTACATTAACTTTGACAGCATATAATTTCCAGTTGGCCACCTCTTTTAGCCCTTTACCTAAGTGTTGGATAAGCTACAGAACGGAGTTTAACAACAGCTAACATTTCCCATCATTCATGAAGAATAAACTTCTAGCTGCACCATTTCATCTGTTTTTACCTTATTTGCCCCCACAACCACTAAGATTTCCCCTTGCATAGAACACTTGCTGTGAAAGTGTTTCCGTATATTTATTAATAACATTTTGGCTCACCTCAGTGGCATTCAGTGTCAGACAGCAGACATGGTGCAATGCCTTACTCTGCTAAGAGGAGCCAGTGCTTGTTGCTGCTTACAGAGGATTCACAAACTGCTGTGCTTTGCAGTGCAGTACTAGACCTTCCTCCAGATAGTGCTTCTGTGGAGGAATACCACCAACCAACTCCACGCTAGACAGCCAACCTTGGCTTCTCACTCAGATCCATTGCTGGAAAAATAATCCATCCCCACACTGTATTTTGCAGGTCTGTATCCCATATTTGCAAATGTCTTCTGAAAGATTCTATTTTTGCAACTAGTATATAGTTTGATTCCCTTGAAAGTCCTTTATAATGTGAGCTAGCTTTTAAAGCACATGTGATGGTCTGCTGTGTCAGAGACGTAGAGATGAACAAAGATATTTCCTGCTAACTGACCTTCAAACTTGTTTTCAAACATGTAGTGTGCATCTTGGAGAATGACAATGGTAGTGTTCCAGGCACATCGAAAGCTGCATTGACAAGGAAGAGAAAGTTGTTTTTTCTTAATGAACCTTCTAAAGTTGTTTCTTTTAGTGCTGTTATTGAAAAGTGGGTGTGGGGTAAGCTTTGGTTGTCTTTTTTATGTATTTATTTAATGTTTATGAACTGGATTGGTGGATTAGTACAGGTCCCTTCTCAGCCACCTGTGCCATGTGGCAATGCAATAGTAGTACAAAATATATCCAAGAACAAAATGATATATTATAACAGTACAGAAGTATGGCATATAACATAAATAATATGCATTAATAGAGTAACATACACAATATACATAAAACAACTAAAGCAAAAGTTATGATGACACTGCTAAAATGTCAGCCAGTAAGAATGTTGAGTGGTTAGTAAGTAACACTGTAGCATGCAGACATTTATAAGGCACATGCATTAACCAATGTTTTAAACCTGGAGCATTTTATAGTCCTTTGCCCAGTGAGATTTCATTACATTCTTAAAGATAGCCAGATTTCAAATAACAGTTTTAAGAAATATTTTTTGCATACAGCTAGAGAGAGAACTAGAATCTATTCAATCTGACTGTAGAATTATTGTGGAGAGCATAACAGGAACAGATAATTTGTTAGCAAGTTGTGAAATTTTCTGTTAAGCAGTTTGAAAGTGAAAATATTTAGTAGATAGGTGAACTTTTGCTGTTTGAAAAGAAGTGCAGTGATATTGCTAGCAAGTTAGCTAAATCTTAGAATTTTGTTTTCTGTAGTTTATAGAGAGACCATGATGAGCTGGGGTGCCTTCTCTGTGGAGTCTGCATGTCCTCCCTGTGGTTGCATGGGTTTCCTCCAGGTGCTCCTGTTTCCTCCCACATCCCAAAGACATGTTGTAGGTGGATTGAACACTCTAAATTGGCCCTAGGTGTGTGTGTGCATTCTATGGAAGGTTGGGCGCTGGGCTGGCAACTCGACACCATAAAAACTCCACTGCCAATCATGTGCGGACTGGTGATCCGCTGTGGGGACCCCTAACCGGGAAAAGCCGAAAGAAGAAGATAGATAGACCATAATGAGTATACTCCAGCTTTGGAAGTAATAAGCTAATGTCAGTAGTATGATAAGCCGCAGTAGTAAGTGTAAAAAAAATAGGCAGCCTTACACTGTTGAGTAACTTTGGGTATAACAATGTCAGTATCATTATAAAAAGGAAAGCATGTCATCACACAATATTCCTAAATATTTTTGTTTACTAACAGGGAGTAAATTTGTAAATGAATCAACAGTAATGAGGAGCAAACTTCCAAGATGGATGCACATTGATCAGCAGGTTGCTTGGAGCTCTCTATAAGTGAAAATTGAAAATCAGAAAAAGGGGTCAGTATAGTTTATCAGTTTGGATGAAGTTCAGCTGCTGGCTAGTAGTTGCACAGCCTAGATGCCAGCATGGAAGATGTTTGGATGAAGTAAGAGGAAGTTTATCAGCAGAGGAGAGAAGTAAACTCTGGATGGGAAGAGTCTTTCAGCTGTTTGTCAGAAGTTGGTTAGGATTTCAGCTTTTGTGCAGGAGATGGCATACAGTAATTTAAAGAAAAATGTGGATCAGATGCCCTTGGTGTTTGGAACTGGCAGAACACTGAAGGAATGTGCAAAGTTGGAGAACAAATGGTGGGAAAAGGTGGAAGAAGCTTTGACTTGCTGCTTAGGTGAACTGATAGAACTACAGAGATTGAAGGCTAAATTGGAGAGAAGACTGGTTTAACATGGGGCTTCTTAGGAGGAGCAGTTTTAGAGAGTGGTGAAGTTGGGGAAAAGAGCTTGCAGAGAGGGTATGAGATATTCTGCTGTGCTGAACAAGCTGTTAGGATCAGACTGTATTGATTTTGCAAAAATGCAAAAGGACAACTGGACTTCTATTCTGCACCAGAATTTCTTGATTGACATGGCACATTGTATGTGCTGTCTGGGTCTGGCTATGAGAAAGTAGTCAAGGCCTATATCTTGGAGATACAATCATGCCAGCAGAAAGAGTTGCTCTTGACAAAGCTGTGGCAGACAGGAAAAGTTTTGAAAATTGGGGACAGCAGTGCATTTATAGAAAATGATTATTCCCTGTGTACCAGGCAGAAGAGAAGCAAATTTATCCCAGCAATCAGGGAATGTTAAAAGGCAGGTGTGAGATTCAAGTTGCTGTGTCCAGCTGTCTTCAGAAAATATTTTCCAGGAGGATTGAAGATATTTTTTGATGCAGAACTGGCTGAGGAGGAAATACAAAAATTTTGACAAAAACAGTGAGCCATCAAACAGTAGAAGACTTTGCTTCTCATTTTTTGATAAAAAAAATTCATAGAGACTTTGCCAGTGAAACATTTTCCAATGTTTCAAAGGAGAATGCTTGACAGATCGAGAAAAGCACAGGAGTTGACTAGAAGAAACGGTAGAATTTTGGACTTGAATGAGAGTCTGGTGTTGGGAGATGGTGATAAACAGGAAGAAAACCAGCAACACTGAAATTAGTAAATGTGAGATTGAAAAGCATCGATCACATTTATGAAATATGACTTGACAAGAAATAGTGGCAGAGAAAGATTAGACTTTTGTTGCCCGTGTTAAATTTGTGGGTGGACTGTAAAGCATAGACCACATTTTTGTCATTAATGTTTAGAAGGACACTAAAAGGGAAAAAGTAACTGTAAATGAAACAATTTGCATTCTTAATAGTATTTGTATAAAATATTTCATGATATAAACTGCATGTTATGTAGTAAAGCAGATTTGTGTAATACGTAGTCAGGAATATTTTAAATGTGGGGGTGGGTCTTTTTAGTGATTGATGTATGTGATAAAGATATTAACGTAAATAAGTCCTTTTTTAGTTGTAAAAAATATAGGCTTAGCAATGTGAAAAAGAAGAGAGGCTGGACAAAAGCAAGCTTAAGTTAATATACTATAACCTTGGGCTGCAAGGGTGGGGTTGGTGTAAAAGTGCGCAAATTAAATTATATGTTGAATTGAGATGTTTTCTCTTATTTTTGCAAAGGTGAATGTCTAGATTAATGCCAGTAGCTTAATCTAAAAACATGCATTTTGTGTAATCTTGTAGATTTAAAAAAATACGAAAACATGGTGAATGCAAGTGTAACCAAGTAGGCTTGAAAAATAAGACAAAATGATGAAAGCCATGCAAAGTGTTACATTTCTTGCATATGCATTGATATTAGCTTGTCTTTTTTTCCTTTGCCAAACATTCAGTGGGATTCAAGAAGTCTATGGATGAATGCAGTTGTACATTCTGTTATGAGTGAAATTGACAAGATTCCTTCTTGCATCTTCAGAGTTGTTAGCTGTTCTTTTTCTCATTGCTGATTATATTTCCATGGAGACGAGCTGTCCGCAGGTACAACCAATTAATCTCAAGAGTTCTGTGCATTATTTGCTGGAGGAATTGGAAAATTTAAAGGTACAAGGCAAGCAATTCAGTGAAAAATAGTTTGAAATTATTGGAAGTTAATATAGATGATAGCTTTTTAAACATATTTAATAGAACAGTGTATAATTTAGTTTTATTTAAATATAGCCAGTGCACTTTTCCTTAAGGCTAAAAGTTAATGTTTTCAGAAAGCACAAAAGCTGTTTTTCATATCCGGAAAGGGAATAGAGGTAAGAAAAGAACAGACACCAATCTGTGTAAGTTGTGAGCACAGACTCTAAGATCTTCTTTAGTATGGTTAACCTTAATTTTAGGGCAGGTAATGCCAGTGGGTGTAGCTGCTAGTTTGGGGCAGTTCATAGGTTCATAGATTAGTACTAGGCTAACTGCCCTTGTGGGCTATTTTAAGCATAGACAATTAGCCCATGTGAGAATCAAACCTTGCACCTTGTGTCTGGAAGGTAAACACCTTAACCATTATGCCAACCTTCTTGAAGAGTGCTAATGAAGAACTTTGCTTGACATAGATGGGTAGCTTGTTCCAGAGTATAGGAAGTCTCTGGGACAGGAATATATCCCTCCAGCGTGTCCTGTTTATTGTGGTGACAAGGTTTAGGTCCCTAGAGAGTGTAGCTTGGAGGGATTGGGAATTCTGTAGGTGTAGCATGTCCAGAAGCTCTGGGTTTGACATAACTTTATATGTTAGGCAGAGATCACCTCGGAGTAGGCGATATGCTATGGAGTAAAGCTGGAGTTTTTTGAGGCGGTCAGTGTAGGGCATTTGTTTGAGGCCAGTAATCCTCTTTGTGAGGTACTTCTGTGGCCTTTCCAGCTGCTGCAGATGTCTTGTGAGGTCTTTTCGGGATATAAAATTAATGAAGATAAAACAAAGGCTATAGACATAAATTATGTACCCACTCTTGAATTGGCTCAGCAATATTCATATTTATGGGGACACAATAAGATGATGTATTTAGAGGTATTGCTTCTGTTATAGCAGCTACAGATATGTGGGAGGAGACTAAAGAAATGATAATACAAAAAACTAGAAGTTCTTGATTTTGGATATGGTTAGTTAGATATAAGCCGTGAAAATATTTTTAGTCCCTTTACTTTTAAATACAGGTCAGCCATATTTTTATCAACCAGCGGAGAAGTTGTGGACAATAATTAAAAGCTGAAGGAATTTATCTGTGGAGGAAGAGGGCAAAGGTCAAGTGGATAAGTTGATCCTACCAGTATAGCAAGATGGTGCAGAATTCCTGGCCAGATTCAATTTACTATAAAGAATTTATTGTTCTTGTAAAAGGTTCAACTTAGATTGTAAAACATTTATAAAAATTGGCACATCAGCAAATAGTGTGATCTTAACTGTAGCAGTAAAATCTGTGCCCCAGAAGGTCTTGAATTACTACGTAATTTGGAGTGCAGTCATTATCATCAGTTTTTGTGACTTATATGAGAAAGAGTTATCCTTCTTCACCATAGTTAAAGCACCACTACCACCACCATCATCATCTAGCTTAGTTCCTAGTCTGTCTGTAAAAGAAGTAGTGTTAGTAGAGAAAAAAGATGCAAACCCAGAAGATTCTTTAAGAAGATTCCTTAAGCCAAGATGGTGTAATGGCAATAATTCTGTTATGTCATTGAGCTCATTTATAGTGCTGGTTTAGCAGGACTAGATTGATGACATTTTGTACTTGGTGGATCCCAGAAGGAAGTTTAGTGCAGACTAGTTAGTCTCAAGTCAATCCCTGAAAAGTTGATGTCAAAATTGAGGAGAAGGCCGGATTAATTTTTTGTGACTTTGAGCTGACAGGCTGTAACCGTGGGTTGACCAAGGATAAAATGTGTCTGTGTAATGATTAAAAATCCCAGGTGGCCCTCTAGATCTTCCATAAGGCATTTGATCCTGTTCTAAATGCAAAGTTGATAAAAGTGATGTGAAACCTGGATGTGGGAAGTAGGCCGGTGACATGGGAAGAAGGTTGGCTGAGTTCTCAAACACAGGAGGAAATAGTAAAGGTGTTATTGTTTAGTAAGGGACTGGTTATAAGGGAAGTACCTACAAAGTCACTCCTTCCTTTTCTGGTATAAGCTAAACCATAATCATTTAGATAACTCTGTTTGCACATAACACACAAATTGGGGCTGTGGCTCTGGATGTGGGTATATTAGCCTGCAAAAATATTTATGAACAAATTGGTTTGAAAAGAGAAGTGGGTGCTGGTAGTTTGATGCCAGATAGTAGAAATAATGTATGTGATTACAAATAAAATATTTTAAATATAAACCAATATAAACAACTCTTGAATGTAGCATACATACAGAGGATCCAAATGTAATTATTGCACAAGTGATGAATCAATCTATTAAATTAGAGATGGCTGTGACTGAAGCATATGAAGCCAGGGGTGTTTATTAAAAGGGTATTGATTTCATCATTTTCTTATAGAAAATATTAGTCCATCTTCATTTGGAATGTTATGTTCACTCCATCTCTACAGTGCAGGAGATGCTGCACTGGCGGTGGTAGTAAGGGAAAGATCATGAGGCTGGCTGGTTATGGGAGGGCTGATCTGGAGAGGTTAAAACAGCTAAACTTACTTTTTCTTTAGAACAGGTGGGGGTATGGCATGGTATAAAACAGAATTCTGTATGACCATATTTTAAACTGAATATTTATACAAGGGAGTGGCTGAGTGGGATGGTGTATGTCAGACAACTGCAAGATAATAGGATTAAATTGTAAAACATATTTATTTACATATAGTATGATGAGACCATTGAATGTTTAGCCCGAATCGGGCAGGCTACAGTTGCAAAGATCATTAAACTTGCTTCTGGTAAATGGAATCCAGAATGGGGTTAGAGGAGCAAGTTGTTTTCCAAGCGTTTATCATCCCAGTATAGTTCTCAGAAAAGTATAAGATTTTACCAGCTGACAAAGAGTATGATACTTTGAATAGGTGTATTAAGAATAGTTACTACTCTTAAATGTTGGGGCTTAAAGTTACTGATTGTTCATCTTACCTTTCCAAGTTCCAGTCCTCCTTAATGACTCGAGCACTAGAAAATTCTGAAGGCCTACATAAGTTTGCAGTCAGAGAATCTCATTCAGATTCTGTTTATATAGTGGACTTCCATATTGCCCTCTGTAATTTTTGTGGTGATGTGGGGCCAAAGTCAAAGGCTCAAGCTTGTACCTGATCATTATAGTGTGGCTGTAGTTGTCCTTTCTTAAAGAGGAACATAGAAGTGATATCCAGTTTAATGGGAACGGGATTTTTGTTTAGTCCTTCCAAAACTTGGTCAGTCATCTTATGAGGAAGAAGCAGGCTTCACTATTGCAGATGACCTTTATAATCCTCTCTCACTAAACTGCTCTTGGTATTCTAAGCCAAGCCAACCGCAGAAGTGTAAGACATCTTTTCACATCATCAGCACACTAGAGCATCATATGGTTTTTGGCCATTATGGTGCTCATGAAATCCCTTAAGAGGAAGACACTTTCTGGCCTAAATTCAACAGTTCTGAGTACATTCTGGGGCTAACATTTAGAGAAGAGGGGGCAGTTTTCCAAGTCTGGTTCAGCTTGTAGAACCATCACAAATTTCTTCTGGGTTCTGGGTGTGGTCACTCTTGGGCATATCCTAGATCTTACAAATCTTAATCCAGGAAAAAACTCCATAATAAGGACTATTTTGTCTCAGTAGAGATATTGGGACAGGCCTAGATTTTTGCTGAAGCAGTCAGTAGTGTTCAAACAATAGGAATGGGTCGGGAGGCATTTTGTACTTCCTGATCCCATAGAGGTTGGACGGTTTCCATCTCATTTTAGACCTCAGAAACGTCAGACATTTGTATCATATGCTGGTCGCTGGCATAGGGTGCTTGGATAATATCTCTGAGCATGGCAGATGTCTTTTGATGCATCAGTGGATGATGTCAACAGAGAAGATTCTTTCATCTTACTCTGGATAGGTATGATGTCCATTATAAAGTGTTGCAACATAGGCTGTCATCGCCCAAGATGTTTACCAGTGTCTTGAGCACAGTAGTTGAAGCCTTGCAGAAGAAGCATTTCCATGTGGTCAATTATGTGGACTACTGTCCTCCTGGTCAACTTCTATGGGGAATCCCTAGAAGTCAACTGTGGAGACTTCCTTGGCTGCAATCCCTGGAGATGAATTTAAATTTGGAGAAGTCTGACTTGTGCAGAAAGAATAGCCTTCATATAAATTACGTGGTACTAGATACTCTGCAGTTCTGTGCATTCCTACCTAAGGAGTGGTTCCAAGAAGTCTTTGTTTTAGTGTTTGAGTGAGGCGATAATGCAGCATCCTGGACTTCAGACTACTATGGTTGGTAGGACCATCCAATATAGTTCCCATGCAGTGCAAGGATTATGTATGCATGTTGACTCCCTGAGACAGTTCTCTAGTCCTAATCATGAACTGCAGACTCAGAGGGTGCACCTAGTCCACATCTTCTGGAAGCTGGTTACCCCAGTGAACACCCTGTTTACCATTTTGGGAGAATGTGATTTTTCCATCCTTTATCCTCATTTTTTCAAAAATGAGGAAAGTAATGGTTTAAGCAATCCCCACTGAGTGCCTCATTGAAGAGTTAAAGGAAGAAAGATCACAATTCATTCTCTTCTACTAGTGGTGCCCAGGATTTAGTTATCTTCAGACATCCAGGTCCCCATTTTTATGGAAACTTTCCCATTCACAGTCAATCATGACCACCGGCAGCATGGCTGATTCTTTGGCCTAGCTTGTATTGTAAAGACTTTGATCCCACTGTATTCTCCACTGGGAGTCACAGAGCTTTTTGTGGCTTTTAGGAGAGCTTCCACTCACATTGCTTGTGCCGCCAAATAGGAATTCTTTTCAGTCTGAGCACCACCATCTGCTGCATTCCATAATCTTATGGGTGATTTTGATAAATCTCGGGCATATGTTTGGTTTAGGCTATAGTTACTCATTAGTTAAGCTGCTTTTGCTAGCTATTTCTGCCCTCCATCACATTGTGGAGGGTAGAATTCTTGCCACTTATGGACTATTCCAGCAGTTTCTTAAAAGTATTATGTACCTTAATCCTCCTTTGAAAACCTCTTCCTATTTGGATTTTGAACTTCTAGAATGTCAGACTTAAATCTCTGTTTTTCAAACCCCACTGGCTGAGGAGAATTGAACTGTTTCTTCAAATAATATTTTTTTTTCTGTTGGACATCACCTTGACTCACAAAAACTCAGAACTTCATATTGCCATATATATAGGAAACCACATGTGGTCATTCACAAGGTTCTGGTGTCCCTTAAGCTGTATTCTGGCTCTTTCCTCCCTGGCAGAACTGCTTGGGAAGCAGTCCAGTCAAATGGCCTGTCTATGAAGGCTGTCATTGTTCAGTATAATAGCTACTCTCTTACATTATCGGTTTACCTTTATGATGGGCATTCTTGATGGATCAGGGTGCCACTTGCTATTTTACCTGTAGCTGAGTGGCACCTTCTTCAGCTGTTGAGTTCCCTACAAGTCAAGTGAGTATGTACATGTATATGACTTGTTAGCAAAGTGAGTGACATATCTTCATATTTATTTATTTTGTTTGATTGCAAGAATATACATAATGGTATCTGGTGAACAAGCTAGTAGATGTAGTTGAATGCATTTAAATAGTAGCTGAATGAGACAGTGCAGTTGCCTAAGTAGTTTTTACCTCTGTCTTCACTGGATTAAGTCTCAAGCAGTGACATAAATCCGTTTAAGGATGGCAACCTCAAGAAAATCAAACACCAACCTTAGCTTCTGAGGGAAGAAGACATGAAACTGAGAATCATCAATAAAGCAATGATGTATCAACCCCCTTCAGATGATAGCCAGCTTCATTAGTGTGTTAGAAACATGGCCCAGTCATAGCTTTAATTAACTCCAAAACCAGGTGTGTTGATGCAAAAATTCATAATGAGTGATACATATAAAAGATTCTGCTATGTGAACCCAGACCGCACAGTGACATATGCTTGTATTCCCCAAGTGAGCTGTTTAGTTCAGCTTTAGAACAGAAATCATGTTTTGTTCCAAAATCCTTAGGCATTGTACTGAGAGAATCTCTGAAATCTAGTTCTAAAACTGGGCAAACAGCCTCCCTAGTCCATGATTTATTAATGCATAATAATAACAAGCATGCTTTCTCATAATGTTCTTCTCCTACCTTATGAGTCTGATACTCAGTGTTGTATTTGAAAGGGGATGAAAAGCTGACATCATTTCAAGCGCTTTTGATTCACAGATTATAAAGGAAAAGTCTTTATATATTCATCTTTTGATTTTGTGGTATCATTTGGTTAGAATAACCCCCCTACCTAGATGATGTCTACTTTCTCTCTTCTAAAGACATTCTTGATGATCCAGTTGTTTCTCTATTTTTTTTTTTTTTTTTTACAGTTTACTGATGCATCATCGAGATGATGACACAGTTTTGATCTGCCATTCCCATTATTTTTGTCCCCACCCTGTCTAGGACATTTAACAAATAAGTCCGTGTAGCTATCCTTCATTGGTCTTCAGGGCTTTATAACCCTGTGTAGTGTATGTTACTTTCCTGGTGGAGTGACTGTCATCATTTAGCCTTTGGCTGAGTCACAGGTTCACAGGTAGGTACTAGGTAATTAGTCTGCAGACCATTTCAAGTCTGTCCAAAAACCCTTCTCAGAATTTCAATCTAGCTTCAAGGAGGGCAAGACTAAGTTTACCTTGATGGTGGCAAGGGTTTCATGTTAATATTCTCCATAGCACAACCTGCTCTGCTGGAAGCATCATACATACTTGTTTTCAGCTGCCAGTCTTTGTATTTGTATCCCTGTGAATGTGAATTTCTATTTGTAGTTTGTAGCAGACTGTAGATGGTGCCTATCAGGGAAAGAGGCATGTGGGACCAGACCCTTCAGAATTCAGCTGTGATGCACAGTATCCACTATGTAGTATAACAAACAATGAGCTGAATGCCACATCAGAGACAGTCACTGTAAAAATTTGTTCTAAGTGATGTGGTCGCATCAAGTAATGACACCAAAAAGGGGGCACTGATATTTGCCAGTGCTAAGAACCCAGCCTACTCCAGCTATGCCACAGACACATTCTAATGGTGGAAGAGGTCTGCATATCCCTGTTATGGGTACCTGGCATAGAGCACAGCATCCCTGGGTCATTAAAATACTGTTTAGCTAGTGTTCAGTTGTACAGAATGAGTTACCTGGGATAGTTCTGTTGAGCAAAAGCTGATTGTAAAACCAATCAACCTGCTGAAAAATGAAATAAGGATTGCTACATTGAATATCGGCTCACTGACTGGATGCAGCTTGGAAGTGAATGAACTGAAGGTGAGGATGATGGTGGATATTCTGTGTATCCAGGAGGCAAGGTAAAAGGGCAGCACATTGAAATCTGTTGGGCTGGGATCCAGAGTCTGTTCCACAAGGAGGGCACACTAGAAATGGTATGGAGGAGGGCACACTAGAAATGGTGTGGAAAACACTGTGGGACAGTCTGCTGAAGATAGAGAAGTATTCACTGACAGCTGATTGCTTATATTTAGCTCCCCCCCATCTTTTAACTCACCCTAACTGACCAATATTCCACTGTAGTAAGTGTGAAGGAAGTAACTAAATAAAACTGGATGTCTGGAGCCAGTAGTACCCTCAGAAGTCTTGGGGTTATTGATGTTCCAAGGAGCACCTTAAAGTTGATTTTCTTTTTGTTACAATCTTTATATCCAAGGATGCCCTGAACAAAAAAAAAAATCATGAGTAAAGCTAAACAATTCAGACTTAATTTTTTCTTTCAAGGGAGAATTAAGTTGCATTTAAAGCTTAAAGTTCTATGCTAACAAAACGCTGGTCCTGTAGTAAAGAGGTATAAAGTCATGGCTGCGTTCCAGGTGACCTGGCTTGTATGAGTGGCTTGGATGACTGATGGAGTGGTAGGATAGGATGGGCATCCATCATCAACACTCTCTAAGGGGAGGCTTAGTTCAATGAGGGGAGTTGCCCTTAGATATTTGTCGATGAGTGCATGGAAGATCGTGGTGGTGGTGCAAGTGGGTAGGTCATATATAAATTCCCCTGCTAACAAGATGAATCCTTAGGTTCCTTGCTGACCACTGCATAAATTCAGTCATGGGACTGGGATGAACTGGAGTACTGGTAGACCCATAGTAAGACCTGGGGCACTGGGATGGCTGTGAGAATGACAGTAAGAGAGGAGGGAAGTGTTCTATGCTAACAGTATAGTAGTTCCTAATAAACTGTGAAGACTGCTGCTTTTTTATGAAGGTTTTCAAGTCTGAACCTCAAGTGTCTCATTATTTAGTGACTGCGATCCTCATTGATTTCCCAGAAAATCACAAATTTTGTGATGAATAGACTGAATTATGAGAGAAAAAATTAGGGACAGTCTGCAAAATCAGGGATGGTTGAGAGCATGTGTGCAGAGTTATGAGCTTTGGAAATATTAAAGATAGATATTTTAAAACAAGATACATTTTTTCCCTGGGATGCTGCCCCTGCCTTATGGTTGTCAGACTCCATTGTAAAGACGGAGTAGTCTTCATGACCTCTACTCCACTGTAGAGCTGCAGTGGTGAGGAAACGAGAATACTGAGGCAGAAGTTACAGACCTCCTTGGCAAAACAAGATAGAATGAGTTGTTCTTAATAATGAGTGATGTGAATGCTAGGGATAGCCAGAATAAGCTATAAGAATTGCATGGCTCCCTATGCTTTGGGCTACAGGAATAATGAAGGAAAGGCTATTCTGGACAGTTTTGAGGCAAATTGCTTGATGGTGGCCAACATATAGTACACCAACAGCGACAGCCATAACATCACATACAAGTTTGGCTTCTGTGCTACTTAGATAGACTTCCTTCTAGCGGGGAAAGGGCATTATGGTCAAATCAGAGGTTGCAAAGTCATTACTAGTGGAATTGTTAACTCCCAGAATAAAAAACACTGGTGGCCAAAATTACTTAAAAGTAGTAGGTATAGAAGACTGTAACATCAACAATGACTAGTCTGAAGTCCTAGTAGTTAACTAGTATGAAAGCACAGAAGTTTAAGGAAATGCGTATGGCTCTGGTACCTCATGAAGAAGAATAGCAGAGTCTCAGAAAAGCATATGTAAATGTGATAAACTAGATCTGTTGTCAAGCCAGATGTGAAATTAAAGTACATGAGGCATGCCGATGGAAGACTGCAGAAATGCAGAAAGAAGGGGAAGATAGAAAGATGAGGCAGGCTAAGAAGGGAATGCTGGTTGTCAACAAAGAAGCTAAGAGAGTAGTCACAAAGGTAAAGAGCAAGGTGTCCGAGACTCTGTCAGCAGATGGTGGTAAGGAGCTGCATCAGGATGCAAGGCAGAAACAGAAAAACAGACTATGTCTGACAGGTATCATTCATAATGGATGCAAGCAACAATCTGTTCACTAGTCCAGAAGACAGTAAGGACAGGTAAAAGAAATACTTCAAGAAACTTCTGAATAAAGAAAACCCCACAGAACCTGTACTGCCATGTGGGCAAGCAACAGAGAGAGACGCATAAAGACCTACCTTAGAAGAAGTTTAGGGCTCACTAAGGAAAAAGAAGTTAGAGGAGGTGAAAGGGTCAAATTAAGTCTCAGTGGTTGTGATCAAGAGTGGTGCCATTAGGGGAGAAATATCTCCTAAGGATACTAATCACAGTATGGATAGAAAGGCATATATATGATTGGTTTAGAAGCATTATAGTGTTAGTATTCATGAGGAAAGGGTGTATTCACAACTGTGGACAGTACAGAGGTGGCAGACTCCTGTCACACTACACGAAAATGCTGGACAAGCAGATTGATAAATGAATGCATAGAGTAGTACAGAGTAAGATGGGAGATGAGCAGTTAAGTTTCAGATCAGGCTGCAGTACAACTGACTTGATTTTTACAGTGAAACAGATAGTGAAGAAGGTAACGGTGAGGAAAGAGTCCAACTGGTCATTCCTAAACATTGAAAAAATGTATGGCAAGGTTCCAAGAAAGCTAATTTGGGCAGTCTTGTGATGGCTTGATGTACCAGAATTATTAGTAGAATTATTGCTGGCTGTGTACATGGACCCAGTGACACACGTGCGGACAATGTTTGGATTCTCAGAGGGATTTCCAGTGGCATTCATTTTAATTGGCTTAGATTCTGGTATCATTCAGAGGGGTTGCTGTTGGCCTTGGATGATATGGTTGACAGAACATGTTGCTTCACAAGAGATGGTCTGCACCTGTGCACTCTAGGCTTTTGGGTACTGTCTAAAAATGTGTCCAGTTCCAGTATGCATTTTTTTAGGCATTGCCAACCTGCTAAAACATCTGATATAACTGAATCAATCCAAAATCATCTAAAAGGGATATTGATCAATTCTCAAAGTTTTAAAAAATTATATCCTCTGCACGCCTGCATAACCCTGGAGAATGTAGATGTCTGTGCAGTTACTGAGACATGATTTAAATTTGCAGAGAGCACCCTGGCAGTGCAGGGCTTTAATGCTGTCCACAGATTTGGACCCACTACTGTAAAGAAAGGGACAAAAAATGGAGGTTCTCAGTTTACATCAAAAACAATCACACCTCAAGGCTGGTTGTTCAGTATGAATCACTTGAACTAGTTCACATACAACTCATTATAAGCAAAGTCCTATACCATGTCTTTGCAAGCTATAGGTCCCGCTCTATGACTCAAGAAACCTATACCACTTACAGAAATGAGCTTGAGTCACTGTCCATTCAACCCAACACCATATTTTATTTATTTAACATTTGTTGACCAGGAAAGTCTGACTACAACAGAGCCTGTTTTCAGCAGAGGCCCAGGAAGAAACACTCCAGACACATGTCTTTGAAATGTGGGAGTAAACTGGAGTACCCAGAAGAACCCCATGCGAACGCAGGGAGGACATGCAGACTTCGCACAGAAGGCATCCCACCTGAGAACTGAATAGGAGAACCTCTTGCTGTGAGATACCAACATTAACATTATCCGCAGCACCACTGCTATACACTGTAAACTGACAATCATACACACAGATTCCTGAACTTTGTCAACATGCATGCCTTGGACCCATCTAATCCATGTGGCTACTAAGGGTGCCAGCATCTTTGACCTAGTCCTCACCGATGCTCTCCCCTCCCTGCATATAGTGTCTTAACTGGCCAGGCCATAAAACTCTCTCCTTCAAAATAAAAATAAACTTGGGATACCAAGTAACAGTGGAAAATTTAGGAATTATTTCAAGGCAGACTTCCAATTTTTAAGTGACATTATGGCAAGATTTCAAGCCCCTGCCAAGCCCGGGAGCACATCTGCCTATATGGAGTTGTATGAAAGAAAAAAACCTGTTGCATTCATGTATTCAGTTGCATAGAGGCAGTGGGACCTACATGAAATAAACATAGGAGAAACTCAAAAAGCACGTCACCTTGGTGGAATCCCAATATCAATAGGTTGTACATCAAAAGGAAGAAAATTGTGACCAGAAATAGGAAATTCAATGCTTGACAATGTAAGAAATCTCTCATCAAACTAAATAAACAACTCAGAGGACTAATTAAGTCTACCAAAAGCCAAATTTGAGGTTAAAGTAGCCTCCCATGCTAAAGTCAACCACAAGACATTCTTAAGCTATGTTGGAAACCTCAAAAGCAGTGTACAACAGTGTGTCAAACTACTAAAGAGAGACCTGTACTGAGCTGGAGTATATAGCAAATCTACCAGCCAGTAAATTCAGCTCCAGTTTTTACCCTGCTTTCTCTCCCAGATACCTCTCAAGAAATACCCCCAAACACAGCTCCCCCAACTGTTACTAAAGAACAGGGAGTATATCCTCATTGCAAACTCCAAGGCCAAAATCTCTGCATCAATGGGACCTGGTAATATTCCAGGATGACTCCTTCATGGTATGAAACATGACCTGTCGGGGCCACTAGAAGCAATATTCAGTCTTAGCCGCCATGCAGGCTTCATGCCAAGCGAAAAGAGGACTGCAACTGTTATCCTTTTGCACAAGGCTGGGCCATCCATGGTCTCAAGGACACTACTCACCCATAAGCCTGATTAGTCTCTTATGTAAGGACATGGAAAAAATAATCATGGACATGATAAATAACCTTCAGACATTGGATGCAACCCAGTTTGGTTTTGTAAAGGGCAGGTCATGCCTACTCAGTCTAGTGGATGACTTTGAGAAGGTCATCAAAGCAATGGATGAGGCCAGAATGGTGCATACTTCCTACCACGACCTGTCCAAATCATTCAACACAATACCCAAGCTCAGCATTATATAGACAAGCTCACAAAATTAGGTATAAACCCTTACATCACTCACTCGAAAGCCAGCTGGCTTACAGATAAGGCACAAGAAATCAGGATAGGTGAATCTAATTCCACATAAGTCCAGTCACTACAGGTGTTTCCCAGGACTCTGTGCTCAGGCCTCTCCTTTTTGGTATCATCTTCTCTGAAATCAGGGCCATCATCAAAGGCTTCTGGCTGACCAAGTTTAAAGATGATTGCAACCTAACTGCAGTCATAGAATCCCCCAAAGACAGAAACATCCTCCAAGAAGGCTTGACACAGACTAATAACTGGTGCCAGAGTCATGGCCTAAAACTCAATGCCAAAAATGCATAATATTATATTTTAGAAAGAGAAGCACCCATGGAAATTACTGCATTGATACTACTCCTCTAAGAGCTGATCCTGTGGTCAGGGATTTGGGAATGCATGTCGACAGTTACTTGGCCTTTGACCATCACAATTCTACTGTAGTAAGGAAATCATTCTACATTGCATAACTTATAAGCAAGGGTATGGCATCTAGGTCCAAAGATGTCATTGTTCCTTTGTACACTGCCCTCATTAGACCAATCATTGAGTATGATGCCCCCCTTTGATATTTACCTGACCAGGCATATGCAACATCTAGGGCATCCACAGAGATTCTTCATAAACAGAATACATATTCTAGACAAGTAGTCTTATGCATACCACGTCAAAGCCTTATCGTTGTATTCAGTCTTCTTACAGGCTATTGAGAGGCGATCTTTGTCTGGCATTCAAAGCATCTTCTGATCTAGCACGTATGGAACTTTTGCACTTCTGCAAAACAAATGGTATTAGAAGCAACCAATCTAGGAGCCTAAACCTCATCTGCAACATAAATAAAACATGTTGGGTTGACCCTTATCTGGAATAGGCTTCCCATCCATATGAAGCAGAATTCCTACCTGTACTTACTCAAGCTTAACTTGGATCAGTGGTTGGGGAATTGTAAATTTGCCCGTAGTCTACCACCTATGACTTTGTTATAAAAAGGAAGGCTGTAAATGCTTGATCACTCATACCCAAGCCATACTCCCAATAAAATGAGTGGTATCAGAACCTGTCAGCTATATTTGGTAAAAGTGGCTTAGCTTAAAAAAGGCCCTTTAGGATTGTAAACCTATGAACTTAAGTGGGGTATGCATTAGTGTTTCTCTCTGATGCCACTTAAGTGGGATATGCATTAGTGTTCGTCTCTGATGCTACTTCTGTTCATGCTAGTAATGGACTATATTAGAGAGTAGGTTTGAGGGAACAGATGACCAAACCTGTTGTATGCAAAATGTGGTAGTAGAAACAGACTCTGAAGAGGGACTTTGGTAAATAATAGTGTCTGGATTTGCAAAACTGAAGCACATGGTATAAAACTTGGGTATATATAAGACAGGTTGATGGTAGCAAATGGGTAAATTAGAAGAAGCTGAAAACTGAGATAGAAGAGAAAACTATGGAACTGGTTAACAGCTTCAGATGTCTGGGTGGTGTGGTTGAGGAGAAGGGAAATCTGAATGATGAGGTCAAAGCTAGAATCGGGGGGGGGTGGTCTGCATGCAACTGGCACAAACTGTCAGATGTAGTATGTGAAAGAAGAATGTTAAATAAGCTGAAAAGTAAGATTTACAAAACAGTAGTTGACCAGTCCTGTATGGCATAGAAACTTGAGCAGTGAGGGCAGAGCAGCTGAGGAAGCTTGAGGTGATGGAGTTAGTGTCTGGCATGGGTAGTAGGATACAGACTAAGAATTGAGATCATCAGAGCTGCAACCTATTTAGCAATATGTACTGGAAAGCAGAACACAATTGGTAAAGCAGATTTGGGAGAGACCAGAAGGCGGCAAGTGGAAGCAAGGACTTCTAGACAGATTGATGGATTGCATGAGAGAAGGACCTGCAAGAGTTGAGCATGAATGTCAGGGAAGGTTGATGTGACACCCTGACTCCATGTTAAAAAAAAATGGGACAAAGGGGGTTGAGGAGGTGTTTGTCATGAGCAAGCTGTATGAAGCAGTTTCCAGCTGCCTGTGCAGAAGAGCTGTCTTTGGTATATTCTTCCCTGCCCAGCCAGATTCTTCAGAATTCAGAGTCCCATTGCTTATTAAAGGGCATCTATGAGATTCATGGCATTTCTGTGACCATTGTATTAAAAGCTGTGAAGCTTCCAGTTTTACAGTAGAATGAACTGATGTCATTTTAGGGATTCAGCATAATAATGATATTCTGTCTGAAAGATGCATAACAAGCATGTCTGTCTCCTTAAGGTTTCAGAACTGACAAATTCACCAATTTATACATGAGAGGACTGTAAATGATTTACAGACAAGTGGCATTGCTGCATAGTGTCCAACATTATGGTGGCCCTCCCATCACCTGGCAATGGCAGGGAGCCATTGTTATAATGATGTACACTAACAGACGTCATTATGTGCTGATCTTAATGGCAAAGGTAGCTAACAGAGAATCTAGCATGGAATCAGTAGTGTATTACTTTTCTGTCTGCCTTTTAGAATGGTGATACATAATATGCCATGTTCACGTAGGGAAAATAGTGAAGGAAAATATTTTGAGAGAAATTTAGACTGTCTGAATGTGCCCTGAAATGTTATTTTTATTTGATGGTTAATGATTTGTTGTACGTGTCAGCATTTTGAGGCTTGGAGTAAACCATCTTTTCCTTTCTTTTTAAGTTTTATGACACCACAAAAAAATAATGTATTACAGAAAGGATGTCATTCTTCACATATAGGGGCTGTTGAAAAAGATATGTGGAAGAAATTATGAGAGTTGTTTGAAATCAGAACTGGCAACTGTGTTTATGTATAGTACTGTGGTAAAATATTAGCTTACCTCCCAAATAATTGTATTCATTGTTGGAAAATATGGTGTAAGAGTTGAGTTTTTAATCACTGGAATATTGTTTTAGTAGTGGAGTTAAAAACAGTTTTTACAGCTGCTCATTCCATCAGCTGGGCTTCCTGACAAACAATTCAATTTACAAATCTCTTTACTGTATTGGGAGGAGAATTTTTTCCCCCAAAGTATGTGATGCACAGCAGCATGTTACACTGTCTAATTTCTGAAGGGCTGTTTATTTACCAACTTTTGGAGATGCAGAATTGAGAAGCATGTTTGAAAACAGCAATTAGCTGCTCAAATACATAGCTCTTAAGATGGCTAACAGTCAAAATCTTTATAAAATAACAACTTATAAGGTATGTTCACTAGGACGATACTTTAAGTGGATAAAGTCTTTATTAAAAACATTTTTACTGTATTCAGTTTCAGTACCCTCTAGGCAGACATAGCCTGTCCTTTCTTTTAGCCGTTTCAACTCCACCGTTGTCCTCATTTATTCCATTGTTTTGTCAATTCTTGGGCTTGGCTATGGAGTTTGCACACTTAGGAAATGTGACATTATCAGTGCACTCCGATCCATGTGAAATTAATTGGCTATAAAGCAGGTGTTGTAAATACAGAATTTAGCTTTCACCTGTTCCAGGCTGGTTAATTAACAGATGACATACATACATACATACATAAGATGCCTTCAGTCTTCTTAGATTATAGTTCCATGACTGAGAATGTGATATATTGTGTTGAATTTCAGTTCAATGCAGAAGTCTTGTCAGACTCAATTGGTCTGCATGATTTTTTGTCACAATTTATAAAAGCAAGCAAAAATGTAGTATTTCATCTTAAGAAAAGTGGTTACATACTCGTTAAAAATAGATAAGGGTCAGCTAAGCAGAGGAGGCAGTTTTTGGTCCTGTATGTTTCCCGGAGTGTCTTTGTGGTGTTCTTGTATAATTTATAGCAGTCCTTTTCCGTCCTAGCTTTGTATAACAACTGCTTATACTCCTGTCTTGTCAACAGTCACGGAGGAAATCCTGCACTTCACAGTTCATTTCATTCTCATTTATACTGTTTTAGATCTTAGTAATAGCTAATCCTAATGGGAGGGGCTATTTGTAGTTTATGAAATACAAGAGTCCTTCCTTATGGTGTCCTTTCACATAGTTCTTTCTCAAACATCTCACCCTTTAATGTTCAGGGAGCACAAGCCATCTTGTTTGCCTGAGACATTCATGCACTATGGCTAAGGATGAAAGGAAGTTACTAGGCTAATACCCCTTGGGCCCTTACTAGCCTAGCCAACTTCTTACCCTTATTTCCATGATCATCACCTATTGTCCCTGTCCAAGAGGGAAACAGGTGGATCCCTGGAGGTGAATTTACAGTCATCCATCCAATCATCCAGATTGCATTTGAAGAGGGCCAATGAGGTGCTCTGTTTGACATGAAGTGAGAGTCTGTTCCAAAGGTGTGGTAACCTCTGGGAGACAAATCTGTCCCTCCAGCAGGTTTTATTGATGTCACATACCAAGTTAAGGTCTTTAGAGCGAGTAATCCTTGTACCATTTGACTTACGGATATGCAGCATTTCCAATAAATCAGGGTCATTGATTGCCTTGTGTGTAAGGAAGAGATCACCTCTGAGTAGTCTGTATGAAAAAGAATAAAGTGAGAGTGATTTCAGACAATCCCCATAGGGCAGATGCTGAAGACCTTGAATCTTCCTTGTGAGGAACCTTTGAGGTCTCTCCAATTGCTGCAGGGGCGTGGAAAGGTACATATAAAAAGGGGTGTTGTGCTCAATTATTGGTGATAAGGGAAGAGAACAGGGAGGTTATAACTTCTTTTTTTCTGGAGGCAATGCCCTTACTTTTGAGATGGGCAACATAGAATGCCCTTCTTACCACAGTGGAGACATGGTGGTCAAAGATAAGGTTGCTGTCAACCTGTATGCCCAGGTCTCTCACCACTGAGTGCGTACTTAAGGTGTTGCTATTGATGTGATAGTTAGCAGGAACATCGCTTTTACCGAAAAGAATGGTAATACATTTTTTTGCATTGAGTTTAAGGCCATGACTTTGGCACCAATCATTTGTTTATGTAAGACCCTCTTGTAGGATGTTATGATTTGGAAATTCTATGACTGCTCCCAGTTTGCATTCATCAGCAAACTTTGTCAGCCACAGACTTTCAGGTTTGCTTGTATTTCAGAGAAATAGATTCCAAACAGTAGAGGTCCCAGGACTGATCCCTGTGGAACACCGCTGGTTACAAGTCAGCTGTTGGAGGTGGACTCCCCTATTTTGACTATATGAGTTCTATCAGTGAGCCAGTTAGCGACCCAAAGGTTGATGCCTACTTGGGTGAGTTTGTCAATGATGCCTGAGAGGGGGATAGTGTCAAATGCCTTGACTAAGTCCAGGTAGGCTATATGTACAGATTTCCCCTTGTCCAGGGCCTTGGCGACTGTCTAGAAGGCACCTGGAACTAACTGCTGCATGATGCCAGGGCACGTCTATGGGCTAGGCTTGTAAAGGCTCCAGGGCCATTGGCCTAATACACACCTATGAACCTATGATCTCCCTTTGACAAATCCAAACTGAGTAGGGGCAAGTGTGTGGAGGTTGCTTATATCTTTGTTGATAAGGTCCATGGTGATTCGCTCCATGGCCTTGCACATAAGACTGGTCACGCTAATAGGTCTGTAGTTCCCGGGCTCAGTGGAAGCACCACCCTTGTGCAAGGGAATAATGATGGCTGTTTTCCATTCAGCTGGGATGAAGCTGATGCATAGACTACGATTGAAAAGAGTACCTAATGGTGTTGCTAATTCATGTTGGAGCCCATTTAGAACGCAGCCTGGAATGTTATCAGGTCCCATAGATGCTGTGTTTTTGGCCTTAGATAGGGCATTTATGACCTGTTCTTTAAAGATACAAGGTAGGGGACAGGTGGTAGGGATGTCATGGAGTAGGTGTGGCAGGGACAGTGGAGTGAAGTTTTCACAGAATCTGTTGGCCAACAGGTTTGCTACATCACCAGTTTGGCACAAATCTGCACCTTTCCTTTTATGCTACGGTTGTAACTGCCTTGTGGTTGTCCTTTCTTGAGGAAGCTTATTTGGACTCTTAGTTTTTTTTGGTGGATTTCACAAGAAGTCTTATTTACTTGTTTACCTGAGGAGGGAGTTCATAGATAGGTTCATAGATTAGTATTAGGCTAACTACCCTTGAGAGACATTTTTTTAAGCCTAGCCAATTATCCCTTGTGAGACTCAAACCCTTCACCTTTTGTTTGTAAGGCAAACATCTTAACCATTAGGCCACCCTCCTAACCCTTGTTTCCAGTTTGAGGGCTCGCTCCTTCTTACTCTTAGATAGCAGTTTCTTCCTCTTATTGTAAAGCCTGTTAATGGCAGTTTTCTACCAGGCAGGTTTGCTCTTCCTTGAGCTTGTTTTGGTCCTATCAGGTGTGGCCCAGTCAATGCAGGTATATCGGTGTTTGTATAAAGGATTGGTGTAGAGTTTGGCATAGTTCCATCTGAGGGAGGAAGTGCAGTGAAAATACTTATACCATCCTACAAGAGGTTATAATCTGCTTTGGAGAAGGTTTTTAGTTTAGTTGCTGCTGGGGGGTGGGGGGTCAGGTTTGATAGTTACTTTGAATGAGACAGATTTGTGGTCAGAAGCTCAGATCTCGCCAGAGAGGACCTCACAGAGGCAGTGCTACAGTGGTCCCCCCATACTGGTAATCACTAGATCTAGGATGTTGGCACCTCTTGTGGGGGTGTCAACCAGCTGGTCTAGGGCACTGGAGTTAACGAAGTCAAGGAACCTTTGGGCAAGTGAGTTTAAGCATGAGTAATTTACCCAGTCAATGGATGGCTAGTTAAAATCGCCCAAAACTATGGTGTTTGGATGTATCTTGATAGACTCAAATAGATCCAAATAGGCAGAGTGGGTGTCCTGTTTCATGGAGATGATCCAGTAGCTGGCAATGACTTGACTAGGTGCCGTACCACCAACAGTTAATTGCAAATGAAGTGTCTCCAAGGAATCCTACTGTTTAACCAATCTGGAGGTGTATTTATCTTTAATGAATATTGATACACCACCACGTTTAGTTTTCACGCCTTCAGTTTGGGGTCTGAACGTGTGGAAGGAGGCGTAACCCATTATGGCTGGGGTGCTCTCCACAGCCTTGAACCAGGTCTGCATGACTGCGCAAATGTCTTCTTCTGAGGTGAGAGCAGCTTGCAGTGAGTGCAGTTTTGTGTTGAGACTCCTAGCGTTTAGCAGCATAACTGTGAGGTTATCTTTAGATGGAGTTTTTATGCTGGGAATTTTTCCTTGACGCACTGCCTGAAAAGGCATTGTGGGGTTGGCAAGAGCCTTAACCAGTAGCTGAAATTCCTGGGTTGACAGATAAAGACAATCTGTGGCAAAGCATCAAGGTTTGTCGATCATGTCATGCCAGGCTGACAGATAGTGGATCCACTTAGAATGACACCAGAATTTAAGCTAGTTATTGAAGGCAGTCATTTTCTGTTTGTATTGAGACATCATCCTAGGTGAAGGTAAAATGCTGCTTAAGGGTTTGGACATACCTGTCTGAGATACATAATCCGAGAGCTCAGTCATATCTCTTCTCATATAGTCCAGAGAGGGACATCTCAAGTCATTGACACCAACATGGGGAATGACAGAGTCGTAACAGTACCTGTTGTTGAGAGACTTGAGAGCATGTGTGATATGGTTTATCCTGGCACCTGATAGCTGACCGTGACCTTTTCCTTATCCAGCCAGGTGAGAGGGACATCACTGTCTCATGATGGAATCACCTATGACTAATATGTTTGATTTTGTGTTTTGCCTTAAGGGTTTGACCAGTGAGACACTGGTGTGTGAGCTATTATGTGTTGTGTTCTGCAGAGGAAGTATTAAGTGTAGTGTGCTTATGTTTTTGTTTGGGAGGTCTCTGGTGTTTAGGTGTGTGTCTGGTGAGGACATCTGCATATGCAGGTATGTGTGATGTGGGTTTGGATGGAGTAAGAGGTGACATGTGCATGCTGGCAACCCACTGAATGTCATATGTACTGACTTGTGTGTGAGAGAGCATGGACTCAAGGTTCTTAATATAGTTGCATCTCTCACATGTTGTGTTTGTGTGGACTAGGAATAGAGGGTTGTCTGTGAACATGAGGCAGTTGTTACACTGCCTCAGGATGCACATGTCGACCAAGCTGGCTGGAGAAACTGTGGGAAATTGTCTGTCCATAGTGATAGGTAAATTTGTATGATTAGGAAAAGAGGTCACACTTGAGTGGCTAGTGGGTGAAAGGTGTGTTGATACCTCTGAGGCTAGGTTT
This sequence comes from Protopterus annectens, assembly GCF_019279795.1. Taxonomy (NCBI): domain Eukaryota; kingdom Metazoa; phylum Chordata; order Ceratodontiformes; family Protopteridae; genus Protopterus; species Protopterus annectens. The sequence continues at coordinate 857,880,493 of NC_056739.1, forward strand.
AGTGTTCCACCTGACAGTAGAGCAAGGTTGCGAGAAACCTCTGGAGGACCACAAGCAAAGTGCTAAGGGAAATTTTAACAAGCAAAACTTTTGCATCTGTAACAAGCTACTGTAACCACCACTACTCAGCAGTGCACGACAACAAGTGCAAACATGGGGCTTAAAACAAGAACATACCCTTTTTAACTCAAACTAGGCAATAAGAACGCTGTCTCTGAGCTCTAGTCCAATCACCCTCGATTAGATGGGACCCAGACAGCACTCTCCTCACACAAGGGTGTAGAAGGGCCTTCAGCAGCAAAGGTGGCTTTAAGTTGATGCTCAGAAGTTACAGAACAGACCCAGAAATAGCAAAGTTGGGACTGGGCAGTGCTACAGCTGAAGTAGTACAGCGTACAGTAAAATGTGACAAAAATAGTTCAGACAATTCAAACAGAAAGTGGGAATGCAAAATTAAAAGTGCAATATTAGAGCAGAAACAGGCACTTCTAGTTAGTTGGAAGCAACGGATGCCTCAGATATTTCAGTATCTCAATGAAGAGATGGTTTTAGTGCTCACGTGATACCAAACAGTCTAGATTCAGCAAGTCTGTATCTAGCCTATGCTGTAAAATGCAGAAATGCTAGAAATTCAGAGTGCATAAAATCACAGTCATACCAGCAGAAAACAGTTTAAATAATGCAGCAATTCACCAGCAATTCCCAGCATAGAAGGGTGTAGGCCACACTCTCCCTCCATAGGAGTCTAGACCACAAACCTGCCTAATGTAAAATAACTGGTTTTGAAGCACAAGTGCTTAAGCCAGAACTAAGACACTTCAGAATAACCGACACAATAGGCTTTAACCAGCAGCTTCCAGCTAGAAGGGTGTAGGCTATCCTCTCCTGCCACAAGAGCCTGGACCACAACCCTCTCAATGTAAAGTAACTGGTTTCTAACCCAATTGCTTAAAGCAGAACTAAGACACTTAGAATAACAGGCACAATAAGCCTTCACCAGCAATTCCCAGCTTAGAAGAAGGGTGTAGGCTATACTTTCCTGCCACAACAGCCTAGAACATAACTCTCCCAATGTAAAGCAACTGGTTTTGGAGCCCAAGTGCTTAAACCAGAACCAAGACACTTGCAGAATAACAGACACAATGAGCCTTCAACCAACAATCCCTAGCTTAGAAAGAAGTTTGTTATACTCTCCTGCCACAAGAATCTAGACCACAAATCTTACTAATGTAAAATAACTGATTTGGAACCCAAGTCCTTAAACCATAACAAAGAAACTTAGAAGAACAGGCACAATAGACCATCGCCCAGCAATTCTCAGCTCAGAAGGGCAGAGGCTACCCTCTCCTCCCACAAGAGTTCAGACTGCATACATTCTTAATGTAAAATAACTGGCCTGAAGCCCAAGTCCTGTAACCAAGACTAAGACACTTAGAGTGACAATTACAATTTAATCAGGCTACCAACAAGCAGTAATACATGCAGCAGAATAAATGCAACTGAACAATTCAAGAACAAGGAATAAAAGCAAAATAAAGTAGGAAGAGACACAAAAACAGTAAAAGCAGCTGAATAAAGTGTTTTAGTTAAGTAGGAAGGGAGTAAACAGAAGATAATTCAAGGTTTAGAAACTAAGGGGGTGGGCCTTCCCAAATGATCTCTCTGTACACAATAGAATGAGCTGATGCAATGGGACTGTTAAGAGTGTACAATATCAAATTTATAGTGGAGACGAGCAACTCAAAAGCCAGCACGTTTTAAGAACACAACAACAATTGGGCAGATGGGTGGAGGCAAAAAAAATGGAGACTGAATCACAACAAAAGTAAAGACAAGTAAAGAAACCTTGGAATTTAACTCTGAGATATGTTCACAAAACACAGCTGTTGCAAAATGCTGTTAAAAACTACAACCCAAGAGCAGCACAGGATTGTTAAATATCACTGAAACAGAGAAAAACAATATATATTTATGGCTAAGGGGTTATATTCTGCCATGATCTCCATTTATTTGTATGTGCAGTTTAGATTTTGGAAAATGTCAATGTTTAGTGCCTTTGAAAACATGGACCTTCAGAATGTACCAGATTTCTAGATCATGCATTAAAACTAAAATAGCCACTGCCTACTACATTATTTTGAGTGGAAACAAATAGTTACACCATTATATGTTGCCACTGTCAGCGCTCCAACTCCATGAGTTACCAGCAATTATGGCCTTCTTCAGCACTAAGCACCAGGTATTGTTGGAGGTGGCCAGCTGCAGGGTCTCACCTGAGAGCTTAGCTTAGGCTGCTGAACAGAAATGTAGAACACAAGAAAGTAAAGGGTTAGTAAAATTGTGGACTGGCTTCTCTTCATTTCCAACAAACCCACTATGGCCTTTGATCTGTCTTCATGGGGTTATCTTCTAGGGGAGATGTTGTCATCATCCTACTCTGTCATTACAACTGGCACTAGTTTGAACATGGAGGTGGCATATAGCATCATTTCTTGGAAGGAAGGCCTGGAGTGTGACTCCGGTGTCCTCCCTCATTGGAGCCATTGCATGTTCCTAAAATGTGTGAAGAGAAGGCACTAAACTCACTGGGCCATTATGCTGAGTTTGTAGTGGAATCTAGGCAAGTGTGCATCTTTAACGTTGAGGGACGAGCTAGTCTCTGCTTGTACTGCAGCTGATTTAAAGCCCTTGATTTTCATTAATCAAAAATGGTTTTAAGCTGTTTTTTTTTCCACAGCATGATTCAGCAGCTGCAATGCTGGAGCCATATGGTGTGCAGCCTCCCAGGCCCTAATGCCACCCCCGGCACTCACCCTCCCTTCTACTGACTTTTCTGACACCATTAATAGCAAGTCCAGATACTTCACTTCTGCAACTCCTCCAACCTCCTATTCTGAACTGTAGAAAGAGCTAAGTAAAATAAGAATAAAGATAAGAATAAATAAATAAAATAAAACTAAGCAAGTATGAGGGTGCTTACCGGAAGTGACCATCTCCTTCCCCTTTTGATTCATCAGCTGTCATGTCTGAGGGGATGGAGGTCCCTGTGCTTGAGACTACAGACATACTGAGTCCTGTTGTTCTGCTACCTCTTCGTCTGATGACCCCACCCCTTTTGGAAAAACCTGTAGACTTTTGAAGTCCGCTTGAAAATGGTCATATCCCTCTTGTTCCTCGTCTTGAGAGTATCTTAATGCTGCCTTCCTTGAGTATATAGAGATAGAGTCTTGGGTTATTCTTCTTTTAGAGCCTGCATTTATGGATGCCATTTATACTGTATGGTAAGATGAGAGATTCCGAACATAGCTAAACTGTGCCTATGCAGCACTGATAAACCCAAAAAAGTGTGAAAAATGTATGTAGCTAGTAGAATTTGACTTGCTGGTGCTATCAGTTTCTGAAATTAAGTGACTTTATTCTTCATATCATTTATGGAAAGTTGTGTATTGTCATCCTTCAAACCATAATGACACTCTTCCTTTAGGATTTATGGATAATGCAAACAGATATAACTGATACCTATTGCCATTATTAGCATCCTGAAGCTACATGGGAGGTTGTTAGATCTGCTGAGGCTAGGTAGTAATTTCTTTAGAAGTTGCTGTTTTTTGGCCTTTCACTCCTACACACTGTTAAGGTGCTGGTTATGGTACTGTAAGATGTTCGTGTTTCACTGTTGCAGTCTTCCGGTAGCCCACAGTCGGCCAGAATACCAAAGTCCTTGGTATATGACATTGGCTGCCTTCGGTTTAGGCCCGACGTCAAGACGTCAGGTACAAAAGAAGGCAGCCAATTCCATTTCCTCAGTCTTTCTTGCCATGGAGCCCAAAGCAGAAGCATTTTGCACGAGTGCCGGTCGGTCGAGTCCCTTCTTTTTGTATTCCAACTGCTTAGTTGAAGACATCCTCAGATAAGTACCCCGTTGGGGGTTCTTTTTTTCTTGCTTTAACGAATGTCAGAGAAAATTAATAACTGTCTTACATGTGGAAAACAGATTCCGCACCGTGATTTTCACTCCTATTGCATTACTTGTTTGGGCCTTGAGCACGACATCCCTAATTGTGTTCTCTCTGCTTCTTTCAACCCACGTACCATACGCCGTAGAGCTAGGATCTTGTTCAAGCATTTCGGAGTTTGGCCTAAGTTCATTGATATGGCATCTTTTGGTCTCCCGACTTCAGATGTTCCTAAGAAGCGCAAGGATAAGGACCGCCACAGGCTTAGGGTCATATTAGCCGATGACGTCCCTGTTAAGTTGGTTGTCGGCCCAGCAGTAGTCAGTGAGGCACTTTCTTTGCCCCTGCAGTCTGCAGATGTTTAGCAGCAGGCGTCTGCGGAGACCTTTACTGAGTCCTCCATACCGCAGGCTTCCACTTCGTCTTCTGACCCGCTGCCAGTCGCCGCCTCTGATGGATCCAGAGCTGCTAAGCAGGCGCCAGCTTCCGAGGCCTCTTTTCTCCATCCGGAGACCAGATCCAGACCAACGACCTTGATTCAGACTTCTGCGATGGCTAGGCCTCCTGAGTCCCTCCGGCTTTCTAGCAGGCCTTCCAGCCGGACATCTACCCCAAAGCAGGCACCGGCCTCCCCTAAAATGCCTCAGTCTCAGATGATTAAAATGGCTAGTGATCTCTTGAGCCTTATCAGGGGCTCTGAGCCACCTCCTTCTAAGAGGGCTAGGGAATTGTCCCCAGAAGTCTTGTCTGCCTCAGACTCTGAGGTTACCAGCAATTCTGCTGAAGAAGAGGAAAACTCTCAACTTTTTTTCTGGTTTTGAGGATTCTGATGCAGAAGACTCCATCCCTTCTGCCTCCCCTCCAGAAGATTTTTCTTTTGGAGATACTCTGAATACTCCTAGGGAGCATTTCAAATGAGAAAGTCATGACTACCCTCAGTCTAAGAAGCGGATTATGGAATTTTTGGATTTGCCACAGCATAAGCCTTTGGCTATCCCTTCGGTTTTGATGATGTTTTCATGGAGAATTCTTTGACTCCTAATTCTGTTCCTCCTGCTCCCAGAAAGCCTGACAGGTATTATAGAGTTCCTGATTCTCGTCAGTTCCTTTTCAAGAATCCTACTGCTGATCCAGAGATTATTTCTCAGAGCCCTAAGGGTGTTAAAGCCATGGTTGCTAGAAATCCTGTTCCTTCTGACAGGGAATCTAGAGCCTTGGATAGATGGGGTAAAAAGGTTTATACTTCTTCCACCCTGGCTATTAGGTCTATTAATTGTCTTTTTCATATGCTTAAGTATCAGCAGCATACATTGGAGGCTATTAAGGTTAAAATTGCTGGTGTTCCTTCCCTGATGGAGAGTAAGGACATGCAAGATTTATTGAATTCTGCCATTCTTGTCACTAAACATTCTCTACATTGTGGTTTCGACACTTTGGAGGATTCTTGCAGGGCAGCAGCCACTGGTTCTGTCATTAGAAGACATGCTTGGCTCAGGGAACAGCCCCTTTCTGAACCTGTCAAATCTAAATTACTGGATGTGCCTTTGCACAAGGACAATCTTTTTGATAGCAAAGCAGAAGAGGTGTTGAAAAAGTTGGAGGATAAGGCCAAATCTATGCAAACTGTTAAGGACTTTATGCAAGTTCAGCCTCCTCGTTTTAGTAGACATTACCCTTCTAAGAATTGGACTTTTCCTGACCCTAGTAAATAGGGTCACACTAGGCCTAGGGGTTACAGGTCTTCAAGGGGACAGACTTCCTCCCATGAAAAGGCTAAGCAACTGGCAGGCTTCCTCTTCAAAATCGGGGTGTTCTAAGCAAACTTCCAAAAGCAGGCATTCCCAATGACTCCGGCCTTCCCCTGCTGGCCCAGGGTTTCCTTTGGGGGGAAGGTTAGCCAATTTTGCAGATGTCACCATCGCAGATGATAAATGGGTGTTCAAAACAGTATCCCAAGACTACAAGTTCTCTTTTCACACCTTCCCTGTCCACCAAGGATACCCAGATATCCCCCCAGATTAAAGGGCAAAAGCAGAAAAACAAGTTTCTTCTTTGCTAAGCCTGGGAGTAATAGAGCTAGTTCCTGCACTACAGAGAGGCCAGGGTTTCAACTCAAGACTTTTCCTGGTTCCCAAAAAAGGGGGCACCTGGTGCCCTATTCTGGATTTGTCCATTCTAAACACTTTTCTGGTGATTCCCAAATTCAGTATGCTCACTCTTCAGCAGTTGCTGCCAATGCTGACCAAGGATAAATAGCTGGTAACTTTGGATCTCAAAGAAGCTTATCTGCACATCCCAATAAGGGAAAGCTGCAGGCAGTTCCTTCGCTTCACAGTGGGGAACAGGCACTTCCAATTCTCTGCACTGCCCTTTGGCTTATCTACTCCTCCCAGAGTTTTTACAAAATGCCTGGCTCCAGTTATTGCTTTTTGCAGGCAAAGAAACATTCAAATTTACTCTTACTTGAACAATTATCTTATTCAGGCAAACTCTCCGGAGCAGCTTCTAAAGGATATGGACTTTGTAAAGAACCTTCTCACCTCTTTGGGCTACATCATCAATGAAAATAAGTCAAAATTGTTACCCATCAGGGAGATTGTATTCCTGGGAGCAAGCCTGAACACAGCCACCCATATAGTATTCTTCGCTCAAGAGAAGCAAATGGATCTTTCAAATTACTTCAGAAATTTGACAAGCATGACCCAGCTCTCTGCAAGGCAATTCCTGGGATTCATGGCTTCATGTATTCTGATGATCCCATATGCCAGACTGCATATGAGGAAAATACAGTGGTACCCCAAAAACCTTTGGAGTCAGCACACTCAGGATTTAGACTTGATACTTCCTCTGATTCCCTGCCTGCAGACGGAGTTCCTTTGGTGGGCAACGACCTGTGCACAAAACAAAGGCCTGCCTTTCTGTCCACCTCCTGCCAGCCAGACTCTCACCATACATTCCTCGGACTATGCTTGGGGAGCACATCTAGAGGGCAGATGCATTCAGGAGACTTGGAACTCTCAACAGGTTCATTTGCACATACATCTGAAGTAATTGATGGCAGTCCAGCAGGCCTTGATGGTTTTCAAGAATCTTCTCTCTCCTGGTACTCTTCTGGTCAGGACAGACAACACCACAATCATGTGGTACATTAACAAGCAGGGAGGGACTCACTCTTACCCCCTTTGCAGACAAAGCATGATACTATGGTCCATAGCAGCTTCCATGGGCATTTTTCTGATAGCTCAATTTTTTCAAGGAAGGCTCAACACCTTGGCAGACCGGTTGACCAGGCAGGTCCTGGATCCTCACGAGTGGCAACTAAACAAGACCATCTTCTATCGCATCATTCGGTGTTGGGGCACTCCCCAGGTGGATCTCTTCTCATCTCCAGCCAATCACCTTCTTCCAACCTTTTGCACCAGGGATCATCACAACAAAGCTTGGAAAGTGGATATTCTGTCCTCCTTCTGGACACCGCTCTCTATCTATGCATTCCCTCCTCTGCCTCTTCTTCCCAGAATGCTGTTAAAGATAAGGGATGAAAAACCAAGGACCATCATCATAGCTCTAGACTGACCCAGACAACATTGGTATCCACTACTTCGCAGTCTCTCCCAGCCTCTGTCTTGGCATCTTCCCCTGAAAACAGATCTCTTGGTTCGGGGGGGATTCTGCATCCTCATCTTCAGACTCTGCATTTGGCAGCGTGGCTCATAATTTAAACATTTCCCAACAGGTGGTCGAGGTCCTTCGTGAGGCTAGGAGGCATGGCACTAGGAAATTTTATGCAGATAAGTGGAAAAGTTTCTCCATTTGTATGCAGACTAGAGGGGAAGACCCTTCTCAACCTACTCTTCCTCTTATTCTTGACTATCTGGCAGGCTTGCTTAATGGTGGACTTTCCTTTTCTTCTATCAAGATTAATCCTCAGAATAAAGGGGAAAGGTTACTACATTCCCTGGATGTGCATAGACAGCTTAGATTTTGCTTAGACAGGACTAAACCTTTTCGAAAGTTGGATCAGTTGTTGGTCAGTTTTGCTCCTGGAGCTCAGAGCAAAGCTATTTTTAAACAGACCATTTCTAAGTGGATTGCTCATTATATTCACTTTTGTTACTTACAGCATGACAAGGTTCCTCCTCAGAGTATTAGGACTCTTTCTACTAGGGCAGCCTCTACCTCAGCAGCTTTTTTAAGAGGTGTACCTACTAGGGATGTCTTGGAAGCAGCTACCTGTACTTCTGTCCACACTTTCACTAAACATTACAATTTACCCTTGTTTTCTAAGTCCAGGGCTGGTTTTGCCACTGCAGTGTTGCAGGGGATCCTTACCAACCCGTAATCAGTGGGTGTTCCTCCTCCCTTTTGTTTTTTTTTCCTGGGCTTTGGGAATCAACCTATTTTGTAAGGACTGCAACAGTGAAACACGATGAACATAGTACAGTTGTGTACACTTATCATAAATGTAGATGTTCAAGTGTATTCACTGTTGCAGTCTTGGTTTCCCCCCTTCCATCCCCCTTTTTTCCTAGGGCAGACTGGATTTTTTCTTTTCCTGGTCTAACCTTTTTTGGGGGCTCCTGACAGGGCAAGAAAAACTGAGGAAATTGTGTTGGCTGCCTTCTTTTGTACCTGACGTCAGGCCTAAACCGAAGGCAGCCGACGTCCTATACCAAGGACTTTGGTATTCTGGCCGACTGTGGGCTACCGGGAGCCGGATAACCCATTTTGTAAGGACTGCAGCAGTGAATACACTTAAACAGCTACATTTATGGTAAGTGTAAACAACTGTACTTTCTCCAGCATGACAACTTTCTTGTGATTCCCCCTGTTTCATTAATTGGATGCTTGTAGGCCTCATTCAAAAGCATGATAGGGTAAGCCCCAGCTTTACCTTGACTGTGCTCACTTGAGGTCACATTGAACTAATAATAACCCTTCCTCGTAGTGGAGCCATGCATCCTCATTACAGGGGCCTTTCTGGACATAGAGGCATGGGCCTTTCATCCTGTGTAGAAGACAGTATTGAGAAGGCAGTTTGTTGAAATCTACTTTCAGAGATTAAAAAACTAAGCTTTTTTGGTTAGGAAAAGGCCCCAGGATCCAAAATGTAGAGGGGAGACAACCCTCTCCCTCCCTGGCTTTATGTATACCAACTTCATTGTGGTCCAGTGATCATACAAAGTGGTAGTCTGTTACCTCTATGAATCCCCATGGCAATGGTCTCCTTGTTAATTATGCTGAGATAAATCCAAGTCTGTCTTTTATTGTGCCTTCTAGAACATTTGGCAGCAACAGTGCTCATGTTTCCACTGGCCCACCCAAAGATGTAGGTTCTGCAATAGATGGGCTCACTGCCAGTGACTGTATTATTAATGTTATGCTGTCCTGTCTCCCCTTCATTCTTACAATGATGGGTTCAGAGCCGATCCTCGGCTTCGACTCGGCTGAATACATAGCTGAAAGTCTCAAACCTGGCTTGTGGCAAGAAGGTATCCCACAATGCAGTGGTGTAATTCCCCAGATCTCGTTTGCCGCTTTACGAGGTTGGATGCGCTCATCTTGGCCGTGGCTAAGTTGTGACAAATGTTCTATTACTTTCTCCTCATATTGTTATATTTGCTAATAGCTTATTTCTTATTATATTTAACTCGTGCCTTCTACTGCTTTTCTGTTAGATAGTGATAGTTTTTTCCCCTTTAGCACAGCTTTTCTCATCGCTTTGTAGGTCTGTTGGTATCCTTTGTAGTGGTTGTTCTGTCTGCTAGTTTATTTATAGCTCATTTAAGTTAGAAGGCTTGTAATTAATTATTGTCTTGTCTAGAAAATAGGACCATATGAGTTAGAGGTCCTATTTTTTTTTCCCTGGTTGTATTTTCCTTGTGTTTGACCCATAGTTATTGTTTGGTGTAGCTTGAGTTCTTCATTAGTCAATAGCTAAATTTTTTCTTGTTGTTGTTGCTGTTGCTTTTGCGGTCTTACCTTAACTATGTCCAAAGACCCAAAAGAGAGAGAACGTAAGCCTTCGGGCTTTAAAAAATATCAGAAGTGCTCACAAAAAATGTCCATCACAGATGGACAAGTTATATGTGTTTATTGTCTTGGTGCTATTTACCTTCAAGAAGACTGCACTTTTTGTCACTCTTTCAGTGCAAGAATACTTCAAGAAAGGAGAAACCAACTGATTATGAAAGGACTCTTAAAGCCAACTTTTGAGGAAGCCATCCATTGTTCTTTTTCCTCTTCCTGTTCTCCTTCCTCTAAAAAGGATAAGTCTCAAAAAAGACATTCACCTGCTACATCGGCTCAGTCGGAGCCACCAGTCAAACATCCAAAAATTTCCAAGGCCACTACCTCCTCAGCCCTACAGTCCTCGAAGCCGTTGAAGGTCATATATGTTGACAGACCTGGTACTTCAGCTCCAAAGTCCTCGGAGCCGGTCCATGGATATTTTGCCGGTTTCTCTTAAGTTGAGATCTCTAATCCTGCATAGGTCTCACTGTTCATCCCTATCTTGCAGGTCCACCAGGAGCTTATCAGACAGTGACGTGGAACGGGTGGTGCGCAGACTCTTGAAGTTGCCATCACTGACTAAATTATTCTCGGCTCCCACCCATTTGCTCTCCCCTCTGTACCCATTATACCCACTGTTCTTCCTCCTTCGAGCCAAGCTGGTTCTTCGGAGCCAGGGTGCTTGGTACCGCTTACTGTGGATCCGTTGGTTCCAAGACCCCATTTGGTGTATACAGAGCCAACATCTGCTCCGACTTTCTCGGTGCCATCCGGGGAGTCTGGGAGCTGGGGCTCCCCGGTCGGCCCCGGGAGATTCTCGGCCCCAATCTTCTTCGGTGCTAAGTCTACCCCTCGGAGCATCTGCCCGGGTTAGCTCAGCTTCCACATCGGCCACGGGTCCGATCTCGTTGGTTCAGGTGCCTTCCTCTGTCTCCTTGGAGCCGAGGTAGTCTTCGGAGCTGGCAGGATCTGCCTTTGAGCTGATGAGGAGTGTGTTGTTTACCCATTCAGTACCACAGATGGATACTAGTACTCGTCCCCCTAAGGCACTGGCTACTGTCTCAGCACCACCCATTCCACAGGACAGCAGAGATCCAGAGCCTCTGGATCCCCCAATGGGCGAACACCCCTCCTCCAAGGCCTCCCCAGAATATCCTTCTGAGGAGCCATCTCAGAAGAGAACTTGCAAGAGGAAGCACGTTGACTCCCCAGATGAGTCTGTCACTTCAGACGCTGACCTTGATGAGTCGGAAGGGTCCCCACGGTCGTCCTCTGATGTCTCATTTGCAGATATTCTAGAGATCCTCAAGCAGAGAGGCAGCTGGCAGGCCATCACCCCTTCCAATGAGGAGTCAGTGTACCTGAAGGCTTTTGGATTTCAGCCTTCAGCCTCCTGTGTATCTCTTCCTTTCGATGAGCTAATGGACCTGGTTAGTCGAAAGGCATGGGAGTCACCTCATACAACGGAGCCAGTCCCTCCGAGGCCAAACAAATTTTTCTCAACTCCTTCGGGTAAGGATTTTCTAACCAAGAGGGTACCCATAGATGCTATGGTGGTGGCAGCAGCCACCAAGAAGGAACTTGCAGAGACTTCCTCATCTGTTCATCCTATGAATAAAGACTCTCTAACGATGGACAGATACGGGAAGCATGTCTTTTCAACAGCGACATTCTCACTGCGATTGCTGAACTACCTATCCTGCTTTACAAGGCTACAAAGAGATCTCCTGAAAGAACTAGGAGATACTCTACAAGGTTCATTAGCTGCAGGGGTGAATGAGAAGGTCTCCTCCCAGCTGTCCACCTTAAATTCCATTGTCAACTCCTCCATGAGGCTCATATCCTATGCAGCAGATGGAGCGAGCAGGGCAGCTGTTTCTGGAGTTTCCCTTAGAAGACACTCTTGGATGCGTTTGTGCAATTTACAAAGCCCTTTAAGTCTACCTTTACTAACGCCCCTTTTGATGATTCCTCACTGTTTGGACCCAAAGTAAAAGACACTCTAACCCGGTGTGAGCAGGAAGGAAAAACTCTCTCTGCTGTTGGAGTATGATTTTCTGTACCTTCAAGACCTTATCCTAAAGGCCAGAAGAGAGGAAAGACGTGGTTCGAAAGATCCCAGAGAGTTTTCCCAGACGCACGGGGTGATTCCTTCCCCAGGGGCAGAGGGGGAAGCAATAATGGTAGATGCCTCCCCAGAGACAGAGGGGGCCCACAAAACCAGGGTGACTGTAATTCCTTTCACGGACGCCCTTATCAGCGCTCCTGAAAGGAGGCCCGACTGCTCTACTTGGATGCAGTCGAGGGATGTTTATCAATGTACCTAGAAGCCTGGCAAAATATCACAAGAGACAAATGGGTACTAAATATAATATCCAGAGGATACTCCATTCCATTTTCCAATTCTGTTCCACAGACCAAAATAATCTCAGATGTTCCACCCAATCTAAGAGAACAAGTAACTATAGAGACTCAAAAGTTACTGCACAGAAGAGTCATCCAAGAAGTCCCCACAGACCAAATAGAATTCGGAACTTACTCAAGATTCTTTTTGGTGCCATAAAGAATAGGGGACTGTAGGCCCATATTAGACCTAAGCAAATAAACTAATCTGTCAAGAAATCAAAGTTCTGAATGGTGACATTGCAGTCTAAACTTCCCTTTTTAGGGAAAGATGATTGGATGTGCTCGAAAGAAGTCAAGATGCTTACTACCACATATAAAAATGGACAGGACATCAAGAAGGTACTTACGCTTCTGGCTGGGAGCCAGCCATTACCAGTTCTGCCCTTTGGTCTCACTACAGCCCCCAGAGTGTTCACCAAAGGCATGGCAGTAGTCACGGCTCACCTGAGGTGTCTAGGATTTCAAGTGTTTCCCTATCTAGATGACTGGCTGCTATCTGCCACCACCAAGCATCTACTTCTACAAGCCAAGGATCTAACTTTGGACATTTGCAATCAGCTGGGTATTACAGTAAACTTTAAAAAATCTGCCTTGTTACCCTGTCAACATATTACATTTATAAACGCAGACCTAGACACCTCCTCCATGGTAGCACAGAAAGAGTTATAGCACTCAAACTGCAGATACTTCACCTCCTTCCAAGACCAGAGTGAAAGCAAAGATAATTCTAAGATTACTAGGAACAATGGCTTCCATGATTACACTGGTCCCTCTTACCAGAATGCACACGAAGATCCTTCACTGGCTATTGTTCACCCAATGGTCACTTCAAGAGCTTCCGATGTCTCACCTGATCAGAATAACGGAATCATGCAAGAATGACTTAAGATGGTGGATACACTTCACTCATGTATACCCTACTCAAGGGGGATATATACCCTACTCTAGGGGACGTCACCTTTATTTCCTCCTGCCCTGTCCTCTGGCTGCTGTGCATCCCAGGCTCTGGTGTTGCTTCCAAGCCACTGTGTTCCTGCCTGTCTCAGCTCTAATCTATCTGAATGTACCCTGCTGGAAGCCAGAGAATGTGAGTCCTGAATAGTGACATAATCAACCTGCTCTCTGAGAATTTATTCCCTGAAAAGAATATAGTGAAACACTGTGTTCCTGCCTGTCCCAGCTCTAATCTACCTGAATGTACCCTGCTGGAAGCCAAAGAATTTGAGTCTTGAATAGTGACATAATCAGCCTGCTCCCTGATAATTTATTCCCTGAAAAGAATATAGTGAAACACTGTGTTCCTGCCTGTCCCAGTTCTAATTTACCTGAATGTACCCTGCTGGAAGCCAAAGAATTTGAATCCTGAATAGTGACATAATCAACCTGCTCCCTGAGAATCTATTCCCTGAAAAGAATATAGTGAAACACTGTGTTCCTGCCTGTCCCAGCTCTAATCTACCTGAATGTACCCTGCTGGAAACCAAATAATTTGAGTCCTGAATAGTGACATAATCAGCCTGCTCCCTGAGAATTTATTCCCTGAAAAGAATAGAATGAAAGTATGTCTTCAAATGGTACTATTGCCTGTTGACTACTACTGCTAGGTAAAACAAGCATCCCAGCCAGGTTAGCTAGCAGCCAGATCTTCCCCTATTAACCTTCTCAACCCTTACTTTCAACTTGTATCCCCTTATTCCTAAGTAGGATTTTCCCTACTCTAACCTAGTCTTTTATCCCCCTTAGGGGACCTTTTTCTCTTTCTCCTGTTGCAATTACGTAACTGGCTACAAGGTGGTAGTCTAAATACAGCTAACTGCCCTGTATTTCTTCACCGCCTCCTCTACAGTTTTCTTCCTTATTTGAGCTCTGAACCTTTCCTGCTGTCTTCTTTACCCTATAATTTGACCCAGTAGATTCTTATCCTATACAACTCTCTTCTAATTAGCCTAATCTATCCCTGCTACCCTCTTTACTATTCTCCTCAACTCTACATGCTTACTCTCTTACCTTCACACTGTACTAATTGTTCTCCTTGAACTTTTTTCCCTGTCTGGTGCTATCCGCTCCGTTCACTCCGCTCCCCTACCCCCAATTCCCACCCACTCCCATTGGTCCTACACCTATACATCACAAGCCACACCCCTCCCCTAATTATCCACTTACCAATCCAATTTTTCTCCTGGGACTTCATTTACATACAGACCTATACTGTCATCACTCTTCATAATATCTACCCAAATATCTTATTTCTTACTCCAATCTGAATCCATCCTACCTCATTAATTAGCCCTACTTCATACTGATACTCTTTCTTTATTAAAATGCCCATATCTTACCACTCTAAACTAGCAAATCCTCCTCACCTACTCATTGCTTTATCTATTCTATCTATATCCTTTGTTCTGACCTCATATGAAAATCTACATTTTAAGGAATTTCTCCATCCCCTAACACAAATACAGCCTCTAAATCAACTGAGCTCTCATAGCCATGCTAACATCACCTCTACCTCACACTACCTCTCCCCTAAGTATCATAGGTTAGTCCATATTTCCTTGCAACAAACTAGAAAGTCCCAAAATAAGCTCTACCAATTCCTAAAGTTCTTAATTATCCCTTATCAATACCCTTTACTTCATGGTGACATTCATCCCAACCCTGGTCCATACAACACTACCCCACTCAAGCCCTACCAACCCCAGGCTACCACCCCTTTCACCTCTACTAAAACTCCAAACACATTGCTCATAGGTCATCTCAACATCCAGAGCTTAAATAATAAAACCATCCAAATCCATGCTCTACTAGACACCCAATCCTTTGATATCCTATTTCTAACAGAAACATGGCTTAAACCAGTAACAAAGGATAACGAAATTATCATACCAGGGTATAATATAATAAGATCAGACCATACTACCAAAAAGGGTGGAAGGGTAGCAATCCTGTTCAAGTCCAGCCTGCAGGTTTCCTCAGTAGATATACAACTACCTATAGATAGTAACACTGAAATCCTTATCTCTAAGCTTTAGATCAATGCTAGTAAGTCCATCTATATAATATGCTCCTACCTACCTCCTGGCAATAATATCAACATCTTTGAATCTATCCTCTGCTGGCTTTCCGCATCCTTCTTACAAGAAACCATACTTCTTGGTGATTTTAAAATTGATTGGAATAGCTGTACCTCATCCAAACCTACAATCCATATAAATCTCTATGGCTTCTCACAAATTATCACCACCCCTACCAGAATCCATAAGTCTAGTAAAAAAGAAAGTACCTTAGACTGGATCCTAGTAAATAGCCATCCCTTCTCTTACAAAGCAGATACCCTTCCTGACGATATAAGTGATCATTTCCTTACTTAACATAATCAGGCAAAAAAACTTAATTCCCCACCAAACTCTCTTTAAAACTACTCGGAACAAAAAAATACTTTAATTCGACTAGCTTCCAAGCAGAGCTGCAAGCCTGCAACTGGTCTCCCTTAAAACAACTCCCCCTTGAGGAAGCAGGATGCTATTTCAACTCTAAATTCCTACAAATCCTGGAATACCATGCCCCCACTAGATCTATAAGAACTAGTAGTAAAGCCGCTCCATGGCTCACTAAAGAAACTAGACAAAAAATCCTAATAAGAAATAAGATTTGGTCGAAATGGAGGAATACCAAAAACCTAACTGACCACCAGAACTGCAAACAGCTAAGAAATTACACAAAAAAATCAATACTCCATGATAAAAGAAACTACTACTTTAAACTCCAGCACAAGCATCAACAAAAACCTCATACTTTCTGGTCAGCTGTAAATAAACTTTTACACCCAAGCCACACCAAGACTCCAACCCCCGCAGGTCTCTCCTTAAACTCCCCTAATGAGATTGCCAATGACCTAAATACCTTCTTTACAGAAACTGTTCAGCCTCTTGCTAACTCCCTACCTCCTGGTAGCTCAGCCTTCCTCTCTTCCCTTACTAAAACACCCCCTACCTTTCACTTAAAGTCATCTTCAAGCTACTTACCAAGCTTAAACCATGCTCCCCCTCTGCCGATCACCTACCAGCCGAATACCTACAAATTGCAGCAAAATTACTGTCCTACCCTGTTTCCATACTAATTAATAGAACTATTACCGAAGGCTCCATCCCATCTCTCTGGAAAATCTCTCACATAATCCCACTCCATAAGGGTGGTAACTCAACAGAACTTTCTAACTATCGCCCCATAGCCCTACTATCTCCTCTTGCCAAAGTAATGGAAAAATGTGTTCAACAACTACTTGATCACCTTCTCCAAAATAACCTACTTGCAGACT
This sequence comes from Protopterus annectens, assembly GCF_019279795.1. NCBI lineage: Eukaryota > Metazoa > Chordata > Ceratodontiformes > Protopteridae > Protopterus > Protopterus annectens. Next base: position 857,897,185 of record NC_056739.1, read on the forward strand.
GTCAACTTGGCTTCAGGCCCTTTCATAGTACTACTACTGCTCTCTTATCCTTCTCTGATTGCATCAACAAACATTGTAGCAGTAATATCCTCTCTGCTGCACTCTTTATTGACCTCTCAAAAGCCTTTGATATGGTGAACCATCAGATACTTTTAGACATACTAAAATCACTCTCATTCACCTCACAGGCACTTCAATGGTTCAAGTCCTATTTAGGAAACAGACAGCAAGCTGTCGTCTGGGACAACAACCTTTCTACTCCTCTTTCTGTTGCACTACGGGTCCCACAAGGCTCAATCCTGGGACCTCTCCTCTTCTCAATATTCATTAACGATCTACACTTACACATTCCCCAAGTCACCTGCATTCAATATGCAGATGACTCTACACTAGTCTGTACTGCCCCCTCACCAACTGAGTTAAATACAGTTTGAGTAATGGTTTTAAGCGCAGCTGGTGAGGGGGCAGTACAGACTAGTGTAGAGTCATCTGCATTCAATATGCAGATGACTCTACACTAGTCTGTACTGCCCCTTCACCAGCTGCGCTTAAAACCATTACTCAAACTGTATTTAACTCAGTTGAAAATTGGTTTCTACAAAGATGTCTCCTATTAAATGCCAAAAAAACTAAATTACTGCTTTTCACTCCAACACTAAAGTCCTCTCCCATTGACTTCACCATCAAGGCCAATAATGGTACTGTCATTAAACCAGACCCATCCACTAAACTATAAGGCATAACAATTGATCAACACCTTAACTTTGACCCGCATATCAACTCGAATATCAAAACTGTTAACAGAAAACTTGTCTCTCGCTCTCTCTACAGAATAAAATAACCCCTGAAACCAGTACCACCATTGCCCATACCCACCTCATTTCTACCCTCTTGTATGCCTTACCTATATATACCAATCTTTCTAAAAGTAACCTTACTAAACTGGCAACTTGCTATAACAACATTGCTAGATTTGCCACAGGCTCACCTTTTAGAACCTACCACTGTTTAAATCTTAAACATGGCTAGAGCTACAAAATCAGCTAAAATTTCAACAACTTACCATCACTCGTAAGATACTTTATCAGCCCAATAATACTCTTATTCTCAATACTCTTATCACCCCCTATAGAATACTACCCTTCGCTCAGCAAATAAATTACTAACAACTATCCAGAAATCCAATAGTAAAGCAGGTGACTCCCTCTTCTCCAATTCTGTAGGGAAAATCTGGAACAGGCTTTCCAGCAATCTTCAATTATTGTCATCACAACCTGTCTTCAAAAAGCAACTAAAACTACTCCTTAAAGCACAATGGTTATGCCCATGCACTAACCCAGATTAAAACGAATTCTTCAGCATTACTTGTCTTTTACAACCTTTTTCTGCTCTCTCAGCCTCTTTAATGTTTGATTCTTTTTGCAAGCCTCATTTTGCCTGCAAGCTTCCTTGAAGTACTTACAATTTGTTAACTTACCCCTGCTCCATGCACCCACTTCATGGCTTTGAATGTATGTCATCTATTCCCCTTGAGTGTATAATTTCTAAGCAAACCTATAGTGAATTTCTATCTATCTCACTTTGCCTACTCTCCCTTGTCATTTGGCAACCCCTTAACCTGTATATCCTGTGTCTGCAACTACTGTATTTACTGTACAGTATACCCATGATTCTTAGCATGTTGTTTGTATAATGCTAGCCTATACTAATGTTTGTTTCTCTCTGTGTACACACATGTCATGTTATTTCTATAATGTTAACCTATACTTTAATGTATTTCTTTTTTTAATGTTCTTTAGTTTTGGTCTGTTGTATGGTGTCTGTCATTGTGTACTACTGTTATATTACACAGATTGGAGCTTTTCTCCCCAGGCCTCTACTGAAAATGGGCATGTATTCAGCTAGACTAGCCCGGGCAACAAATGTAAAATAAATAAATGTGACAATAGGCAGACCGTTTGTTCCACATCAACCCATAGCTACAGTGACCATGGACGCTTCCCAGAGAGGGTGGGAGGGCATTATCTGGGAAGAACAGTCTGAGGTACATGGCAAGAACACGAGGCTCACTTGCATATAAATGTTCTAGAGATGAGAGCAGTGCTTCTTGCGTTGCAAGCACTTCACGACTCTCTCCCTCTAGGGACAATTGTGATACAGTCAGACAATATGTTTGTGGTTTGGTACATAAACAAGCAGGGGGGAACCAGATCTTACCCCCTTTGTCGGGAGGCACTAAGAGTTTGGCAATGGGCAGTTTCTTGCCAGCGCTTTCTAATTGCAATGCACATTCCGGGGAAGTCCAGCGTGATAGCGGACAAGCTGAGCAGAGCAATCCTAATGCCTCATGAGTGGTCTCTCAATCACAATGTAACGGAAATGATTTTCCGAACATGGGGCAGCCTTGCTGCAATCTCTTAGCCACTCACATGAATGCCAAGTGCAGCAACTACTTTACCCTAATCCCCCCCCCCTCCGGGGGAGACACCGAGAGATGCACTTGTTCACAATTGGCCCTCAGGACTTCCATATGCTTTTCCTCTGTTTCCTCTCATACCTAGAGTAATTCAGAAAGCACAGTACTCGGGAAGCAGGATAATTCTCGTTGCGCCTTACTGGCCTTGCCAAGTTTGGTTCCCCTTCCTTTGGCCTCATCTTCAGAAAAAGCCTTGGACTCTGGACCCAGTACCAGATCTGCTAACTCATATGTCAGGGGAGCTTCATCCTTCTCCCCACACCTTAAAATTGACAGCTTGGCTACTCCACTTCCCAATTTAGTCAGGCTTCACAATTTCACTCCTACAGTTGGACATATCTTAATGTCCTTGCATAAAGCTTCCACTAGAAAACTGTATTCTAGCAAATGGAAAAGGTTTTCCTTTTGGGCTCAAGACAGGAACACTGATCCTTTTTATGCACCTATCCATTCTATTCTGGAATTTTTAATGAAACTGTTCCAACAAGGTTCAGCTGCAGCAACCATCAGGATTCAACTCATTGCAATATCAGATTTTCACATTGGTGATTCTGCTTCCAACTTAATGTCACATAGGTTGTGTAGAGCCTTCTTAAAAGGTGCCACCTTATTAAGACCTCCCTTAAGGAACCCCTTTCTCCTTGGGATTTAAATTTTGTTCTGACTCATCTCACGTTACCACCTTTTGAACCCTCGTCATCTTAAGACCTTAAATTCCTTTCCTGGAAGACCTTGTTTCTAGTGGCTATAACTTCTGCTAGAAGAGTATCAGAGTTGCAAGCTCTTTCTATCAAACAGCCATATTTGATTTTTCTTAAGGATAGGGTAGCCTTACGAACTATCCCATCCTTTCTACCCAAAGTCTCTTCTCCAAACAACATAAACCAACCTATAGAACTTCCAGTGTTCTTTCCTAATCATAGCAACAAGGCAGAGTACAAATTACATCAACTAGACATGCATAGACAACTCAGATTCTATTTGCATAGGACCAAAGACTTCAGAAAATCTGACCAATTATTCGAATCCTTCTCTGATGCTTAAAATGGAAGCTCAGTTTCTAAAGCTACTCTTTCCAGTTGGCTTTCTAATTGTATTACATTCATCTATAACTCAAATCACAGAGATTTATCTTTCAAAGTGAAGGCTCATTCCACTACAGCAATGGCTATGTTATCTGCCTTTCCAGACAGAATTCCCATGGATAATATTTGTGCAGCAGCTACTTGTACTCCACATACTTTTATCACTCATTACAAAGTGGATTTGGCCACCAGGATCAGGGCCTCCTTTGGTTCCACGGTGCTTAAAGGTGTACTCCGGTGAGCCATCCAGGGTAAAGGTGCTAGGGACGCTGTCCTATCATCATAAGAATGAAGGTGAGATAGGACAACATAACATAAAGAAGTTATGTACTCACCATAACGCATGTTTGTTGTCCATCTCGCCGTTCATTTTTACGAACCCTCCCTTCTTCTCCCTGCAAAAGACTCCTTGTGGACCTGGTACATTTTTTTACTACCTTCAAGAGTTCTTTGTCTAAGTTTGTTTCTCCTTTCATTAGGTATAGTATAGACTTGGATATATGTATATATTTGTATATATGTATATAGTGTACATATCATTCAGTAGTAGCAGCAAACAAGATCTGGGGAATTACACCACTGCATTGTGGGATACCTTCTTCCACGAGCCAAGTTTGAGACTTTCAGCTATGTATTCAGCCAAGTCGGAGCCGAGGATCAATTTAGAACCCATCATTGTAAGAATGAACGGCGAGATGGACAACAAACATGGAACATTATGGTGAGTACATAACTTCTTTTTTTTCCATGCTCCAAAACCGAGGGATCTGTTTCTGCTGCCTTAGGTTGGTTATTTTTGGCCCATAAATGACATGGCATTTCCTTTTCTGCCCCTATCCTATCGTCATTGTATTCTGTAAGTCAGATACATTTGTGGAGGACTGGCGGAATGCACTTTTCATGTCTGTCTTGGTGCAAGGTCAGGGAAGCTCACTGGAGAAATTTAGTCATATCCGTTTGAGATGAGGTGGTGTTTTGTGCCTTGTAATATATTGGTGCACTCCTGAACTCTAAGCCCCTCCTTATGAGATTTAATAATCAAGCAAAAATGTGTTAATATAGTTTTATACCTGGGTACTGTATTGACACCACCTTATCTACTTTGCTGTCACCTGTTTATGCTTGATGCAGTTCTTGGTGTTTTCTCTGTGAAGTCTGCATGTCCTCATTGTTTGTATTTTTGCTGGAGTCTGCAGTTGTATCACATATTTTAAAGTGTTCTGATGATCCTGTAAGCTTCTACTAGGTGTGTGCACTCACATTCTTAGGCTTGTGTAACTCCTGTTATGGATCCTTCAGTGATGTCTTGTACTTGTCAGGTTAGCCTGTGGCTCACCCATGGACCCTAAATAGGATAAAGTGTGTATAAGAAAATTAATGATTTCTTATTGCTGTTTTTTTTTTCTGGAAATGGTAAAGTATAAAGTAATCTGTCACTGCTAATTATGTTCAGATTATGCTGATATTCATGGATGTAGGGGTGACTGATATTACAATGATGTGCTGCTAGCCATGTTTATCTGGGAGACGTTTTGTGCTGAAATGTATGTCCTCTTGCTACAGATATTGCCCTCTGCAGTGCAGTCCTGCAATGATGTCCTTTGGGGGTCAGTATCTGAACTTTATTATTGATCCCCATAAAACCATGCTGTGATGAGCACAGGTAGTTGTTAATTTATACATATGGTATGCCGTTCATGCTTGTGAGCCAGTAAGAGCTAACCTTCTAGCCTGGGTGCATAAAACATTTAAGGTGGTACAAACCTAAGTTATTGCCACTAGATTCCAGATTATTTTCATAAAGCAAAGACAGTACTGCATTTCTATTTTGTCTGATATCTTATTCATTTTTTTTGGGGGGGATACATACTGGTTATCGACATTTAAATGCTTAGATATTACAACAGATTAATTTGCAGTCATACTTAATGTAATGAAGACTTTCTTGCTAGACCCTGAACTTAAAAATGTTTCATCTTTAGAGTGGAGAGTTCTTGGAATATTGTTTTACTGGTATTGAGTCATGGCTGATTGTACTATTCCTTTTTTAAAGCTGTTTTAGCTGTTTTTAAATAAGTTGAGTGGTATATATAATTATGTTTTGTATTTTATAACAAGTTCAGCTTTTAGCACACATCATTACAGGATACATAAACCTGAGAATGTTTTCCTTTAAACAGTTAATACTTTTATCTTGGAATCATTGCATTTAAAGTCTAACGTGTTAGCACTTTTGCTTTCTTTCTAACTTGTTTTACTTTAACTCTGTTCTTGCAGGTCTTCTGCATGAATTCCCTATGTGCTACAGAATTACCATCTGCACTTATTTCTTGCTTGTAATTCTTGCAAATGCTGAAATCTAGATACTCCTTTGTGTGATTTGCCACATTTTATTTCTTTTAAAGAATTTTAGTTGTTTAATTGGCACTCAGTGCGTTGGATAATGGATGCACAGTATATTAAGGCTTGCATTATTGTTAGATATTTCTTCATTTTGAAATCTTGAACTAGATTCTCCACTGTAAATCAAAAATTAAATAAATGACATAAAACCACTCTTAAACTATTTGTAAAATAATGTGTTTCCAAATGGACCTCCAACTGGTATCTGTATTTTAGAGGAATCATGTCTTTTCAGAAATGTTTATCTTATGTGGAATCTTCTTACAGTGCTTCATCTTTCTCGGGGCAGTGTTAATTTTTTTTTTTTTTTTTTTAGAATCAAGAGTGTTCCAGAACTTTACATGTCCATCATCACTTAAGACACAGACAAACATATGTTAACAGAAAAGAAAACAAACCATGTTAAACATTTTTTCCCTTTACATACATTATACATCACATATCTGTTTTTATTTTTTGTATTTATCATCAGTCCTACACTACATAAATTGCTGAATTCTTGGCTTCCCTTGAACCTCACTCTTCCTCCTGAACATTATTCTGAATGTATTGCTCACAATTTCCATTTAGTTCCATGTAATTTCCTCCTCCTCTTTTCTAAAGGTCTGGATTCCAGTTCTTTTATCTCGGTTATAATACTCAGTACTTCAAATGCAGTTGGTTTAGACTTGGATTTCCATTTTCTGGTAGTTGCTTTTTTGGCAGCCAACAGAAGGATCTTAATATGTCATGGCAATTCAGATCCTGTATCCCAGCTCAAAAAAATTATATACTTAATAAAAAGAAAAAAAAAAATCATCTTTATTTACAGCCATTTGCTTGTCCAATATTTTTGTCAGAGTACTCTCTACGGAATTTTTAAAATCTGCAAACTTATTACAATTCCAAAACACCTGTTCCCAGTTACCTCTTTCTCCCCCCCCCCCCCACACCTCCAGCATTTGGAAAAATTCCATGAAGTCTGCTGGGGTATGAAAATCAGGTCTCTTCAGTCTTGACTTCATTCAGCATGATTTTAGTGCAAACAGCAGGGGCACCAGTGTTTTTGCAAGTTTGCCACCTGAAGGCATACCTGCTGCATTAGTTCCTGGTGAGCTGCTGGATCATCCCTGAGAGACCTTGGGGCTTTTCATGGAATCCTGCATGCAGCCTGTTTTTAAATTAAAGACAAATGAAAAAAGGCTATCTGGACTGAGTGATATCTTCATCTCCAATCTATATTTTCTGTTAATTTGCCTGGTCTTTGCTAGTTTTTTTTTTTGTTTTGTTTGTTTTATATTTCAGTTACAATGCCACTAGCATTCATGTTTCATATGTCTCCGTTTTTCATAATATAGTAGAAGGCAAAGCTGTAGTCTAGCATAGACTGAAAAATAATGTTTTTTAACAAGAAGTCATCTTTTCTTTGAGAACTAAACCTATGTGTATATATATATATATATATATATATATATATATATATATATATATATATATATATATATACACACACACACACACAGATACATACACGTGTGTGTGTGTACATTTTTATATATTTATATATGTATATGCATATTTAAGATTTTTTATGTATGTTTATAAGTTGTAAGGTGGAATATTTGTTAATAGTTAATAGTTAAGTTAGTTAATAGTTTAAGACTGAAACTGGAGGTGTGGTTTTGGAATGATGTCAAGAGGGTGTTTTAGTATAAAAGAAACATTGATTTGTTGAATTTTTATCTGATGAAGTTTCCATTGGGGGACGAAGGTGCTCGTCTGTGTGAAAATAAACTTTGAATTTCTTTGTTTCATGTTCTTCTTTATCTTGAGGGTTTTTGCAGAGGATTAATAATACTTGTGTTATTTTGGATTGTGCCACTGCTTGCTTCAACCTGAGGACTGTTCCATTTGTAAACAGGTGTTTTGTTGTTCTGCACTGGGAAATTCCCAAAATGTGACTAGCCAATCAGTAAAAACTAAATGAAAACTCCAGCCAAGCTAGAACTTCTACTGAGTATATGCAAATAACCCTTATGAACATCAGATGTTACATTTATATGGTGATTCTGAATGCCCATGACTTATTTTCTTTTTAAGTTGTTTCAATGGACAATTTTAGGCCATTAAAGCCAAACCCCACTAGCTGTGGATGTGCATATTTCGTTCTTGTTATGACCTCATCAGCACAGTACAAGCAGAGTGCTTGACTAAGGATAAGAAACAAAGGGCTGTTATACCCAGCTGATGTCCATTATCATTAGGGTGACTGCAAAATATCCCAACTAACAAGCTAACACAAAGAGTGAGAAGGTCACACAGAAAAAACAATCAGTAAAAACTAAATGCAAACTCCAGCCAAGCTAGAACGTCCACTGAGTGACCTCTCAAACCTCTTGTATCAGAGGCATATGGGATATATGCAAATTACCCCTATGAACATCAGGTGTTTCAGCTATAAAATGTGACTCCCCTTCAAAAATATTTTTCTTAAAATCTCTTGTCTGTTATACTTAAAAAGAAAAAAAAGCTAAAAGGTGAAAGAATATGTGTAATGTACAGGCAAAATAATAATAAAAAAATCATCTGATGCAAGAACAGTCAGATTTATTTAATAAATCTGAATGTACTTTTTGTTGCACTTGCCAGTCCACTCATTCAACATTGTCTTTTGCTAAATTCCATTAACACCTCGCTTACCACTGAAAGGGTCTCGCTTCTTTGTATCTGATATTCAAAAGCTTTTGCCCCAACCCCCACCCCTCTGGTCACAATCTCCTCTCCTCTTCCTCTCTATTCAGATATTGGTCTTTAGAAGCAGTCAACTTCTCAGGCTGCATCCTGCTTTTTAGTATCGAAGTGTAAATTTTCTAAGTTTGTCAGTAAAATTGTGGAAAGTTCATTCAGCTCTTTGCTTTTTTTCTGGTCTCCTGGTTTTTGACACTTATCCCCCACTGCTTTAATGCTCTGCTCTCCAATATTAGAACTTCATATGGGAAGTAAATACTGTGGGAAGAAGTAGCCAGGGAATTGTTATGGCTAGGCTTGTATAGACCCTAGGGCCAATAGCCTAGTAGCAACCTATGAACCTATGTTACTTTCATAGAGTTTTTATTTCCCCACTCTCACAACTCTACTCAGTGCAATTGCTTTCACATATGCCTTTATCTGGACCTCTTCTGTCGTTTTTCACGAAGTTGACACTACTTCTTTTCTCCTTTATATAACCTTACTATCATACTTGCATACCTTCACACTCACTATCACCTGAATCTTGCAGTTTGTCAGCATAGTCACAGCTGTTGATTTTAATTATGAAAGCTGTCTGTGTGGTACTCTCTTACCACTCTCTTCCTGTACTGTTCTTCTATGGGTTATTTCACTGAGACTTCACTTATCTGTTCCCACTATATTAGTACTCTTACTTCATGGATAGTTGTCGATTTTGCCAACTTAATTTCCACTCATTGTTTACTGTTGGTGTTAGGCATCTCTGTTGCACATACTGTCCAAGTTGTTCCGCACAGTTATATTTCCTTTAGTGTCCCGCTGTATGTTAACCCATTGTCATTGTTCTGATTGACTTTATCAGTTTTAATTCAGTGCACTTCACACATGATTCGTACTCTGACCCAGTGTTGTTTGCAGTGTACTGTAAATGGTTGGCATGATTGTTACTTCTAGTAATTTTACTTACGTACATTCAGTTGGTTTGTCTCCCTTTCCTGTTTTGTACATTTCTTCAGAATTAACTATTACTATTTAAATAGCTTCTTGTTCTCATTGTATTATTTGTAAGCCATGCAACCCATTAGCCACAAGCTCTACTTTCTCAGGGTAAGCCTGGATAACTGTTTGTCACTTGCTGAGGGTCACACAATTGGCAAGTGGAGGTTGAGGGAATGAAGCCATGGACTACCAGCTCATATCCATGATTCTCTACCTTAACTGCCAGATAAAATACTGAGTGGCTTCTCTACACTAACCCCAGACAGGTAACAGTAGTAACTGGCCTTCTGTACTTGATTTCAGTTTTGCATAAGTTTTGTTCTTAGCTGCAGTACTAGTTGTCTGTACATTAGCTTGATACTTATGCCTATACTTGATTTTTGTCTGTATTGTCTTTGGCATTGGTTATGATTGAAAAGCTCCCTCAGTTCATTTTCTGTACCCAATTAACAAATGTTAATTAATAAAAAGGAAAAAAAAATAGGCTTATTCTATTGGAATATGGTGGTTATCTGGACTGCACCTTTATGTTCCATAGTTTGACTCCACTCTGGGTTGCTCATCTTTTCATAAGGCTATCTTACAGGACATTTTTTCCTGATGTCCTCCTCCTATTTAGGCATCTTCTCCCCTTTTCAGTTGATTTTGGGACACCACTTGGGATTCTGTCAATGTTTTCCTCGCTACAGAAAGAGTGGCAGAATAAGCTGTAACTGATATGTGAGAACACATTTTATTAGCTGATCTTGGCATGTACTCTCTTAAGTTTGTCCTTTATTCATCACCTTTCTTCCCTTGCATGAGATATTGCAGTTGCTACCATTATAACATCAGGGCCTCTTGTACGTAACTCCTTGTTAGCAATGTAATAAGATTATACATTTCTTTCAGATGCATCTATAAGAACTGGAGACTGTGGTGCAGGAATAGTGTGTAGAACTTAGGGTGATTATTGCATCCTGAGCATGGAGTTTGAGAGTCTTGAAGAGAGCTGTATGGCAGGACATCCCTAGTCAGTTAGTTAATGATCTGACATTGAGAGGTTCATGTCCTTCACCTGTAGGACTAAGACCAGCAGGTATTTAGCCTGGCTGTTAAAACTTTAGTGCCTCGCCCTTACCTACAGTGCACACTGTCTGAGGACCAATATCCATATCTCTTTAGCCATGCAAAAGTTAGCAGCTCTGAAAAATGACTCCAGTCTATAACAGGTTATTTTTCTGAATATTTTAGGCAGTGTTGCCCTTATTTTTAGTTTCTCAGTGTGCCTTGTAGATCTAAATTCAGGTTAATGTTGCTGTCCTTCCATATCAGTGTTGTAGTATTCTTTACAATAGTGATCTCCTACCTATGGCAGCCCAACATCCAGTCAGTATACCAAAGCCTTAAGATTGTAATGTGTACACCATATGTCACACACATGGTGTTCATGCATGGTAATAATAATAGGGCATAAAGGTGACGTTTAAATGCCATTTTCAATCGTTGATCTGAGTGCTTGTTCATCTACTGGTTACCAAACCAATTAATTTCAGATGAGTGCCCTGTTGGGGTGTTTTGATTTTTCTTGTTCTTGTTGTTGGCTTCATGTCGTCCAGATGGGGGAAATGCCAGTACAGGAGACAGATTCCTTGTAAAGATTGTCACGAGCAGTGTTTGTTCTGTTTAGGTGCTTTCCACAACCATACATCTTGTGAGATTTGCCAAGCTTTCATCCCTAAGGTATTGCATAGTCAGCTTCCTTCCTAACCAATGACTTAAGCTGTTAGCTGGAGACACTATAGAAAGATCTTCCTGTCCCGAGGGTCAGCCGTCCGGGAAGAAAAAGACCAAGAAAGCTCAATCAGATTCTTCGGCTGTACCACCTCTACCAGACGTCTCTCTTGAGGCTAGTAAAAGCCCAGAGTATTGTCCAGTTTCCTTGTCGGATTCCCCTGCCGTGACCACTTCGGAGGCCTATATAGATCTGAATTAACACACGTACATGGAGGCTTTGCAGACATATGCCTCAGATATACAGGGAGAACTGTGGCTGATAATTACCGAAGGGCCTAGGGGTGTTCCTCAGATATTAGTGAGGTAAGAGGTTCTCACTACAATAATAGAGTGTCTTCAGGGGTCAAAGGCAGAAAACTAAACACATTTCTCCTTATCCTAGTGATCCTCAGAGTGAATGGCAAAACTTCATTCACTCTGTCCAATGCCCTTATGGCTCTAAAGACTCCACAGGGGGTTTCTATTCCTGCTCCTCCTTGGTCTTCTACCCCTCATAAGAGGCCTAGGGAATAGGATTCCTCAGAGGAGGATGCAGATTCTGATGAAGAATCCCTGACTTATTCTTCTCAAATTCCTTCTTCCCTGGATTATTGTTCTGAGGAAGAAGAGTCTATCAGTCCTGACCCGCCTTTTGAGGAGATTTCTTTTGGTGACACTATTTCCAGACTGATGGATTTTTTCAAATGGGACTGTACTCGGGTGCCTGATGCCCAGAAGAGGTACTATGAGCTTCTGCATATAGAGTCTCTTAGGCCCTCTGCTGTTCCTCCTGTCCTTGCTGCCTTGCTGGATGCATTTTCCACTGCTTCTCAGGCTTCTGATTCCCAGCCCCCTACTCCCAGAAAACCTGACAAGTTTTATAAAATGCCTGATGATTACAAGTTTCTCTATAATTGCCCTTTGGCTGACTCATCTTTGGTATCAGTTGGCCTCTGATGAACCCTCTAAATTGTTGTCTTCTACAAAATTGCTTCCTCTAACAAGGACAGCAGAATCATGGAGAGGCTAGGTAAGAAAATGTATATACTTCTGCTACCCTGGCCTTTAGAGCTGTAAGCTGTCAGCCACACATGACTAGATATGTTTTGGCTCTTCTCTGTCAGGCTGTTCAGGCTATTTCAGATCTTCCTGATTCTGAGAGGAAGGTCCCTGCTCTTTCCTTTTTTGGGATGTTTTCTCAGGTTGCTTGTCATTCCGTTAAATGCAGCTGTGATGTAGCTGATGCTTAATCTAGGGCTGCTGCCTTTGGTTCTGTTTTAAGGAGATATTCATGGCTCAGACTTCAATTTTTCCCTAATGATATCAAGGCTAAACTGATGGATGCTCCTCAGGATAATAAGTAAGCACAGAAATAATTTAAGTTCTAGTATAACAGCATCCACGAATTCAGCACCAGCACTTCCAAAGCACTCCACAGGTCACCAGATTCAACAACGTTTATTACATAAAATAAAAGTTAAGCGCTTTCATCTTACATCCAAGACTTCTTCAGAACAATGATTCATACATAAATTAATCATTTTATAGTCCCTTCTCTCATCACATGATTTAAATGCTACAAGATCAGAATGCATATTTAAAATGCTAGTGCTACATTTTATTCTTTCCCTTTCCTACTGACTTCCTTTTTCCATATAAATACTTTTTAAAAAAACTTTTTTTTTTTTTTTTTTTTTTAAACTTTATAAAAAACAACTCTAATAAAATTATACAGTTGGTCTGTACATATTTACACATATTTTTAAAAAATTGTGACTTCAAATGTGTGATATTTATTTTATAGCAGGGGCTTGACTGATATATATTCATTTATTCCAGGATAAACAGATGCATTGAGCTGTATCTGCCACCTGGTTTCTTTCTCCCCTACTATTTTTTTAATGTCCCCTCCCCTCCTGTTGGGTTTAATTGTTTCTAAAATACCAAAATGAAAAGTGTTGCATTTTTCATTCTCCTTGATGTGTTTCCATAAAGCATTTTTGTCATCATGTTTCTTAATACAATACAGATGGTCGTATATTCTATTGCGTAGGCATCTGGTAGTCTTACCTACATAAAAACATGCACACTGTGTGCATTTAGCTAAATATATTAGGTACTTAGATCTACAATTCCCTTCTTTAAACCTTATTACTGTGTTATTATAATTTTCTAACCTAATACTTGGACTGTTCACTATGTACTGACATTGTGAACATGTTCCACATTTTCTGGTACCCAGAATGTCCCTTGATGTACCTTTAGTAATGGTTTTCTTTTCTAACAGATTTTTAATATTGTTTCCGTTCTTATGTACATAAGTGGGTCCCTCCCCCACAACTTTGTACACTGCTTCATCTGCCCTTAATATATTCCAATTTTTTCTTCTTATATTTTTAATTATCTCACATTCAGGTGCATATCTTAAAATACATGCTTTGCTGTATTTGTTTCCATCTTTCCTATTGTCAGGATTATTGTCAACCTCTTCATTTGTAATACCCAACAAAGGTCTATACCTAGTTTTACTTAATTTCTTGACATATTGTATAATGTCAAGTATCATGCTCCATGGATATCCCCGATCTAAGAATAAATGTCCTGTTTTCATTAGTTCCCTATCCAAGTCTATAGGGTCCGATGTCATCCGAGCCACTCGAATGCATTGTCCTTTTATTATATTTCTTTTCTGTATATAAGGATGATTGCTAGAAAAGTGTAAGTATGAATTGATAAAGGTAGCCTTTCTAAAAATATTGGACTTAAATTTCCCCTCTTTAATAGTTATAAGGGTATCGAGATAGGGAATGCTTTCCTTGTCAATATTGAATGTAAATTTAAAATTTTCACTACAGGAATTGAGATATACCTTAAATTCTTCTAATTCCCCCAGACTACCCTTCCAAACGATAAAAATATCATCTAGGAACCTAAGATAGCAGGACATGTACCCACTCCATTTTGTATTTGTAATGTATTCAGTCTCCCAATCAAAAAGTACCAAGTTGGCAAATATGGGGGCGCAAGAGGCCCCCATTGCCACCCCCCTGATTTGCTTATAATATTCTCCTTCATAGAATATGTAATTGTGCGATAACACTAAATCCATAAATTCTAATATTAGTAAAGTTCTATCCCATGACACACATCCTATATTCTTAATACTTTTTTCAAATCTATCCAGTCCTTCATCTTTGGGAATACTTGAAAATAAGTCGACCACATCAATCGTAATAAGACATCCTACTTCATTTACCATGTGTGGTTGCAGTCTTCCTAAAAAATCCCATGAGTCTGCTACTAGATGTGGAATACTTGTAAAGGTCGTTTTTAGCCATTTGTCTATAACTTTCCCAAATGGGAATGACTTAGATTCACTTCCAGATATAATAGGTCTAAAAGGGGGATCATGTGAATTTTTATGGATTTTCGGTATTCCTACTATAGTACTGATTATTGGATTGTCCACTTTTAAGAATTTATATAGGTCTTGGTCTATTCTATTTTCTAATAATAGATCTTCTAAATATAGGTTAATTTTGTGATATCCAATATTAACTTCATTTAAAGATGACATGCTGTAATTACCAGATTTCAACAGGATAGTGTGAATTTTGTTGGTATAGTCACTGGTGGGGTAGAGTACTACCCCACCCCCCTTGTCCGGTTTCATAATTCTAATATTTGGATCCTCTCGTAGTTGTTTCAAAATAGTGTATTCCTTTAATGTTAAATTACATTGTTTGTTGGAATTTCTACATACTTTACTATACCTATAAATATCATCAGTTACTAGTTTCTCAAAAGTTCTTAACAAATTATTCAATGGTGGTGTATAGTTACTATTAACTCTAAATTCTTTGTTGATAGTGTTACTAGGTTTCCCCTCAAAGGTGATACCTAAATTGAGTTTCCTAATATATTTTTTGATGTCCGCTATACATTCTGTGACATTGAAATTTTCTTTCAGGATGTATTTCATCCCTTTGGACAATAATGTAAAGTGTTCCTCTGTCAACTCCACCCCCACAAAATTGTAAATATTAAAATGGTCATAGGTGCTGACTATGTCATTGACTTTGACTATTTTTTTAGCACCAGATACTCTTGGGGGTTCAATTTCTATTGCTACCTCCTTTCTTGACCTTTTTGTACCTGTCCTTCCCAAATTGTCTGTTTTCCTGGGGCTGGTTCCATCCTATGTCCTCCCCTAAAAAATCAGGGCACATTTCATCGTTTCCACAATCATCTCTCCTGTAATTTCTATAGTTTTTGTTACCATAATTTTTAAATCTTTGGTGTCTGGAATTGTTGTTATAATATGATCTATTATTGTTCCATTTTTGAGTATATCTAGGGGGATATCTCTTTAATTCTTCCTTTTCCCATACATATGCTCTACCATCCTTATACTGTTCCAAATCCCTTTGCATTTTCTTACACTTCATTTCAAACTGTTTGTTTATCTGTCCTTCTACCCAATTATATTGAGCATTCAAATACATTTCACTCTCATTGCATAACAAATCATCACAAATAACATTATTTAGTTTGTCTAATTCAACTAACAAGGAACATATTCTGTTGTCATTACATCCTATAATAAATTGCATAAAAGAGAACCCAAAACCATCAAATAGTTTGGCACATTCATTTTTACTGTTCTCATCCATAATAATTCCCATGGGCACCTTAAAAAAATGTAAGCCCTTAGGTACAATCCCAGAATCAATACATTTTTTAAGGTAGTTGTTATCTAACTGCAAACTTTTAAGTAACTTTAATTTTTTACCAAATAGGAATATAGTGTCTTTCAGTGTCCGCTCTTCATTCTCAACATTGTGAGGTTTGGTACGATAGCTTCCTTTTACCCCTTCATCAAAGTTATATACATTTTCCAAAAAATTATTGTGGTTAAAACGACCATTTTCATGCTCATTTCGTTGAATAAAAGGTTGTTTAGCAATACCTTCCCGCTTATCGTGGGTTGTAAAAGCGTAAGTCTTTTTTGGCACTGTTCTTTTTGGCTTGGCCCCGGAAAGAAGATAGTCCGCTTCCGATCCAGCTTTACTGACTTCCAAAACCTTCCTTGGTATAACCTCATCCCCACAACTGGATCCATGAGAACTCGGACGACATCTCGGGACGCCATTGCCTTCTCCTTCACTCAACCGGTTGCCTCCGCTCTTACAATGCGTACTGCGCGATGATGTCATGACAGGGGCTTTCCCCACAGTAATGTTGGGCTGCGACATGATTTCAATTAGCCGGGTCAGTTCTCCCCGCATAATGGCCATTTCTGACTGTAGACCCTTAATTTCTTCCCGCCTTGGCGAGAAAATGGAGGGTAATTCATCTAGGGAGTCCATGCTGTAAACAACGACCAGTGAAAAATAAACGATAACCAGAACAGTCAACCAGTAAGCACAGAAATAATTTAAGTTCTAGTATAACAGCATCCACAAATTCAGCACCAGCACTTCCAAAGCACTCCACAGGTCACCAGATTCAACAACGTTTATTACATAAAATAAAAGTTAAGCGCTTTCATCTTACATCCAAGACTTCTTCAGAACAATGATTCATACATAAATTAATAATTTTATAGTCCCTTCTCTCATCACATGATTTAAATGCTACAAGATCAGAATGCATATTTAAAATGCTAGTGCTATATTTTATTCTTTCCCTTTCCTACTGACTTCCTTTTTCCATATAAATACTTTTTAAAAAAACTTTTTTTTTTTTTTTTTTTTTTAAACTTTATAAAAAACAACTCTAATAAAATTATACAGTTGGTCTGTACATATTTACACATATTTTTAAAAAATTGTGACTTCAAATGTGTGATATTTATTTTATAGCAGGGGCTTGACTGATATATATTCATTTATTCCAGGATAAACAGATGCATTGAGCTGTATCTGCCACCTGGTTTCTTTCTCCCCTACTATTTTTTTAATGTCCCCTCCCCTCCTGTTGGGTTTAATTGTTTCTAAAATACCAGAATGAAAAGTGTTGCATTTTTCATTCTCCTTGATGTGTTTCCATAAAGCATTTTTGTCATCATGTTTCTTAATACAATACAGATGGTCGTATATTCTATTGCGTAGGCATCTGGTAGTCTTACCTACATAAAAACATGCACACTGTGTGCATTTAGCTAAATATATTAGGTACTTAGATCTACAATTCCCTTCTTTAAACCTTATTAATGTGTTGTTATAATTTTCTAACCTAATACTTGGACTGTTCACTATGTATTGACATTGTGAACATGTTCCACATTTTCTGGTACCCAGAATGTCCCTTGATGTACCTTTAGTAATGGTTTTCTTTTCTAACAGATTTTTAATATTGTTTCCGTTCTTATGTACATAAGTGGGTCCCTCCCCCACAACTTTGTACACTGCTTCATCTGCCCTTAATATATTCCAATTTTTTCTTATTACATTTTTAATTATCTCACATTCAGGTGCATATCTTAAAATACATGCTTTGCTGTATTTGTTTCCATCTTTCCTATTGTCAGGATTATTGTCAACCTCTTCATTTGTAATACCCAACAAAGGTCTATACCTAGTTTTACTTAATTTCTTGACATATTGTATAATGTCAAGTATCATGCTCCATGGATATCCCCGATCTAAGAATAAATGTCCTGTTTTCATTAGTTCCCTATCCAAGTCTATAGGGTCCGATGTCATCCGAGCCACTCGAATGCATTGTCCTTTTATTATATTTCTTTTCTGTATATAAGGATGATTGCTAGAAAAGTGTAAGTATGAATTGATAAAGGTAGCCTTTCTAAAAATATTGGACTTAAATTTCCCCTCTTTAATAGTTATAAGGGTATCGAGATAGGGAATGCTTTCCTTGTCAATATTGAATGTAAATTTAAAATTTTCACTACAGGAATTGAGATATACCTTAAATTCTTCTAATTCCCCCAGACTACCCTTCCAAACGATAAAAATATCATCTAGGAACCTAAGATAGCAGGACATGTACCCACTCCATTTTGTATTTGTAATGTATTCAGTCTCCCAATCAAAAAGTACCAAGTTGGCAAATATGGGGGTGCAAGAGGCCCCCATTGCCACCCCCCTGATTTGCTTATAATATTCTCCTTCATAGAATATGTAATTGTGCGATAACACTAAATCCATAAATTCTAATATTAGTAAAGTTCTATCCCATGACACACATCCTATATTCTTAATACTTTTTTCAAATCTATCCAGTCCTTCATCTTTGGGAATACTTGAAAATAAGTCGACCACATCAATCGTAATAAGACATCCTACTTCATTTACCATGTGTGGTATACATATCATATCTTTTAGTGACCATTCCTTCAAATTTATGGTTATTGATCAGGTATTAGAAAACAAGAGGGGTGCACCCTCCAAGTTGTTACTTGAAGAACTTGAACTCAAATGGCAGATTAGATTAAATGCTTATTCATACCCAGGATTAAACGATAGTTGCTCCATTAGTTGTATATTAAAACTAAAGAGCCTTATAAGATAGGATACCTGTTAGGGAACAAACTATGTGTTTTTACACATTTGATTCTGTATTGTAATATATGATGTTTTCGTCAACTAATTTATATGTATTCCTATTGATGACTAGTGAGACTGACGAAGTAAATTATTTTAAATACATGTATATCTGTAATGTAGTTTTTGTATTAAGTAATTTTTTCACACCAAGTAGTCATTCTGAAGTATATTTGTGCATATGAGGTGCACATTGATCTTGGTGTATGTACTATTGGTGTTATATTAATTTAATTAACTTTTAGGTTTTATTCTATGTACTACTGCCTTTGTGCATGAATTTAATGTGACATAGATATTATGACTGACACCTATTATTTGTATGTGCTTACAGAATGTAATTTATATACATATTTAGATGCATTTAAGTTAATATTACCGACCCTTGAATGTCGTATACAGTTATGCAACTTAATATTTTTATTATTTTATTATTTTTTCTATATACATTTAAAGCTTTTTATGTCTTTTAGAGTACTTAATTTTATGTAAATTGTTTACATCTAATTTATCTTACTTATGGAACATTCAACTAATTTAAATACTACTAGATAGTACTGGCTAGGATTTATACTTGATATATATCTGATTAATATGAAGCTTAGTAGGGTTTAGCTATAGTGAATGTACGAAGTAAATTTCCTTTAATTTAATTGGGAGTGTTTAATGAGCAAATTAATTAATTGTTTCAATTTAGTGATGCTTTCCAATATATAAAGCATGCTGGTATAGATTACACTATGTCTGATGAAGTCTGCTTTTTAAGCAGACGAAAAGCGCTTCACCAATTACCCTAACAAGCCTGGCTGTGTTCATAGGCAGTCTCTTCCTCTCCCCAAAGGTAAAAAGGGCTGCCCCTGCTAAGGCTACCCAAACTACTACTACTCAGAAGCCTACTTTTCCTGACAAAACCAACTGCCGTCTGACTATCCTGTTCTTCTTAGTCACATTCCTCTATCTCTACTACTTTCCCTGTCCCTTCTTGTTTTGTTAAAGGTCACCCAAGGCTCCTAGGTTCTTTCCATAATTCACAAGGGTTATTAGATGGTTTGGAAATCTCTTCCCCCCTTTTTGGGCATTCCTCAGTCGCTGCAAGAACAGCTGCTTTTTTTCCAGAGATGATCAGGGTTTGTTAGCTCAAGGAACAACTTAAAAAGTTCAAACTCCTCAAAAGGGAAAGGGGTTTTACTGCAGAATGTTCTTGATCCCCAGGAAAGAAAGCACCTGGAGAGCCCTTCTAGAGCTTTCTCATCTAAACACCTTTTTGAAGGTCCCTTCCTTTCAGTTGCTTTCCCTTCAAACCTTGTTTTGTCTGCTGCTTCCTCAGGCTTTTCTAGTTGCCCTGGATCTCAGGGATGCTTATCTATACATTCATATTCATCCGTTTTTCAGGACGTTTTTATGTTTCTCTGTTGCTTCCTAGCATTTTTCAGTTCTCTGCTTTGCCCTTTGACCTCTGTACTGCCCCAAGGGTTTTCACCAAATGCCTCTTTCCTCTGATTGCTTTCTGCAGGTTGAGAGGGTTACAGGTTTTTCCTTACCTGCATGACCTGCTCATTCAGACCTCCTGTCCAGAGATTGTACTTTAGCATTTACACTTTCCTGTTTCTCTCCTGCAATGTCTGGGATTTACTGTAAATTTCCAACAATCATTCCTTACTCCTTCTTAGGAGCATGTTTTTCTGGGGTGCAACCTCCAGACTGTTCCAATGCTGGCATCTCTGCTTTCTACCAAGGCTTTGACTCTAATTGCTTTCTTTCAGTCTCTTCTACCTCTGGCTTCCATTACAGCCAAAGAGTTTCTGAGCGCTCTGGATTACATGGCTTCCACCATTCCTTTGCTTCCTCTGGCCAAGTTCCACATGAGATAGGCTCCAGTGGTTTCTAAAGTCAGTTTGGCTTCAACATTTCCATCCCTTATATTTTCAAGTCCCTCTTCTTCAATGCCTCAAGCTGGAACTTCAGTGGTGGATTCATCAGTTGTCCCTCAACCCAGGGCTTCCTTTTCAACCTCCTGTCCCCTCTCAGGAACTCTTCGCAGATGCCTCAGACATAGGATGGGGGCCTCCTTTTGCCCTCTGAAAGTGCAGTACCTCTGGTCTATTTAACAAAAGAAAGACCACATCAATCTCAAAGAGATGAGAGCTCTTCCTCTGGCTCTTCAGGCTTTTCATTCCTTATTCCTTCCAGGGCCCCACAAGATTGTCATAGTCAATACCACATTGATGTGGTATATCAACAAACAAGGCTAGACAAGGTCTTATCTCAGGTCTTATCTCCTGTACAGGTTAGCTCTTCAGGTTTGGGATCTAGCTATCGAGTGTCAGCTAAACCTTCGGGTAGTTTATTTTCCGTCAGATCAGTTAATAGTGGCAGATTCTCTGAACAGGTCCATAACACAATCCCACGAATGGATGATTCACAGGGATGGGTTTCTGGATATTGTCCACCAGTGGGGTACTCCTAGCCCAGACAGCATTAGTTCCCCCTTCTGCATTTAGCTAAGGGCAATCATCACAAGTCAGCTTGGAGGCTGGATCTACTCACACAAGACAAGGAGTCTTTCATCCATCCCCACCTGTCTACTCTTCAGCTGACATTGTGGATGATAAAGTATTGATCACCTTCAGGCATCTTTTTTTCTGAGGACATGCTTTGGGTCTTGCAGGAGGCCATGAAACCTAATACTAGAAAATCTTATTTGTCCAAATGGAAGAGTTGTTCTGTTTGGTATCTTTCTCATTAACTGGATCCACTTACTGTGGATGTTCCTTTGGTTCTGTCTTATTTGTGTGAATTGCTCAATGCTGGGTTGGCGTAGCTTTCTGTGAAGACCCCCACCTATCAACTATCTCTGCTTGTCTGCCTTTGACTCCTTCTTTGGCTTCTAGATTTGAGATCAAACAGTTTCTTAAAGGCGTCCTTCACATTAGGCCTCCCAGGAAGCCTGTCCCTTCTGCCTAGGACATTAATTTTGTTTTAGAAAAATTGAGACAAGCTCCTTTTGAGCCTACTGCTTCAGCTTCCTTACAGCATTGCTCTTGGAAGACTATTCTTCTTTGGCCCTTACTTCTACCAGATGGGTGACGGAGCTGCAAGCCCTTATGGTTGCGCCCCCCCCCCCCACTTTTTTAGTTTTTCATAAGGACAGGGTGTCCCTTCATACTAATCCTTCTTTTATGCCCATAGTGGTTAATGAGTTCTCTCTTAATCAGTCTATTCATTTGTATGCTTTTTGCCTTCCCCGCTAATGAGAAGGCTTTGCAAACCTTGGATTTGCATAAACAACTCGGATATTATTTGGATGAAACTAAAGCTTTTCATAAATCTGAACAGCTTTTTATTTCTTTTCATCCTAGGTCTTTAGGTTTGGCTGTTTCCAACAAACCCTTTTTTCTTGGATTTCTAACTCCATTTCTTTTTGCTATTCTCTTCATGGGAAATGCCTTCCTTCTTCTGTTAAGGCTCAGTTTTTAGGGCTGTGGCTTCTTTAGATGCTTGTTAGGATTTGGATACTAATTCTATTCTTGAGGCAGCTATCTGGATTTGTGTTTGTGAAGGCTGCCAGCCTTGCTGGATGGAATTTTGTAAATAATTCTAAGTCATTGTAAATATTAATATAATCCACAGACGTGTTTTTACAAATGTAAGAAAACTAAATGTAAGAAAACTCTGTTATGTGTTCTGAGCTTCAAAAAGGCAAGCACAGTGCACCCTGCTGGAAGAAAGCTGATAAGTGAAGCATTTTGTGATTGTTTGATCTCAAGCTGGGAGACAGGATTTCTGGGCTAAGAAATTATTTTTATTGTCTTATGACAAGAGTTAATCACTAGGTTTTATATGTAAAGTGTCCTTTATTGCTGTGGTTTCTTGGCAGGTGCAAGATTACAAACAATAGGTACAGGTGACTGGCATTTTTACTTAAGACACCAGTCATGAAATTGCCTGATGTTCATCGTGTTTCACTGTTGCAGTCATTACTCTTGGGTTATCCTGCTGGCAGGCTACCCTCAGTCGGCCAGAATTCCAAAGTCTAGGTCCAGCGTCGGTTGCTGTCGCCTCTTCCCTGACGTCAGTGCGCTAGGGGTATAAAAGATGTAGCTGGTGCCATTTTCTTCAGTCTTTCTTACTGCGTGGTGCCCAAAGCAAAAGCAGTTCGCAAGTGCCGGTCAGCCGACTCCTGAGATTTTCAAATCCGAATTTCAGAACCAAAGTCTTCATTAAAGTTAAGTACCCCATTGGGGAAACTTTTTTCTTGCTCCAGACTGATGTCAGAAAAAGTTAACAATTGTATTTCTTGTGGGAAGCAAATACCTCATAAGGATTTTCACTCTTACTGTATCCCTTGCCTAGGCCCTGATCACAACGTTGCTAGCTGTCGGTTTTGTGCTAGATTTAACCAACGCACTATCAAGTGTCGGTTCGACTTTGCATTTCATTGCTTTGGCCAAAGATTTAATTATATAATGCCGTCTGACCAGCCGACAACTGGAGTTTGCAAAAAACGCAAGGACAAGGAAAAGGATAGGCATCCGAGGTCCAAAGCTGATGACGAAGCCTCTGCTAGGCCAGTCGCCGGTTCTCAGTGAGGCGCTTTCTCAGCCCCTGGCGCCCGCTACCTCAGAGCAACAGGCCGCTTCCGACTCCCACGTGGAGCCGACTGGGCCTCTGGATACTCAAGGTATTGGATACTCGGAAATCATTCCCTCAGATGGGTCCGGAGCTGCTGAGCAGGCATCTGTTTCTGAGGGTGTCTTCAGACCTACACAACTATATATTAAGCCATCTTCAGCTTCAAAGACTAAAGCAGCTCTAAAGACAAAGAAACAAGTACAGTATTCTCCTACTCAGACTTCCATGTCTAAAAAACAGATGCTCAAAATGGCGAAGACCTAATTACTTTGATCAGGGGCTCCCATCCCCCTCCTGATAAGAGACCTAGGCAAGAGACAGAGTATGATTCTTCTGATCAGGTTTCTATTTCCTCTGATTCCTCTTCTGAACAGGATTACTCCATGCTTCCCTATGAGGATTCTGATGCTGAAGAATCCATTCCTTCAGCCTCGCCTCCTGAGGATTATTCGTTTGGGGAAACCCTGCATACCATGACGGAGCATTTCCACTGGGAGAGCCAAGATTATTCTGAATCTAAGAAAAGGCTCAGAGACTTCCTTCTTCTTCCTCAGCACAGACCCCTTGTTATTCCACCTGTTCTAGACATTGTAGATGATGTATTTTCAGATTCCAGCCTGTCACCTGACTCTTTACCCCCTGCACCTGCTAAGCCAGACAGATACTACAGGGTCCCAGATTCTCATAAATTTCTATATAAAAACCCCGCTGCTGACCCAGAAACTATATCTCAGGGTCCCAAAGGGGTTAAAGCTTCCACTGCAAAAAACACTGTCCCCTCTGATAGGGATTCTAGGGCTCTAGACAGATGGGAGAAAAAAGTCTACACTTCTGCTACCCTGGCTGTAAGGGCTTTAAATTGTCAGTTTCATATGCTTAAATATCAGCAATATTTAATGTCACTGCTTAAACAAAAATTGTTGACAAATACTGAATGTTCAGATAACAAGGAATTGCAGGATTTATTGCATGCAGCTGACCAAGTGGGAAAGCATACTTCGCAATGTGGTTATGATTCACTGGAGGCCTCTTGCAGGGCCTGTTATTAGAAGGCATGTGTGGTTAAAGGAACAGAATCTGCCTGATCATGTTAAAGCAGAATTATTAGATGCACCATTACAGCATGATACTTTGTTTGGTACTAAAGCAGAAGAGGTGTTGAAAAAAATGGAGGATAAAGCAAAATCCATGCAGACAGTCAAGGATTTCTTATAGGTACAGCCACCCAGGTTTAGCAGGAACTGGCCATCAAAAAATTGGTCCTTTCCAGTGTCAGACAGACCACAAAGAGGCAGATACAGTCGTCCCAGTGGCAGATCTCAGCCCCACGGATCATACAGACCTAAACAATGGGGTGCTCCTACCTCCAAAAGCGGAGAAGACAAATCACAACCTTACAGGAAACAGTCCCAATGACTTTCCTCTACCAGATCCAAACACTTTTCTTTTGGCAGCCCCCTTAGGGGGAAAACTAGCACTTTTTCCATCAAATTGGCAAATGGTTTCCCAAGACAAATGGGTCCTGGACATAGTTTCCCAAGGCTACAGGTTCCATTTTCACACTCTACCAAGGTCAAAAGGTATGCCAGACCTGCCACACAATCAATGGGCAGAGGCAGAAAAACAAATTACAGCCCTCATGGACATGAGGGCCATTCATCAAGTACTACAACAAGAGCAGGGGCAAGGATTTTACTCCAGACTTTTCCTAGTACCCTGAAAGGACAAAACCTGGAGACCAATACTGGACCTGTCTCTACTAAATACATTTCTGGAAGTTCCAAAATTCAAGATGTTGACTCTACAGCAGCTTCTGCCCATGCTGGGCAAGAAGGCTTGTCTCGTAACTTTGGACTTAAAAGAGGCATACCTGCATGTCCCAATCAGACAGTCTTGCAGAAGATACCTCAGATTCATAGCTGGCTCAATGCATTACCAATTCTCTGCACTGCCCTTAGGCTTATCTACTGCACCCAGGGTCTTCACAAAATGCCTGGCACCAGTAATTGGGTTTTGCAGACCAAAAGGAATTCAAATATATCCCTACTTGGACAACTGCCTAATTCAAGCAGAGAACAAAGACATTATTCTAAAGCATCTGGCATTTGTAAAAAGATTACTAATTGGCCTAGGGTACACAGTAAACGAAAAGAAATCAAAACTAGTGCCCTCTCAAGAGATAATATTCCTGGGTGCAAGCTTAAATACAACTGCCCAGATGGCTTATCTCACGCCAGACAAACAAAAGCAACTGACTACTTACTTCAAGAAATTGGCAACAAAACCCCACTTAACTGCAAGGAAAATCCTGCAGGCCTTGGATTTTATGGCATCCTGCATTCTACTAATTCCATATGCCAGACTGCATATGAGGAAACTACAATGGTATCTAAAAGTGTTTGGACTCAGCATTGCCACAGTCTGGAGACAGTAATTGCACTCATTCCCTGCCTGCAACAGGAGTTTCGATGGTGGGCAGAAGCCTCTCACCACAACAAGGGCCTGCCATTCAGGTTACCCATAGCCAGACAGACACTGACAACGGATGCATCAGATTATGTCTGGGGGGCCCATATGGCAGGAAAATGTAATGTGCTCAGTCTTCTGTAGTCTCATAGTTGGCTACCCTGCTATAGATTACCAAGTCATCCATGAGGCTTATTTCCCATGTGGCTGAAGGTACCTCAAGGACAGTGAGTTCAGGCATTTCCATTAGGGGGGCATACCTGGATGCACTTATGTGACTTTGCAGAGCCCTCCAATTCCTGTTTCATCAGTGCCCCTTTTTATTGGAAGCTCTTTGTTTGGCCCTAAAATTAAGGACACTCTCTACGTGCGAGCAAGATGGAAAGACCTCTCTGCACATGGAGTACATTTTTCAACTCCTCAAAAGGCCTTTTCCAGGAATCAATGAGGAGTTTGGAAAATGTGGTTCATAAAGTCCCAGGGTCCTTTCCAAAATTCCCATTGACATAGTTCTCCCAGGAGTAGAGGGAGGAACTCAAATGGAAGATGCCACCCATGTGGCAGAGGAGGGTCCACAGAACCAGGGTGTCCAGAGTTACTTTCTCCAACAAACCCTACCAGCGCTCCTGAAAGGAGGCCCAGTTGTCCACCTCTGGAGCCAGTCTTGGGTCATTTATCAGTGCACCTGAAAGCTTGGCTGGACATTACAAAAGATACATGGGTGCAGTGGATTATTTCTATAGGTTATATAATTCCCTTTTCCCTATCCACCTCCACCTGTATGCAAAATTCCTGATGTTCCATCCAGTCAGAGGAAAGCAGCAGCACTAGAAATACAAAAGCTGCATGAAAAAAAGAGTCATCCAAGAGCTACCACCAGAACAGATAGAATCCAGAATTTACTCAACATTCTTTTTAGTGCCAAAGAAAACGGGCCAGGAGACCGAATTTGGATCTCAGCAGTCTGAACAAATCAGTTCAGCACACCAAGTTCCAGATGGTCATGGTTCAGTCAATTCTGTCCTTTTTGTGTAAGCATGACTGAATGTGCTCAATAGACCTTCAGGATGTGTATTATCACATAAAAATGAACAGACAGTCCAGAAGGTATTTACGCTTCCAGCTGAGAGCCAGCCATTACCAGTTAAGAGCACTGACCTTTGGCCTCACCACAGCCCCCAATGTGTTCACCAAATGCATGGCAGTAGTAGCAACTCCCTTGAGATTGCAGGGATTCTGAGGTCTTCTGTACTTGGATGACTGGCTCATTACTCCCCTGACCAGGCATCTACTGATAAGAGCTTGAGACCAGGTACTCCAGACTTGCTCCCATCTAGGGACAACCATAAATTGCAACAAATCTCATTTAGAACCATCTCAGAAATTGGAGTTCATAGGAGCCATTTTTAACACAATATCCATGATAGCTTCTCTTCCTCTATTAAGAGTACAGACTATCAGATTCCAGGTCAGCAAAATAATTCACAGCTTTGCAATCTCAGCCCGATTAATCCTACAAGCCTTGGGATCAGTGTTTGCATTTATTGTCCTAGTTCCACTAGCAAGATTTCATATGAGGATTCTTTAGTGGATGTTAGCAAATTAGTGGTCCATTCTTCATTAGCACATGTCGACTCAGATAAGAATTACCCAAGCATGCAAAAGATACCTTTGGTGGATCCACACAGTTCAAGTTCTATAAGATCGTCCCCTCATTATTCCTCAACCCAGGGCCGTAGTAACCATGGATGCATTCCAGATTGGGTGGGGGGGCACTTTCTGGAAAATACAGTCCAAGGCACATGGTCCTCGAAGAGTTCAGTTTGCATATCTTTGTCTTCGATACGAGAACAGTGCTGTTAGCATTGCAGGCCTTTCAAGACTTTCTCCTTTCTGGGTCTGTTGTGATTCAGACAAACAGCATGTCCATGGTTTTGGAACATCAACAACAAGGAGGAACCAGATCTTACTTCCAATGTCAAGAAGCTCTCAGAGTTTGGCAATGGGCAATCACATCCAGCTGATTTCTGGTAGCAACACACATTCCAGGGAACTCCAGAGTGATAGTGGGCAAGTTGAGCAGGTCCATTCTACTACCTCATGAGTGGGCTGTCAACAAGAATGTGGAAGAAATGATTTTTCATCAGTGGGGCCAGACATGCTGTGACCTATTTCTGTCTCCCCTAAGCAACAATTGCAGCAGGTTCTTTGTCCTAATCCCCCCGCTGGGGGAGTCACCATCCAAATTTCTGCAGGAAGCATCTCTGTGGAAGAGCAAAGTCATCCTCCTTGCCCCTTACTGGCCTCGAAAATTTGGTTTCTTTCCTTTGGCCTCATCTAATCTGCCCTCGAAGTCTGGATCCAATTCCGGACCTTCTTTCTCACCCAACAGGCGTGATTCATCCAGGTATGTCAAACCTAAGACTGACCGCATGGTTTCTCCACTTTCATTGATAAGACAACATACTCTCTCCTCCCCTGTTTGCATATACTTTTGTCTCCCCACAAAGCTTCTACGAGGAAACTTTACAGAAGTAAATGGAAGATATTTGTTTTTAGGTGCAGTAGAAACATGCTGACCTCCTTACAGTACCAGTACAGTGTGTCCTTGAATTTTTAGCAATAATTTTCAACAAAGGAGCCAGTTCCTCAACTATTAGAGTTCAACTTGCTGCTATTTCTAATTTTCACACTGAGATTGAAATCTCCTCCTTGGGTTCATCTAAACTTTGTAAAACCTTTGTAAGAGGCACCCTTCTTTTGAGACTCACTTATAAAGATCCAGCCCCAGCATGGGATTTAAATTTGGTATTACAGTCCTGAAATCATTCACCTTTCAAACAAGCAGCTAAATGTGAGTTAGATTCTGACTAGGAAAATTGTATTTTTGGTAGCCATCACTTCTGCTATAAAAGACTTTCAGAACTTCATGCACTCTCTTTTAAATCTCCTTACTAAGTATTTCATAAGGATAGTGTGACTTTACGAACCAATCCTACCTTCCTTCCTAAGGTGGTGTCAGAAGCAGTCATCAACCAGTCTATTAGTTTCCAGTTTTCTTTCCAGATTTTACAGACAAAGGTAAGTATATGTTACACTTACTGGATGTTCACAGAGAATTGCGTTTTTACTTACATAGAACAAAAAAAATTTAGAAAAACAGATCAATTGTTTAATTTGTGGATTCCAAATTGGGCACGCCAGTCACAAAGGTAACCTTAGCCAAGTGGCTGAAAGATTGTATATCCTTTGTCTATAACAAATGAAGGCCTTTCTTTACCAAAAACCATTGAGAGCCCATTCATACAGGTCCATGGCAATATCTTCAGTATTTCTTTCCAGAGCATCCATGAACGATATATGTGCAGCTGCTACTTGGGCTAGTCCTCATATCTTTATTACTCATTACAGATTGGATCTGGTCTTGAGGGGAAGAGCAGCTTTCAGCTCAACTTTGCTCAGGAATATCCTTCCTTAGAGTTCTCCCAGGATTTCAGGTAGCTGGGTACTCTGTCCCAATTGTTGAGGAACGAATGAATGAAAATAGACAACTTAACATCTTCTTTATTTGATGTTGTCAATCTCGCCTTCATTCTTGCTGGATGGGTTCGGAGCCGATCCTTGGCTCCGACTCGGCCAATACTAAAGCTCGAGAGCTAATTCCACCGGCTCGAGGCTCTCCCATATCCCACAATGCTAGGCGGTAACTCCTCAGATCTCGTTTGCCGCTTCGCTGACGAGTTGCTCTTTCCAACTGGCTCTGCAGGTTAGTTGCTTAGATAAAGTTTTTTGCTAAATAGACCCCCTTTAAGTTATTTTTTCAATAGTAGTTAGTGAGTTAATTAAGTAGTTACACTCCCTACCAATTTTCTCCCCCTTTTCAAAAAGTTTTTTCAAGAATTCCTCCCTTAGGCCTTTAGGCCCCTTCCCTCCCCTCCTAGTAGTTGGAGTGACTGTGTTTTTTTTTTAGGGAATTTTTTGTTAAGATAATTACTTTATTTTAAATTAAATTTAGTGTAATCTGTGTGTGTGTGTGAGTGATTGCACTACCTTTTTTCTTAGAGATGTCTAAGGAATCAAAGGTCTCAGGCTTTAAGAAGTGTGACTCGTGCTGTCAGAAGATGTCTCTGACAGACGGTCACACTTCTTGTGTATACTGCCTGGGACCTTTACACCTGCAGGACTCTTGTGCTGTCTGTCATGGTTTCAGCCCTAGAGTCCTGCAGGAACGTAAAAATAAGCTAATTTTAAGAGGCTTATTGAAGCCTGAGGGTCCCCCGACACAGTCCATGTCGGGGAAACCTTCTAAGTCCTCCAGGCTGTTGGCTCCAGCGTCCGAGCCGTCCTTCGGGGGTTCTAAGACCGTTTTAACGGTTCAACCATCGGCTCCGGCCGGAGCCAATGATTCTAGACCTACTACACATACTGTGTCCTCTGCTCCGGCTGGAGCCGAGACAGACAAATCTAAGTCGGCTCCGACACTCTCGTCGGAACCGATTACTAGGAAGAGGTCCAGGTCTCCTTCGAGCCATAGGTCACACTCCTCTAGGTCCTCCAGACTTTTGGACCATGATTTGCAGAGGGTGGTGAGTAGACTTCTTAAGTCCGAGGCACTGGCCCAGATGTTACACAGCCCGACTCAACAGTCGATGGCTGCCCCTGTTCCATTAGACATTCCTCCTCCTCCGACTCTATCGAGTTTGGAGCCGGTGCTGCTCGGAGCCGAGACTGTGGGAGCGTCGGAACCGATACCTTTCCTTTCGGCGCCGTCGTCTGCTCCGATCTCCTCCTTGGAGGGATCTCGGCGCCAGACTTCCCTCGTCGGCTCCGAGGGGGCGAGTGGCATCAGACCCTTGTCCAACCCCGCTGTCCCTCTCGGTGCTTTGGCGCTGGTTAGTTCGGCTCCGACATCGGCTTCGGAGCCATCCTTGTCGGTGCCGGGGGAGGTTTTCAGCTCTTCGGAGCGGAGACCTCTGGCCCTGCCTGATAGGGGTGCCTTTGAGGTCATGCGGAGCGTGTTAGAACCTGGTTCTACTCCACAGTCGGCTACAACAGCTCCTCCCTCTACAGTGCCTGCGGTGATTTCTTCTCACCCGCTTGCTTCGGACCGTAGAGAATCTGCGCCTCAAGTTTCCCCAGTGAGAATTTCCTCCTCTTCCGAGGCCTCACCTGATCTTGCAGAAGAACCCCCTAGGAAGAGACAGTGCAAGAGGAAGCACATTGACTCCCCTGAGTCTGTCACCTCTGACACTGATTTGGAAGATTCTGAGGGTTCCCCTCGTTCCCCCTCTGAAGATGTCTCCTTTGCAGACATACTGGAAATCCTGAAGCAGAGGGGGGATTGGCCAGCCCTTAACCCTTCAGAGGACGAATCAGTGTACTTTGAGGCATTTGGTTCTCGACCTTCCACCTCCTGGGTGTCCCCTCCCTTTGACCCAGTTATGGAAGTGGTTGCGAGGAAGGCTTGGACGGCTCCTGCCTCGGTGAAACCCACCCCTAGGAGGCCGGCCAAATTTATCACTGCCCCCAAAGACAAGGAGTTTTTGTCCAAAGGTGTCTCTGTGGATGCCATGGTGGTGGCTGATGCCACCAAGAAGGAATTAGCGGATCCTTCGGTGCCTGTTCATCCTCCTAATAAGGAATCTAGGACCATGGACAGGTACGGTAAGCGGATGTTTTCATCAGCGACCTTTTCCATGCGTTCGCTGGATTACCTGTGTCATTTCACTCATCTCCAGAGGGACTTGCTCAAGGAAATGAGTGAAGTGTTGAAGGACCCATCAGCTGTGGGTTTTCAAGATAGGATGAACTCCCAGCTGGCTACCCTTAATTCAGTGGTTAACTCCTCCATGCGCCTGATTTCGTACGCGGCTGATGGAGCGAGCAGAGCCGCAGGTACAGGGATGGCTTTACGTCGCCATGCCTGGATGCGGCTGTGTAGCTTTGCGGACCCTTTCAAGGCATCTTTCACTAACTCCCCTTTTGACGGATCATCTCTCTTTGGTCCACAAGTGAAGGATACTCTGACAAGGTGCGAGGTAGAAGGTAAGACTCTTTCTGCCGTCGGAGTCCGTTTTTCTACCCCTTCTAGGCCTTACCCCAAAGGTCAGAAGGGGGGGAAGATGTGGTTCCGCAAACAACCACAGGCAGTCTTGCCGGACGCACAGAGTCGTTTTCCCCCTAGAGGCAGAGGGGGGAACAATAATAATAGATGCCATCCTAGAGGCAGAGGGGGCCCGCAGAATCAAGGTAGTCGAGAAACTTTCTCTGACAAACCCTTTCAGCACCCCTGAGGGGTTGCCCGACTGTCCACCTTCGGAGGCAGTCGGGGGAAGATTATCTCTGTACGCAAAAGCCTGTCTTTCCCTTATTCAAGACAAGTGGGTACAGTCTATCATATCCGAAGGCTACAGAATCCCTTTTGTTCGCATCCCAAAACAGTCCGGAAAATCCCTTCCAGACGTTCCACCCAGTCAAAGGGAACAAGCAGCACTAGAAATTTCAAAGCTGCTAGCAAAAAGAGCCATTCAACCAGTTCCAGCAGACCAACAAGGATCCGGAATTTACTCCAAATTCTTTTTGGTTCCAAAAAAAACAGGGGACTGGAGACCCATTTTGGATCTCAGCAACTTGAACAAGTTTGTCAAGAAAACGAAATTTCGGATGGTCACGCTGCAGTCCATCCTGCCCTTTCTGGGCCAGGACAACTGGATGTGCTCCATAGATCTCCAGGATGCGTACTATCACATCAAAGTGAACAGACGATCCAGGAGATTTCTCCGCTTCAGGCTAGGGGCCAGTCATTTTCAGTTCAGGGCCCTGCCCTTTGGTCTCACTACAGCCCCCTGAGTGTTCACCAAATGCATGGCAGTGGTCGCCACTCATTTGAGGGGCCAAGGATTCCAGGTGTTTCCGTATTTAGACGACTGGCTCCTGACTGCCACCACCAGGCATCTACTTCTCTTAGCCAGAGACTACACCTTACGAACCTGTCAGGCTCTAGGCATCTCGGTAAATTACGAAAAGTCTGTCTTGTCACCTTGTCAATCTATTACTTTTATAGGCGCAAGATTAGACACAGTCAGTCTGTCAGCCAGACTCACTCACAGAGCAAAGAGTAGCAGACATTCACAAGCAGGTTTCCCTTCTCTTACGACAGAACAAGATCAAGGTCAGACTGGTTTTGAAAGTCCTAGGGATTATGGCGGCGGCTATTCCTCTCCTCCCCTTAGCCCGCTTTTACATGAGGATTCTACAGTGGATGCTTTTCACTCAGTGGTCCTTTCAACTTCAACCAATGTCCCACACTATCAGCATAACTCAGTCATGCAGGAATCATCTTCTATGGTGGGTTACATCCCCCCCAACTTCTTCTGGGAAGACCCTTCACCCCCCCCCCGCCCCCGGCTGCAACTCTGACAACGGACGCATCCTTGATAGGGTGGGGGGGGCATTACCAGGGCAGGACAGTCCAAGGCACGTGGCAGCCGATCGAGTGCCACTTGCACATAAATGTTCTAGAGATGAGAGCAGTGCTTCTAGCATTGTAAGCCCTTAAAGACTCTCTTCCCAAGGGAACTATAGCAATTCAGATGGACAATATGTCCGTAGTGTGGTACATCAACAAACAAGGCAGAACCAAATCTTACCCCTTATGTCAAAAAGCACTCGGACTGTGGCAATGGGCGATCTCTTCTCAGCCCTTCCTGATAGCAATGCACATTCCCGGCAAGTCCAATGTGATAGCAGACAGATTGAGCAGAGCAATCCTCATGCCTCACGAGTGGTCTCTGAAGAAATCAGTATTGGAAGAAGTTTTTCGAACTTGGGGCCATCCTTGCTTCGATCTTTTTTCCACTCCCCAAAACAGCAAGTGTACCGAGTTCTTCACCCTCTTTCCCCTACCAGGTCATCCCATCAGAGATGCTCTAGCTCACGATTGGCCTCCGGGGCTCCTGTATGCCTTTCCCCCCTTCCCACTGATACCTCAGCTGATTCGGAAAGCCATTGCTCTGAAGGCCTTAATTATCCTCATTGCCCCTTATTGGCCTCGACATGTTTGGTTTCCCTTTCTTCATCGTTACCTTTTGGCGCAACCATGGCATCTGGACCCAGTTCCAGATCTCTTGATCCATCAATCGGGTCAACTGCACCAATCCCTTTCTTCTCTGAACCTCACAGCGTGGTTCCTGCAATTCCAAACTTAGCCAGGCTTCCCTTAATATCTCACTCAGAGATATTTTGATAGCTTCTCATAAGTCTTCTACCCGGAAGATTTATAGCAGCAAATGGAAACGTTTCTCTTTATGGGCAGTGTCCAAGAAAATAGACCCTTTTACTGCTCCTATTCAGTCCATTCTTGATTTCCTAGCTGAACTTTTCCAAGCAGGTTCTTCTCCTTCTACTATCAGAGTTCAATTGGCGGCTATATCTAATTTTCATGTGGGAGTGTCAGAGTCAACTGTCATGTCCCACAAACTCTGTAAAGCCTTTTTGAAAGGAGTTTTTCTTCTTAAGCCCCCTGTCAAGGATCCACCTCCTCCATGGGATCTGAACTTGGTTCTAGCATCTTTGATTCTACCCCCCTTTGAACCTGCAGCTTCATGTTCTATGAAGTTGCTGTCTTGGAAAACGCTTTTTCTAATAGCCATCACTTCAGCTAGAAGGGTTTCGGAACTTCATGCTCTATGCTGTCGTCCTACGTATCTAATTTTTCACAAAGATAGAGTTTCCTTGCGTACCAATCCATCATTTTTGCCTAAAGTGGCCTCTCAAACAAACCTGAATCAAACTATTGATCTTCCAGTTTTTTTCCCCAATTATGGCAACAGGTCAGAACAAAAATTGCACTCTTTAGATGTTCATCGCCAACTAAGGTATTATTTAGACAGGACTAAACAGTTCAGAAAAACAGACCAACTGTTTGTTTCCTATGCGGAAGGCAAGATGGGTCTTCCAGTCTCTAAAGTGTCACTTTCGAGATGGCTTGCTTCTACGCTTACTTATATTTATGAGATCAGACACCAACAATTGTCCTCTAAGCCTAGAGCTCACTCTGCAAGGGCATTAGCCACATCCATAGCCTTTCAGGATAGGCTTCCTATTGATTCTATTTGTTCAGCAGCAACTTGGGCTTCACCTCATACCTTCATTTCTCATTACAAGTTGGACATAGCCTCCAGAGACCGTGCCAACTTTGGTTCCACTGTTCTCAAGAGTCTGTTCCGATAGGCCACCTGGGACAAGGTGCTAGGGACGCGGTCCCATCCAGCAAGAATGAAGGCGAGATAGACAACTTAATATTAAGAAGTTATGTACCTACCATAACGTTCCATGTTAGTTGTCTTCTTCTCGCCTTCTTTCTTGCGTCTTACCCTCCTTCCCCCTAGCCTGGACAGACCTAGAGGAGATGATTTTGTGACCTCTATAATCTTTTCTCCCACTGTTTTACCACCTCTATATTTTTCCTCTGTTAGGTTTAAGTCACCTCACATTCAGCCCTATAGAGGTGGATTACCCTTCTCCATGTTATGGAGCCCCTTTTTCTTGCTTGGCCTAGCCTTCAAACGAGATCTGAGGAGTTACCGCCTAGCATTGTGGGATATGGGGGAGCCTCGAGCCGGTGGAATTAGCTCTCGAGCTTTAGTATTGGCCGAGTCGGAGCCGAGGATCGGCTCCGAACCCATCCAGCAAGAAAGAAGGCGAGAAGAAGACAACTAACATGGAACGTTATGGTAGGTACATAACTTCTTATTTTGTACTCACCATAAAATTCGATCTTTGTTGCCCATTTTCATTCTTCCTCAACTTCCCTCCCACCAACCCCCCTACCTTTGAACTAATGACTTCTGGAAGAACGAGATCTTGTAAGGGAACCCACGGTTCCTTATGTTGAGCTCCAGATACAAATTTCTGTTAATATGTTGCTAATAGTTCTCTTTATGCTATAAACCACCAAACAGGATCTAAGGTGTGTTAGGAGATGGAGCATTATAGGTAAGGGAAGAGCTTGAGAGTTTGTTAGTGACCACGAGCTGGAAATAACAGCCAAGTCGAATCCAAATCCAGTTGTTGAGGAAGAATGAAAATGGACAACACAGATGGAACATTATGGTGAGTATGTAACTTCTTTTTTCAATTCATATTGTCAAGAATAGTTTCTATTTAACTGTTTTTATCAAAATCTTGTAATAATGTTCTTTCATTGTTCATGTCTGTTTAAATAAATAAGTAATATGCCTTTAAGGCTGCCGTGTTTATGATGTCATTTGTTTAATTTTTATTGTTTGTTCACTAAGCTGTAGCTTAACCAATACCTGTAACATGTATGTATGTATGTATGTATGTAACATGTGTGTGTGTGTGTGTGTGTGTGTGTGTGTGTGTGTGTGTCTGTTACACTCATTTGTAGTTTATACAATAAAGCCCAGAAGGAATTAGTCTCTTGATTTAGTACCCCACATGCAGAAGAATTCCTGTGTATCTGATGTTTGAAATTTTATGTTACTTAATAGAGTGCACCTAACTCTCTCTTGGTTTATTACTTCTAATACTAACATTTAAAATTATGTAAATATGTACACAGTGTTTAAAGGAGTAGTTATCTCAGAAACTTCCAACATGAACGTAAATGACTTGCAATCTGTATAGTTTCCTTTAAATGTCAATGTTGTGTGACATCTAAAAAATATGTGTACACATTTTATTGGAATTTTTTGTGCAAGACTGTTGAAAGTGGACACAATACAGCTG
The DNA here is from genome assembly GCF_019279795.1 of Protopterus annectens. Lineage (NCBI taxonomy): Eukaryota > Metazoa > Chordata > Ceratodontiformes > Protopteridae > Protopterus > Protopterus annectens. Next base: position 857,934,027 of record NC_056739.1, read on the forward strand.
TACCTTCATGGCAAATTAGTTTGTTAGCTTTCATTTTTTAACTTAAGAAATTGAGCAGTAGGTCTTTAAGGAGAGTGGATATTGCAGAACAGGGAAGAGTTAAGTAAAGTAAGTAAAGGCAAAAACAGGATCGTGAGGGATAGGGGAAAGAAAAAGGATGTGGAAAAGACAGTAATAAATGGATAGAGCACTTACTAAGGTTAGTACTAGTGATGGAAGTAACAAGGTTAGTAGAAAGAGGGAAAGGGACTATAGGATAAAAAATGGAAGTATAAGAAAAAAGCAGCAGCACACTAGGCTGATGTAAAAGTAGTGGTAAGATCACTAATACAGCGAATTAGATTATTGGAACACACAGACAGAGAAAGGGGTTAAGAAGATAAAAAATATGTTGTATTGTAGTTAGGTTATGCCAGCAGTTACAGTTACAGGTCTTCATGAAGTGTGATACAGCCCTCAATCCAAAAAGTATTTTATAGGTGATTTCTAGAATTGTCAGAGAAAGCTTATGCCCATCATTTGCATTTATTTCCCTTTTCTGATGGGGTTGTTTGACTGAGCAGAGGCAGAGAGAGACTAAAGCTACATAACTCGTTCAAAATAATAAAGACAGATGCCAGCTGAATATAAATAACCATTTGATGCATGCAAAATAATGAGTATTTTACTTGATCGAAAAAATAGTGTGTAATATACACATACCAAAAACACAGAGGAGCATACTCAATGAACATTCAGTTGTTAGAGATATTTAGAATCTGCCGTAATAAAAACATAATTGCCATATTATGCATGCTATAAATAAACAAAAGATATCCACTTTAAAATAGTGATCTTTCTTTCTTATAAGGAAAGAGCATTGTAGATAAGAGGGGTATATGTGTAGGGGAGACCTTAAATAGGCATGAAGAGTATGAGGAAAAGAGATTTGAAATAATAGTTAAATGGGCAATTTGGGGAAGGAGCTGAGTTTGAGGAGTCCTTTGGAGTAATGGGGTGTGGTAGATGAGGTGAGAGGACAGGGATAAAAGGGCATAGATAAAGGTAATATGGAAGCATTAAAGAAAATAGTGAAGAAACGTGAAAAATAATATAGCTAAGAGGTGGAGCAATTAGAGTATAGAGTGAAAGGCAAAAAATGTAAGGTTGTCAGGGGAAGTAGGGGAGAAGTAATATTATATGACAGTAGATGAAGGCTGTGTAGCTCCAGGTGAGAGCAGAAACTAAGGTTCATAACAATGTGAGAAATTATTGTAGTTTAAGGAACATTGTTTAAGGCATACTAAAAGGCAGGGGAATTAAACGATAACCTTTTAAAAGTTAAATTTTCAGTTAGTCTGCAAGAATGATTTCACTGCTTTTTCAAAAGGGACAATTGTTAGGATCCTTACAATTATTCAGTGTCATTACAGATCATTCTAGGCTTGGTAGGAAACAGAGTATATAGGGGATCTGCATAGGACATTGTGTTTACATCCTGTATTCTTTTTGTGAGGACCCTCTGTGAACATTCCATTTGTTGCATATGCCTGGACAGGTGCATACCAAAGGGGGAGTTACACCTATGATGGCTGTGATGAGTACAGTTGCACAATGGCTTCCTTTGACCTAGTGCCATACCCTTAATTATAAACTGAGTGACATAGAATGATTTTCTTACAAACTTAGACACATGTTGGTCAAAAGTCAGGTTACGATCAACATGAGTCCCCAAATCCCTACCTACTATTTCTGCTTTTAGGACTGTTTTATCAATGAGGTAGCTTCCCTGAGTGGCCACCTTCCCTAAAGGTGCTATTATGCATTTATTGGCATTGAGTTTTAACCCATGGCTCTGGCACCAGTAATTTGTTTGTGTTAGACCTTCATGTAAGATGAGTATTTTTGGGGGGGGGGGTGTATCTGTGATTATTCCTAACTTGCAAAGATCTGCAAACTTGGAAAGCCATAGGTCCTTGACATTGTCCTTGCCTTTCGAAAAATAGATGCCAAAGAGAAACAGTACCAGCATAGAGCCCTGGGGGACACTACTGGTGGATCTGCCTGTTTGTGGAGGTGGTCTGTCCAGTCCTGACTTCCTGAGTCTTCTCTGTGAGCCAGCTGGCTATCCAGGAGTTTATTCCTGATTCCATGAGTTTGTTTACAATGCTCAAGTGGGGTATGTATCAAATGCCTTAGCTGGGTTAAGATAAGCAGTATGCACTGTTTTACCTGCATCCATTGCTTCTTTCTCAAAGACGTCCACCAGGTTCAGTAGGCATGACCTGCTCTTGACAAAACCAAACTGGGTTGGGTCCATTGTCTGAAAGTTTCCTATATCATTGTTAATCATTTCCATGATAATTCCTTCCATGGTTTTGCATAAGAGATTAGTCATGCTAATGGGCCTGTAGTTTTGGTATCCTTTGATAATTTGCCCTTATGCAGAGAGATAACAGTTGCAGTTTTCCATTCGTGGGGCACAAAGCCTGTGTGGAGGCTATGATTCAATACTGGCATCAGTGACCCTGACAGATCATATTTCAGACTATTTAGGAGGCATCCTGGCATATTATCAAGATCCATTAAAGCTGTATTCTTTGCCTCAGAGAGTGCATTTAAGACCTGCTCCATAGTAATAGTTGGAGGGATTATGTTGGATGAAATTTCCAGCGGGATGAAGTTGGATCTGAATTTTTCAGCCAGAAGATTGGCTATACCTTCTGGTTCTGTGAACGTGGCTCCATTTTCCAACAGTTCGGCACATTGTTGTGTGCTGAGGTTTCAGACATAGCTAAAGAAGGCCTTATAGTTGTCCTAGTCCTGGGCCACCATCGCTAGATTATAATTTGCTTTTTGGGACTTAACTAGTCCTCTTAGTTGCCTATTCAGTTTGATGAGTGTTTTTTGGACTTAACTAATCCTCCTAGCTGTCTGTTCATCTTGAGTGTTTTAATCTTTTTTTGGTATTATACTTCCTTATTTTAGCTATGATGTTTTTCTTTTGTTGTACAACTTGTTTTATTTTGAATTCCACCAAGTGGTTTGTTTTTTGAGTTAGTTTTGGGCTTACTTTTGATAGGCTCAGCAGCATCTATGTAATCACTGACATGGTTGTGCAGAGCTTCTTTGAGTAATTCTGCTTAGGTTGCTGTGTTATCTGGGTTTGGAGGGGCTTGACATGTTGACAGGTTATCTATCAGTTAATAAAAGGTAGTTTGCCTTGGGGTAGTTTCTAACTGTTACGGGTTTTGCTGGGGTTATATAACTGATTATTTCAGAAGAGCCTTTGTTGTCTGACCTTACCAGAGAAGACATGACATTGGGGGGGGGGGGGGGTCACCATTCTCCTATATTTGTGCATATCCAGTCCAATATGTTTGTGCCTCTAGCAGGCATGTAAGTGCATAGCATATGCACTAACTGGTCCAGGTTGTTTGTATTTACAACATCTAGGTCTCTTTAAGGCCTAGCCATGCTTTTGAAGGTGAGAATCAAAACCTGTTCCTTGTGTCTATGAAGTAAACACCTCAACCATTCTGCCAACCCCAATTCTTTTAATTCTGCTTGATTTAACAGGACAGGTGGAGTTGGTAGTGGGCACCTTCTCTCTTTTAGTGGCATGGAAGATTCCTGAATACTTTACATCTTTCCCTCTGATTTCATGCCTTCTGACAAAATTCAAAGAGGAAAGACCAAAACTCATTTTTATTTCCCAAGATCCGCTGTGGCGACCCCTAACCAGGAAAAGCCAAAAGAAGAAGAAGAAAAGTTATGGTTTCAGGATCTCAGTTTCTCGGTAGTGCAGGAGTCCATCCTATTAAAATGCAGAGGCAACTAACCTTGGCTTGGATGCTAGCTGGATCCATCTCTGGGCTTTGCTGATTCTTTAGCTTCTGTGATCTCACGTGATATTCCTTCTGATGTCTCAGAAGTGATTTAAGTTGCCCTCAGCTTTTCAGATTTACTATACTAAGCAGAGGGCATGCTTTACTGAAGCAGAGAAATATTCTTCTCTGCCATAGAAAGGGAGTTGACGGGAGATTCAGACTTGTCTTTTATGTGACTTGAGTTTCATTCCACAATCAAGGTACATGTTACCACCATCTCATTATATCATAGCCTGGACAGCAGAGCTGTGGCCCACTAAAAGGTTGTCAAGCAGTTATTTCAGGAGTTTCTATATCTTAGGTTACGTTTTAAGATCCATTCTCCTTTTTGGAACCTGAACTTCATAAAGGACAAACATCTCAATTCTCCCTTTGAAACTATAATGACAGTCTTTCTGATTTGTCACTTGAAAGACACCATTCTTGATGACCTTTAATTTCTTCTATAGGATCTTGAAGTTACACACCCTTATTTGTAGGGTACCCTCTTTGCTCCTTTCCCAAGGACCATGTATCCTTTTGCGCTAACCCTTAATTATAAGTGCATGCCATTGTACATTATTCACAACTTCCTGTCCTTTCCTACTTGATAATATAAGGAAGACGAAGATGGGAATTTGCAGCCTAACCGTGAAGGACCAGTTGTCGCTTTTGTTAAGACTTCTTACTCTTCATCTAAAAAGTATTTTTTGAGTCCATAATGTTTCACCATCTTCAGACCCAGTTACAGTAATCTGTGTGCTGTTGCACTCAGATACTGCAGTACCATTTACCTTTGGCTTTTAGATGGGGATCTGACACAGCATTAAAAGATGGAAAGTTTAGTTGATAAACATATTTATGCCTTAAATAAAAAAATGAACTTGATGTGCATTGTCAAATCAGCTTTTATCTGAGGAGGGTACATGAGTTCAAGAAGAATGATCAGTATTTTAGCTCATTTACTACTGGTAATAAGGGGCTGCTTGTGGTTAAGAAAACTGTTTCCAGACAAATTGCTTTCTGACTCATTTTTGTAACTGAGTGGCTAACTGCCTTTTGACCTCTATGCTGAAGGTTACACCATCAAAGGTGTGGCTGGTTCCGGTGCCTTTTTCTGGCAGTTAGCACAGAGGATTTAGGCTCTGAGCTGCTAATAAACTGTTTTTTGAAGTGCAGGATGTAAAAGTTAATTTCTTCCACCTCTCTTTGCTTACTGTGTGACTCAGAGCAAGTTGCTTAAGCAAACATTGCTCCCAGACTTACACCTGAAAAGGGACATTTTTGACCAGTGGGCTCACCTAGTTAATAAATTAATTAAAAAAGTTCCCATTGTAAATATATGTGCCATAGTTTTTTGGCTGTTACTTCGTATGTTGACTGAGCATGACTATTTGAAGCATGTTTTCAGGAGATGGGCCACCTTTGGCAACTCAGTACTTTAGAAACTGACCTCCTGAGTATTTGCTTTTCTAGTCCGTCTTACTTCTGCCTTTTAGGAGGGTGGGTTTCCTAGCTATTATCCACTACAGATGGGCCCTCAAAGTAGGGTGAAATGAGTATTCACCATATGTTTAGATATTTGAGAGGGCCCTTTTCACTGGGTATATATTACTCTCCTGCCATCGCCACTTAACTAGAATGCCCATCCACCTGTATTGTGGATGGTTATCTTGATAAATCCCAGACGTTTATAACTGTACCTTTGTTAATCAGGAAGGTTTACTGAATTAATTTAAGTGCAAGTCAGATGTGAAATGTGTGGAGCTGGGCACATCCTTACAGATGTGCTCTGTATCATGTGTTGGCAGTAAATTCACATACTCCCAAGCATGGAAATATAGAGAATGTGAAATTTTTCCTGACAAATTTCTTTGAACAGACAATCTAAATCCTTACCCATTGCACAGATGGCCATTTCAAAGATCCACTTTATGTGATGAGTACCACTTATCTTGAAGAAGATCTCATATATTGATGGAAGACAGCCACTTTAAAAGTTAGCTGCCAAATATGATTGCATAAAAAATGTTCTGAATTTATTTGCTGGCACTTTTATGTATGCATGCAACTGTTGTGGTTCCTTACCATTATAAACAATATGCCTGTCATCATTAGGTTTGTCAGATTTATTCTTATTCCCTCTATATTTTAGATGTTTCCTCCTCCAGTTTTCTTTGGAAGGCTGTTCTGTGCATTCTTTGTGTGCATTCTTCATTTTTAAAACTTTCCTTTGAGTCAACCACTTGGTGGTATAAAATTCTGTTATGTCTTTATGCAGTTTTGTTTCTGAAAGATGTTACCGGATGCACTCTTTCCATTCCCTTCAGATATGCAAAGCTTTCTTCATGAAAACAGCGTTCCTCCTTTATTGAAATGCACATGTAGTAAGTTTAGAGTTGTTTAAAATGATTTCTAGTTTAATAATCTTGAGATTTTATTATCTGTATACATTTTACATGATTAAAGAAGACTAATGGTACTTACATTCTTCTTGATTTTTGTAGGTATTTGTTATTATGTAATAAGTCTCCTTCATACATTACATTTGATTGATAGTAGAATGAGACTTGATCTATTCTAGTGTGCCCTGTAAATAAATTTAGCATTTTACTTGTCCTCTGTGGAGTCTGCATGTCTTCCCCGTGGTCGAGTGGATGTTCGAAAGACATGCGTTGAATGGGCTTGCCTTCGTTGAAGGTTGGGTGTCGGGCTGGCAACTTGACACCATAAAAAACAACTGTCAGTCATTAGAGGACCGGAGTTCCGCTGTGGCAACCCCTAACCGGGAAAAGCCGAAAGACAAACAACAAACAAACTTGTCCTCTATTCTATAACACCATTCTCTTCCTTTCCCATGAATTCTTGAATGCTTTCTTGGATTTTTCTACTTTATCCCCAGTATCATGTATCCACAGTCCTCTCTACGAAGAAATATTTTCACACATCCATGGAATAGCGGGTCTCTACAAACCTGTACCTCTTCATCCTTCCAATTCAAGATGACCGTTTTACTTCTCCCTAATATGACCTCATCCACCCATTCCTCCTTCATCATTCTGGTCTTTAGTATGATGAGTGTCAGCTCCTCTAATCTCTGGTCATACCATTTCTGTTCCAGCCCACACACCCTTCTTTGGTACCTTTTCTCTTGAGACTTTCCCACAGCCTGATAGGTCATTTGCTTTTTATCCTCTGATACAGTGTATTGGCAATGTGTGACCAGAAGAGACTCCACAACAGTCTGTTCAATGCTGCCACAGGCCCCTCAGTTTGCAGTTAATGGTCCGATCAGTTTGTGATAAATATACATAGCGACTTCTTTTTTATTGTCATCGGTTCCACTCCTCTCAGTTGCTACTTAGGTCCAGGTTTATTGTGCCACACGTTCAGTCCTTCATTTCTGAGGGGAACAAATTTAGTTAGTCATTTTCGAAACGTCTCTTTTGATTGTTTCCCCATCATGCACTGCTACAGCTCTCAATGACAAATGCAGAGAGTTGGATCCTTTAGATATGCCAGAAATCAACACTCATTAAGAGACCTGATGCTAAATTCTCTTATTTCTGAACATGTGCACACTTGTCAGTCCACTGTGTTCTACTCTCCAAATGTATTACAGTCCATTCCTCATTCTTGAGTCTAACCTCAACCCTCAGGGCTTTCCTTGCAAACACCTGTGTGAGACTGAGTCGTGTGAGTTGCTGAAGTTCAGACAAAACAAATCTGGCATTACTGCACTATGAAGTTCTCCTGCAATGCTGTCATAAGAGTTGATCAGATTTAGCTTAATTGCATACTTACAATCTGACACATGGCAGTCCCTATATGCTTTTAGTACAGATCAATATAACTTTTTTGTTTTTTTGTAAAGCGTAATTGAAAACTGACAATATGTTGCATTGAAGTGTTATATGTGCTTTATTAGTACAGAAAATAAGGTTATTATATAGTTCCCTTAGAATACATTTTAAAAAAAAGTATGATAGACATTTTTCATTTACTTTTCTCTCTATACTTAGTCCAGCAAAGTATACTAAAAACTTGTATGTACGTAAAGTTTGTATATAAAAATATTTTAAAAAGTCTGTTATTACATACAAGCTTATCGGGACTGTAACTTAAAGTGGAAGGCCTGCATTCCTGGATATGAAGATCTGTTTTTTCTTGAAATGCCAGCAACAAACTAAGAGCATATTTATTTCTCCCGAGTGCTGGAAGACTTTATCATTTCCTGTAGCTGTATAAATTCTCAGGTCTTCAGCATGAGAAAATCCTATTAAGGAGGCTGTTAGTGTAGAGCAGCCTCATTTTCCCATCTGTCGTTTAAACTTTAAAAGGCTGTGCATCAGAAGTTGAGACTTGATCTGAAACTGATGGGTCACTAATGGTGTTATGTTCTATATCTAATACAACTATCATCTCTTGTGCAGTAAAGTTACAGTGGAAAAAGATGATGGTAGTTAACTTTGTCAGTGTTCAAACATACTGAATTGGGAATCACAATAGCTGTATGTCTCAGTCATTTTGGGGAATCAGTACTGAAATACATTAAATGTCTTTTTTAATAGCTGACAGTAGCTTTTTTAGCATTTTTTCTTTACCACTAATATCAGAGTCCTTCGGAACAGGTTTTGCATAGTTGTTATTCTTTCCACATTTCAGTTGTGAGCACGTACACATGCATGCTCGTGATTTTAACTTGCATACCAGAATGAAGTGAAATGTATAATGCTGACATAGGAAGGTGAATTATCCAGTGCACAATGTGGTGTAATTGTCAAAATTATCAAAAATGTTAATTATTTATTAGTTACAGCTGTCTGTTCTTTTTCAGGGAATTTAATGTTTCCAAAGAGTTTCAACTTTGCACTGTGTGAAGTGTGCAGAATTAAAGGTCACACATTCATTTTTGAAATAGTGTTTTTTTTTCTGCATCTAGTTTCCTAGATTGCATATTACCTGTTTTCTTTTACAACAGTGAACCAATATTAATATAGTAAAAAATGGCAGTGGTGTAGAGCAAGTAAAGTTATCAAGGCCATCCATTTCTGTGATTTTGGGTTAACATGCTGCAGTGACAGTTGTGCCATCATTTGAGCTTCTGAGGCTTCATGACAACTCCGGAGTAGGATGGTATGCAAGAAAATGCAGTGGGTGAAATTCTTCTGGTATCAATGTAATTGTTTTCCAGGTGAAGTGATACAATGCTTAAATCTTCTTCATCCTCATCATCTTCAGGACAAATTGCATGTGGTGAAATGCTTCTGTAAAATACAAAGGAGAAATTTCGTCACTCACTCATTTACCACATGCATTAACCTCAGTAATTAATTAAAGGTATTGTTTTTATTGCCATTGTGTTCACCCTCAAATATAACTCTGTTGGAAAAACGTTAGCGTAATTTATTTTGCAAAACTTCTATATTAGTAAACTTCAAGCTTTTCTGTGCTATGTACCTATGATCTGGGCTGAGTGTACATCATAAAGGTCAATGATAAAGAGCAGCTGCTATTTACGGCAGTAGGGAAAAGCCTGACCATTCCCTTGGGTACTCACTGCTGATAAAATCCTTGCATGCATTTACTGATGATGTGCACAGAAGACTGACCAACCCTATGCAACATTGTTGACTCAATTATTTAAAAACAGACGAAAGCAAGGCTGCACTAAAGCAGCAGTATTACTAACCCCAGAGCTCAGATGAGCATGTGAGTGAACCTTAATTAGACCTCATATTCTGGCTTCTGTTTAAACTATTTTACTGATCATGCCATTCAAACCAGTTTTGAGAATTGTTACGATGATAAGTTGCTGTCATTTAGTGAGGGTGTGCCTGCCTAACATGAATCCCTAGTTTTGGTCCCTTATCACAGGTATAGTGCTCTAGCTTAAGATTTAGACCACCGCATGCCCTTCGTTATTTTTTTTTTTAGTTCTGTTATATTAAAACAGTTAAAAGAGGGTGTCTGCATTACTGATTTATCTTTGCTATTGGAAAGCAGGTTTAATTAATATCAGTGAAACATAACATCTTAATATCTCAAAAACGCCCACACCTTTAGTATAAACTCTCCTTCTCAGTTAACTTCAGCCCATCAGCTGATATCTTCAGAAAGGAACTGGATGACTACATGACCACACAAAGTTCCAAAACGGGATCCAGGCATCAAGCTTTTGATGATTAGCAGGCTTTGAGCTTGTTCACCAAACCTGTGACTCATGTTCCTATTTCTCTTTGACTTCAAACACAGAAAAACTAAAATTAAGATTTAGCCTTTGACTTAAATGAGGCAAGATTCTTAGCTATGTTTTTGGTTGACTATGACAATGTGCTTTTGTCATATTGATTTCTCATGTGGCTCTTTTTGCACTCAGTATGCATAAGCAAATTACATATAAAAACGGTTTAACTATCGGCATTGCAATTTACTAGCTTGAATAACTCAATTTTAGTGTTATCTGTCTGGGTGATAAAAAAAAATTATAATAGAAATGTAGTTTAATTCTCTGTTGGTAACACCTCAGCAACAGCATGCAATGTTTAATCAGCACCTTTATCATATATTTTTCCATGTTTGTGACCTAATTTTGAGAAAAGACTGTAGCTCATGTGAGCTTGTCAAATGACCTAGAGGACCACTTTTTCTCCTAAGAACTGTAATTTGTACCAGTTAGAGCACAGATGACAGACTTTTATATAGTATTGTTGTTACAAACGTGTCGCATAAATCTGGAATTTTGATTTTTCTGAAACGTTTCTTTCAGTGTGATCAAAAAATTAATTAAAAACAGTATGAAGAAAAGTTTCATGCACTGTTCACTAAAGGAGATACTGTCAAAGGACATTTTATAAGTGAGAATTCACAAAAAAGCTGACCTTTTGATTAATAGTATTCATTATCAGTTATATGTAGGTACTACAGGATGTGATAGGACCGTCCTCCTTACTCTATCCATGGGGCTTACGCTCAGCATCTAAAACATTTCTAGATTACAGTGCACCTACACTTTACCCATAATTTTCTGCTCAGTGGGACCTCTTCTCCAGATCTCTTTCATCAAGTGTCAGCTGCATCTGTAAATGACCCTGGGCTACTGTTTTAATTTTCAGAGTTTCAGATGAATTTTAATATTTCTCACAATGATTTTGGTGTTTTCTGTTTGTCTCCTGGTTACTTCTGGCCAGTGAATGTACTGTTTTAAGGTCAGTATTTGAAAGTTCAGCTTATATACTCCCCTTTCCCCTTGACATTTTTTACTGTTAGATGGTTGCTGTGTAGATGTCAGTAGTTTCTTTTGTGTTCCACTGAGATATAATTTTTGAACTTGAGGTGTCTATATAAGGAGTACCTTTCCTAGTGCTTGTTTTATTGTTTAGACAGAATGTATCTTTTTTGTTTTGTGAGCCAGCATTTGCTTATGTCCAAGTTATAGTTGTATTTAGAACTTCTAAAACAGAAAGTGTATTTTTGAGGTTGTCATTCATGGACATAAATCTTTCTCATTACATTTGAGTCGTTTTGTCGTACTTTGGCCCTTTCACCAGTCCTATTTTCAAATTTGGTGTTTTTGATTTTCATCTTTTCAGGGTCTATAATTATTCACATTTGGAAATTACTCCTATTTTTCATGAATTGTTGTCAAAAGGGTGCACACTTAACCTTTAAACCTTGTTGATATTTTGATTGAGTTAAAACAATTTATAAGAAAATTACATTTGGAATTATTTTTGATGAGAAAACAGCAGGTGAGGTTTGCGACTTGTTCTTGTAAATATGTTTAATCTACCTTTAGCACCGACTTTCCATTATATGAAAAATTATGTGAGTATAATTTAAGACACTTATTTACTAACAAGACTATGATTGATATGTACCATAATTTGACAACTGAGAAAACGTTATTAAATGAGTTTAAAAAAAAAATCAACCGTTTAGTAAGTGTGATAAAGCTAGATAAAGGGGGGGGGTTGTAATAACAGATTGTTGCACCTACTCCAACAAGATGCTGGAATATTAGCAAGATAGGGCCTATTTTGTGACTGCCTCAATGAATGAGGTTAATATTTCTAGTTACAAAATTGACTTGGTGGTAAATGATTGTTTGGAAAACAATTCTGACCAAAAAACAATTGAACACTTGAAAGTTAACAAACCGTTCTATCAATTTTGGGGATTCCCAAGGTAAACAAGAACATCTTAGACCCACCTTTAAGACTCATAATAGCGTCAGGTGGCTGTAAGACCGAACCTTTGGTTAAGTATATTGATTTATAAGTTAAAAAGGTTTTCTTTTAGTGACAAAACAACATCCTTTAATTAATTCATATGAATTTTTTAAAAGAAGTTGGAGAAAGTAGATTTTATAAGGATATAATATTAATTGGGATAGATGTTAAAAATCTGTTCATACTTATCCCTCATGATACAAGTTTGGCATAGTTTTATGAAGCCTTGGCTAAAGGGAGTAATTTCATAATATGATTAAAGTGTTGTGCACATTTATGGAATTGATTGTATGCAGCAGATATGCATACTTTGAAGGGGAATACTATAAGCAATTAAGTGGAGTAGCAATGGAGGCAGCAGTGGTCCTGGTCTTTGCTAATTTACTAATATAGTATTATGGTGGTGGGAGATTAATTTTGTTTTTCCCTTAGTTTACAAATAATATATGTATAAATATATTTTTGGACAATATATTTGTGATGTGGAGAGGGAATATATATGTGTGTGTGTATGTTGAATTCATTTTTGGGGTAAAGACTACATTTTTTTAACCTATACATAGGTTGGTATTAGGCTATTGGCCCTAGGGGGCCTATACAAACCTAGCCATTACAATTCCCTGGATATTTCTTTCCACAATATTTACTTCCTTTTACATCAGAATGAAGTAGAGATAGTTTGAAATTTATAGACATGACTATCAAAAAGAATGAACTGGACAACAGATATGATAATATATTTAGAAAATTGACCTCTTCTAACAGTTATTTGCACTATAACAGTGGTCACGTTATAATATAGCAGAAGAAAGGTTTAAAAGGCAAATGATGAGATTATCAAGCTTTATATCAGAAAACAAAGTATTTATTGATGAAACTGATAAGTTATAGGTAATGTGTTTTGAAAGAAGCTATACAAAAATGTAGTAGGTAATATATGAGAAGAGATATTTGTAGGGAGGGAGCAAAATGTAAGCCTATTTTAAAACACCCTGGAAGTGTGATATTTAAAAGAGAGACCCGTGGTAATTTTAGCTTAGTTTATAGTTTGTAACTGGGATGTACAGGATTTAGATATATTATAAATAAAAAATGGAATGGTTACAATGTCTGAATTGGAAGAAGAACTGGGCAAAAGGCCTAATATTTTATATAAGAGGAGTAAAAACATTAAGGCTATTTTGGAAGGAAATGATAAAGTTCATTTAAATAAAAAAGGGATAGGCAAGTATATTAATGACAGTGTTAGTATAGTACTTGGAGATTATCCTAAGACTGTAGTTAATAACAGAAGATTTACTTGTACTATACCAGCTGTGGTATATGTTGCCACCCTTATATCATGCCCGGCTTTTTATATTTGTAAAACGTTATACCCCCTGAAGATCAAATTTATCAACACCCATATGCATTAAAGAGAAGGGTCAGCAGAAGTGCCTTGAGCATACATGCATAAAAATGTCTACGTTTTAAGAAGTTATCTTTTTATGTGCATGAGAAGATTGCTAAAAATATTAGGGGTGGAAATTGGGAAAATCATTTGGACACTTGTGAATTATATTGGCAAATTTTACTGACTACCATACAAGCTCCAGGAATTAATGACAAACTCTCTCTCCACAGTATTTTGGTCTTAAGATCAGACAAAGTATAAATGAACTTAAAATGAGTTAAAGAAGGTTTTGTATGATATTTGTAGGAGCATGTCAGTAGTTAATACTTATTAATATTATTATGATATTAGAATTTTAAGTGATGGCTTTAATTATTTAAAATTAATTGATTATTGGGACATTATGTAATGTTATTTAAGGAAGAGAAGAGATGTTTTCTGATGAAGTTGCATTTTTTCAGGAATGAAAGCACTAAACCATTTGATAAAGTGTTGGATGCATGGAGTACAGAGTGACATTTTTACTTACTTATTTTCGTTAACGTTATAGCACATGTTTGAGGACTATATTAAACTTGGTTTACTATCAAAAGCTTGAAATGCAGTTGATCAAAAGTCAGTTGATGAAAAGTACAGTTTCAAAGATGCTCAATGCAGAACTAGAATGCTACTAACCCATAATGTGTCCCTTTCTCCCAGTCAAGGCTTATTTAGAGAGACTTGGACAGTAAACTCTATAAATATGCAGTGTACTCTAGAGCTTAAATTATCTCTACACAAAACAGCCACAGTTAAAAGGGTTTAAAATATTTAATAATAAATAATTAAAAACACAAGACAGTACTTTCTACTACACAGTGCTAGTCAAGACTTCAGAAATCACAGAGAAATACTTAAAATAACACAGCAGTAAAGTTCTGACATCACAGAAAAACACTTGGTCTAATCTTTCTAGTTCCTTGCTATTTCTAAAAGAAAACACAAGTCTACGATAACATACATATGAGCAAGACAGTGCTGCGAGCTGGATGGTCAAGACAAAAATGCTTAATGCCTTCTGATTCTCTCTGTTTAAATTGCTATTTTCAGTCCTGATTCCCATTACTTCATTTCACATTTTCTTGGTGTTCCCAGGCTAACAGATACTACATAATTGTTATCTTGCACCTGCAGGAAACTATAGCCATAAAAGAAATTCCATATGTAAACTCTAATAATAATTCCTTAAATTAAAACAATAGGCAGGATGCTTCACTCCAGACTCATCGACTCCACATTCCAACTTCAAAGGGACACACATGAAATAATTTTAACTTCAAAGGCAGGCAGGGAATGCTTGTCTTAGCTTTCTTTACAGCAGAGGGCAATGTTGCTACATTTTTTTAAAGTTCAACATTTCACAGCATATCCTTTCATTTAAGAAAACAAGCCTGTATTTCAACATTCATATTTACAAATGACAGAATTATGTACCAAATTCTATTTGACTAGGCTGGCAGCCTTCACCCATCTCTACCAGTATTCACACTAGTGCAATCTCGGAGTTAGTATATATAATTTGCAGTGGTTGTGGAGGGTGCAGGGGGCTTGCCCACCTGCAAAACAGTAGAATATTGTGCTGTGGAAGTGAAATTCTCACGGCACATTAAACTGAATATCCTGGGTGTCTGACATTGCCTTCTACTATGTTGAACAATGTCAAATGTGGACATTGGCAAAAGGATATTCGACATGTTGATGTAAAAACATTTTCGTTTTCGACATTTTATGTTATTTTATTGATCAAATGATAAAGTACCTTTCAGACTTTTGATAGTAAACCATTAAACTTTGGTATAAGTAGTAACTGTATATTTTATAGTTTACACACTTTATTCTTCCTGTCCAGTTCATGTTGACATTGACCCCACCAAGAAAGTGACATTCTAACCAGCTCTGTTGGCATAAATTAATAAAGCCCTGACTGTGACTCAAACAACCAAGTTCTGTTAGTGATTTAGGCACCTGTTGTAGTTGGCTGGGTTGAAAGAGGAGTGAAGGGACTAAGCCTGCTCACCTCTCTCAGTAGAAACGGGATGGGGCATTGTCCAGGGAACACAAAGTACATCAGAGAAATATGCACAGTATTTTTGTTCCAGCAGCTGGGATTATTTGTGGGATTAATTGACACATGGAAGTAAGTGACAGTTCTGTGCTGTGCCCATTGCATGTCATCCAAAAATAATCCATACTGGACATTTGCAGGGTATAAGGGCCATGATGCAAAAAGCATGTTTCCTGAGCAGATGATACTACTTGTTCACTCATGTCTCACTCTCAAGTAAACAAATGGGCCATAGGGCTCTTGCCCCAGGGGAGAATGAATGGACCGATTAAGTGGTCATGGCAGAGGCTTCAGGATCAGTAGGATCAAAAATTAGTCTTGCAAGGCTGCACCCATCCTGAAATTGGGACATGCTCAGTCTCAACCTCAGTCTTTTCCTCTACCTGAAACATCTATAACTTTGCCACCAACACAGGTTGTTTCCAGTACTGACAGTTCTTGGATTCAGTGTCAACAAAATTGACACAAATATGGACTTCTCTGTACTGTCTATCATTTTCATCACCAACCTTTCAACTCTTTTAGCTCCAACCTCCATTCTCAAGTTTGTTGTTGAAAATTTCAGTATGAATATAACCTTATTTTACTTAGCTTGAGCTTTAATACTCAACCCCATGGAGATTGATTGAGAGAAAACTTGGCATTTGTTAGCTTCAACCTTGAACTTGTCCAAGTTTGCCGTTGAGTCAGTCTTCCAACCCTAACATTCTTTGAGTCCACATCAATTTGTGTAACTATAACAAAAGTATACACTTTGGAAATCAGTTTGTATAAACATTCTAGGTTACTTCCACTTCTAATTCAGGACCATAGGTATTGTTTCTTCTGAGTCTATATTACATCATCGAACGCTTAAAAAAAGCGAACGGTGATTAATCTACCCCATGTAAGCGGATGCTTACAGTGTCGAAACCTCAGAACAATGATTTTTTCACTGTTCCAAAAAAAAAAAAAACAAAAAAAAAAACTTTAAAACATTACATAAAGTGGGGGGCTTCGCACCCCACACGCACCCCCTACTTAAGTATGCCAACTCTGAGATCGCACTCTACAGTGCCGAAAATGGCAAAGTAATGGAAACGGCCAAGAGAAATAAAGCCGCTTCACTATTTTGCCTTTTCGTTCTTTTATGTTCGATCAAGATGCATTCAACAGAATGTGTCTTCGATCACGTAATAGGAACCCGTTTCTTCCCTTATCAGACCCTCTTCTATCCTTTGCTGTCTTAACTGGAGGGAATTTACTCATTAATCTTGCACCAGGGCTACATACAACCCTACCTTCTTACTTTGTTAGGATACAGGTGAGTACCAGATTGTTAGATTTTTTTTGTATGGAAGGTTGCATTCTTCAGTCCTAACAACTTGTTCTCAACCTCCTGTTTGTCAGGATGACAAAGGCTTTTAAGGTTTAGGCAGGATACTAAGTTGTATAGCTGCTTCCACCCTTTTCTGGCTACATCTGTAGGTGACATTGAAGCATTATTAGATTATGTGACTTTTAACTAATTAGGCCACATTGGCACTGTGCTATCTTGTGTAGCTTTTTCATTTTTTCCTTTTCTGTTACAAGTGGAGGGGGAATTTCTTACACATTTTGCACCATACTGTATATACTTTCAAAGAAATCTATCTCTGTAGCTTTCTCCTAGTCTGCCCATGAATTTCCACCATCAGTCCATTCCAGTTCAGGCTGCACATCATGTATATACTCCAAGCATGGCCATAAGAAAGCAGCCAAGATATACATTAGTAAGGATGAAGTCATACCAGCAGAAAAAGTTGCTCTTAACACAATTGTGGCACATGGGAAAGGTATTTATTTTTTTATTATTTTATTTATTTAACATTTGTTAACCAGGTTAGTCTGGCTGGGCCAGGGGTCCGTTTTCAGCAGAGACCCAAGGAGAAAAGCTCCAGGTTACATAAAATTAGCTATGCAGTTAAAAAAAATAAAGCAAGACGTAGCAGATGAAAGATGTGTCATTATATAGTAAAAATCAAATAGTACATCAAATAATATTTGTAGCATGCAATTAGAGATATCAGGAATAAATCATAGTTCAGAAATTTGTTATTATACAATATAGTAACTGCAAAGGAACAAAATACACGTGTAGGGGCAGTGGAGTGTTGGTGGAAAATGATCATTCACTGTATAGGTAGAAGAGAGGGAAGTTTATGCCAGTAATCAGGGAAATTCCGGCTGCTGTTTCCAACTACTATCTTCAGATTTTTTTTTTTAACTGGAGGATCAGAGCATTGTCCATCATTCACACAGCCTCAGTGGCATATGGGTTCTGTGCTTGCACAAACACCTATACTGACAGCTTTCCAGAGCTTAGAAAACCCTCCTTTGACCCTCTGTGATAGGGGAAAGCCTAAGCTCCTGTCGCAGAAAATCATTCAGTCTTTAGTGTCAGCTGAAGGACTGAAACAGTTGAATTTCCTTAGCATCCTGCATTGATGCATTAGAGCTTCTAGACTCTGATGGAACTTCCTTTCCTCTTTATTATTATATACTTTTGTTTTCTTTCTGTTTTATTTAAAAAAATGTATGTGTGTTATGTTTTTGATTTAATATACTTGCTGTTTACTACTTCTGTTAATTCCTCTGTGAATTCTAACTTACTGCTGCTTTGTTTTTATGGTCAATAATAATTTTAAGCAGTTTTGGGGATTTTCTGAAGAGTTTTATGACACGTATTGGGAAACTGAAATTATGTGATGTCAGTTGACCACTAGGACGTGTCTGTTGGCAGGGTACTGAGAGGCCTGTTGTTTCTGTTGTTTATCTGCTTAATTTTGAAGTTCTGACAAAAAAAATGCATTTTTTTCACTTTTTCTTTCATTTTTGTGCATTTCTTTCAACCTCTTAGCACAAGAAATCTGGACAAAGACAAAAATAATGGGGGATCAAAAAAATACAGACAAATTTTAAGTATTGCTCATAAACTTAGAAAGGTACTAGAATAAAAGGTTTTGTGTTACCATGTATTTTCTGAAGGATATGAAGTCTAAAACTTAAATTTCTGTCATTATTTAGTAAATTCAATCCTCATTAATTTGTCAGAAAAAAAAAACAAACGTTAGAAGGAACAGACCAAAAATCTGGACGTTGTACAAATATTTAGACAAGTAATAGTTGTTTTTGTGGTATTTACTGCTGGGTAACACTGTTGTAGCTGTTTTTTATTGTTAAATTGCAATTTTACTGCATATTACTTTATTTGCATTTTCTGTCGAGATTTGTTCATTCTGACAAGGGAATCTCTTAATGTTTATTTATGCTGTTTTAAAAGGTTTCTATTGGATTTAAGGGCATAAGTTTGATTTTTTTATCACTATTTGGGCATGTTAATTTTACTTGGTACTATGACTATGTGCGCTGTTTATTACACTATGCAGATTGTAGAAAAAGGCTAAGCACAATTTAAATTGTCTCTGCTATATTTTATTTGAATTAGCCCTGTTTACTGTGTGAGAACATAGTTTATTTTTATTTTCTATTATTGCTGTCCTTAGCCCTTAAATGTGCATTATTCTGTATGGTGTTTTTCCCCTTGACTTGATGGATCCTGATGTAGCTGCCCCCCCTTCCACCATCAAATCTAGTTGTACCTAATAAGAAAAAAATCAACAAAAACATATCTCAGTGTATGGTTTGTGAATCTGTTGTTGCCTTAAGATGGTACACAGACCACTTATGGTTTTCCCCGTCACCCTCTGGTGTGAACCCACAGACACATCCTCCAAGGCTATTGCATTATCTGGTTTGGGTACAGGAGAACCAACCCTTTAAGTGGAGGAGAGGGTTGGGTAAGATACCCTTTGCTAGCCATAACACTGTGTCCCTAGATATTTTGTCATCTAGTGTAGTTCATATTAAGAAGAAATCATCTACACAACACAACAATCTTTGTATTACCAGTTATAGGGCTGATGTGGTTTCCTTAGCTAAGAGTGTTTTATAGTCGGCTAATTTCGGAGGCTATGCTGTTATTCAGAATGACTGTGGGGCTTCCTTCTCCAGAGATAAGTCTGACGCCACAAATTTTTATGGGGGCACTGATGCCTGCATCAGAAAAAGGATTTTATACTCAAATCTTTTTGGAATACCAAATAGAGCTATTGTGGAGACTAGTGTTAGATTTGGCATATCTGAAAGTACTGATATTCAAAATGCTTACCCTGTAGACAGGTCTGCCCCTCCTTCCAGGCCACTGCTTCATGGTGACTTTACATCTGAAGAATGCTTAGCACATGCCAGTTGCTACCAACTTCAAGTTTTACCTACAAATGTCATGTTTCACACCCTTAAAAAGAATTGTCTTCCTGGGGTGTACAATTGACACAGAAAAAAGTATGGTCTTTCTACCAGAATATATGGTCCTAACTGCTCAGAACATTTTCAGAGATTTCTCTGTTTATGTAGTCACTTCCTCAGTACAGAGTTTCTCAAAATTCTAGGCCTCTTGGCATCAGTGATCCTCATGACACTACAGGCCAGACTCCATATGCTAGTGCTCTACCCTTCTCCTTCCAGACCTCATTTCAGTCAGTCCAGATGAACTCTTAAGATTTTGCATGGGGAACAGTGTACAGGGGAGATGAAGTGCAAAGTGAGTGGGGTCATTTGGATGCTACAAAGCACATAAACTTCAAAGAAATATTAGCAGTGATTCTGACCTTAAAAGTTCTGTAACACTTTCTGTGGTACTTAAAACAAATTGTTGAACCCAGCACCTTCTTCCCTTGGTGCTCCAGGTAACCATGCTGGATTTAGCGAAACATGAGTTACACTGGTGGAGGTATCAGATGCATCTCACTCCATACCTACCCTTCTCCATCCAGACCACAGTTCAGTCAGTCCAAATGGACTTCTCAGATTTTGCATAGGGAACATTGTACAATGGAGCTGAACAAACATTAAAGGACAACAAGGAGATATTAAAGCAGATTGCTCAACCTGCTGACTCTTTTAGTCCCTGTTCGTTGATATAGCCTCAAAAAATCACCTGTGCAGCTTTAAAAACTAATCCACTCAACTGTTTTCCCTGTTAGGCTTCCTACCTTTCTGTACTGTTTCACTTTCACTTTGAAAACCAAGTTGAAAAACCTCTAGCTGGCTCTGAAATGATGATGTCACATCTGCCAGAGCTCTTGCTCTAGCTACCGGGACGTTTCCTTCCCCAAAGTGATGTAATCCCACCTGATTTGCATGCTGTATAGAAGAGCCAGTGGACCTCCCACATTGTGATGTCAGAGCTGCCTTTCCCAGCCCATTCATAACCTAGCAAAAATGTCAAACTATAATCTCACTTTTCTGAAGCGCCCCACCGATATATGACAAGGTACAGGCAGAAGCACAGTAACAGCTGCAAAACCTAAGAGCATAAATTTGCAATGACCGTGCGTAGACATTAATTGCATGTTTTTACATAAGAAGCAGATGTCTGTCACAATTAATCGACAACACTACATCAGATTGCAAGAAGTATGCAATACCGTAATTTTCTCAAATTACCACTTAAAAAAGCATGTGGGTGCTGTCATGCAAGTCTGTGAAATATTTTGTGTTTATAGTGCATCATTTGTTAGTTATGTAACCAAACAGGAAGGAAAAATAAGTGGGATTTTGATGCTTTGCAAAACAGTGATTATTCCCTGTGCTATGGAGCTTGGTTCTAAATTTGACAGGAGAAGTGCAACAAAAAAAGTCTCCCACTGTAAGGAAGGAAAGGCTGACAAGAAAATAGTACATTAGTCTGGTCACCTGCTGTGAGCTGTCAATCATATGCAGATTATGGGTCAAATTACCCTTAGCTCTTTGACAGCTAGGAAAGGTAGGTGTGAAAATTCAAACAGCAACCACCAAACGAAAAAACTAAATACAACTAAAGGGTGATCCACAAATTTATTCTGTAGCACACTTTCTTCCTCTGACGTCTCGGTCATAACCTTCAAGGAGACATCTTCAACATTTAATCAGGAAACCATATTAATTGGAGATTTAAATACTGACTTCTCCACTTGTACTTCAGAATTCCTCTCAAACTTCATCATCCTGTACAGATTCTCCCAGCTAATACAATCTCTAACTAGAATAGACAAACACAGCAATAGACAGTCAGTTCTGGACTAGACTCTAATCAATAAACCCTCACTGACCTATTAGTCTGGCTGCCACCCTGACAGCCTCAACGACCACCTACCTGCTTGCTTAGACAACGACTGCACACCCCCAAAAATACTACATACAGACATATTCACAACAAAAGAACTTCTCAGCCCACACTTTCATATCCATACTCCAGCAATGTGACAGATCCCCTGTAAAAGTACTCCATCTAGTTTCTGCAGTACAGTACTTTAACAACAAATTCCTAGACATACTAAATAGCCTAGCACCCTCTGGAAATGTCAGAGTAAAATCAAACTATGCACCATTGTTAAGAAAAGCCACCAAACAGTCACTCAAGATTAGAGATAAACCATGGACACAATATTAGGTAAAAAAAAAACACCCTGGATTATTACTGATAAATAAAGCTAAAAAAAAAAACAGAACAAGAATGATAAAAAACATAAAAAACCCATCATCCAACAAAAACAACCTACAAAAATTCTAGACTGCCATAAAACATCTGCTACAACCTGGGCAACCCTCATCTCCAGCCCCTACCACTACAAATACAATAGAAAGTATAGCTACACAGTTTAATACATATTTTATCAACTCTGTACTATCACTATCCAAAAAATAACTGTAATGCTCCATTATCCATACCTAAAGAAGCTGAGAAATTAATGACTTCTCCCTCAAGCCTATCCAAAGCAACACAATTAAAAAAATGCTCAAAAAACTCAAACCCACATCTCTCGCTGCTGATAAATTACCTTCTGAATACCTGAAACTGGCAGCCGATATTGTTTGTTATCCTGTCTGTATCCTAGCCAGCTGATCCATCACAGAACAATATGTGCCCAAACTATGGAAAATATCCTACATCATCCTGCCACATAAAGGTGGAACATCTACAGATCTCTCTAACTACAGGCCAGTAGCATTGTCATCCCCACTAGCAAATATACTAGAAAGATGTATACACAAACAGCTCACGAATTACCTGTTAAGCAATAATTTACTAACCCATACCCAACACAGCTTCCGATCCAATCATAGTACCTCTACTGCCCTCATAAGTTTCACCAACACAATCAATCAACTCAAAAATAATGGACAGCTAGTATCCTCCATCATCTTAGACATGTCCAGGGCATTCAACACCATATATCACCAAAAGCTCCTCAATGAACTTTTAGCCATAAAACTAAGCCAAACTGTCTTCTCATGGTTCCACAACTACCTCTCTGACTGACAACAAGCTGTCAAATGGCAACATGATTCCCCCGTTACCTGTTACAGTAAGCGTACCACAAGGTTCAATCCTAGATCCACTCCTTTTCACTATCTTCACCAAAAAAACTCCATACTGCTACACACTTCGCTACTGTCGTACAGTACGCAGATGAGTCCACTCTCATTTGTTCTGCACCTTCCCTCCCACAACTCCAAGAAGTAACATAATAATCCTTCTCAGCCATAAAATCTTGACTGTCAACTTATTCTCAACCCCAACAAAGCTAAACTAATGCTCTTTTCAAATAAAAAACCCCCTGACTGCCTATCCTCCTTTCTTATCTATTCATCAAACAACACCAAGATTGATGCCATATCTTGCCCAAAACTGCTCAGAGTCACTATCGATAATAACATGAAATTCGATAAACACCTCTCTCTAATCATTGAAAAACCCACATAAAACTAGGCTGTCTATACAGAATCAAGCCATACCTCACCAACCCCACTAGACAATCTGTTGATAGGACCCAACTACTGTCTACCTGCTAAGCACATCTCCCATATTTGCCAATCTCAAGAAAACAGAGCTGATTAAACTAGAAGCCTGCTACAACAAGATTGCCAGATTATTCACCAACTCACCATATAGATCCCACCATTGTGTTGCTCTTTGTCAGCTCAACTGGTTAGCAGTACCCAATCTCATAACTTTCAACCAACTTAAAACTGCCCATACAGCGATATACCAACCTGTTAAGTGCACAGCACTTCAAAATCTACTACAACCTTACTCCAATAAGAAATTCCTTAGCTCTTCTGACAAATTTCTACTACAAGTTACAAAATCAAGTCACAGTTTTGGGGACTTGCTCTACTCCAACCATATCTCCAGGACCTGGAACTCTATTCCTCAACATATCCTAACTGCCACAAACCCCTCTAACAACTTCTCAAGACTCAGCTGACACCTGGCTTTGCACACGCTCATCTCCTGGATGAAAACCAATGCTTCCACAATGTCACACTCTCATCTATACTTCTCACTTCCTCAGAAAACCTTGCCATAGTCTCAGTGTCCTACTCTAATCTAATACTCCTGTCTAATCTGTCCACTTTCCTCCCCTCTTCTCCAACTCAACTTTCTCTTGTCCCTATATCCCACTCAGTCTCCTCCAATTCTTCTTCTCTAACTTCCTCTTTTATCCAATATATCCAGCCCTATATATCAAAATGTACATGAGCAACTTGCATGTATTTTGTATTTCAGCTCAAACCCTCATCAACTGTAACTTGTAAATAATGTGTCCTTGTTAACTTGTATGTGGAACTTTTCTCAAAAGCTGTTATAAAGGGACAGTTGGTCAGAGCGGCCCAGATTGTAACTCTCAATAATGAGTTTGACGATGAATGTCTGTTTTTAAAATCAGCCTTTTTGAAGAGAGATTACCCGGTTGAGCTCATTGACGAAATTATAGCCGAGGTCAAATTTAAAAGGGAAACCAACTACTTTAGGCCTTTATTGGCTATACATAGTTCGAGTCCTATAAATCCATCAGACAACTTGGAGAGTGAATGTATATACCAGCCATTTTTGGAACATAACTTTGTTAGTTTAGAGGTCACTGAAACTGGTGACCCGCTTGACCGGGGTTTAAATCCCAGCACTAAATTTGAAAGTCCATCTAATATTCCCAACTCGGATAGAAATAGAGTAGTGTCATTTACTACCACATATACCAAACTGAGTCCTGAATGTATTAATATTTTGAATAAAAATTGGAACTTGTTGAAAAACAATACATCTTTAATAAATAAATTAGGGCACAAACCTAATGTCACATTTAAGCGTGGCTTGAACTTAAAGGACTCTTTGAGATTTCAGCCTGACTTGCTGAGAAAGTCAACAGGGATGTTTAAATGTGAGTCATGCAGTATGTGCAAACATGTGTTGGTTAGTAGTACATTTACTTTGGATAAAGTACTATATAAACTAAGTGATAAATTTAATTGTAACTCTAAAGGTATAATTTACCTGGCTAAATGTTCACTATGTGCCGCCTTTTATGTGGGCAAAACTGAGCGTTGGCTCAGAGACAGGATGTATGAACACATCTATGCTGTTACCCATCAAAAGACGGACAATGCATTAGCCAAACATATTATGTGTTTCCCCGACCATTACTTTAAATTTTTGATCATTGATAGATTAAAAATTAATCCTAGAGGCGGTCCTTATTCATTAAAGTTGCTTGAACTAGAATTAAAATGGCAAATTAAATTGAATGCGGGTAATTACCCAGGCCTTAACGAAGCTTCATCAATAGGAGTTTTATTAAAGCTGAGGAGTTTGGAGAGATAATTTAAAGCGTGATTAAATTAAACCATTATTATTAATTTTTCACTTACACTATATAAATTATAAAACAATGTGAATAAATTTAATCAATATTAAAAATTTTTTATGAATTAGTTGGTTTTGCGAAGTTCATCTATGTGTATGAGAAATATACCTGGATTTATATATATATATATATATATATATATATATATATATATATATATATATATACGAATTTATGAATTTCTCCAGGTTATTATTTGTGTTTTTTATGCACATACATGTCTTCGTAAATAAATAAACTTGATTCATTTATTAATCATATATTATTATATTTACTTTAGTTTATTATTTTTTTTTAATTTCTTATTTGTAAATTAGAGTTATTTAGTATTTTCTTTTTGTAATTTAAAAAAACAAACAGGTGCCTGTATTTTTATACGGGTTTCACCAAGTCCTTAAATAAATGGGCTGAAGTTGTTGTTACACTTATAGTAATAATCAGTTTTAGGTCATGGTGCATCAATTTTAGTAGTATATTCTTAGGTATATATATTTAGTTATATACTTTTAAGAACATGTTGTGGGAGTATCATTAGATAAACATTTATTTTAATTAATTGAATGATTGTTTTATGTTGGCGCCTTTTTTTGTATAAAAGGAAAGAGATGTATTAATGTTTTTTATTCTGAGGAAGGCTGTTGTATTGTGAGCCGAAAAGCGCTTTAATTAAATTACGTTTGATCTACCTTGTGTTCCTGTGCTGACTGTCGTGGATTTACTCTTCTGTTTTGGATGTGGAACTTTTCTCCCCGGGCCTTCACTGAAAATAGTCTGCATGTCCAGTCGGACCTTCCCTGTAAACAAATGTGAAATTAATAAAATAAAAAATAAATAACTGTTGATAAATACATAACGGATTTTGTTCTTATTAATATTTATTTAAAACCTCATAATGTAAATTGCATATTATATTGTAAAGGAGTTTTGCATATTGTGAATTAAGGGATATTTGAAATATGATGGTGGGGGGGGGGTTATTGGTAGTTAATGTATATTAAAGATATTAAAGCAAGAAAGTACTTTTTTGTAGTTGCAAGGTGGCCAGGCTTTGTACTGTAAAAAGCTAAGAAAGTCTGGACAGAAACAAGTTAAAGGATGATTATGTTGTAATATTTGCTTGCTGTTGTGGGGGATGTAAAAGTGTATCAGTCACATTACATTATATGTAAAATTAAGGTAATAATTTCCTTTTCTTACAGAGGTGGATATGTAGATTACTGTTCTTAGTTTAAGTTACAGACGAGGTATTATCTAAGCAATTAGGCTTGAAAAATAAGGTGAAATTATGAAAGGCATGGAGAATGGTAATGTTTGCATTTGTAGTCATTAGCTATTTTTTTCCATTAGCATAGACTTTCTTTGGGAGACAAGAAGTCTGCAGGTGCAAGCAATTAATCATGGGAGGTCTGAAAAGTGTATTCTAAATGTGGTTTCCAAACATTATTTCTTGTATCTACAAACCTATTAGCTGTTTAGTCATTATCATGTTTTTTACTGTGAGATGAGCAGTCTGTAGGTGCCATTAATATTTAAAGGTAGATTGGCATTTATTTCAGTGAAAAATGATGTTTAAAAGTGTTTGAAGTGAATATGTTATACAAGAAGTTGAATCTTTAACAGCCTTACTACATATAATAGTTCACAATTTATTTATCTAAAGGTAGCCAGTGCACTTTTTCTTAGGGCTAAAAGTTAGTTTACTGAAAACATGCAAGTTTTTACATCTGGGAGGAAAACAGAGATAAGAAAAAAATCAGATGTCGGTTTGAGTGGGAATATGGGCTCTAACATGCACTTTAGAATGGGTGACCTTAAATTTACAATATATAATACCTGTTTAGTATAGCTGTCAGTTTGAGGCATCTGTTCTTAATTGGAGGAGTAATATTCACTGTTTGAAAATGTACATACTTTTGTGTGTTTGTTCTAAGTTAAAAATGGATGAGGGTTCTATGTTTGGATATTTTGTTTGAGTTTTCTCATTGAAGTAAAAAGTCTTAAAAAATATAAGTTCAAAGGGAGATGAGAACAAGCAACTACTAAAAGAGATCAGCATGCCAAACATTAATATGTGCATGTAGGCAAAAGTTGGAAATATAATGCATCATTGATGGGAGTAAAATCTTCCTGCATTAAGGATACTTCCCTGCATATTAACATGGAATGTGAATGCCTTGCGTATAGATAAAAAGCAGAGAGAACTGAATTATATTAGGATGTGTAGGGTGCAAATATCAGTGTTGCAGGAGACGCATATAGATAGAAATGAGCTTGTGAATTTGGCAAAGAAAGGATTTCAAAGTGGCCATTCAGCAGAATACTGGGACAAAGGAAAAGGGGAATTATAATACTTATTGTAGAAGGGCTCCAGTAGTGGCAGGAAATGGCTAAATCAGTA
This sequence comes from Protopterus annectens, assembly GCF_019279795.1. Classification (NCBI taxonomy): domain Eukaryota; kingdom Metazoa; phylum Chordata; order Ceratodontiformes; family Protopteridae; genus Protopterus; species Protopterus annectens. The sequence continues at coordinate 857,961,768 of NC_056739.1, forward strand.
ATGGTAGATTTCTGTGAGTAAGGGGTTATTGCCAGGGTAGGAGGCTTACACTGGCGTGTGTTTATATTCCACTTGAATCTGCTATTATGAAGCTTAAAGTAATGTGTCAGAAGATATTTGGAAGGAAGAAACTGACAGAGATGGACCCTGAGAATGGAACAACTCAGTCTGTGTTAGACGTAGTGTGTTGGCAGGATTAGAGACAGCTATGTACACTCTTTGGTAACTTGGAGGTGACTGACACACTTCATGTATTTGTTTTTTTCACCCAGTGGGAAGTAATTAACATCTGTGTTTAAGAAAATAAGACAAGAAAAAAGCCTCTAAACGTTGTGTAGCATGGCAGTATGTTGGAAACCAGCGTAAACAGTGGCCTCCAGTCTTTTTAAAATCTCCTCCGGACAGATCACATTTGTGTATTGCATGCTTAAAGGTGTTTACCATTGCAAGCTGCACTGCTAACTCCAGTTGTGCATTTTGTAGCCAGTCATATTCAAATTTAAATGTGCCACCTGTCATGCGACTGGTACGTTGTTTCCTCTCCATCAGTTTTTGTCTGATGTTACCGTAGACTGTCCTAAATATCCATATTAGTCTCTTCTGCTGTGGAGTACAGATTCATCTTTTCCTCATTACTCGTGCCCCTTTTTCCTGTGTTTAATACTTAATTGTTTTCTGTGTACCCCTACCAGTCCAATATCTCCACTCTCTAACAACTGTAAAACTGGGTACGGAACTTTGATGAGAGTGGTCCAAAGCCATATACAGTGGCATACAGACATTGCTTCATCTGAAACTCTGCCCTTATTAATGCACATTTTGTGTCTGTCCTTTCATTGATAGTAGTATAATCACTCCATCATGTTTAGATATACTCTGCTCTGAGGGGTGAGATCACCTATTTTTTTTCCACACTGTTTGTTGTGTTCAAAGATTTTTATCTTGCAGTTATTAGCACAGAATCCCAACTGCTGTTGCTGCATCCACCTGAGTTCAGCTAATTCATGATTTTATGCAAACTAACATCTAAACTTTTGCCATTGCTTCAGTGCTACTTTCATCTTCAGACTCGCCTTGTTCTACGCCATAAAGGTTACATCCATACCTCTCAACTGTCCAGATTTTTGCCTCATATTTTTGGTGTGTTTCTCAAAAAGTTTTGGTTTTCTGGCAAATCACTGGAAAAAAATCATTAAGAATTTAAATTAGAAGATAATGACAGACATTAAATTCAGACTTCACACCCTTCAGAAAATCCGTGTAAATGTAAATCATGTTATTCTATCAACTTTCTAAGTTTGTAAGAGCAATATTTAAAAATGGTTCCTTTTTTAGGGCATTTGTACACCCATTAATTATGGCTTTGTCAAGATTTCTTGCTCTAAGAGGTTGAGAGGTAGGAGGATCTCTAAAGAGGGTGGGGTAAATGAAGGATGCCATGGTTGGAGAATAAGCTAACAGCTAGAGCACAGATACTGAGGGTAATGTTAGCATCATCCAAGTGAATGAGTGATTGAAAATGGAGTGTCAGAAATTTCAAACCTGAGGCCTATTCTACGTGATGTAGTTGAATCTGATATAACCATACCTCTCAACTTCTTTACTCAAGAATTCTGGACAAAGCCAAAAATAATGGAGGGACAAAGGGCCAAAGTCAGCGACAGTTTTTAATTATTGCTCTTATAAATTCTGAAAGTAGATAGACTGTCAAATGTTGCATTAGCATGCATTTTCTGAAGAATGTGAAGTCTGAAACTCCAATTCCTTTCATTATTTGTCAGAAAATCACACCATTTACAAGGAATAGGCCAACAATATGTATCAACAATCTGGACATTGTATGAAATTCTGTACATATGAGGGAGATGTTCAAGACCCAGATGAACAGCTTCAGTTAAAAAATTATAACAATAATAAGATTTTTGAGACTGATGCAAGTACAGGACTGTCACTGCCATTGCTTGAAGCAAATACTACAAAACCACACCTACCCAAACCTATCCAACTTTTATGTTATGTATTTTACCTATTTTGGTAAATACAGATGTGTTATAGAACACCTCTGCTCGACCATTCATATCTGTGAGATAAATTTTACTTATTTGTAGCATGCAAGATATCACTATTTCCACATTTATTTTAGTTGTGTGTTAGAGAAGAAAACCGTTAATTCATCATAGGTTTATAGGTGTGTACTAGGCTAATGACCGCAAGGGTCTTTATAAACCTAGCCACGCATCCCAAATCTCTGACAAGTTCTGATATCCTTGACAAGTGCAAGTAGGGGCTTGGGCGATGAAACATTTATAAACAGGGGCTTGAGAGATGAAACATTTACAGGTTGCCTGTGTCCATTAGAGATATAGGTGCCAAACTAGGGATTCATTTCCTGTTTCCATCTAATTTTCCAAGTTGCACTTGAATTGGGTTAGGGAAGAATGCTGCTTCACATTGATGGGGGGAGCCTGTTCCAGAGACGAGGAAGTCTATGGGATACATACTTGTTTCTCCAGGAGATCCTATTTATGCCACAGGTAAGGTTTAAATCTTTAGAATGGGTAATTCTGGTGCTGTTTGCATTGTGGATATGCAGGAGGTCCATCAGAGTGGGTTCTGACAATGCCATGTATGCAAGGCATAGATCTCCCCTCAAAAGCCTGTAGGAGACAGAATGCAGGGATAGGGCCTTCAGGCGGTCTGTATAGGAAATTTTACTTATGCCCTGTATTCTTTTACTGAAGAATGCCTGTGAACGTTCCAATTGTTGGATATGCCTAGTTAGGTACATACCCAAGGGGGCTTTGAATGATAGGGGCATAGATGAATGCCAAATACAGTGAAACAGCAACTTCCTTGAACTTAGATGCCATATCTTTGCTTATAAGTTGCGCAACATAGAATGATTTCCTCAGTACTGTAGACACGTGATGGTCAAAGGCTAGATCACTCTCTATGCGTGTCCTTAAATCCTTGACTGCTGGGTCAGCTCTAAGGGGTGTGTTGTCAGTATGATAGCTACCAGGGGTGGTTGACTTCCTGAAGGATTCTTTTATACATTTCTTGGCATTTAGTTTTAGTCCATGACTCTGACACCAGTCGTTTGTCTGTGTCAGTCCTTCCTGTAGAACATTTATGTCAGTGTGGGATTCAGTAACAGCTCCTAATTTGCAATCATTTGCAAATTTAGTCAGCCAGAGACTACTGACATTGGCCTTGACTTCAGAGAAGTAAATGCTAAAAAGGAGCGGTCCAAGGACCGATCCCTGAGGGACTTCACTTGTGACTGACCTCTTTGTAGAGGTGGACTCCCCAATTCTAAATTCCTGGGTCCTGTCTGTGAGCCAGTTGGCTATCTACTGGGTGACATATAGGTTTATACCTAACCTTTTGAGTTTGTCAACAATGCCCGACTGGGGTATTGTGTCAAATGCCTTGGTCAGGTCAAGGTAGGCAGTGTGAACCATTTTGCCCTCATCCGTTGCTTTGGTGACCTTCTCAAAGAAGTCCACTAGGTTGAGTAGGCATGAGCTGCCCTTGAAACCAAACTAAGTTGGGTCCAGTGTCTGGAGATTTACTATATCACTATTGATGATTTCCATTGTAATTCTTTCTTCAGCTTTACATATAAGGCTAGTGAGACTTTTGAATCTGTAGTTTCCAGGGTCTGTAGATGGCCCACCTTTGTGCAGAGAGATGACTGTTGCTGTTCTCCATTTATGAGGCATGAAGCCTGTTTGGAGGCTACAGTTAAATAGCAATTCCAGAGGACCTGATAGGTCATGTTTCATGCTATTTAGAAGGCATCCTGGGATATTGTCTGGGCCCATTGATGCAGTGTTCTTGGCCTTAGAGAGAGCATTAAAGACCTGTTCCTTAGTGATAGCAGGGGGAGTTGTATTTGATGGTATTTCCTGAGGTAAAGTTAAGGGGGAAAGAGGGGGAAAGTTGGAGCTGAATTTATCGGCCAGTAGGTTTGCTATAACTTCTGGCTCAGTATAGGTGGCTCCATTTACAATGAGCTCTGTGCACAATTGTGTATTGCCTTTGAGGTTGTGGACATAGATGAAGAATTCCTTGTGGTTGTCCTTGGCCTGGGAGGCAAAATTTAACTCAAATGTGGCTTTGGTAGACTTTATTTGCCCTCTGAGTTGTTTGTTTACTTTGATGAGAGTGCTTTCATTCTGCTGGTGATACACCTCCTTATTTTTTGCCATGAATTTCTTCCTTCTGTTATACAGCCTATTGATTTTGTGATTCCACCAGGGTGGCTTGGCTTGTTTTTTGAGTTAGTTCTGTACTTCCTCCTGGTGGGTACAGCTGCCTCTATGCAGCTATTAACATTTTTTGTACAGGGTTTTTGTGAACAGTTCTGCATAGACAACAGTGTTCTCAGGGTTTATGGGAGCTTGGAATTTTGCCAGGTTATCATTTCATAGCAGGAAGTTAGCCTTAGAGTAGTTCCTGAATATTCCAGGTTTAGCTGAGGGTCAAGGTTTTATTTTTACTTCAAAGGAGACCGTTTTGTGGTCTGACCTTACCAGGGAAGACATTACAGTAGGTGGTGTGCAGCACTGTACAATATTAGTGAGGACCAGGACCAGTATGGTTGCACCCTTGTTTGGTGTACTGACAAACTGGTCCAGGATGTTTGTGTTTACAAAATCCAGGAATCTCTGTGCCTGTATGTTTGGTGTTGTATAGGATACCCAGTTCATAGTGGGGTGATTAAAGTCACCCATGAATATGGTATTGGGTTTGATGGTGAGTGTTTCCAATGAGTTTAAATACATGGCATGAGTTTCCTGGTCATAGAGGGGGGAAAATATAGCTTGCAAGGAAGTGGTATTGAATTTTGCCTATGGTGATTTGAACATGGAGCAGCTCAAGTGCATTGTCCTCTTTGACCAGACTTGAGGTACATTTATTTTTGATATAAACCAAGACACCTTCACCTTTAGTTCACTGTCTGTGTACTAGCTAGTCTAAATGTGTGGAAGGCATTATAACTCTGTACTGCCGGTGTGCTCTCCACGTCTTTGCACCATGTGTCACTGACCACACAGAAGTTAGCATTCTCTAGGGTGAAAATAGCTTCTAGGGAGTGGAGTTTTGTGTTTAGACTCCTAACATTGAGCAGTAATACCTTTAGATTTTCCTGGTTTTGATTTGCTATGTCGGAAGTACTTTCAGTTTGGCATTGCCTATAAAAGGCAGTATGGGGGATGACCATGTGTTAGCTAGTATTTGAAAGACTAGAGGGGAGAGGTCCAGACCATCCCTGGCAAATCAGCGTGGTCTGTTGACCATCTCCTTCCATGCTGATAAATATTGCACCCCCTTCGAATAACACCAGAAACTAAGCCAATTATTAAAGTTAATCATCTTTTGTTCATATTATGGCATCATCCTTTGAGAGAATAAAATGTTGCTCAGTGTTAGGCTCATACCAGCCTGAGACACACATTCCGAAAGCTCCATGATGTCTATCTTCATATAGTCTAGGGATGTACTTCTCAGGTCATTTACTCCCACATGGACTATGACTGAATCATACTGGTATTTCTGGTCCAGTGACCGGAGTGTATCCGTAATGTGGTGGATCCTAGGTTCTGATAAGCAACTGACCATGGCTTTCTCCTTACTAAGCCTGGTGAGAGGGACGTCACACTGGAGTTTCCAATTATCAGAATGTTGGATTGTGTGGTGGCTTGCCTTGTAGGCTTAGAAGTTTAGATACTAACTTTTTTTACAGTAGCTGTTTTTGCTTTCCTTATGTCCGTAACTATTTATCAGATAAGGAATGTGTAACGGTGCATGTTTAAGGAGCTGAAATGTCTTAAATTAGGCTTTTTCATTCATGTTTGCATCTTTGTGAACAGCTGTACTGCTGTCATTGGACTGTACACACTTCTAAGACTGGAAAGGTCCTTGAGTCCACAAAGAAATCATACTGAATAAAAACTGTTGGGGGTGAGAATTAAGAGCATTTTTTATATATTGTAATAGTGCTGTTTTCTATTTCTGAGGTAGGGTAATACTTGCCATCTACTGTCTGTTATCTTGGACCAGAAAAGCTTACTTTCTTTTGTTGCAAATTATCCTGTCTGTAGGAATGACTGACTGTTGTAAGGATAGCATATTGTTAAATCCAAGGTGAAAAATACATTCCTCTTACATTCAGATAAATTAATCTTTAAAGGTTGGTTAGGATAGGATAGCATATTAAGGATGAATGTGCAAAAAACGGGGTACATAAACTAAGTGTGAGTTCACTGTGCCTCAAATTATTCATCTTTCTCTGATGTTTGGGTGTCTTTGAGTTTGTATAAACAAGTAATGAAGGTATGAGGAGTGCAGGAGCAAACCAAACTGCAAAAACAACTGTAAAGGAGAGGGGTGTTAACATTCATTGTTCTCATATAGTTTCATGGGGTTTTTTTTTTTTTTTTTATATAATTCCAGGACTTGCAATTATGGATCTGGAAATTACAGCAGAGACAAGTTTTATAACATAGTATTACATTTGAGTTAAGGCAGTGTTTAATAACGCAGGTTATGTGGGTCAGTCAGGAATTTAGTAGGCAGATTCAAGACTGTACCCTGAAGCAGAACTCCCTTGTGCTCTATTTTATGAAAACAGACCTAGGGAAAAAAGTCAGTGCTAAACTACATTAAAACAAGCTAACCTCGTCTGGTTTCTTCTAGGAGGGTGGGGGTGGGGGGGGGGGGCTGGTCTTGAGGACTTTCTCCTGTAAAGTTAACTTAGACTAGTCTAGAAGATTTATTACCTATATTGTAATACAAGCACAGCAACATATTTCAATATAGTAAATCTAATGCAGCTGACAGAAGGAGCAGTGTCATTTGGTATGATGTATGGTTTCTGTGAGAGTTTTACCTCTGCCCAGTCACACTTCTCATGTTATATACTGGGTGCTGGATAGAGAGTTCAAAGTAACAAATTCTGTTCCCTGATGATATGGTTTTCTTTTTTTGAAAATATATCATAAAAAGCAGAGCACTTTTATAAACCAGATGTTTATTGACTTGCCAGGTGGGTTGCAACTAAACTTCAGTTGCCAAGTAATGCAGGTAGACAAATGCCCTCATTGTACTGTAACTGGTGTATACATGCTCTCAGTAATGTAAAATATAACTATGATTTTATGAGAGAGAGAGTACCTGAATTTAGGTCTGCATTAGCAGAGGAATGACGGTAATTGTACCCGTTTGTAAATCATTTGCCAAGCTGGGCTTAGGGCTATATCTAAAATATGCTGGGCATAGCTGAAGGAAACTGCTTAAAATGACTGTGCATCAAATATGTAGATAGTGCATAAGGCAGCAGGGCAGGATATGTAAAGGATAACTAAAATGCATTAACAGTTTTTTTTAACCTTTTGACATCATTTGGTACACCTGAGAGGAAGGGGCACTGTAATGCAGTGAACCCATGAAATAATTTAAATGAATGGACACTGAAAACACTACATTCAACAGCAGGCTGGTTTTGACAGAATAACATCAGAATTCTGCCTGTAATGCATATTTCAGACTTCATGACAAAGACTTGGATTTGAGCATAATATCAGGGTGACAAACAGATGAGGGTATGGTAAGGGAAGGTTGAGAGGAATGTTATGAAAGGGGGGAATATTTTGTTCATGTACAATGGTTAACGTATAACATTTTCTTTGTCTTTTTACGTTTTTCTCTGCTTTGATAACTGAAAGCATTTGATGGGAAAGTGTAACATATAGCATACTGCAGAAGGGTTCAAGTACTGCAACTGTTTACATTTTGTAGTAAGTTGTAGAAATGTGCTAAAAATACTTAATTGTGCTGTGCTCATCTCCATCATTGCCATCACATTCAGACACAAACCAGAGTGGTTTGCATTATTTCCTTTTCCTTTATGAGAATTTCAGTCATTCTTAAGTGTCAGCACTGTTGTTAGATGTAAGGTAGACTGCATGTGTTCCATTTTGCAAGTTTAGAAGCAAAAAGGAAAATGATGCAGGTGACAAGCAGATTGAAAATATGGTTTAAACAGGTGATTCTGCTATACTGTCCTTGAAATATAGTCTTTGTTGACTTGATCTGTGTTATTACCCCTTTCCCTTAAGATCATTTGCAGTAACTGGTGGTCCATTAAATATCTTACAGCTTTCTCTGAAAGGCTATTGCATGAATGCATCACATTTTCCAGGGTGGGGGAATGCTTCTGGTCCATCCACCCTTTGTCTTCATCTGTGTCTTCTTTGTCTTCTTATCCCCTTTTTTCCTGAAATGTGGTGCCTATCCATTTTCTTTAAATGGTCTTCCTATTGTAATACAGCTGAAGTACGTAAGAGTCTGTCAGTTCTTCACTTTTTTACCCATGTGTAGAAGTTGAGGTCTTTTAATCTGTGTGTTTCTGTGGTTTCTTGTGTTGACCTTGCACCATTTTTGCCCTCTTCAAACAGTCTGTGTAGCAAAGAAAAGTTCACTAAAACTGCTTGCAGTGCTCTTGGTCATATTTCTCCAAGATGCACATACAGATGTGATACAACTTTTATTTTCTAGTGTACTTTTTGCTCTGTATGCCACTATTCCACAGGCCTCCTTTAATAATTATCTTGTTTGCTTACTTGTCCATCATACAGTATGACCAACACTGTGACCTTCTCTAGTTTTGTATTTTTAATCCATATATATTTTATATCTATATACACCAGTAGCACGATATGATAAATATATCCAGACTGGTTTTATGAATATATGACCACATGACAAACACCTTTATGATGGCTGACTGGCTGTCACTCTTAGGATCAATAAAAAAAAAACATTTGTGCTGTGGGGAAGAATAGTAAAACATCTTTTGTTTTGTTTGAGACATTGCCCTTTCATCCCTCTACTGCTCTTTCATCCTTCCACATGCGTCTCCCATATAAGTAAGTCTCCTTTCTGTAGCCCAGACTGACATAGACATTGCTGAATGTCATTGGAGGTTAAATCCCTGAATATAGTAATAACTTGGTAACCTTGGTCAAAAATGGTATAACAAAAAACCTTCTGTGGCAATGCTTTAATTTTTAAGAGTATTTAGAACTAAATGTGGTTCCAAATGGTTTGCACATTTTGAAGATGCCCTCCATCAAAAATGCGTACCCTGAACTTTTAAAAAAATGGCAAGAACTCAGTATCAAATTAGGTCTTGTTTATATGTCTTTAATGAATGATTACTGTGTCAAAGTTGAACAGGAGTTGCAAATGGAGATTTTGCACATGGAGAATGAAATCTCTAGTTTACCTTGCTTTGCTGAGTATATGCCTGCTTATGATTCCTTGCTGAAACGATTAACCACCTATTAACAAAAGCAATTAGAGAAGCAACGTAAACTTAATAGGGATATTAATGACTTTCGATCAGGCCATATTTGTCATGGCCAAAGAATGGTTTGAATAATGAGAATCAAAATGATATGTTACATGGTTCTCAAAGTAAGCGCAGTTCTATGTATGAGCTGGATGATATTTCTATACCTATTTCTGTAACTGATAATATCACGAATGCTGGGAATTTGTTGAATGAAATATGTTCTGTATCTTTAAATGCCATTACTACTGCCTCTACAAATAGTGAAATTAATTTACCATCTACATCTTCTGTGGTTACCATGGATGCCACTGAAACAACTATTAATATTAATTGATTGGTGGATTTTCAGAAGGCTCCACTAAATCATTCATCTAAAATTACCGGAACAAATTATCACATACAAGAGGGGGGGGGGGACATTCCAGAGGGAGGTCACAATTGATCTTGGCCACCCGCAAACCTGCAGTCGAACAAAACAATAAGATCTTTGAATACGGATTCTGTTGTTAATTTATCTTACTGCCAACTTACAGAAGCGGAGATTTTATTACTTAACAAAGGTATGAAGTTAATTCCTTCCAGGATGGACATGTTAACTAATGTTTTAACTGATCTCAAATTATTTAAATTTAAAGATTACTTTTGGAGATACTGTTCATGTTATGGCAATGAAATGCAAGAAACCAAGCTCTCTTTTTCCAATCAGTCAACCAGTTATTAAGCATTCAATGAGGTTTGTGAGAAGCAGATACGTGATATGTTTTAACGAACATCTCACAATAGGTTTTATAACTTAACTTTAGATGAACATCAATCATTACTCAAATTGGAGAATAACCATGATATTGTTATAAAAGAAGCTGATAAAGGCTAGATAGTTGTTATGGATCGAGTCAAGTATATTGCTGCTATTAATGATATTCTTAGTGATACTTCCGCCTTCAAATAGATTAAAGCTGTTGATGTATCTAAACATGTACAAAACATTAATATGGCAACCTATGATTTACAAATTATTAATGACATTTCACTAGATTTATTTCAGTACTTTACCATTCCTTATCCTGTCACTCCAAGATTATACGGATTGCCCAAATTACATGCAGTTGATATAAAAAGTGTACACACCCTTGTTAAAATGCCAGGTTTTTGTGATATAAAAAAATGAGACCACAATAAATCATTTCAAAACTTTTCCCACTTTTAATGTGACCTATAACCTGTGCAATTCAATTGAAAAACAAATCTGTTAGTGGAAAAAAAATAAAAAATAAAAAAACATGCAATAAGCTGGTTGCATAATTGTGCACACCTGTAAACTAATACTTTGTTGAAGCACTTTTTGTAAATGTCTTCATAACCCTCAGATGAGACCTGTTGTCTCAGGAAGGGGATGAACAACTGAATCTATATCTTTGTACATACAAGATATATTGAGTAAATATTTATTTTATGTTAAAAGTTTTATTAAAGACACAGGGGATTTTTTTATTCGGCTACATACATGGTATGATGGTGACAATGGTGGCAATTGTGTAATTGTTGCATTAGATATAACTTCATTATTTACTGTAATTCCTAGTGAGTATGGAATTTGTGCTCTTAGGGAACCTTTGAATGAGTAGTCCGATCAGTAGTACCAAGGACACCCTCCAAGGAAAATGTCAATAAAAATGTGTGATTACACAGGTCCTCCAAACGGATATAGAATCACGTAGTTTATTCAATTCTTAAATTCAAACAATACGAACAAATGGTTAAGCGCTTTCACCCAGGTTCAATCCCAGGCTTCCTCAGAACAAAATTCAGTAAAACCAGTGGTGGGTTTAAATACCCGCAGCTTGAACATGTGACATTTCATAATTGAAGTTAAGTAACTTCCAATCAAGTAAAATACATTAAAACATATTAAAACATAGTAAATATCATAGACATTTTCACTTTTTAAAAAACTTCCCATTCAAATGTGTAATCTTACATTCTTGATCATTAGTTAAATTAAATTATTGTAATTAAATTTTAAACACGTTTAAAAAAAATGTATGTAATGATTAAAAGGTTGTGTGTTGTTATGTTTACAATAATTGTATACCTTTCTAAATAGTATGTGCTGTTTGAGTTGTGTATGTAAATATACCACTATGAATAAATAGATAAATAATTAGTATTAAATACAATATATAAACTATATAATTTGATTCCTACCCAGTATATGTAAAAAACAGCACATACTATTTAGAAAGGTATACAATAATTTAATTTAACTAATGATCAAGAATGTAAGATTACACATTTGAATGGGAAGTTTTTTAAAAAGTGAAAATGTCTATGATATTTACTATGTTTTAATATGTTTTAATGTATTTTACTTGATTGGAAGTTACTTAACTTCAGTTATGAAATGTCACATGTTCAAGCTGTGGGTATTTAAACCCACCACTGGTTTTACTGAATTTTGTTCTGAGGAAGCCTGGGATTGAACCTGGGTGAAAGCGCTTAACCATTTGTTCGTATTGTTTGAATTTAAGAATTGAATAAACTACGTGATTCTATATCCGTTTGGTGGACCTGTGTAATCACACATTTTTATTGACATTTTCCTTGGAGGGTGTCCTTGGTACTACTGATTGGACTACTTGTTCCTGAACTTTGTGCGTTTTATTGTGGTGAACCTTTGAATGAACATGATGGAATGAATGGTAGAGAGGTTGAAACCATATGTGAATTGTTACAACTTGTACTTGATAATGATGTTTTTATATTTGATAATAAGTTCTATCACCAAATAGCTGGTATAGCAATGGGTACTCCTGTTGCTAATCTCTACGCTAACTTAGTGTTAAGTAAATGGGAGAATATGTATATATTTAACAGCTCATGTAGTTTTGCATCAAATTTCTTTTCTTTAATAGATTTGTTGATGACCTCTTTTTTGTGTGGTTGGGGAATCTTAAAACAACCAAGATTAACTTATTCATTAATAAACCAGGTGTATGAGCAGCCATCATGAGCAATATCCTTATTCCCAAACTAAAGTATACTCTCCCACTAAATGCATTAGCATCTTACCATAAAATGCACCTGAATTTTCCCAGCCTGAAGAGGCAAGTGGAGGACCCCAATGTATTTCTGGTAGCATAAAGTGTCTGCTTGTTACTGATGGAACTATCTTTTTGCTGCCAAAAATTACTTATAAAATGCTCCATTCCACCCTTGTCCACCATTTGGAAACTTAGAGCAGTCAACTACCAGTATCTCCCTAAGATCTCATAATCAAGACTCTGTCTCTCGGGCAGCCACCTTTTACATTGTCAGGTACAGAACAGACATTTACAGAAGTGATACTAGCAGTATGGATTTCATTCAGAAACTGGAGAAAAAGCATCTTTTCTGCTATTCATCTGATCAACAATCTGGATCACTTAACAATACTTGTCTAAATGCAGATGCATCAATGGTGGCTAAACTGCATCCTCTGCATGGTCTTGCTTTCCTTATCACTGTACATTGTTAACTGCTGTCTCTTAACATTAATTAATTTCCATTAGGCATTTTAACTTTTGCATAAATTAGTAACAAACAAAAACCTGTGACTACTGCTATGTTTCTGTACATCAGTTCTAATCTTGTTTTCACCAAATTGTCTTTCTGTTCAGTTTTTTGTTCTATTGATTGTAAATGTGTGGTGCAATGCCAGTCAACTGACAGGAAGTGGACAGATTAAGATAGCCCACACCCTGGCAATGGAAGCTGGCTCTTGTGACAAAGAATATATTGCCTTACTGTTAGGAAAGTGACAGAGCATGTCAGAAGGTTGAAAAAAATCACCTAGATTTAGTTGATGTTACTGCTGCACCAAGTATTATTTATGTGACTAGACTTACTGAGTAGGGGTGGTCTGTCTGCTGTTCTGGAGTTTTCTCTCATGAAAGGATCCAGGTGGGTGTTGAGGTTCTCTTATCTCTTCAACTGGGTGCATTATAGTTGGAGTTTGTGCCATTAAATGAGGGGATCATCTTAGCGCAGCAGCAAATTGCAGAAGGCATATCTCAGCCTTGTATATATGCATCTGACAGCTGTTTTGAGTATTCAGCCTTTTTAGAGACTGAGCGTTTTGTTTGCTTGATAGTGTACCACTTACTGACATTGTAGCATTGTAGTTCTACTGGGAGACTGCAGCTGTGACATAGATACCTGGTGAGGGCTGAGAGAAATGGCTTGCCAGACTTGAACCCGAGTGGTTAAATTGTTTCTGGAATTTTATGTTAATCATGGATTGTCCATAGCAAACACCATGTCCAAACAGAAGTGTGCTCATAACTGTACTTGTTACCTGAACCCCTGATAATAAAGATCAGTGATGAACTTTGTAATCATGTCATTAGGCACCTAGAGGTATGTTCTGGACACTTGGGTCTACTGATCATTATTTGATGGTGAGTTACGTCAGATGTGTGGTGTGGCAAATAGATGTACCCATAAAACTCAATTGTGTAGTGAAAGCCCAGGGAACATCTAACTGATATTTATGTGCAAGTTGAGTTCAGTTCCCACCTCCAAGAAAGCTTCTCCAGTACACCTGGTGAGGTTGGGGATATGTTGTCTGAATGGGCCTTGTTCAGTTCCACAGTACTGAAGTGGAACAAATGAGCTGTGGCCAAAAAGTAGTCATTGTTTGTCATGGCAGTAACCCTAGGACTTGATGATGAACACCATCAGTAAACTGCAAGGTGAAAGAAGCAGCCTTTCTTGCAATGCTGAATGATGGGTTGGGTGTTCTCTAGATTTAGTTGATAGCATCTGACAAACAAACTAGGAAAGCAGCAGCTTGCCTAGTCATCAAAGCAAATATCTAGGATGTTTAGAAAGGTATAAAGAATGTCTTTTTGGAGGCCTAAAAAGTGGTGCTAGTTAACTATGTGGTGATGTAGAAAAGAAGCAGAGGTTGTTGCCAAGCTGTTCTTGCCAAAGGTAGAGAAGTCTGAAGTACTGATCTCAACTGAAGACGTTTTAGACGTGAAAGATCAGTTTGTAGAACTCTTTAAAAAAAAGTTATGCCTTGGTCTGTGGAGGTGGTACTAAAAACAACTAGTGGGGCTGGATCCCTGTCTAGTGAAGAATTAAACAGGGAGTGGATGAGATTTGTGCAGAATTATTAACAACGATGTTCATTGCAAGGGTGACCTGGTTAACATTACCTCTTCAATGTTGTGCGGAAGGCTGGGTCAGCTTCTCTAGACTGGTAAACTGAAGTAATTGTCTTGATTTTCAAAAATGGGTGACGTTGTGTGTGTGTGTGTGTGTTTTCGTTCCATTTACTGGTGGATCATACTACTCAGCATCCCTGGGAAATCCGGGTACTCTGATACAGGAGGAGGAGCAGTGAAGCAATGCGAATGTCATCCTGGCTTTGGAGCAGTGGATGGCTTTGACCTTCCACAGTTATTGTTGAGGCCATGGGAGTTTTATTTAGAACTTTTCTACATTTTTGTTTTATGGACAAAAACGTATGACTGCATACTTCAGATATATTGTGGGTAGAGTTACACCAGTACAAGATCCCAGGACCATTGCTGCACGACATTCAGTTCCTATTATTTGTGAAGTGAGAACTGTGTCTGTATCCATGGCATTAAACAATACATTCAAAGGAAGCATGGAGTGCCCCCCCCCCCCCCGTTTTGTGAGTTTAATGGACAAGAAATCAAGGTGCAGCCAGGATGTAGAGATTATCCACTTTTGGGACATGAGGGTCACATCTTTGTTGTTTGCCAAGGATGGTGTCTTTTTTTTTTTTTTTTTTTTTTTTTTTTAATTCCAACCGACTTTGATCACTAGCATGCACTGACGTTGTTGACTGCTAAGTGTGACGCAGCTAGTAAGAAAATCAGCTTTCCCAGGTTGGAAGCCATGGTTATATTCTGGAAAGTAGTAGACTGTTTTCCACAATTACATGGGGTTAAGGAATATGTGCAAGTAAAGGTGGAGGGGAATGACAGATGGCTGCATTGGCAGCTATACTGTAATCATTGTACTAGACAGTGGTTGTGAAGCTGGAGTTGAGTTATAGAACAAAGCTGCCAATTTAGTGTCACCCAGAATTATGAGCTTTAAACTCAGAGATACAAGCAGCAGATGTAAGATTCCCCTTTTATGGTAGCTTTATTCATTCTCCATGACATAGTGAAGAGCTTGGCAATCTAGGAAGATTTTGGACTATAGTCATTCCTGCTCTATGTTGAAAAGAATCATGTGAAGCAGTTTGGACTTTTTTTTGTGGATGCACCCTGGGTATTTCCAGTAGGAGGTGTATTAGGCATAACTGACTCTGAGGGTAATCTGGGGCAGGCCTAGGACGATGAGAGATTATACCTCAGATTGTGTGGCTGGAGAATCCCATAGGATAAGAATGGGGCAATGTTGCATGGAATAGTAAGGCTGGGTCTATCCTGCTGAGCTTGTTTCATCCTCAGTCCTTAACAGTAGAGGTGCTTGAGAAAATAGGCAGCAAGATGAATGTATTTTTTAAACAATTGCTGTATCTATACTTTGTGTCTTTGCCTCAGGATCTGGCTGAAAGAAATCCTTGGCAAACTCACCCTAACAATTAGCAAACAGTGAAATCAAACAAAATAAAATACATTTTGTAGAGTTTTATGCAGAACTCAGTTTTTTAAGTTTGTATCAACCGTGTGGTTTGTAGAGTATCTGTTTCAGTTCATTCATTCACTGTGCACTTATAGGGGAGTTGGAGCCTGTCCTTGGCATATGGTGAACAGAAGGCATAGAAGCTCATCTTAAACAGGTTATGGAGCACAAAAATCCCCCTCAAGCCTGCACTCCTACAGAGAATGTATACGATTTCTTGTTCATCTGTGACACTTCTTTGGGATGTGGTAGTATAGTGAACCACCAGCCAAAAGTCCACATGTACAGCAGGCACCAAATCTAAGCACTCAACTGGAAAAGCTGGCACCAAAAGCCACTAATACTGACTTTTTCTCCACTACACTACCTAGGAAGGATTATAAGAGAAGAAAAAGAAGCCTCTGCAAAAAGAAGATTGGCAAGAGGGGTGGTTTGGACATGGTTTGTTTATGTGAATAGTGTTGTGTATGAATGCATGCACATGGAACATGCTGTCAGTATTTGTGCCTGGTGTGCATTTGTGAAATTACTACACTTGTTATAGTCATCCTCTTTTCATTCATGGAAGTGGAAAGCTTGCCATTATAATATTAATTCAAAGACTTGTCTGGGATCAAAGCTCTAACTAAGGTATGCAGAGGGACAGATTCTTCTACTTAAAATACCTCATATATATATGTGAATGTGACAGAGAGAGAGTGTGTGTGTGTGTGTGTGGGTGGATCTATAGATGGATGTTTGCCTACATATGGTCTGTGTAGAGTATTGGAATGTTTCACTGTTGAAGTGCAATGAGTTAATGTAGACGTTTGTGCAGAAATGGATTCATATAATCTGTACTTGCAGAGATGTCCTACATCTGTGCAGACTGCTCGAATACAAAGTCAGGAGGAGTGATCCCAGACAGCTCCCTAGGGATTTTACTCAAGTGCATAGCTACTACCAGTGGTCATGTATCCTCAGAAAGTGTGGAGTCCTGTTTATCATCTGTGATGAGCCACTTTAGTAACTGCTACTTTATGGACAGATGTCATTGTTTGTCGCTCTCTACTGCTTGCTGAAAGTGAAAGTACTAGCACTGCCTAGACACCAAGTATTGTCTCTTAACCCTGTTGTGAGCATTTTTTGTTTCAAAAAAGTTAGAATAGTGGAGAAGAGTTTTAATTATAGGCTATATATATTTTAAAAATGTAGCTTCTCTTGAAGGGGTGCCTGTATTTACATATAACAAGATTGCAACACCTAAAAGCACATAAACAGAAACAGTGATTTTGATTGAATGGGAATATGTCCTAAAATCTGCCCAAGTTGCTTTGGCTTGGTCCAGGAACTGTATATTCCTGGATAAGAGAAAGAGAAGAGGTGCTAATATATTTCAGTGTAGCGTAGAATTCTGTCCCATAGCCTGGTCACCTTCCCATTGTTTTTCCATTCAGTCTGATATTCCATAATTGGCATGATCACATCTTGTATATGCTATGTGAAAATTTGCACATTTTGAATTAAGGTCATCCTCATATGAGCAGTTTGAACAGACTAACCCCGCCTTTCTAAGAAGACTAGTTTTCCTTTTAATCCGTTAGGTGATATCTGTGAGATGCATACTTTTTTGGATAGTTGAGATATTTATCCAAATGGCATCCTTCTAATCCTGAACTATCTCATTGTATATGATGTTAGCTATGGCCTTCATACTTAGAGCAAGAAAGGAGAAATCGTCAGTTTGGCTGGGATTAACCTGAAACCTTTATCTTTTGTTAGAACTTGTCTGTAAATTCTTATGTGGAATGGGGACACCTGTGTAACTCTTCTTGTATATTTGCCTTGTATTTCTGACATACCTGCATTAGTCAAGTGGACAGTGGTATTATGATTCATCTTAGTAAAAAATTGTATGTAATACACAGTTTGCACTTAACATCTGGCTGTGTTCTTTTTGTCCCAGTCTTGCTACAATATTATGCATTTAAATGTAAGTAATATTTATGCTGATTACTCCCTGCTTTTAATGAAGATTGAGCAAATGCATTGTGAGTACTCCCTGCTTCATATAATTCAGGTTAAAACAGAAGGTAGTGGTGGGTAGGCCCGCCAGCTTCACTGCAGCTTTTCTCTCTATGGTTTTCCTCTCCCACTTTCCTTTTACAATAATATTACAACTTGCACATGTACCAGGAGTGGAACACATCAGTAAGCTAAGAACAGCATCATATCATAGGCAAACATGAATATCATCTTGTGAACAATTGATTAATTCCAACAGAGCTGTACTAAACTAAATGAAGGCAGTACTCATTTAATAGCAGTATGTTTTGTAAGAAAAATGTTCTTACCTAATTTTGTTGTTGTTGAACCTCAAGAAACGTAGCTGTTTCATGTCAGAGATCCCCAGTGGCACCATGGTCAAGTCATTGTGGTCCATATAAAGTTCTATTAAGGAGTTGTAGGCTCCAAAGAAAGACGATGTATCAATACCATCATCATTAACTTTGTTAAAGGAGAGATACAGGTATTCTATGCCTGGGTACATATGAGCAAAGACGTATCCTGGGATCCTGTCAATCTGGTTCCCCACAAGCACTAAGTGTACCAAGGACCTTGGTAAGAATGAAGGCACATGGTAGAACTTATTGTAGGATAGGTCTATAGATTCCAGACTCCTTATGAAAAAGAAAAACAGAAAGATTTATTATTTATAATACAAATACACACTTGTCAGTTTCTATAGTATTAGAGACTTTCTAGTAGTTTTTTTAAGTATTTACTAAACATCCAGCATTTCATATTTTATATGAACTTACCACTAAAAGTGACCAGATTTTACCTTGTTCTAGCCACACCAGCCAAAATTTCTGTCCCAGTACCATTAACTCCTCGCATACTGTGTAATCTAGTACATTAACCCCAGCTTGGGGTGATCATTAATAGGAGAGGAGGGGAATGTTTTTACAAACCCATTCTTTTTCAGTTACCATCATATTTTCAAACAAAAGGAACATTTCTTCCATGTTTTGTGTGCCAACTACTGTGTTTTCATTTATTTATGAATTTGCTGTTTTTTGTGAGCATTACAGACAGACTTTAATTTTTTTGTCATGTTTCTCTGAACTCAATAATTTTTTTCCTACTTCATGTAGGATTGTTGTACTTAGTTTGATATTGAAAATGAACTATGTACTGTGTAGCATGCTGCATTCTATAAATTAATTATTTCAACTTCTTACAGTTTTGAATTTTTTTTTATGATTGGTGTAACTTTCATGTGAAAAGGAGATCAGCCTGTCTGCCATCTAGGCTGTGTGCAAAGATAAAGTGCAGTACAGTCTATCTGCCACCTAGACTGTTGAAGTAAAAATGTAGAAGGTAGAGCTGTTAGGATCGGGAGTGAAAGAATAAAAGGAAAGTTAATCTTGTCAAAGCAGATGATGTACAGCTTATGTACTACTTAGGCAAAGGTTAACTCGTGCAATCTTTCTACTGCCTAGACTGTTGTAGTAATTGTATAAAGGATGAAATAGTTAGGACATAAGCATAGCCCAGAGGGGTAAAGGGTGGAGTGAAAGCAAGAGGGATCTAGTAAAGAAAGAAGTGAGAGAAAAGAAGGGGACAGCTTATCTGAGACAAGTGCTCTTTAAAGAAAATTACTGCTATAGCAGAGTACTCCTGCGAGCCAGAAATGTGCAAAGGAAGAAAGGAATTAAATTTAGTGAGAGAAAAATGTGTAAGAAAGCAAATGTTTACAGTATAGCTGTAAGGAGAGTAAACTCAAGAGTTTGCCTTGAGAAGAAAATGGTGGTGGTTAGGCAAACTGAGGTTTCCAATCTCACTAGGTTAATTAAGTGGAAGTGTTGTCACTGGTGGATTGTTGTTGAATTTGTCAGAATGTTAGGTAACGTAAGGAAGGATGCTGGTGGTAGTGCATTAACTGTGTGCTAAAAAGTAGTGTGTTGCTACAAGAATCTAGAACTTATTTATGTTAAATTGCTCATTAGCAGGGTCAAGAAGTTTTGAGTGTAACAGATTTGAAGTTTAGACAGAAAAAAGTACACGTTAGCTGGAATCAAGATGCAGTTTTCTTTCATGATTGGTGGGCATTTAGTTCTTAACAGAGGCTAGGCTTACTGGAAGAGCTTTGAGAAAGTTCAGAAAAAATATTATTGGTGAAAGGGCAGCTGACTGACATACAAGCAAAAGGACATATTGGTAAGGATGTAATAGGAATAGTGATGTAGTTAATATTGATAGGTTGATTATTGGTTGTTAATTTAGATTGGTTAATTACTGCTGATACAGACTGTAAGAGTGATTAGGCAAGTTAAAATATGGTGATATGGAGGGTGGGTGGGGAACGAAGCAAAGGTATGCATAGCATGGCTCCTCCCGAGTTAGTACAATGAAAAAAAATAATTGAAAATGGCTTAAGAGCCCTTAATGTCAACAAATGGTTCTGGTAGATAATGGTCAGAGTACACAGATCAGCGAGACAAGTGAGGGAATTGAGTTAAGAAAGACGTTGCCATCAGGATACATTAAGTGCGGCAGCACAGGTAGTGGAAGAAGCTAAGGCCTGGAACTAATAGCAGAAATAAATAGTTTTGTAGAAGTGGTGCATCACACTCCTCAATACAGAGTTCAACTGGCAGAGAACAGCTATATGCATAGCCTTAACTTATTTAAAGCTGCAGCAGTGTAGCTATTAACAGTGTTTTTAAACGATCTGTAGCTGAGATGGGCCACAATCTGAAGTTTTTCATGGTGGAGCAGGAGGTAGAATTAGGGACCTTAGGCACTGGGTAAACTCATTTGTAGTACTTGTGTAAAATGAAAGTAGAAAGGGCAAGTTTAGAGAATTAAGCTGCTATGAGTTGGTGAGAGTAACATCTAGCTTTACTTTTAGAAGACATTAAAGTAAACCTACAACACTAAATTGATCTCTGTAAAAATTAGTTTGAAATTGCACATAAAACAGAATTACTATCAGACTGCTATAATATAAAATGTGACTGAATATACAACAGTGCAGACTGCTACCGTATATTACTGCTATTCATGACATTTATTATACTTTGGTCCATACTTAAGCTGTTTTTACTAACATTTGTTTCATCAGGTTTCTTCTTTTTCATACAATGTTTTGTAATTGAAAAAGTATTATAAAACAGCTGAATTGAAGTTTTCCTTTCCTTTATAGAAAACAGACCCTGTTCACCGAATGAGCCAGACAGGCCCCAGACTAGTGTATGATGCTTTTCATTCAGCTGGCTGTATATTACCAAGCCACTAGAAACAAAGCGGTTCCTTCTGGTCTAATTTGCCTCATGGTTTTAGAAATTATCACCATAAAAAAATTAGTTTTCTGTCTAGGTAAAAGTAAATTATTCTTTGTTTGGGTTAGGTTTGTCTAAGGTCACCTGTACTATAAGTTATTATTCATGGTTGGGCTTACTTTCTGCAGGGAAGCATTGCTCTTTAATTATCTTTTTAAGTGGTTGTACACTAGTTTCATTGATAGCATTTACTTTGAAGACTGAAAAGAGCTGAGAGAGAGAGAGTATAGCACATCTCTGTCCAGATTTTTTACACTTTCTCTTAAAACAATATTGAGCTAATGGGTTGTGGATGGAAAGGGTCAGTTAGCTAGTCTAACTAGCTAAATAAAATAATACTTTAAAAATGGATGTGTGGGGTGTTCACCTTTTCTAAAGCCTTTTCCAGCCGCAGTGACTTATCTCAGACAGTACCGCTCAACTTTCTAGATGTTCACAGAATATCCAAATTTTTGCCTCGTATTTTGGGTCTTTTCCTCATAAATTTTGTGGTTTTCAGGCAAATCACTGATTATTGAAGTCATTAGATAATGACATACATTTGAGTTTCAGACTTCAAATCCTCCAGAAAATGCATTTTAACACATATGTACTGTTATTCTAGCAATTTTGCTTGTAGGAGTAATATTTAAAATATGTCTGTATTTTTGGGCCTTTGCCCCCCATTACTTTAGGCATTGTCCAGATTTCTTGATCTAAGAGGTATGTCTCAGACTACTCACAGTCTTCCAAATGTCCATAAAGTGGATGATTGATTTATTAATGTATATCTATTTTGAATTTGTTAACCAGAGTTGGTCTAAAGACCTTTTTTTCCAATAACAGCCCCAGCCATAGGGCAAAGACATGAAGGAGAACAAGTGACATATACGTGTGTGGTTGATTTGTTTGCAAGTTATCATATGGGAGATTAAAAACAATGAGATAACTGCAAAGACATCCTAAAAAAATGAAGCAAGACTTTCTTTTTGCAAATGCATAATATACTGTGAATCTAATTCCAAGTATCCATTTGAAATGCACTTTGTTGCAACAGGAGTTGTGAGGAGTACTCATTGTAGCATGGCATAGTAATAGATTGGGTTTAACCATAGTCATTAAGCAAGTGACTTTATAGGCTCTTAATTCATATTTTCTTTATGTAGCTTTCTGAAATAATGGGTGTACACTGCATTTTCTAATGTGTTATGGGATTGGGTTCCTGCTTTCATGTTCTCACTTTGCAAATGCCTGTTCAGCAACAGTAAGATGAAATTAATGTCTACAAAGGAGGTGGCCATCTTGGTTTTACTCCAGGTAAGACAAGGTTTTTGTTTAATTGCTAGATATGGTTAGTACCGTTGCTGAGAACTAGGTTGAAGGTTAGGGAGATGAGTACAAACATTGCTGTACCTGTTGCTTAAAGCCATTTGGCTTTTTTAGAATTAATCTGCTTTTTCTTATTCCTGCATGGGGAAATGACTGGATTAAGAACCTTAGATTGATTTAATAAGACATTTTAAGATTAAGCAAGTAAATGAAAAAGAATATTGAATATTATGAGACTTTTTTCTGGCAAATACATATATGCTTAGTAGCAATTCTGCAGCTGGTCTTCATGTTTCTATGGAACCAATCTCATACAGAAAAACTGGCTGTCTTGTTCTCGTGTTTCCATGGAGACAATCTGATAAAGAGAAACTAGCTACAGTCTGGTGGAGAGTGATTGGCTGAAGAAAAAACTGAGAAAAAAAAATGTCTAGAAGATAATGTTCTCTGAAAACATTCAGGGGTATTCCCAGCTGGGAGAGCTATAATGAAACTACAAAACCAATTAGCACTTAGTAGAAGCACAGACTGCACCATGCGTCTTAGCGTGTTTAATCTTTCTTTTAAGTTAACACAAGTCTGTGAGTGTGGCTGTCATTTTGGGACTTTTGCTCCTATTAGGAGGGTAAAACTTTAGAATTTGAATATGTTGTGAAGATTGGGTGAAGATAGATGAAGGCTGCCTACCTAGCCAGATAGAATTTTGGAGATAATTTTGTCATCTGTAAATATTAATGTAAACCACAGGCTTGTTGTCTTAAACGGTAAAAAATAGTGTTACATGTGGAACTGGTAAAAAATGTATCAACAGTGCACTCTACTGACCAAGTAAAGCATGCTGTGACCCTTTGATGTTAAAACTCAGAGTCAGTAAGTCTAGAGTGAGGCATCCTGCCTATTGTTTTAAAGCCAGAGTTAATGACCAGAATTTGCATGCCTAAATGCCCTTTATTGCTCTGGTTTCTGCCCAGTGGTGAAGAATGTAAATGTTGTTTCTGTTAGCCTGAGAACCCAGGGAAGTGTGAAGAATGATGTCATGTGAACCAGGAATGCGATTTTAAAAACAGAAAGAATCAGAGAGCATTAAGCTTTTTTGTCTTGACCATCCAACTCACCAGCACAGCACTGTCTTGCTCTATATGTAAGTTTATCTTAGACATGTGTTTTTTCTCTTAGAAATAGGTAGAAACTAGAAAGATTAGACTGTGTTTTTTTCTGTGATGTGAGAACTGTACTACTGAATTATTTTAAGTATTTCTCTGTGATCTCTGAACTCTTGACTAGCACTGTGTAGTAAAAGTACTGTCTTGTGTTTTGACTATTTGTTATTAAATATTTTTAAACCCTTTCAGCTGTGGCTGTTTTTGTAGAGATAATTTAAGCTCTTTAGAGTACTTTCATGCCTTTGGTAAAATTGTACAGTGCCATTCCAATAGCTTTAGCCATGGGCTATACTGCCAATTGGATAATAATATTGCACAGTAATAATTGGACACCCTTTTAAGGGGCTTTGAGTAGCTGATAAATATTAGTGAGTGGTGGCAGCTGGTACTACCGTATAGTCTGGGGAAAAAAGGGGCACAGCTGGAGAACTTGTGCCAACCTTCCCCAGGAGTGTCTGTGTGGTTGTATAAACTCTTCTCAAAGTGTGTATGTGTGTGTGTGTCAGCTACTTGGGCAGGGACATGAAGCACTGGTTGGACAGAGAGGGTGCTGGAAGTTTTAGCTTGGCCACTAGGCTGGGATCTGGACCCTATAGCTGTGCCAGTGGGGAGTTTTATTGGGGACCTGGAGAGCAATGGAGCGACCAGCCCCGGACTGACTGTGATCTCTGTGTGCTTTCAAGGGAAATTGCACTTTACTGTGTGTATTTGTTGTTCTTTCCTCCTATATGAGACGCCCCTCACTGGTGTTAGTGGAGAGGATTGAGGCTCCTTGATTGCTGGGCCAGGGCATGGGCATCACATTTCTACGTAGTTTAGTGTGTTAGTATTAAGTTAATAGGCTTTAGGGAGTGTTTGGTTGTGTTTGTTTTTTTGTTTGAGGGCTTTCAATAAAACAAAAAGTTTTGTAAGTTGTGACATAAGCTCAAATGGATATGACAAGAAATAATTGTATAAAAGTTCAACCTGTCAAACAGTGTATGCATGTAACACAAAAGCTGGAACTAGCAATTAACAAAAAAGGTGTTATACATAAAATGTAGGAATGATGATGTTTAATGCAATGATGGTTTCTGTAATGTCTTTAAATATCAGCAGACTCACAGACAAATACAAAAAAGGAAAAGTAGTGAATTGTATTAAAAAATGTAGAGTGCAAATAGCTGTGTTACAGGATACACAATTAGAAAGACCCGAACATGTGAACTTCATAAAGAGAGGTTTTCAGAATGGTTATTCAGTGGAATACCTGGGCAAGGGAAAAAAGGAGTACTTATATTAATTGCAAGAGGAGCTCCAATAGTGATAGAAGAGGATAAAAAAGATAATAATGGCAGATTTGTAGTGCTAAGGGACTATTGGCTAGGGTTACACTGGCATGTATTTATATTACTCCTAAAACTGCTATAAAGGAGCCTAAGAAAATTCTGGGAGAATCAATCAGTTTTTATAATGTTGGATAAGTGCATGAATAGCAACACTGTATTTTCTGCTGCTTACAGGAAGGCAGATTTGTGATGCAGTGTGAGCGCTGTAATAGAAAAAGCATATTCAAGTCTAGGAATAACATTGATTACTATAGGTTTCCTCGTTTCTTGAGTGAGTGTTATATACTGTAGAGTATTTGAACTGGTTTAGGATATCTGACTGTGTTTTCTGTATGTTGAAGGGATGTTAACTGTTGAACTAAAAATAAATCAAGGTACGTTTGAATGCTAATGACAGGAAGTGTTTTCCCAGAAGGGTCTGTGATAATCTTATGAATAGAATATAATCTTTTAGTTGTGCCATAAGATATTTTTAAATTCATTGATAGACTAGTTACAGCTAACCAGTTTCAAGTAAGGCACAAGTATTTTTGTGAATGCTTTTCCAAAGATGTGGTAGAATTTTTGGGTGGGGGTGACTTAAGTAACACTTATATAATCTCCATAAAGCAGACAGTTATTTGGGGAGATACCATGGTTGTTTATTAATAAACAGTGAAAATTTGCAGATGTCTAAATACTGATCCTTGTGGCCTTGCATCAAAGGAGTCTGTGAAAGTCTGGTCCTTGTCTTATTCTGATTTGCCCTTTTAGCTACATAATTGGGGAATCGCTATAGGACCAAGTCTATGACAACAGTCTGAAGGTTACATTGTGTTTGTAATGAAGAGAATGAATAACGGGTTGAATACAAGACCCCAAGGGACTTCAGTCAGAAGAAAACACATAACCATCACTTTCTGGACCTGTTTTTCAACACATGAGCTATCCCCAGCAGCTGAAAGCATGTGATATCTTATTGGACTGCCTTAGAAATGGGCTAGATTGTAGGTTAAATATTTCAGTGTACCATATTGTGGAATTTATCATATTATGTAAATCACAAAGACTTACACAGCATACAAATTGCAAATATTCATTACAAAGTACAAACAGACCCTGATAAACTAACTTGAAATAGACAGCACTATATTTTTGTTCCGGTGCCTTTATGAATTACAATTCTTGCAGCATTTACCTGGTAAATTTACATTTTTTCATTCTTGTTGGCCTCTGGCTGCTCATTCAGTAGATTGTTCTGTAAAGAAACACTTTTTTAATTTTATAACACTTACTCGTGATTGATCCAAGCCAGTGGAGCAATTCTGGCTTCATCGAGCTTGTTGTATTTTAGAACCAGAGTAGTCAGATGTTTTGTGTTATTGAAGTCTGTTTCAGATATCTCTTCTATGAGATTATGCTCAAGATGTAGTTCCTGAAATGAATATAAAGAATATATGCTCAGAGGCTGATCCTTTTTCAAGATAAGTAAGTTGGGAGTTATAAATATTCAAGAATATATTGATATGTGTATGATACATGGTATGTAAAGATATGAGACATATAGCAGATGAACAGCTTAACCTAATAAATACAGACATTAGAGATTTTCACATATACTTCTCAAAATGCCACATTAAATTGCAGCTATGTGTGAGCCTAAGACATAAGTAATACCACGGAACAAGGTGCTAGGTTGCCTGTTTATCTTTACTTCAAGGTATTGCATTAAATCAGTTACGATATAACATAATACATAGTGCCAGTGAAATCTGGGTCTTCCGACTGATGACTCTTAGTTCAAATATTGCCTTTGTGTTCAAAAGTAGCTTTAGATTGTTGCTAAACTGACATTCCAGAATACTTTGCTAAATATTCAATTGTACATCACATAATGACTGATCTGCTGAAGCAGACAGTGCTTGGGGAACCCTGTTTTTCCACATGGAAGTCCATGCAGCTCAGTCAGGGATTAACAGTGGGATGATAATTTCTGCATTAATTCTTACATGCAAACATTCAACACAGGCAAAACATTTGCACAAAAGTGTAACAGTGAAACCTAATGTCACGCTACTAAATATTATGTAGAAAATAATTTAATGTTTCTCTGATCCAAAGCTTGTTCCTGTTTATCACTGTACACCACCCTGTAATGATGGAATTTCCAAGCCGCCATTTCTACTTCTGTTAAGTAAAATCTAAACCACAACTATTTTACATCTCTTGAGTCATGGGTAGTACCTAGAATAATAAACTGTGCCACGGTCTACCTTATCAAATGACTGTAACATCTTAAATGTAAATGTACAATTTTTATATGAGTAAAGCCATAAAGAAATTGAGAGACACATAAATGGGACAGCCATAAAGAAATTGTGAGACACCTAAACGAGTATGTCCCAACCTATAGACATACTATCAACGCTTCATTGGATTGAGGCTGTTATTAGCTTCAGGAATTAGCCCATTATGCTGCAGGAGCAGTAGATTTATTTCAGCTGAACAGCCCCAAGCATACTTTCTTCTCTGGGAACAGAAAATGAAGGAACTCTTAGGAGAATGCCTTGAGATGTCAGACTAATGCTGTTACTCTGAACCCTCAGTAACCTACCCTCTTTCAAAGCCCACTACTGTATGACTGAAGCTTAAATAACTAAAAATCAGAAAAAATGCCAGATGTGTATGTATAAACACAAAACATGTCTGTCAGATAAAATGGAGCAACATTTTTACATTTATCTCATTTTTCATTGCCCCAAGGTTGTGCAAACTTGGGTTTAGAATATATGGTACTTGCGTATTATCACAGCCAGGACCCAAACTGGTCATCATTCTTCATGTTATTAAGAAAGGATTCATTGTGTTTTTGCAGGGGTTGATAAGCTACTAACTAGCTCTTTCTGAGATTGGGTAATCACCCAGAAAGAAGAGGAATAAGGGCCAAATTCCTCTTCCAGGGTGGCGTACTTTGGCGACAGAAGTATATGCTACATAAACGTGGCTGCTTCAACCTTTCATTTTCTTTTTGTCAGTAAGAAAATCTACTTTTTTTTTTTTATAGATATTATGAAAATTACATGTACAAAATAGGTATGCATTTACCAAAGTGTAATTTTATTGAATAGTATGTAATCTTTACAACAGAAATGAAATAGCAAAGTCTAACGCAAACTGAGGGAACTAATCACTTGGCTGTTTCTTCTTCTGTGGTGGAAATCTTATGGCTATTGCTGCCATAATAGATTCAAAACGGTCTTTTTTCTTTGAAGCTTGAGCTTCATGCCAAATGAATTCTGCTAGGTAAGAGTCAAGATGGTGATGGGATGTACCTCTTTGTTTTTTATTTCTCCATTTAACGGAACCCCACATACATTCTATACCCTGAGTGTGAACACCCATATCAGGGTCAACAAAGTTGTATTTATGGTTCACTTTTCCATGCAGGAAACCAGCTTCTTCAAGTTCAGTAGTCTGGTAAGCTGTCCAACAATCCAAGTAAATTGTACTGCCGTCTTTTATGTTCTCATTGATTTTATGCATTAGAGTAGCAGCACTTCTGTCAGGTACAGTAACAAGGAAAATTTATTTCGTTTCTCGGCATATACCACTGAAAATCCATTGTTGTGGCAGTACATGTCCTGCATTACTCTTTCTCTTAATGAAGAGGCTTTCGTCCACTTCAAAGATGTGTCCTGGACCACCTACTTTCTTTCTTTCTTCTCCCTCCATTTGCAGAACGCAAAACTCTCTTAAGTAATTGCTCCAGACTATAACAGTTTTATCTGCCATATCTAGTTGTTCTTCACAAAATGTAATTGAAGTTAATTTCTTGCACCAACAGTAAATTGTACGGTTGAGGTAAACAAAATTCGACTGCGTTTAAACCAATTTCCACTTCACATTCCCACATGTTAGTTAGACTTCTCTACATTACATTTCCAAAATGCCTGTTTTCCGAAATATCATTTCATGGCATGCCAATTACTACTTTCTCGGCTGTCAGGCAAAATAACATATTGTTGTAATAATTTAATGCCATCTTTCTCATTAGCAGGCAAATCCCACAGACACATATCAGGAAGAAAAGTTTATAAAAGAAAAGTAAAGAAGACTTTAATGAAGCACATTTGACAAAATAACAGTAAGAAATTTGTTGGCACGTGAAGGGCATGGGAATACATCAGATTGAGTTGTTTGGAACCTGGTTGCGATAACACGCAAGTACCAAATATATATTAAAGGGAGTTGTCGGCACACAACTCTGGCATGGTTGTTATAAAGAACTTGTCTCTTATAAAACATTTTAATTAATTTTATTTTCTTGTGTGATTATGTACGTTTTGTGTTTGTTTTCATGTATAAATTATGTATTATTTCAAGATACTGAGTTTGTGTTTTATAGTTTTCGGAATTTTGGCTTTAGTGTTATATACTTCAGCCATTTAAACTTGTGGTATGTAAAATGTTTGTCAGTCTGTCATTCAGATATTAAAGCAGACCCAGTTTATGTTTAATATCAGGTATGTTAATGGGATAATATTGTCTAGCTTGTTTTTTTAACATCTTTAATAAATATATGACATTTTTAAAAAGTGACATAGGTACATAAACAGTAATAGAAAAGAAAAACAATAACACTTTATTTTCATGCGGTATACTTGTGTCTTTTAAAAGTATTCATTACCTCCAACTTTGCATACATTGATCAATTCCTGCTTTTCCTTAAGTTTCACTCCTCTTGAACATTATTATGTTGCATTGTTCCTACGGTTTCCATCTATTTCTACATAATTTGTTCCTTTCCTTTTCCGAAGATCCCATTTCCATTTCTTTTATCTCCTTTACAATAGTCAGTATTTCAGTCACAGTTGGTTTAGTTTTTGATTTCCATTTGTTTGATTGTAACTGGGGTTTTTTTTTTGTTGTTTTTTTGTTTTTTTGACGGCTAATAGTATTAAATTTAGTGGGACTTTACTATGTCTAAACTATTCAAATCATGTATTCCAGGTCAAAAGAATAATTTTCTTAGTTACAACAATTTGCTTTCCCAACATTTCTGAATAGTAGGGAATTTTTACAAATTTGTTCTCTCATTGTATCCCTCCCAAAAAAAAAAATCCAATTACCTCTCTCTTTCCAGTCCAGTTGTATTTGCTGTCTACCTGAGAAGTCTGCTTGGGATATAAAAATATATTTGCAAACACTTCAAAGCAAAAATCCTAAATCTTATGGATTTCTTCTATACTTGAGGGGGCTGTACAGATTTCTTCCCATTGTTCCTTTGTATTTTGCCTTTCCTTTCTCCATTTCTAATCTTTTCTTACCTCCTTTGACTGATTCTTATAGCTATCATGCAGTATTTTATATGTCCTACTAATTATCTATTTTTTGTCAGTAAATTATTTTCTAGACTCAACTAAAAACACTGCCAGACCTGGTCTTTTATGTAACAGTCCCCTGTCTGAAGAGTTTAGTAATGGCACCTTAACACAGAACCTTGCAGTTCTCACACTTTACCATTTATAGTTTCTGTCTTAGTGTAAGTTACAATGAAGTAGCTTGTGTTGTGGACCTTCATTCACTCTTTGTATAATTCTTTTACAGCATATGTAGAACCCCCCCCCCCCAAAAAAAAAAAAAAAAACGTTGATGTAGTGGACCTGTTGCAAGCTAGTAACTTGAAATATGATCATATTGTATGTGTTTTAATTTCTTTCCAGACATTATGTGGTACCAACTTATTTTTCAGGGGTGGACTTAGAGTGCTTGTGTGCACACGTATGCTGAGTGTTGATGTGTGATAGTTATTTATATTCTCTTGAAAATATGGTGGTTCTATAAGCTGGGGCTCTATAGGTTTTGAAATATTTGGTATGACTAATAGTGTGCTTATATTAGAACTTGGATATCTATTTTTGAAAGTAACACTGGGATCTATGGTTTGATGAAATTACTTTTTTTTCAAACGTGCAGACCAGCATCAGTCTATCCTAGGTCTGTAATATATAGGTTATTTGCACTCTTTGCATCTGAGCATATTTTCTGCACGATTTTAATTCGCATTGCTATTAAAATGGTGAAGGAACTTTGGTAGATTTTTGTAATTCTTGGCGATAAGTTCAGAATTGTGTTCATAAACAAAGATATTGATGACAAATGATCATGATGTATGAAGTGTAGATATGCAGATACTCTTATGACTCTTAGGATGCCTTTCTGTATTGGTGTCATACAGGGGCTTACCAGAGTTCAACACTGTATCTGATACAATGTGTTTTGCAATGACTGTATGCACTTCAGTGCATCTAAGAAGTGATTTATGTGAACATAGAATGTTCAGTATTGATGCCTCCATTTAAAATTTAATGACAGTGTATGTATCCAGTAAGGGCTCATCCACAGTGAGATGGAGTAATGATTGTAGTTTTCTGATATTGTGTATATCACACAATCAAAGTTTTAAAACATCAAATCTGATATGGTCGAGCCCATATCATCGAAGTTTTAAAACTTTGAATATGTAAAAAAAAAAAAAAAAAATTAAGAAAATAACTTACCTAAACGTTTCAAGCTAGGGGCAAGCTCCCCTGCACCCCACAACCCCCGCTACTTAAGTATACCAACTCCGAGATCGCACTACAGTGCAGTAAAGGGAAATCTTCCCTTATGGAGATTTCCGTTAAAATGTTCGATGTTTCAAAACTTTTATGATATGGTGCCGACCATATCAGTTTCGAAGTTTTGAAACTTCGACAAATCAATATAGGCCCTTCTGATAGGCCATAAGCTTAAATGCTGCCCAGTTTTTTATAAAGTAAGTTTTCTTAGGCACTAATTGACTTGTTATAATGCTGCTCTTTACCAAGCTAATGTCATACATCTCTCACTCTCTTTTTCCTATAGGTATATACATATATACGTGTGTGTGTGTGTGTGTGTGTGTGTGTGTGTGTGTGTGTGTGTGTGTGTGTGTGTGTGTGTGTGTGTGTGTGTGTGTGTGTGTGTGTGTGTGTGTGTGTATATATATATATATATATATATATATATATATATGTGTGTGTGTGTGTGGGTCTACTTTGAAATCCCACTGCCGATATGATCGACTGTCATTTGCCTGAGACAAAAACAGCGAAGCTTCAGAAACCTGAAAGTCGATTTTTTCCCAGGTTAAGTAGAGTTAAAACTCTTCTTTCTCTCTTTCTTCATCCCTCTAGTTACCGTTGGTTGTTAGAGAATTTTCCTTCCATTTCTTCTTTTTTATGTACTGTTTTACAGTAGATTTTTAAATTACCATTGCTGGCATTCTTTTCTCTTTATTTATCCTTTAACCTTAGGGTAATTTTTGCTTCTACCATAGTTGGTAGTCTTTTCTCTTACTTTCCCTATTTTTCTATATATATATATATATATAAAAAAAAAAAAAAACTTTACTGTTGTTTTCTTCCATTTTCTGTGTTTGTTCTCTGTTTCTTCTGTTATGTTGAACAAACCTACAGAGTTTAAAAAATGCACTTCCTTTAGGCATAAGATCCCAAACTCAGATGCCCAAAAAGAGTGTGTTTATTGCCTGGGTGCCGGGAACTTCGACACGGCATGTAGGATCTGTGCCGCCTTTTAATCTACAGCCTTGGTGGGGAGATGAAACAAACTTATTTTAACGGGTCTTTTTCCACTCTAGGAGCTCAATCCTGCTCCAAAATAAGCAAGTCTGCTCTTCTGGAGCACTGTAAACATTGTCTTTCGAATTCCCCTATGCTTCTGTCAGAGCCACCAACCCAGATCGGGTTACTCTTGGATCTTACTTCCCAAGATCCGAAGATCTCTAGACATTCGGATCCAAAGCCTTCGGATCCTAAGGCTTCAGCTCTAACTGTAATTACACTTAGTCCACCAGCTCCCCCTTCAGATCCTAAGTCATCGGATTCAAAGCCAGGTAGTTCCTTTAGGAGCATTATACCTGAATATATTTTAAAACCATTTTCGCCCACCTTGCCTGCTCACCTTCTCCAAACACCTAAGAAGCATTCCATGCCCCCATCCATCACTTCCTCTAGGTTCTCCAGAAGCTTGTCAAAAGCAGATGTGGATAGGATGATGCAAAAGTTTCTCAGAGCTCAGATCCAGATGGGGGTCTTACAAGCTCCATCCCCTATTGGATCCGTGAGTATGCATGTCAAATCTAAGACTGTTATTTCTCCTTCTCAAATCAGTCCAGTGGTTTTGGAACACCTGGATCCAAGATCCCGGAGAGGCTTGGCATCGGATCCAAGGAAAGTTTCCTTCTCCACTCCGACTGTTTCCATGACTGGTTCTGCTCAGATACCCTCGGATCACAACAGGTCTCAGAGCTGAAGTGTTGGCATTGGATCCAAGGGGTAGGCTTGGCTCCAGTTTTGTTGGATCCATTTGTTTGACGATGACTTATTAATGGATGGAGTTATTGTGTGCTCCCACTTATGCTAACACTATAATGTCCTTCTGGGAGAATAAGTTTGTACTGAATTCAGAATATAGTAGTTTATGGAAGTTGTATGGTAGATTTCTGGGGGACTTGTGTTTTCTATGGGCAGGCACTCAAAGATGAATTGGTAGCTTTTTGGGAATACCTAAATGGTACACAGAATTTTTTTTAAAATCACAAAACAAATTCACTACTGATGAAATGATATAACCTTGATAACAACATATCTAAAACTGATGCGGCTTTGAGTCTAGAATTTATAGAAAAGATTCTTATCTGCACTACTTTCTCACTACTCACCCACACCAGAAAGGAGTGTTATAAAGGGGTATTGTGGCTGTGTGTTGTTTGTTGATGATGCTTGTTAATGGTATTGAATGTGAAACCTAATGTAAAATAAAATAAAAAGGCCTGAAAAGCTCAGGAAAGAGATTGTTTGTTGGATCCATCCCTTCCCCTCGGAGCTTCGGCCTTAGACATTTAGGATCTAATTCTCCCCTTCAGGCTTGGATCCTGGGGTGGCCTTGATATACTTTTTTCAGAAGCCTCCACTCCGAAGGAGTGGGTCAGGGCTTCACCCAGTCCCTTGGCTTTCGAGGTGGTGGAAGGGGCTTTTTCTCTCTGGAGAGAACTGTCTCCTTGTGTTTTGGATCCTACCCCTTTCCTCTCATTGGTTCCAAGCACTGAGTCAGTCAGACCTATTCCACAGGGACAGCCAGTTCTAGTAGAAGAACTTCCCCTCTCTTTTGACACCTCTCCAGAATATCCCATGGAAGAGGTGCTCTGGAAGAGAACATGTAAGAGGAAACCCCTAGACTCCCCCATGAAGTCTCTCACAGAAGACACCAATTTTGATGAAGGAGAGGGATCTCCAAGATCACTACCAGTTTACACCTCTTTTGGAGATATTCTAGAGATCCTAAAGCAGAAGGGTGTTTGGTTGTCTCAGACCCCCCCTCTCCTGAAGAATCTGTGTTCATGGAGGCTTTTGGTTCTGGCCTGTCTATGTTTTGGGTAACCCCCAGGTGGATGAACTTATTGATTTGTTTTCCCGCAGGGCATGGAAGGAGCTGGTTACTGTCAAGCCCATCCCCAAGCGCCCTGAAAAGGTTTTTGCCCCACCTGCAGACAGACCCACTGGACCAAAGGATTCCCAGTTGATGCTATGGTCGTGTCGGCAGCCACTAAGAAAGAGATAGAAGAACAGAGCTCTTCTGTCCATCTGCCTAATAGGGAGTCCAGAGCATTGGACAAATTAGTGTTCACCTCAGTTACTTTTGCTCTAAGGTCATTTAATTAGCTGGTGCACTTCACTATGCTTCAGAGAGATTTGACTAAAGAACTATTAAATACTCTGAGTCCATGTCTGCTGACGATTTCAAAAGGACTTCTTCTCAACTGGCCACTCATCTATTTCAAACACTTCAATGAGGTTAATCTCTCACACAGCTGAAGGGACCTCAGAAGCAGCTGGCTCAGGCATCGCCATAAGGAGACACGCCTGGATGCAGCTATGCGACTTTGTGGAGCCCTTTAAGACGTCCTTTTTTAATGCTCCATTTGATGGCACTTCCTTGCTTGGGCCATCAGTAAAATATATGCTTACCTGCAGCAAACAAGAAGGAAAAAGCCCATCTGGTTTGGGGATGAAGTTTTATATGCCTCAACAGACTTTCTCTAGGAACCAGAGAGGTAGTAAGAAAATGTGGTTCCGTAAATATCAGGGACCTTTCCAAGACTCACATGGGGACAATTTCTCCAGAGACAGCAGGGGAAATTTTAATGGTAGACGTTGCCTTTGATGTAGGGGAAGCCTGCAGAACCAGGGCTTTATAATTTCTTTTCCAGGCAGGCCGTATCAGCGCTCCTGAAGTGCTGCCAGACTGTCCAAATCTGGAGGCAGTCTGGGGTTGGTTCTCTTTCCATATAGATACCAGAACAAACAACAGAAGAGATTTATGGGTGCTAAGATCAATATCCAGTGGTTATTGCATAACATTTTCCCTCCTTCCTCATTGTCAAAGGAAGAAACTTCCCAATGTTCCATCCAGTCAGAGGAAGGCCACAGCACAAGAAATACAAAAGCTGCTAGAAAAAAAGAGTCCTCCAGAGGGTCCCACCTGACCAGATAGGATTCGGAACTTGCTCACATTTCTTTTTAGTGTCAAAGAAAACAGGGGATCTCAGAAGCAAATTGAACTAGTATGTAAAGAAAGCAAAGTTCTGAATGGTCATGGTTCAGTCCATACTGCCTTTTCTGCACAAGGATGATTGGATGTACTTTGTAGGTCGTCACGTACTATCACATCAAAATATACAGATGATCCGGAAGACCTCTTCACTTTCATCTGGGAGCCAGTCATTACCAATTCAGAGCTCTGCCTTTTGGACTCACCACAGCTCCCAGGGTGTTTACCAAATGCATGGCAGTAGTCGCAGCTCACTTGAGACTGAAGGGATTCCAGATGTTTCCATATCAAGATGACTGGCTCCTAACCGCCCCTCCAAGTATCAATTTCAACTTACCAGGGACTATTTGCTTCCGATTTGCAACAATTTGAGCATTATGATAAATCTTGCCAAATCAAAACTTGCACCAGTTCAGAGCCTGGAATTCATTTGGATAGTTTTGGACACAACAGCACAGATAGCATCTTTACCTGTCCACTGCATTACTTCTATCAGAAACCAGGCTATCCTTTCTCATCCATCTCCTCCACAAGGTTAGTTCTTCAAGCACTCGGGTCGATGTCAGCTGCCATAATACTACTTCCTCTTACATGCTTCTTTATGTGGGTTCTCCAATGGACTCCAGCTGTACAGTGGCCCATTCTATCGCAACCCTTATTTTTTCAAGTAACAAATTCACTGGTGGATACAATCTGATGATCTTTTTCTGGGCAGATCCTTTGTTCTGTTGAACCCAGTAGCCACAG
Source organism: Protopterus annectens (assembly GCF_019279795.1). Lineage (NCBI taxonomy): Eukaryota > Metazoa > Chordata > Ceratodontiformes > Protopteridae > Protopterus > Protopterus annectens. Next base: position 857,998,285 of record NC_056739.1, read on the forward strand.
TGACCACAGAGACTTCTCAGCTGGGATAGGGGGCATATCTAGGGAAGAACTGTCCAAGGCACATGGTTCTCCCCAAGAGACCAACTTGCATATCAGTGTCCTAGAGATGAAAGTAGTCCTTTTAGCATTGCAGGCATTTCAAGATGCTCTTCCCTTGGAGACTGTTGTAGTTCAGTTCGACAATATGTATGTAGTCTGGTACATCAGCAAGCAAGAAGGAACTCAATCTTATCCCCTTTGTAGAGATGCCATAAGGGTTTGGGAATGGGTGATCTCATCAGGCCACTTTCTGATTGTGACGCACATTCTGGGGAAAACCAATGTGCTTGCGGGCAAACTAAGCAGATCCATTCTGATGCCTCACAAGTGGTGTCTCAATCAGCCGGTAGTGAATATGATCTTCAGGCATTGGGACCAACTGTGCTGCGACCTATTTCACCTCTCTCAACAACAAGTGCAGCAAGTACTTAGCTCTGATCCCCCCAAAGGGGGAATCACTGAGCGATGCTCTTCTTTACGCTTGGCCCTCTTGTCTCCTATATGCTTATCTTTCTCTTCCGCTGAGTCCAAGATTTTTGCAGAAAGCAAACAAGCTGAAGAGCTGAGTTGTCCTCATTGCCCCCTTCTGGTCCCGGCAAATATGGTTCCCCTTTCTACAGTCTCATCTTCATTATCCTCCATGGATACTGGAGCCTACTCAGGATCTTCTCTCTCACCCATGGGAGATTCAATACCCCAACATTCAGGCCATCAAGCTGACCACATGGTTTCTCCACTTCCTGTAATAGTTAGACAGTGCAGGCTCTCTTCTCCAGTCCATGCCATTATTTTAGGTTCACAAAAGAATGCCACCAAAAAAGTTTATAAAGCTAAATAGAAAAGGTTGCCTATTCGGGTGTCAGATAGAGAGATTGATCCTTTTTCTGCAATTTATGCTATTCTTCATTTTTTGACAACTCTTTTCAGTGATGGGGCTAGTTTCTCCATAGTTAAACTTCAGTTGGCAACAATTTCAAATTTCCACACAGGGAATAAATACTTTTCCTATGCTTTCTCTAGATTGTGTAAAGGTTTTATGAAAGGCATTTTTCTTCTGAGACCTCTGATAAAGGATCCTTCACAGCCTTGGAATCTCACTGTAGTACTTGATGGTTTAACACAAATACCTTTGGAACCCCCCGACAAGTCTGATCTAAAATGTTTGTCTTGGAAGACAGTTGTCTTGGTAGCTATAACTTCAGCAAAAAGAATATCTGAACTTGAGGCTCTTTCAGCAAAAAAAACTTACATTGTTTTTCATAATGATAGGGTTTACTTGGGGACAAACCCTTCTTTTTTTGTTTTGTTTTTTATATACGTAAAGTGGCTTACAAAAATACCATCAACCAATCCATTCACTTGCCAGTTTTCTTTCCAAATTTTTCCAGTAAAGGAGAGCACATGTTATGCCTCCTTGGTGTGCACAGACAACTACATATTTAACTTCACAGGACAAACAGTTTAGAAAGTCAGACCAGCATTTTGCAACTTTCTCTCAAAATCACCCAGGGCAACCAGTTTCTAAAGTTACCCTAGCTAATTGGATTACAGACTGTATCTCATGGGTTTATTCTCAGAAGGATATGATATTACCAAAACCTCCCCAAGCTCATTCAACTAGGTCCATGGCTTGTTCATCTGCTTTTTGGTCAAGAACGTCTGTTGATGACATTTGTGCAGCACCTACATGGTCCAAGATGCATACCTTTGTGTCGCATTACAAAATAGACATCATATCTAGAAATAGAGCCTCCTTTGGTTCGGCAGCACTCTGGAATATCGTTCCATGAAGGCCATCCAAGGCCATCATAGCTGGGGGCTCTGTCCCATAAGTAAGGAAAAATGAAAAGGACAACATCAGATATTGATAAGTTATGTACTCACCATAATTGGGCATTTGTGTTGTCCATTTTCAATCTTCCTCAAGTCCCTTCCCATCCATTTTTCTTCTGGAAGGACCTATTGGACTGTGTTTGGAACACAGAGTTCCAGGTTTGAGCCCTGTCTTTTTTATCTGGCTATATCTGTTCCTCTTCTGCTATTGTGATATAGAGCAGCAAACTCAATCTAAGGCAATAGGGAAGGAGTAAGGCATAATGTGTAGAGGGAAGAGCTCGAGAGTTGGATCCAAAGTCTGGCAACTGCGTCTAGGTTTGGTGTCAGCATCAGAATCAGACCCCATAAGTGAGAAAGAATGAAAATGGATAACACAGATGCCTAGTTATGGTGAGTACATAACTTATAAATCATCAAAATTGACATATTTTGAACATGCTGTGGGGATTACCTGAGAGCAGACTAAACCAACAGCAAGTGTTTTTGCACAGGGCAAGCCTCCTACACCCCCATACCCCCTGCTAATTATATATACTATCTCCAAGATTTCACAGTCCCCGGGTAAAGGAAGTATTCCTGTACTTGGGGATTGTCGATCTTGCATACATCTCAACCACCTGTCTGTGTTGACCAAGTGGTGACACTCTACAGAGTGTTGGAGCACTCGCCATTCGATCCAGTGCTCGGCAACCACATATGCATGTGTGTGTGTGTGTGTATATATATATATATATATATATATATATATATATATATATATATATATACACACACATACACCAGGAAAGTCCAATTGGTTAAACTTTTAAGTTGAAAAAAGCTCCAAAAAAAAAAATGGTAGTACAAGAATACAAAATCTCGTAACACAAGAACAAAAAAAATGCATCAAATTATTGTACAATGTAGGAAGAAATGAAAACTGCAAATAATATCACTTTAAAGTTTAAAAAAAATAAGCTTTATAGTTCTAAGCAGAAAGATGGGGTAATATGAGTCTAGCCTTTTGAAGCAAATGTCCCAAAACACCCTTCTTTGACCCGTGTCTGGGTTATTCTTATGCAAATAAAAAATATAAAACTACTATGGGAATGTAAGGCATTACAGATAAGCTGCCAAGTAAGTACTTATGAACTTCGCTTCTAGGAAGTAAGACTTTGAAACTTCACATAAAAATATGTTTTACTATGTATCTGAACGGATCTACTTCAGGTGATCAAAGTTTTAAAACTTTGAATTTCATATGACCGAGACCATATGATCGAAGTTTCAAAACTTTGAACACCTGAAAGAAAAAGAAAAGCAAAGCACAAAAATTTTCCTGGACGTTTTGCAGGGGGGCAAGTCCCTCTGCACCCCCACCACACCCCCTGCTATTTAAATATACCAACTCCGAGATCACTGCGAGGAAAAGGGAAAATTTCCCGTTCCGCACTGTATGGTGATCTCCGTTCAGAACATTTGAAGTTTTAAAACTTCGATCATATGGTCTAGGCCATATGAAATTCGAAGTTTTAAAACTTCAGTCATCTGAAGGGAACCCATCTAAACAACCTGTATAATAGCATAGCAGGCAAGGAAATGAAATGGAAGTTATACGGCTTCTCGTACATAACTTTACCATAAAGTAGGTGAGTGATATATATAATCACCTTGATTCATGTGAATGAAAGTGAGTAGTGAAGTTGGATAAGGTAGGGAGAGGAAAGAGAACAGTTTACAGTTCTGCAGCAGACCGTAAGAAAACAGAAAGGTATATAATGGTGTGTGTGTGTGTGTGTGTGTGTGTGTGTGTGTGTGTGTGTGTGTGTAGTCAAAATGGTCAAGCAACTTTGTATCCTTTGGACTCATTTAAGTGTGATCAACCAAGACCAGCCCCCCCCCCCTCCCAACCTGTACTGTGTACCCATGATAGCACACCTTTTGGTGACACAGTAAGGTATGTGTTGATGGTGTGGCATCAATTGGAGGTGTCACAAAAGTACAGCACAACAAAACATGATAGAATCACACATACTTGTATATAATACATTTCTGCTAACCCATTTAATCCATTTTAGGGTCATAGGTGAGCTAGACACTATCCCAACAATCTCTTGATGGAAAGCTGTGAACTAATTATGAATGGGGTTGACAACCCTTTGCAAGGTACACACAAACACTGCTCACAAATGATTTGCAACATTGTCAATCCTTCCAAAGAAGGATGTTTTGGGACATTTGCTTCAAAAGGCTAGACTCATATTACCCCATCTTTCTGCTTAGAACTATAAAGCTCACTTTTTTAAACTTTAAAGTGATATTATTTGCGGTTTTCATTTCTTCCTAAATTGTACAATAATTTGTGTGTGTGTGTGTGTGTGTGTGTGTGTGTGTGTGTGTGTGTGTGTGTGTGTGTGTGTGTGTGTGTGTGTAGACACATGTATATGTGCATGCATGTATGTAACAGCATTGTAAAATCATTGTCAACTAAGATTCTGTCATTGAGCTTACAGTGGTGGAATGTTTAGTTGAAACTACCAAAAGCACAAAAAAAATGTTTTTGTAGGGGGAGGTAATTCTCACTGCACATCCCAACACCCCGTCCTGCAACATAAATCTACCAACTCCAAAAATCTCACACTAGGTGAAAAAGAAGAAAGTTCATTATCCCCGCTATCCATTGATCTCTCCCAGAACCCTGTCAGTACAGCGATGAAATAGGAATCAATCAAACGAGTTGGCCATTCCATTTCAGTAAAAGCAACACTTCAAACGGACGGACACACACACACACACACACACACACACATATATATGTATTTGTCAAAAAAAACTCCAGCACCTAAGTATGGTGAAGATCTTCTTTATTTCTCTTGAAATAGACAGCAGGCAGCAAAACAGATCAGTTTCACTTGAGGAAAATAGGTTTGTTTTTCCTGCTTGTTAGCCTATAGAAAGGGATATAAAGAAGCTGCTCATCAAACTTGGATGCTAGAGGTGTTCTTTAGACATATATGTGTATTCTACATACCTAGGAGGTGGGTTGGTTCTTTGTGCTATATTTTTGGAATATGTATGATATACGCAGAAGGTGTTGGCTGTTAACATTTGGTATACATATCTGAATTTTCAGGGTATACCTCTGCTTCTGTAGGTATGGCAACTCATCCCTAACCACTGTTGCTAGCCGGTATAACTGTTGCACACATTAAAGCCCTAACTCTGTCCTCTGTCCTGGTACCTGGGGTGTGATTAACAGAGCAGGTGCCAGAGGAGCCCTGCTCTTCTGCTATAGGTGTAGCAGTTCTAATGTGCAGGTTCTTTTGTAAATGTTATAAATTGTTTTGTATTGTGAATTATGCATGCTTTCTCTACTAAAACATTTGTAAAACTGCAGAGAAATGCTGTTTTCCTTCCACTTTTCACTGCATTTTACATCATCATTTTATTGAATACACATCCCTAACTACTGTTGCTAGCTAGTATAATTGTTGCACACATTGAAGCCCTAACTGTCTCTGGTACCTGGGGTGTGATTAGCGCAACAGGTGCTAGAGGAGCCCTGCTATTTGATTCCAGGGGAGAGTGGGGGACATCATACGTTGGAGGATGGGTGAGCAGGATTCGTCATGGAGCAAGAGATTCTTGGCCAGGCCTTGGCAGCACATTAGACTTATATGCATACAGGATTAAATGCACATAGTTTGGGCTGACTGGGCACATTGCAAATGGCATGAGGGATAGGGAAAAAAATTAACACCCTCTTTCGTTTTCAAACTGTTGTTGAGAATTTTTTTTGTTGGTATGTTATAGTGCTATATATTTTAATTGTTACTGTTACTTAATGGTGTAATGTGTAGATTTTCAATAGTAAACTTGGCCTTTTAGGGAAGTTGTTTTAGGGATTTTTAAGTCAGTTTATATTCCAAGACAAGCAGCCTGAGCAATTTTCACTGCAGGCCCAGGTAGAAAAGTTCCACAGATATTACTAAAAAATGCAATAAAATAGTAGGCCAAATATAAAATTAAAAAGAGTACAATAAATGCATAAAGTATACACAGCATGCGGCATGTATAACATGTATGACTTCATATATTAAGTAGGCAGAAATAATGCTTAGATGTTGGGAGGTAAGAGAAGATTTGTGAGGGGACAGATAGATGGAGAATGAGAAAGAATGGAAGGAAGTAATGAAAATAATTGTGAGGTGAGCGTAGTAAACAAAGGGGGTAGGGAGGATTTAAAAAAGAAGTATGTAGCTGTATCATAGATGGTGGTGAGATACAAGTAAAGAAAAAGAGATTATAATGAAAAGCAGGATGACAGACGTGAGATAAGATATGTACAGATGTGAGATGGTGGCATGTTTGATGCTATGTTGGTAGATGAGAAATGTGATGTATGTAAAGTTTGAGATGATGCAAGCCTTTAATCTTTCAACTCTTAGCGATGAAACATGACAAAAAAGGAAACAGACCCCCACAACTGACAATCGCACCTCCTTTATACTCTTGTGTACTCTAACCAAGAAGTCCATCAGAAGGCACAAAAGAAATCTCCAAACAAAGAAAAGTACAGTTGTGTAAAATCTTACCATAACAGTAGATGTCCTTGCCTTCACTGCTGCAATATTCTTAACATTCGGGATTCCCTGCCATGAAAGCCCGTCATCTGGCCAGTATACCAAAGACTTCCTGTTGCATTTAACGGTATGCCTGAATATCACTCCTTGCGTACCATAGAGCATAAATCAAAAATGGAGGACAAGCCATAAGGGTCTGCAACTCAGACACCCATCTGACAGAAGTAAGAGCAAGCAACAGAACAGTCTTCCAAGAACAATGTTGCAAGGAAGCTGAAAGAGCAGGCTCAAAATGAGCCTGAGTCAACTTCTCCAAAACAAAATTAAGATTCCAGGGAGGTGGAACAGACTTCCTGGGAGGTCTAGTATTAAGCATGCCTTTGAGAAATTGTTTAACTTCACATCTAGAAGCTAAAGGAGGAGATAAAGGCAGACAAGTAGAGATGGCTGATAAGTTGGCCTTAATAGAAGAATAGGCCAAACTAGCATTGAGCAACTCACACGAATAAGAGAAAACCAAAGGAACATCCACAGTAAGTGGGTTCAGGTTATGAGATGGACACTGAATCGAAAATCTCTTCCATTTGGATAAGTAGGATTGCCTAGTAGTAGTTTCCTGTCCTCCAGCAGGACATGCAGCACGTCCTCAGGAAAAAAATGTGTCTGTGAGGAATCAAAATCCTATCACCCACAATTTCAGTTGAAGCATGGACAGGTGGAAATGGATGAGAGATCCCTTGTCTTATTATTGTCTGATTAGATCCACTCTGTGAGGTAATTTGTGATGATTGCCCCTGGCTAGATGCAGAAGCAGAGGGAACCAGTGCTGTCACAGCCGAAAAAGGGAGTCACCAACAAGATTTTAGGAGCATCCTGTTGAATTTTGAACAGGACTTTCGGATTGAGAGGAAGGGGAGGGAATGCATAAAGACACATCCCCTTCCAAGAAAATGAGAGGGCATCCACTTTTCACTCTGGCACAAAACTGAGGAAGTCGTCTGTTCAGAGGGGGAGAAAAAAAGTTCCACTTGAGGAGTACCCCACTGGTGAATAATGTCCAAAAACACATCCCTGTGAAGTAGGACTGAGTTAAGGACCTGCTCAGTGTGTCTGCCGTAATGTTCTGACCGGAAGGGATACCAACTGCCTGAAGTGTCACTTGATACTTGACAGCAAGATCCCATACCAGAAATGCCAACCAGCAAAGAAGGTAGAATCTCGTTCCTCCCTGTTTGTTGATATACCACATCACTTTGGTATAGTCTGTGAAGACCTTGACAGGCCCTGGAGAGAAAAGAGGATGAAAGTCCTGAAGGGCCAGCAGAAGAGCTCTCATCTCTTTGACATTGATGTGCTCTCTCCACTGGCAAGGTGACCACACCCACGTCTGGAGCGTCCGTGAACAAATCCTGAGAGGGAAGAGGAGGATGAAAAGGGATCCCTGGGTTCAGAGACAATTGCCAAATTCACCAGTGAAGTTCCTATCTCAGATAAGGAAGAAGAGGAATTACAAAGTCTAGAGGATATGCATGTTGAAGCCACACTGACTTCAGAAACCACTGAAACTTTCTCATGTGAAGTTTGGCCAGAGGGATCATCACAATCTTGGATGTCATGAAACCCAGAGCTCTCAGAAATTCCCTAGTGGTAATGGAAGCCAGCAGAAGAAGAGTGTGAAAGAAAGAATTGAGAGTTAAGGCCTTTGGAGAGGGCAGGGCACAGACTGAATCAAGCAGCCCAGGAAAAACATGAGAAACAGAGAAAGCTTTTTGAAATTTATTGTGATCCGCATGCTTTGAAGAAGGGAAATGGCAAAATGAAGGTTTTACAAAAGAATCTCTGGAGGGGACACCTGAATCAACAGATCATCTAAGTACGGAAATATCTGGATCCCTTGAAGTCTGCAAAAAGCAATCACAGGAGCTAGGCATTTGGTGAACACCCCTGGGGCAGTAGAAATGCCAAAGGGCAAAGCAGAGAACTGAAAATGCCAGGAAGAAATAGAGAAATGTAAAAACATCCAGAAAACAGGATCAATTGGAATATGGAGATAAGCATCCTTGAGATCCAGAGACACCATATAAGCCTGAGGGAGCAGGACAGGAAATAGAATTTGAATAGACAACATCCAAAATGAAGGCACTTTTAAAAAAGTGTTTAGATGAGAGAGATCTAAAATAGGCCTCCAAGTGCCCCTTTTATTGGCACTAGAAACAGTCTGGAGTGGACCTTTCCCCCCTTTGGGACACAGGCACCTCTTGAGTAGTACCCTGAGTCAAGAGAGTTTGAAGAACCTCTGGGAAAAATGGAAGCTGTTTCTGAGGAGGTTAAGGAATGCTCATAAAAGAAGGGCAGGATTTCCACACCATGAAGTACCCCTGATGAATGATCGACAAAATCTAAGAATCTTGAATGATCTGAAGCCAAGCAGGAAGAAAAAAAGAAAGGCAAAGAGAAAGGGAAATGTGGCTGGGTGGAGACATATAGTCATGCAGCACCTCATTTTTCTGGAAAGGAAGGCTTCAGAAACCTTAGCAGGAGAAGCCCATCTTGCCACTCTTCTTGCCTTTAGTAGAAGGGCAGGAATGTCTACAAACAAAGGCAGGCTTAGCAGGATAGTTTCTCTGAAATTTAGGCACAAGAGAAACAAAAACATGTTTAAGCTGCTGTAAAGCCTTAGCCTTATCCTGAAGGGACTTAAACAGCAGCTTCCCCAAACAAAATTTAGAATCGAGGAGAACTTCCATCAACTTAGCTTTAATATCATCAGGTGGAGGCTGGAGTCTAAGCCAAGAATATCTCATCATAAATGAACCATAAAGATGCCTTACTCATCTCATCACTGCCTCGCTCTCAGGAAACTTAACTGGTTAGAATTTCCCCATAACCTCCTCCTCCCTCAGCTCCAAATAATTAATTCTATTCTTTACCAGCCAACTTTCTGCCCTAGCATCACCTCTATAATCTCCCACTACACCCCTCCAAGAACATTCCAGAGCTCTGAACATCTCCTGTCCAGTTACAAACTCATGATTAACTTAGGAAAAAAAATGTTATTGCTATCCGCCTGCTGTAAACTGGAATACATTACCGCTAGACATTCGTCTCCTTAGATCCAAATCCCTATTCAGAAAGGCAGTAAAAAAAAAATCACTTAAGCAAAACGAAATTATGTCAGTGCTATCTCCCACCTGATTGACTCGCCTCTCTTGGATATTCTCTACCCCCCCCCTTTTTTTTTTACCCTAATTATCTTTTCCTTCTTCTTTGCCTCTATACTCTTTTTAAAATTATTTTCGCTACTTTACCTTTTATCTTTGCACACTACGCCTGTCTTTGCTGTTTTTGGTATATGACTCATTATCAGTTAAATATTAAGCTTAGAAATTCTTTCTTACTTATTTGTAACTACACTCTTAACAATCTTGTATTCCTTACAGTTATAACCATTTGTATTTCTGAACTCTGCATTGTACCTACATGTACTATAATGTTGATTCTAATTGCCATGCATGCTTAATCTGCTTTACTTATTCTATGTACTTTTTTCTTGTTTTATTAACTTAATACTATTCAACATATTGTATGTAATTACTGTGGAGCTTTTCTTCCCGGGTCTCCACTGAAAGAGGTCTCTGTCCCAGCTGGGCTAACCTGGTCAACAAATGTCAAATAAATAAATAAATAAATAACCAAAAACAGCAGCCCTAGAAGAGGCATCTGCCACATCATAACTACATTTAATATAATGACTAATGACTTGAGAGGAAGTCCGTAGCAAGGAAAAAACAGAAGTTCTACCCTCTGACTCAGGAAAATCAGAAATAAGTTGACAGGTCTGAGAAAGAAGAGCCAACACATACCTAGACATATGGGTTTGATAATTAATAGCCCTACAACCTACTAGCAGAAGTGTAAACCTTCTTACCCATCTGTTCCATAGTTCTGCTATCTTTGTCAGAAGGAAATAACTTGGGTGAAGGAAGCAATTAAGACTACTTATCAGAGGCTGCAGAGACAACAGAAGTGTCAGCAGCAGGACATTTATACAAAAAAACAATCCTCAGGTGTCCTATAAAACCTGTCGGCCTTCTTGGGAGTAGGGGGTAAAGAATCAGGAGCATGAGAGGCACTGGAAAAAAAAATTCAGCAAAGCAGCCAAAACAGGAGGAATAGATGGAGGTTTAGGAGACTCCAACTGTAGCAACTCGTATTACCTCCTATGGGTATCAGTGACCTGAACACAATCCCACTTTAAAAAAAATCCATCATCCTAAAGAGTGCATCCTCAAAGGAAATTTCCTCAAAAAGAGCATCAGGACTAATAGTCCAGAGGAGAAGGAATTTGAGTAGAGTAAGTCAGGGATTCATCATCAGAATCCAGCTCAGTCTCAGAAGAATCCTGTTCTATAGGCCTTTTATGGGGAGTAGAGGACCAAGGAGGAGCAGGAACTGAAACCCCTTGAGGAGGTGTTAAAGACATTAAAACAGAAAATAGCAACTGAGTGAAAGCCTGTCATTCGCTTTGAGGATCCTTAGGAGCAGACGAAACATGTTTAAGTTTTTTTTCTTTTTTAATGGAACGTCCCCTCCAAAAAACTGAGAAGACTCAGACACATGACGGTAGTCGAGAACCATAGTAGAAACTTCTTCCCCAACTAATATCTGAGGAACTCCCCTAGGGCCCTCAGAAAAAATCAACCGTCGTTCCCCGTGAACATCCGAGATGGACGCCTGCAAATCCTCATTGGACGTGCTGCCAGTCGGAACCTCACCAGCCTCCAAGATGGTCATGGTAGAGGAATTCAACAACACAGCTGGGCGAGTCTCTGGATTTGCAACAACCTTGGGAGAAACACCTGGCAAAGGCTGGACAACAGAAGATTCCTGTCATACTTTCTTCACATTCTTCTTCCCTAATGGCTGACCCTCGGGGTGGGAGATTCCATCCATTGTATATTTAGCAAGAAACTTAAGATGCTGGTTCTCAAGATACAAAGAAATGGAAGAAAGTCTACTGCAAAAGGTTTTTGGAATGAACGCCTGGCAAATAGAACAAGACATATGGTCATGAGATGCTCCTAAACAAAAAAGACACTTATTGTGGCTGTCTTTATTGATAATCTGTCTCCCACACTGGCATTTACATTTCATGGATGACATTAACCCCAAGGAGCACAAAAAAAGCAAGAGAAAACAAAAAACCTCAACAGGGCACTTATCTGCACTGCGAACAGGTGTAGGTAATCACTAGAGAACGAAAATGCATTCAGCTGGCAAAAGAGATGCAGGTAAACAGATCGACGGTGAAACGATGCATTCAGTCTGGCGGCAAAGAAGTTCTGTTTATGGTAAGCCAGAATGTCACCTTTGTGTCCTACCACAGGGAGCATTTGAGTGACATTCAGGCATACCTTTAAATGCAGCAGGAAGTCTTTGGGTACACTGGCCGGACACTGGGCGTCCATGGCAGGGAATTCTGAATGTTTAAACAGAGAAGTAAATTGGAGATGTTTACTTTAATTTTATGTTTCAGTTTAATACATTGTTACCAATGAGCTTAAACTGAATAATATTTTGGAGATGTTTACTTTAAATTTGATGCTAACCAGTTTTTATCATGTCTTTAATTGCATTTAATTGAATGATTATCTAATATATATATATATATGGGAGTGCGTTTTCATTAAAAGTTTGTACTCGAAGGCTGTTGTGGCCGAGGCGTTAAGACTGATATATTAAAAAAATTTCATTGGTGTGTAATCCTTGTTGTTTCTCAATTCTGAGTGTTAAGAATACTGCAGCAGTGAGTCTAAGGACATCAAATTGCATTTCCCCAAACAGTTCTGGAATGAGGTTTAACCTACTTACAAGAAGAAAATTTTCTAATAATACCGTCTAAAAAAACATTGTGTGGTTCAGTAAAACTTTCTCTAGAAGATTTCCATAAAGAATTTAGAAATCTTCCCTCAAACTCCATACCTCCCACAGATCAAGCATTGCCCACTCCACCTCCATTCATCCACCACTTTCACTTCAGATTCATACATCCCAAAGAAGTCTCTGTTCTGCTTCAAAATATTTCCACTGACACCCCTCCTGCATCTGACAACATAAACCTGTAGTTCATATATATCACTTCAGACAGCATCTACATATTCCACTCAGCCACATATATAATCTATGTCTCACACAAAACATCATGCCACAGATTTGGAAAACTGCTTTAATTAAACCCGTCTCAGAGCAAACCAGCCCAAAAGAATACCTTTCAGTTCCTTCCCATACCCATCCTCCTAATTCTGGGCAAACTTCTTGAAACGGTAGTCTACACCCAACTTTCCTTCTATATCCAGCAGTACCACCTGCTCTCCTCTAAACAACATGGATTCTGGCCTGGACGAAGGACAATGACAGCACTTTGGTGCCTAGCTAATGACATCCTTCTAAATTCTGATAATGTACTCCTTACAGGTGCCTTATTTATAGATCTGACAAAAGCATTTGACCTCATAAACCACTATCTTCTCCAAAACAAACTAATTGAAATTTGTATCAGTCCAGACTCTGCTCCCTGGTTTAAAATCTTCCTCACTGATAGACACTTCAGACTTAAAATAGGATCCTCCCAATCAAAATATGCACCTATTGCCACATGTGTGCCACAAAGATCCATCCCTGCCCCCTTCCTCTTCTCCATATTCATTAACAAACATCCTTGTGACTTCACCCATCTCCTGCTTATGCTGATGACATGGTCATTTACCAGTCAGGTCCCTCTCACACCAACATTCAATGCCAACCCCATTCAGACTTACATAAGCTCCACTGATGGCTTGTAACCATAAACTACTTCTCACCCCCCACCAAGACAAAAAACATGGTATTTGGAACTCCACAGAAAATTCACCAAGCACCTAACTCGTCAACTGTCTTTGACCTACACAACCATTCCATAGAGACAGCCTCCACCTTCAAATAAGTAGGACTGTGACTTGATCAGCCACTAAACGTCCATTTCCACGCAGACATAGTGAGAGCCAAAATAAACTCCTGCCTCTTCTGGGCCAAAAAGATCTCCCCCTTTCTATCCCAACCAGCCGGAGCAGCTATTGGCAAAGGAGTTATTCTTTCTCAACTTGAATATTGGCTCTCAATTTATGCTTTTACTTCCAAGAAAAACATTGCCACTCTCCAGACTATCTCTAACAGCATCTGTCAATTCACTACAAACTCACCTCTCTGTGAAGATCACTGCATCACCCTAGAAGATGCCAAATGGCTACCCATAAAACAAAGATCTGGCCTGCTTTTAGGATCTCAGCTCTACAAACTACTCCAGCTCCTCACATTTACTCCCCTTGCAGCTATACGTCATGAAAAAAGAACTCCTCGTGTAACCTGAGACACTACTCACAAGCCACACTAACTCTCATTATCCCTAGAACCAAACTCTACAGGAGTCCACATGCTTTCTCATCTCAGCTTTGGCATGCTTTCCCCATCAATGTTAAGGAAATCTACATTTATTCCAAATTCAGAATGCAAATCAAAAAGCTCTTCTTCATTCAAGTAAATGCTCCTGCTTCAACACAGGACATATAAGCTAACCTATCTTCCTTCCATGTCTGTTCTCCAGTCTCAAGACTGGATGAAGATTGACTCACTTTAGAAAGTTTCCATGTTTGTTCTCCAGTCTCAAGACTGGATGAAGATTGACTCACTTTAGAAAGTTATATGTATTGTAAACTCTTCTTGATTGCACACTGTGCTGTACTTGTTCACTGGAATGCATGTATACATGTTTTCTATGTAATTAGTCTGAACTATTCAGTTATTTCTTATATTTCTATGTTTTTTTGTTTGTGAAATGTTTTCTGTTTCACCTGGGCTGGCCTGAAATTGGTCAGTATCGATCAGTGCACCACCCTGGTATTTATTTATTTTTCTATTCATTTATGTTTGTGCCACTGTTTTCCCCCAGTGCCTGTCGATATTGGCCCCCATCACTGGTATAAGGAGAGATCGGGAGGGGCTATCATTCAGCCAGCCATCTAGATATTTCAAGGAACTATGGGCTATCCATAGAGGGTGTTTCCCTCACTTCAGCAAATGACATTTCCTCCAGGCAGCCTTGCTCCTCCCCACATGGCACAAGCAGAGATTTTATTGTTCTCCACCAGTCTAAACGCACTACCCGTTGTTCTCTTCAGTTTGTGTGCAAACCTTTTCTTACCCTTGGAAGAGGTGAGCAAGCCATATTCCCCTTTACTCCTCTCTCACTCCTTCTGTGCTGGGTCTGCTAATTGTACCCTAGTCACCTGGATCACTGTAGAACTTCATCCCTCTGTGCCAGAAAGCCATGCTACAATTTAAATATCTGACACTTAAATTAAAAAAAAAAAACAAAACAAAAAAAAAAAACCAACATAAAACCCAATGATCTTTAATTAGTTTTCCTTTATAGCATATGGAATGGAAATGTACTGGATGATTATATTGCATTGTGATCTAGATGTAGTTAGATTAAATGTGCTATTAAAAAATATGTGTTGCTTTCATAGTTGATTTTAATAAAAAATAAAAATAAAACAAGAATAACCTGTGATAAAAAAATAGATATTAAAAAAGCTCCATTGACTACTGCAAATGCAGGTCAGCATCAAGTATTATCAGATTTTTTTTCTTTTCCTTAGTGTTTTGTCACACTTTAATATATATCACAGCAGTTATTATATAAGTTATTTGATGCATTTTCCACCATTCTTACCTACCAACACTGTGTGGGTGGTTTCTTAATAAAAACATTTATCACCCTTTTTTTGAAAGATATGGCCACATAATTCTACTGTATTCCTTGGTGAAGTCACTGTAGGGATAACATGGGATGTCTTTACAGAAAATGATATCCCTGTGTTGACGTCATGTAGCATAAAGTTCACTGAACTTTTGGTGATGTCATATAAGGTAAACTATAAAAACTTTATGACGCTCCAAAATTAAAATGTTGCCATATATAATTGGAATAACTGGGGGGATGTAGAATGGTCAAATTCTGTGCTTCATAAGGTAAGACTTAAGGTGTAATGGAACACTAATTTCTCTGCTGCAGTTTTGGATGTTCCAGTTTTTTGCCAGCATGCCATGGTGACCCTTATACCTGTTTCCTTTACTAAACGTGCCTTTATTGTCCTGGTCATTCTGCTGATCAGTACATCTTCAGGCAGTTACAAAAGCCTTGACTTCTGCTGATCAGGATGGTCAGACTCCAGAAAAAGATTCTCTGAAACCACCAGAATAACACCTTTTCACCATTTGTCTTCAACTAATGATTTGCTACTCTTATTTTGCACTAGTTACAAGAACTAGGGAATCTTCAGAAAACTGCAACCTTTCATGATTTTGTCTTCTGGGATATCTCTGATATGTTTTTTTTTTCTTTGTTTAATTAGGGTTTGTCCAGGTGCTATTGTACTAGTACACTTGTGTTCTGTTAGACAGTTGCACTGCCCTGATTAAAATCTATCCTAATTCTGAGACCCTCACCATCTCAGCTTGTGTTTGATAATGGAAGGAGTGCATGTATTTCTTACCTGAATGGAAGGAGGCAATCCCTGTGGAATAGTCCGGAACCTATTTTTGCCAAGTCTCAGATAGGAGAGTTCTTTCAGTGGTTTAAAAGCCAAAGTGCTGGTGGAACCTTCATCAAGTTTATTACCTTCCAGCTCTAACGTCACCAAATTGCTTAGATCTGATAGCCAAAAAATAAAGAAACAGAATGAAATAGCTGTAGATCATTAACAATGCAATAGTTCATCTGAACCTGTGATAACTAGTACCTGTGGGAAATGAACAATACTGATGAAACCTATGTGCATAGTAAGTCCTCTGGTATATCATTTTCAGATTGGGTAAACATAGCTATGTCACTGCTGCTGGTACATAACTTAGGCTTCTGTTTGAGTCACTGGGAGAAATTTGATCAGGTTCTAACTTCATGATTAAATTTCTTCAGTGTGAGTATTCTTTGAATTTCCAAGAAGCCTTTGGATTTTCTCTCTTTCTCCACTCTGGTATGTCTGTGGAGTTTCTGTGTGTGTGTGTGTGTGTGTGTGTGTGTGTGTGTGTGTGTGTGTGTATATATATATATATATATATCACGGACGCATCTAAAATCTAAATTCAATGCAACATGAGATCACGGCACTCGGGTGTCTTAATCTAAAACTTAGAACATCGAAAAAAATAAATCTGTGTTTTTGCAGAGGGTGAAAACACCCTGCACTCCTTACACCACCCTGCTAACTATTAGCACCATGATCACACAACAATGGGGAAACAACAAACTCCCATAACTCACTGTGTGAGATCTTGCAAAGAACACTCAAATTTCAACATACCTATATGTAAATGAGTCTAACATAACATTTATTTACACTAATATCACAAAGCTAAATTTACATTGTCAAAAATGCAGTGCTGTATGAAATAAGCATCAGTGTAATACAAACTAAAATTACACCAAATGCATGTAGACCAAAGGAGTAAACTCTAAAATTAGAACAAATGCATGGAACACTGTGTGTGTGTGTGTGTGTGTGTGTGTGTGTGTGTGTGTGTGTGTGTGTGAGACAGGTGTTTGGGTGAAGCCTTTTGCAGAAACAAAGAGAAAATAGTCTTCAATGTGCAGTTATGTCAAAACATTTATGAGAAAAACAAAGCACATTGGCTCACATCTTTAAGAAAACAGAAAATCCATCCATCCATAGTCCCTTTTTCCAATTATTCCACATGGGGTTAGGGTGTCATTTCAACAGTGACAATCCTCTAGAGGCAACGATCACACTGCCGGGTGGCTAGGCCTGCCCCAGTTGTTCTTCCATACTACACACATGCTTACACCGATGGCCAGCTTGGTGTGTCCAGTCTACCTAGTGCTTGTCTTTGGATTGTGGGAAGAAATCTGAGCACTCAGAGAAAAACCCATGCAAATACAGGAAGGACATGCATACTCTGCACAGAAGGCACATCAGCTGTGAATCTAACTAGAGAACGCTATCTGCTGAGCCACTGTGCCACCCAAAACAGAAAGTCATGCAGTAGCAAAACATGAAGTTAAATGCTGTACTCCTTATGCACGAGCACTAAAGTAGATGGAAAATTGTAGGTAACTCTGGAAAAGGTAACTACTGAGGTCCAAATGTAAGTTGTCAAGAAAAATGATGTTTCAGTAAACAAAGCAGAGCACCACTTCACACTTCATGCTGGAACTACTTTATGCATTGGCAGTTTGTTCTTTGTGCAGTTATAGACTGGAACCTTTATCTTAGGTTACTAACACAGTGCATTTGGTCTGCTTCAGTGTGTACATTAAAATAACAGCATGGTTCCTGTATTAAATTTCAGCATGGGTCCTAGGTTTGCTTGCCAAGCCTATGACCTACTAGCATTCATAAGCTTGACTGTTGTGACCTCATGTTGGTATTTCCTACTTCCCCAGATATCAAAATTATTTTTTGAAGTATGTTAATGACAGCCTTCTAACTGTAAGGAGAGGCTTATTCCATAGTCCTGGAACATGCTTTATAATGTGTTTTTTCTGATATTTTATTTTTAGTATTAGTTTAAGAAATACTGTGTTACCCCCCCAAGTGATGTGTTCCAGGCATAGACACTCAAATTGTGCAGGATCAGACAGTGCTTTGTATGCCATGCTGAGGACACCTAAAAGTAGCCTGTAAGAGCAAGAATATAACAGTTGTTGAAGCAAATCTGTATAGTTCAAGTGTTCATATCATTTCCAGTCCAATGATTTTCCTACTTAGGGATTTTTGTACCCTTTTAAGTTTTTTCATTTGGCTTGTTCAGAGGCTGAAAAATGCAGCATTGTTTTCAGTAATGTGTGTGATCGGCAAGGTATAACGTAGTACAGTGGTCACCCTAGAATGATTAGATAGGGCCTTCTGAACTAGATCGGCTATAGAATGTGTTTTCCTAACTTTAGTAGATAAACTACTGGTAGAACCTTAACTTGTCTACTAATGTTCCAGGATTGTAATAGTGGTATCTTTGTATGATTTGATCATTTATTTTGTAATTATAATTTATGCCAAGTCTCACAATGCCACATTTACTGACATTAAAGGTGAGATCATTATAATTGCAACAGGTGTGTTTTTTTCCCTTGGCAGTCTTGGCGAACTACAGCATCTTTTACAGAAAAAAATATTTTACTCAGTTTTCAGTCATCAGCATATTTATTTATCCACGGCCAGTTTTCCACTGTTTTGTTTGAGACCAGTGAAGCCCTTTGGAATAGGTTTGATAACCCTTTTTGTGACAGAGAGGTAACCCCCCTATCCTGACTTGTTGCATTTGGTTGCGTAACTATTATGGCTGTTGAATTGCATATAGATTGACATGGAATGGTTTTGTCATTTAATTTATGTAGAATAGTAGGATCAAAATCCTTAACAAGGTCAAGGTGAACAGTATGCTTTATCTATTTATCTAGTGTTTCTGTTATGTCTTAAAGAATGCCGTAAAATTAAGAAGCCAAGTCAGATTTCTCCTAATCAACCCATGCTGTTCCTTAGTTAAAAAAAAGTAGGCCCACTATGTTATTTTGGGTAAACACTGTTATGGCTGCCTCCACAGTTTTACATAGAATGTTGGTCAAACTGATAGGCCTAAATTTGTTTGGAACTGATGTCTCCCCCAATATATGAATATTTGGGGATTATCTTCATGTCACCATTTGGGCGGCCACAGTGGTGCAGCGGTTAGCCTCACAGCAAGAGGTTCTCCTGTTCAATCCTCGGCTGGGGTGTCTTCTGTGTGGAGTCTGCATGCCCTCCCTGTGGTTGCGTTGGTTTCCTTCGGGTGCTCCGGTTTCCTCCCACACCCCAAAGACATGCTGTAGGTGGATTGGACACTCTAAATTGGCCCTAGGCATGAGTGTGTGCCTTCTGTGGAAGGTTGGGTGCCAGGCTGGCAACTCGACACCGTAAAACTCTACTGCCAGTCATGAGCGGACATGTGATCCACTGTGGCAACCCCTAACTGGGAAAAGCCGAAAAAAGAATCATCTTCATGTCACCATTTGGCATATCATGGTTGATAGGAGGTTAGTTAGGTTTTCTTTGACCCTGGGTATAAAACAAAAAAGTACCAAATGTGCTGTCAGTCCCATAGAACTTTTTTGTAAATTTGAAATGTTACTTGTGGCAGCAGCTTCTACATTTGTATTTATGTAAGAGATGGTGCTTTCACTTCTTTATAGCACTTTAATCTATTTTATTGCTTAATCTGAAATTTGCACAAATTAGTGCTGCAGTCACATTTATTGTGTATTATGCTGAGTTGTAACTATTTATTGATAATGTTAAATTTATACTTTTTGTTTCCTTTTTTCTGATGACAATTCAAAAAAATGTGTTATTTCAACCTCTGAAATCAAGATGGCTTTATAGGTAGGTCTAGAAGATTTGATAAGAAAATATAATTTCGATACTTTATTCTATCTAAACACATTTGTATGATTGTAGTGTTTTTAAAACTAAATAGTGTTTCTATTTTCTATTGGTTTCCCAAAATTTCTGGGGAATCTACTTGTTTGTTATTGTCTTACCACTGTGTTTTGGAGTTAATAATGCCAAACGTCTCAGTGAGCAGACATATTTGATGCTTTGAAGATGTTATCCTGTTCCCTGACCATTTTCATAAGTATTTTATTTATTGCATCATAATTACCACTGGTATTTAAGATATTGACATTCTTAATCGGGTTTCACTCTTCTGTTTCAAATTTTTGACTCGCATAGCTAATTAATACTTCAGCTTATTCAGTTCCCATTGAGTAATGTATCCAGTCAGTCTGAGCAGTCAAATCCCTTCATAAGGACTGCATTCAGTTTTAATTTTTACATCTTGGAGTTAAGTCAGAACAATTCTTTTACTCATTTGGGGATATAGTGCTCAGTAGATTCCTGTCATGCTGTATTCAATATGTCTATACTGTTGAAGGACACATTAAAAAAAGAACTTCCTGAAGTACATGGCATGTGCCCCTAAACTACCTCACTGTGTAAACTACATGAAATTTACAAGTATGACAGTGTCCATGTTAGTGTGTATTAAAAGAAGTATGATGTATATCACACAGTCTACCTCGGCGTGCACTTGAGAAGAAGCTTAGCATATACTGCATAATCTATGTTAGTGTGTACATTAGTCAGGACAGTAATGGAAAGTACTGGTCACTTAATTAAAATAGTTTTCTTTCTAATTATTCCCATAGGATATGTCTCCCAAAACAACTTCTGTGAATTCTTTTTTCTGATTCTCAAGGTAGCTTTACACCCCAGAAGTACAGTGAAATGTAATTTTGAATTGCTAAATAGTTTTCCTGTTTTCTTCTTTTTGAGAAGGCATGTTCAGTTCTTGGTTAGGGTTCCTTTTGTGTTGAGTCTGCATTCCATCACTGTATACAAGTGAGCTTTTGCTAGCTGCTCTGTTTTTCCCCACGTTCCAAAAACATGCTTATAGGTGAATTAGAAAAAATCAAAATTTCGTGTGTGTGTGTGTGTGTGTGTGTATTTACAACTCTTCTTTACATACGTACTGACTGCCATGAAAGTTACTTGATATCCCACAGCCCTGAAATGAATAAAACAAGTATCAGAAAATGAATAAATAAAACTCCATTATAAACTGCTTAGGAGATGATGGTTTAAGTTGTCATTTAAAAAAATTCACGTGGTATTTTATTGGCTTTCCTTCTAAGCCAGTCTTGATTTTAATTTCTAAGGCAACATCTGATTACGTGTCATTAAAACCCTTAACACTAACCAGATAGAGGCAACATGTGCTCATGGCTTTTGCTGAGATTTCGTATGCTTACTTCACTGTTCCTGTCTACCATTTTCTTTACTGACTCTGACTGATTGTCTAGTGCCCTAAAAAATGTCTTTTACAGGAAGAAACTTAAAGTTGAGTTCATACTAACTGGAAGAAATCTGACGTAGGTGTGACAAAGAGAAATACTGCCAGCCCAGCTATCTGGAATTTTGTAAATAATTATATGTCGTCATTTGTGAATATCAATATGATCTATACAAGATGCTTGTGTTACAAATGTATTAGAACTGTATGTCGTGTGTATATCAACCTGGTCTGTACAGACGTGTGTTAAAAAAAAAAGGTATTTTGTAAAATACTGAGATTAAAGATGTATCCACAGAGTGCCGTACTGGAATAGAACAGAAATGTACATGCACTATTGTATCTGTTCATATGTATATATTTTAACAGTGGAAACTGGAAAACAGGAGGTTAACTTCAGTCCAGCAAAACTTCAGAAAAATAACTGAAATTAAACTACTTTATGGATAGGTCATAAAAATATGTTATCTTTCAGTTTCAATGTAGCAAGGAGACACATTGTCTAAAACTAGTGAACTTTCTGCATTTTCTTTAGTGTGAAGTAATTACTAGTTTTGAAATGTGAAGGAATGGGATTATGACTTCCAGCATCTTTTCAAAGATCTGAGATTTATGTATTTTCACAGCTAGATGCTAAATACTGCTAGATTCCAGCAGTGGGGGTTTCACCTGGGATAGAGTCAGATGACAAGAAATTATGTCATTCTGCAAGCTAGCCCAGCAGTAATATTTGAGATATTAATTTGATAACTCTGATAGACACAGCATTCTTTATTCTTTCTTTGACTTGACAACAATAACTAGAAAAGATCTATTCACCACATCTGCCTTGCTCTGTAAGTAAGTTTCTAGGGAATAGTAACTCTCTTAGATATAGTCAGAAATATAGTAAAGCTTAGTTTAGATATTTTTTTCATTTATTTGAGACTATGTTGCAATGTTGTTTTAAATATTTCCTGTGATTTTGAACTCTAATGTCACTGTAAATTTATATTTAGTATTATCTTATTCTTTTATTATTTAATAATAAATATATTTAAACATGTCATTGTGGCTGATCTGTCTAGAGATATTTAAGTTCTGAAAGTACTTGCATATTTATTTGGTGACACTGTGGGTCACTGCTGATAGCCTTGCACTTGGTGAAACTACCATTTGTATTAATAGTATTATTACACAGTAAGATTGGACACCCTTTGGGCCTTAAAGTAGCTGTCAAGGAGCTGGCTGGTGGTAGTGATAACTACCTTATAGTCTGGGCAAAAGGGGGCATAGCTAGTAAACCTGTGCCAGCTTTCCCAGGTAGGTGTGTGTGTGTGTGTGTGTGTGTGTGTGTGTGTGTGTGTGTGTGTGTGTGTGTGTAAATCAAACCTCAAAGAGTGTGTGTGTCAGCTACTTGGGCAGGGACATGAAGCACTGGTTGAACAGAGAGGGTGCTGGAGGTCTTGGCTGAGATCTCAACTCTGTAGCTGTGCCAGTGGGGAGTCTTATTGGGGATCTTGAGAAAGGGGGAGAAACTAGTCCCGGACTGACTGGGGTCTCTGTGTTCTCTTAAGGGAAATTGCACTTGATACAGAGAGCTGCATGTGGAAATACTCATGAAGAGTGCACATACACTTAACTGAGCCATTAATGCTGAAGATTCTGCAGTTTCAAAGAAAACCAATCACTTTGGTCACACTGGCTATAAGCATTAGCAGGTTGTGTCTCCCAGGCAAATTCACATGACATTTTGTATCATTTTTACTGCCTAAATACATTTTTGCATTTTGTTTACATAAATGTCTACTTCTGCCTGAGGAAAGAGACTCATCCTTTCATCCATGAGACAGAAGCTCCTAGGCTTAAAAAATTGTTTTCTTTACTCCTGTTATAGTAGAATTTATGTAAAAAATAGGCATTTTTGATATCCCTATTCCCAGGTCACTAAATTAATCTTGTGTTATTGCAGCCTAGGCTCTACTTAAATCGGTTTTCTTTGTGTGGCCACATAAACTTTGTTCTCAGTTGTGCTCTGCCTAGTAGTTGCCAGGTTCTCTTTCCTTCCTTTCTGACCTAGTTACGCTAGTCTGCTGCCAATGTCGTTACTAGATGTATGTCTTCTATAATCCTGTCAGAACTCAGATGCTGCCTGCACCTGTTTTTGAGTTTTCCACTGTACACCTTTTCTTCTGTATTATAGTTTCCACACCATACCCCATACCCTTCCCAATCACTATTTGAGTTGCCTACTTTTGGTCTTCAAATCGGCCAAGGCTGAAATATAACTGCAAGTAATTATTTTCTGGTATTGGGTGAGTGCTGAGTATTTCTGTCCCATGTATACCTTTTCACATACTGCAGTCTAGAAACTTCTCCTGCTGGGCATTGTCTAAGGTGGTAACAATGTTGTGTCTGCTGGCTTCTGATGTGGTTTGAAGTCATACTGTTTACCTACCCTAGCAAGATTTAAGTTTCAAAAGCTACATTGTTTATTCACTCTTTATACTTGCTTTATCAGTTTCAGGAATAGGGGTAGCCAGAGCCTACTCCTGTACTCAAAGTTGATAACAGGCACAGAACATGACCCTAGATAATATGCCATTCTGTTGCATTAGGTGTACACAACATGCACACATGTATGGGCAGATTGGCAGAGGGCCAGTTTACCCATGCATTCCTTTAAGTCTTTGCTACCTTATGTCAGTTTGTAAATTACATTCATATCTGAAGATAGTAGAAGAGACAGAAAAAAAAAATCGTAGCACTATGCTGTAGTATACAGTGTAGCCTGTTTTATAAAAAAACTTTCTTTCTCTTAAAGCTTCTTATACATAGAGCATTACCATGGGAAGTGAAATGGGGTATTGTAGAAGACAGGATTAATTAGGAAAATGTAATCTGAAAGGGAGTATATATGTGGTTATTATGGCTAGAAGAGAAAAATGATTTACAAGCATTTCAGCTAACAACTATTGTGATTTCATAAATACCTTGAAAACTGGATTCATCAATTCTCTTCAGGTTGTTGTCATTGATTTTCACTTCCTTTAAAGTTGATGGTAGTTCTGATGGCATCTGCTCCAGTAGATTTCCATCCAAGTACAGACGCTCAAGTTTTTTCAGTTTCTGAAAGGAATGCGTTTCACAGGTAAGTAACTAATTCTTTGGCACGTACAGAATTTCTCTTTCAAATTTAGGAATCATCTTAGTAGCATAATTTATTCTGTTTTGTGACACTGAAAATTCCTCTGACATATAAATTCTTATTTTATACACGGTGCTAGCCTGAACTTCTGATGTTCATCGTGTTTCACTGTTGCAGTCATTACAATTGGGTTATCCTGCTGGCAGGCTACCCGCAGTCGGCCTGAATTCCAAAGTCTAGGTCCGGCGTCTGTTGCTGTCGCCTCCTCCCTGACGTCAGTGTGCCAGGGGTATAAAAGTTGCGATTTTCTTCAGTCTTTCTTGGCGCATGGTGCCCGAAGCAAAAGCAGTTTGCAAGTGCCGGTCGGCCGACTCCTGAGATTTTCAAGTTCGAATTTCATTAAAAGCTAAGTACCGTGTTGGGGAAACTTTTTTCTTGCTCTAGACTGATGTTAGAAAAAGTTAATAATTGCATTTCTTGTGGGAAGCAAATACCGTAAGGATTTTCATTCTTACTGCATTCCTTGCATAGGCCCTGACCACGACCTTGCTAGTTGTCGGTTTTGTGCTAGATTTAACCAACGCACTATTAAGCTTCGGTATGATTTTGCATTTCATTACTTTGCTAGAAGATTTAATTATATAATGCCATCGGAACAGCCGACTACCGGAGTTTACAAAAAAACACAATGAAAAAGAGAAGGACAGGCATCCGAGGTCCAAAACCAACGACGAGGCTTCTTCTAGGCCAGTCGCCGGTTCTCAGTGAGGCTCTTTTGCAGCCTCTGATGACTGCTACTTTAGAGCCGCAGGCCGATACTGACTCCCACGTGGAGTCAACCAGGCCTACAGAAACTCAAGGTATTGGACCTTCGGAAACCTTTCCCTCAGATGGGTCTGGAGCCACTGTGCAGGGATCGGCTTCTGAGGGCGGTTTCAAGCCTACGCATTTATATGTTAAAACTACTTCAGCTTCAAAGGCAAAGACTAAAGCAGCTTTAAAGACAAAGAAACAAGTACAACAGCCCCATGGACAGGCCTCCAAGCCTAAAAAATAGATGCTCAAAATGGCCGAAGACCTGATTACTTTGATCAGGGGTTCTCATCCCCCTCCTGACAAGAGGCCTAGGCAAGAGGTAGAATATGAATCTTCAGATCAGGTTTCCATTTCGTCTGATTCCTCTTCTGATCAGGAATACACTCGTCCTCCTTATGAGGATTCGGATGCTGAAGAATCTATCCCCTCAGCTTCTCTTCCTGAGGATTATTTTTTTGGGGAAATACTGCATACCATGAGGGAGCATTTCCACTGAGAGAGCCAAGATTATTCAGAATCTAAGAAAAGGCTCAGAGACTTTCTTTTACTGCCTCAGCACAGGCCCCTGGCTATTCCACCTGCGCTAGACATTGTAGATGATGTATTTTCAGAGTCCAGTCTGACTCCTGACTCCTTACCTCCAGCTCCTGTTAAGCCAGACAGATGCTACAGGGTTCCAGACTCCCACAAATTTATTTTTAAAAACCCTGCTGCTGCTGACCAAGAAACTATCTCTCAGGGTCCCAAGGGGGTCAAGGCTTCCACTACAAAAAACCCTCCCCCCTCTGACAGAGATTCCGGGGCACTGGACAGATGGGGAAAAATGATTTACACTCCTGCTACCTCGGCTATAAGGGCTTTAAATTGTCAGTTTCATATGCTTAAATATCAGCAATACATTACGTCACTGCTTAAACAGAAAATGTTGACAAATTCTGAATGTGCAGAAAATAAAGAAATGCAGGATTTATTGCATGCAGCTGAACAAGTTGGAAAGCATACTTTACAATGTGGTTTTAATTCTTTGGAGGCCTCCTGCAGAGCCGCTGTTAAGGGTTCTGTCTTTAGGAGGCATGCTTGGTAAAAGGAACAGAATCTGCCTGATCATGTTAAAGCAAAATTATTAGATGCTCCATTACAGCATGATACCTTGTTTGGTGTTAAAGCAGAAGAGGTCTTGCAGAAAATGGAGGACAAAGCCAAATCTATGCAAACAGTCAAGGATTTCTTACAGGTACAGCTTCCAAGATTTAGCAGACACTGGCCTACAAAGAATTAGTCCTTTCCAGTGTCACAGGTCACAAAGAGGCAGATACAGACGCCCTAGAGGCAGATCCCAGCCCCAAGCCTCACACAGGTCTACACAATGGGGTGCTAATACCTCCAAAAGCGGAGAAGACCAATCACAGCCATACATAAAGCAGTCCCAATGACTTCCTCCTGCCAGCACCAAGCACTTATCTTCTGGCAGCTCCTTTAGGGGAAAAACTAGCACTTTTTTCTCAAAACTGGCACCTAATCACCCAGGATAAATGGGTCATGAACATAGTGTCACAAGGTTACAGGTTCCACTTTCACACCCTGCCAAGGGCAGACGGTATGCCAGACCCACCAAAAAATCAATGGGCAGAGGCACAAAAGCAAGTTTCATCCCTCATGGGCATGAGGGCCATTCAGCAAGTACCACAGCAAGAGCAGGGACAAGGATTTTACTCAAGACTTTTCTTGGTGCCCAGAAAGGACAAAGCCTGGAGGCCAATACTGGACCTATCTATTCTAAACACATTCCTGGATATTCCAAAATTCAAAATGTTGACTCTGCAGCAGCTTCTGCCCATGCTGGGCAAGAAGGCTTGGCTTGTAACTTTAGACCTAAAAGAGGCATACCTGCATGTCCCAATCAGACATTCATGCAGAAGATACGTCAGATTCATAGCTGGCTCAATGCACTACCAATTCTCTGCACTGCCCTTTGGCTTATCTACTGCACCCAGGGTCTTCACAAAATGCCTAGCACCAGTAATTGCATTTTGCAAGCAAAGAGGAATACAAATATATCCTTACTTGGACGACTGCCTTATTCAAGCAGAGAACAAGGATATACTACTACAGCATCTGGCATTTGTAAAAAGATTATTAACATGCCTAGGGTACACAGTAAACGAAAAGAAATCAAAACTTGTACCCTCTCAAGAGATAATATTCCTGGGTGCAAGCTTAAATACAACTGCCCAGATGGCTTATCTCACGCCAGACAAACAAAGGCAGCTGACTACTTATTTCAAAAAGTTGGCAACAAACACCCAGTTAACTGCAAGAAAAATTCTGCAGGCTTTGGGCTTCATGGCATCCTGCATTCTTCTAATTCCATATGCAAGACTGCATATGAGGAAACTACAATAGTATCTAAAAAGTGTTTGGACTCAACATTGCCACAGCCTGGAAACAATAATTACACTCATTCCCTGCCTGCAACAGGAGTTTCGATGGTGGGCAAAGGCCTGTCACCACAATAAAGGGCAGCCATTCACCATACCCCCAGCCAGGCAGACATTGACAACAGATGCATCGGATTATGCCTGGGGGGCCCACATATCAGGAAGATGTATTCAGGGTTCATGGTCCGCAATCCAAATGCATCTACATATCAATCAAAAAGAGATGCTAGCTGTTCAAAATGCCCTAACAGCCTTCAAGGACCTACTTCATCCAGGACAGCTACTGATAAAGACAGACAATACTACAGTCATGTGGTACATAAACAAGCAGGGAGGCACACATTCCTACCCCCTTTGCAGACTAGCCATGACTTTGTGGGACAAAGCATTGACTTACCAAGTACATCTGCAAGCACAATTCCTGCCAGGAAAGATAAATACTCTGGCAGACGAACTAAGCGGAAACCTCATGGATCCCCACGACTGGAAATTGGATCCACAAGTCTTCAACATAACAAGGAATTGGGGATGCCCGGACATAGTTCTATTTGCCTCCCCCTCACAACTGCCAACTACAGAGATTCTGCACAAGGACATATCACAAGCAAGCATGGAAAGTGGATGCTCTATCTTTTAGTTGGAAAACCTTAACAGTATATGCCTTTCCCCCACTGCCTCTTCTCCCCAAGGTACTCCTAAAGGTCAGACAAGAGAAACCAAAAATGATACTGATAGCCCCAGACTGGCCCCGCCAGCACTGGTACCCAATCCTAAGGAACTTGACTCAATGCCCAGCATGGACATTACCTCAAATTCCTCACTTACTTACCCAACAAAACAATCAGATCTTGCACAGCCAACTCAGGACTTTAAATCTGGCAGCATGGCGGATAATGTAGCTTTTCAAAACACCCCTCTCTCTAAAGCGGTGATGGATGTTATCTTGGAGGCCAGGAGGCCCAGTACCAGAAAATCTTATGCAGAAAAATGGAAGAGATTCTGTGCTTGGAACCAGGCGCAAGAAATTGACATGATTGTTCCAAATATCCCTCCAATTTTGCAATACTTAACTGAGATGTGGGCAAAGGCCTATCTTTTTCATCAATTAAGATTCATGCCTCTGCCATTTCAGCTCATTACAATACAGAGCCACCTATTTTTTCTCATCCTTTATTAAGGCAGTACCTCAGAGGAGCCAAAAACATACAGCCTCCAAGGAGATCACCAATACCTTCATGGGACCTCAATTATGTCTTGGAAAAACGCACTCTGCCTCCTTTTGAGCCAGCCGCTACAGCTGATATAAAATTTTTATCATGGAAAACAGCTCTGCTCCTAGCAATAACCTCCGCAAGACGAGTCTCAGAGCTATAGGCACTCATGGCTGTGGAACCTTTTATCATTTTCCATCCAGATAGGGTTTCTCTAAGGATAAACCCCACATTTATGCCTAAGGTAGTGTCCAGTGTGGCCCTCAACCAAACTATTCATTTGCCTACCTTTTATCCAAACCCACAGAATAAGGGTGAGAAACTTCTGCATTCTTTGGACATATGTAGACAACTGCGCTTCTACTTGGACAGAACCAAAGCTTTCAGAAAGACTGAGCAATTACTGGTAGCATATGCTGAAGGATCACAAGGAAAATCTTTCACAAAACAGACTATTTCAAAGTGGATAGGTCACTGCATTTGTTTATGCTATTCTCAAACATGGCAAATCAGTGCCTAAGGGCATTAGGCCACATTCAACCAGAGCAGCAGCCACTTCAGCAGCCTTCCTCATGGGAGTGCCAACCAAAGACATTTTAGAGGCTGCAACCTGGAGTTCAGTGCACACTTTTACAAAGCACTACCACTTACCACTCTACTCCAAATCCAGGGCAGGCTTTGCCACTGCAGTCCTGCAGGGCCTCATAGCTGCTCCTAATTCTATTTAGTTCCAGCCTCCCAGCCTTAGCTTTGGGATTCAACCCAATTGTAATGACTGCAACAGTGAAACACGATGAACATAGTACAGTTGTGTACCTACCATAAATGTAGATGTTCGAGTGTATTCACTGTTGCAGTCCAGGTTACCCACCACCATCCCCCTTATCTTTGCTGGACCTTATCTGTACTTCTCTATTCTATACAACCTATGTGGTGTATTTGCTTGTAGATGAAGGAAACATGTTTCTTGGTGCATGCATGCTTTATAGACATATTTTTAGCCTACCCTTTTGAGGGCACCTGACATCTGGGGCAAGAAAAACTGAAGAAAATGGCGTCAGCTGCATCTTTTATACACCTGGCGCACTGACGTCACAGAGGAGGCGCCAGCAACCGACGCCGGATCTAGACTTTGGAGTTCAGGCCGACTGCGGGTAGCCTGCCAGCAGGATAACCCAATTGTAATGACTGCAACAGTGAATACACTCGAACATCTACATTTATGGTAGGTACACAACTGTACTTTCTGGAGGAGGTGATAGTGCAGGAATGAACTGAATTTGTCATCCATTTTTTCCTGCTGTATTGTATAGCTGTAGTAACTTTGCTGATTTTCTTAGTGAGTCTATAGTTAATTTTTCTTCTTTTTATTCTCCAGGGACAGCAGCCAGCCGACAGCTGTCCTACTGCCTTTCTTCATCCCCACTAATGGACATAGCCTAACTCCAGACCGAGGCCACTTACCATCCTTCTAGTTGTAGGGAATACTTATTGTCTGAGTGGGAGATTGTGATGTCCTTAGTACAGTATCATTCTGGATGTCAGAAGGTTTTGTAATTTGGAAGCACCAACACATTGCACATCTCCCAATTGATACAGCTGCTTTAGCATTTGTGCACTTCTTGGTAAACGCTGATTGCCATGCTGTCTCTTCTTACCATTCTCGATGAGGAAGTGATGCAGCAGTAGTTGAAGCCCCCCCTCCTTTAAAAGAGGCATGCTAGCCCTCCACCACTCAGGCCTGTTTTATGCCTCACCCAGTTCTCTAATAGGTACATAGGTATACACTATGTTAATGACCACTGGGGCTTTTATTAGCCTAGCCATGCAGCCCAAATGCATCCCACAGACTATTTTACCTTAGAGGTTGTTTTAAGAAGTGTATGTTACGGCATGCTTTAACTGCTGTTTGCTGAGCTATTTTCCCCAGGGTGGCAGACTTACCAAAAGTACTCTTATGCATTT
This sequence comes from Protopterus annectens, assembly GCF_019279795.1. Lineage (NCBI taxonomy): Eukaryota > Metazoa > Chordata > Ceratodontiformes > Protopteridae > Protopterus > Protopterus annectens. The sequence goes on from NC_056739.1 coordinate 858,029,222, forward strand.
CTTGGCATTAAAATTTAAGCCGTGGCTTTGACACCAGTAATTTGTCTGTGGTAAACCTTCTTATAAAATGTTAGTGTCTTTGGGGGGGGGGGTGTTCTATGATAGCTCGCAGCTTGCAAACTTGGTCAGCCAGTGGCTCTTGACATTATTTTTGACGTCTGAGAAATAGATGCTAAAGACTAGCAGACCCAGCGTTCTCCCACATATGTGAGTACCAGGTCCAATATATTTGCACCTCTGGTAGACATCTGCACTATGTGGTCCAGGGTGTTTATATTTACAAAGTCTATAAATTTCTGTGCCTGCAAATTTGGAGTCAGGTAGGTTTCCCAGTTTACAGAGGGATAATTAAATCCCCCATGAGTATGGTATTTGGTTGAATGCTGAGTGTCTCTAATAGGTGTTATTTTGAGCCATGGGTTTCATGAGGCATAGAGGGTGACCTGTAGCTTGCTAGTATATGATATGGGACTTTCTCCATGGTAATCTGGATGTGGAGAAACTCAAGTGCATCATGCTGATGAAGGTCTGTCAATCTGGCATTGCTTAAAAAAAAGCTGTATGGAGGAGGACAATGTTGTAAACAATATGTGAAAAACTAGAAGGGACAGGTGCAGACCTTCCGTGGCCAAGCAATATGGTTTGTTAACTATGTCCCCCCATGCTTACAGGTTCTGTAATGCTCTAGAATGACACCAGAAACTAGGCCAATTATTAGTCAATCATCTTCTGTTCATATTGTGGTATCTTCCTTGGTAATGGTAGAATGCTGCTCAATGCAAGGTACATACCAGTGTCTTTGACACATAGTCCGAGAGCTGCATAATGTTTCTCGATATAGTCTGGTGAGGTGTTTTCTGTGGTACAGTGTCTTGAGTGAATATGTAACTCGCTGGATTGCTGCCCTGGTAGGCAATTGATTGTCATTTCTCCTTGTTCAGCCTGGTGAGTGGGGCATCAGTATATTGTACAATGGAGTCTCCTTTGACTAGAATCCTGGGTAGTGTATTGGTTTGCCTTATGGGCTTTGTATTTAGGTGCCACTTAATGTGGTAGCACGTGTAATGTTAAGTGTTGTTAGTGTTTGGGTGCTTTTGAGTTTGCTAAGGACATTTTTTACAGGTGGAATGTCTGGCAGTCTTTGGGGATTGGGAATATTGCATTTATGTGCTTCAGCATAAGTAGGTCTATGTGTGGGCTGTGTAGAGTGTTTTTCTAACAACTAGATTGTTGTTTTGAGTGCTTGTGCATGAGAGTTTTGCTTCCAGAGACATTATGTATATACATCTTTCTTATACTGCAGTGTATTGGTCATAATTTGAACCCCAGTGTCTGATATCACAGGTGAAAGTCCTCCCTATCTCTGTTGAAAAAAGGTGAGCCCCGAAACTTTGGGTGTCAGTAGTGTGTCTTGACGATCTATACTGCTTTCTACAGTGGAAAAGATTAATTCTGTAACAGTAGTCAGCAACAGTCTGGGACTCTTATAAATGACCTTCGTTTTCAGTGCATAAATTGTAAGGTGCAGTGCTAAGGTCAGTCAGACTTTTTTTATAGGTGATTTATATCCCTTGCTCCCTGTCTGCTGTCGATCTTCCACAATCAGTTGATCCATTTCTTCCATATGGGGTGAAAGATGTGGAGGTCATCATCCAGTCAGTCATCAGGGGATTTTGCTGTAGATGCTAAATTTATATAAAACCTCACACTTTTACAAGAGTGAGGCCTTACTCTGCCATCCCTGTTACACATGTTCTTGACACGCCAACCTCAAAGCAAGGTCACAACAAAAATGGAAAAAATGTAAGAAACTGGCCGATATAAAATAAAATCAGTGTTTATTATCCAAAAAGTTAAGCGCTTTCACTCGTTGCAGTGCGAGCTTCATCAGAACACCATTAAAATGTTGCAGTAACGTTTCAATAAACTCATTGGCGCCAAAATGCGCAATGTTAAAGCAACATACACACAGTATAATCAAAAAGGAGTATGAGTTCCTTGTAATGCCCATAGTACCATAAATGATGCATATAATCATAAAAAATTATGCTATTGTCATAAAAATACTAAGTATAATTCTATAAACTAATACACTGACATAGATTTGTCTGTAAACTTATTACACGTAAAATATAATGTAGTAATCTTTAAAAAATCAAAATAAATAAATAAATAAAAATCCAAATGAGTGTAAACAAATAATTAACTTATTTTCAATTTTCAACATCGGCTTAATTTTGATGTATTTAATTGTGAGGATCAACGTTCTTTAGTTGTATTATAGTTCGTTGTTTCACCGAACGCTGGTACTGTTTTTAATTTCTGTTTGTTACACATGTTAGGTTCCTTCTCAAACACTTACTCATTGAAGGCTACAGAGTCCAACTGGGTGGACCAAGCCTATATCCCTCGGTCTGTGAGGTATCATCACCAGAAAAGCCTCTGCTTCTTGGATGAGAGTGTAGTCAGTGACAAAATCCATCAGTCTGTTCCCTCATGATGGGTAAGCCACCATCGGGTAGTCACTCGCATCATCTCCCTGCTCAGCTCCTCCAGCACCTGAGACATTACTTGAACTTGCATCATCTGGGCTGTAGTGAAGTTTATTCCTCTTTATCACAGAGCTGGCAGATAAAAGCGCACTAATAATAAAATGCAAATTTGGTTTTGAAATATGATTTCTTCCACCATGCATTTCTATGTTATGATTTTGAGCTAGTTTATTCAGTGTTTAACATCATGTTTTTTCAATCTTTCATACTATATTTTCTCAAATAATTGCAATTTATTCTCACATTATTAATTAATTTAATTTAGTATTTTAAAATGAGATTAGTTGCGATGTACAAATGGAAACTACACAAACCTGTGTACGGAAATTAATAAATGACACATCTGAGACTGAAACATGATAAAGAACATCTGTACAACTTATCGAACAGCTAGTTTGCCATGTAAAGCATGTCTTTCCCATGGTGTGTGGCCTGTTGAGGACATTCATTAAAGTCTTTTTGGTCAAAATGGGCAATGGATCAAAAGCTACTTAACTTGCTCCAAGGTCTGGTGACCAGCTGATTCTACTAGTTAATGGAGTGCAGGGTGTGACACCCCCATAAGATGCAGTGGGAGGTGGAGATGCTTCAAGCCACTGTACATTTTGTCTGTTTTCTCCACCGGGTGAGCTTTGAGGACTCCATCTTTGGTGGAAAAGTGTATATTCATTTCCCATGTGATATCCTGCAACTTTAACCCATATAATGCTGAGGTGGAGGAGATAATAACATAAGGCAGTCAGTAATTGGGAGGTGCTGTCCCCTTTTATTCTTAATATTTTCCTTAGAAGCCCCCTTAATATTTTCTTATTCCTTGTTTATCCAACATTATCTTTCTGTAGTTAGGACAGCATCTCGTAAGTGTCATCCGTTCTGCCAGGTTCTGTATGTATTTCTGAGTAAGTTCAACACTCAGGATTCTTATATTATGTTTGGTTATTATATACTAATAGGGGGGACCAGTTGAGTACCCCATCTTCTTTTGATGAAGGAACCAGTAACAAATTTGTATAGATTATGGTTTTCTTGGAAGTTGATTAGGGAATATATTTAACATAAAGAAAAAAGCATCTGGTTTGAGCCAAGCAACTTTAATGAGGTTTTCTACTTGCCATTTGTGGACGTATTGCTAAACAATTTAAATACTCAGTATGGAGAACAGGGTGTACCACAGCCTTTCTAGCACAAAATAACTTGCACCTGTTTTTTAATTCCTTGTGTAAAATTAGTGATTATACCTTTTCTTCATAAAAGCTAACCAGCAAGGTGATTTTATTAGTATATTTGCTTCATGGGGAGAGTTGCTTTCTAAAAGTCCCAATTAGACTGGGGGGGAGGGGGCAACCCCTCCTGGAGCTTATGAAAATGATATCCCATTTATGATTCTTGAGTAGATTTCTTAGCATGCACATTAACCTTTCAGTCCAAGACACCTCTGGACTCTTAAGTATTTGAAGTTTTTTGAAGAACGTGTTATGGGATACTTATCTGTGTAGAGGTGCAAGGTGTTTATAATCAAGCCAGCCAGTATTAAGAGGGGAGATTACTGTTTTTAAAAAAATGGAGTAGCCTAATGAAAGAATTTACTGTCTGAGTGGACTTTTTCACAGGGACTATAGTTATAGCTATTAACAAATGTACCACCCTGAATGGAAACCAGTACTTGCTTGGTGTCCACTTCTTAATAAAATACAATGTAGACTCCAGAAGTCCTAAGTCATTGACACTCCATGACGCTGCTCAGTAGTGTCCATGAAAAATAACAGACGTGTCTGTAATATCAAATGAAAAAGCCTCATCACTCATAGTAAATCATATGAAAGTATAGGATAAGTGTCTTGCTAAACCATATCTTCTGATCTTGGGGACACCTGGTCCACCTTCTATCCAAGGAATATTCACTTTCTGTTAGGAGACAGAAAACTGTATGCAGCACCTCATGGTTTAAAGACATCACAAAATGCCTGTCCCATCCTAAGTGGTATCCAAAAGTATCTGTATGACTGCGTTTAACCCAGCAAAGACTGTCCTGTGCCATATCTATTGCTTGAAAATTTTTCATTTTCATTACAAGACCATTCCTGTATACTGTGATTTCCAGGCATACCTTCCATCTTAGATATAAGGGAATCTAGGTTTGTGATCACTATTAGGTGAGCAGTTGAGTTAAATTTATTTCAGTATATGGAGTTGTATAAATGGAACCACTTTAAGGGAAATGCCTTCATTCAGGGTTATGAGAACATCCCATGAAAAAACGAGGGGTTTATGAGAGCATCAACCCAGGCCAATAACCATTGTTTCGCATTTTCGCGAACTTGGCATGAAATATGCCCGTAGTTAAAATAAGGTCCATCTTAGAGGGAAGGAGTCCTTAAAGTGTCTAAGAACCTGCAAGATAGCTTTTGCATTAAGTATAACTTTTTGGGCTAAGAAGTGATCATCGAAAGTTTGGACTACAGGTTACAAGCCTTTTTTAAATTATTACTTAAGATAAGGGTGCACACATATATTAATAGAAAAGAAATAAACCATATTAGCATTTTTTCAATTACATACATTATGCATTACATATATTTTTCCTTCTTTTTAACACCTTTTTTTCTGTCCAACATTACATAAACTACTCAATTTATGTCTTCCCTAAATCTGACTACTCCTTAACATTATTCTGCATATATTTTTCTTATAAATTCCATTTGTTTTTATGTAATTTGCACTTTCCCTTTCTAAAGATTGTTTCTTTTATCAATATTTAATACTTTGATTACAGTTGGTTTAGATCTTGATTTCCATTTTCTAGTGATTGTTTTAAGTTATTTATTTATTTATTTTTTTTTGGCACACAATAGTATTGAATTTATAAGGCTTTACTGTGTCTAGGCAATTTGTATGTTTTGTCCCATCTCAAAAGAATCAGTGTTATGTTGTCTTATCTTGCCTTCATTGTATGCTGGCTCAGTTCCGACTCAGCCTAATTCAGATGCTCGAGAGCTTCCACTGGCTTGAGGCTTTGCCCTATCCCATGATGCTTAGGGAAGATTATCCAGATCTCGTTTGCCGCTGAAGCAGATCAGGTGACTTCTGGGTGGCTCTTGGCTAAGTTTTTCCTCTTTTTGTATATTTTGTTATAAACGTTAAATGTTTGATAGTTAAACTCTGTTTAGGCATCAGTTAGTCTCTTAAGGGCTTTTGTCTGTGTTCCCATCCCTTTGTGCTGTTGGCCATCATCCTTTTTCTCGTCAGGCCTCCCTGTTTGTATTGTCGTAGTTCCCTATCCCTCGTCACAAGCTTGTTTTAGTTAGAGAGCTTTCCCTCTCATTAAGGAGCTTGTTTAAGTTAGAGGGCTCCTATCAGCCCGTTTAACTTAGAGGTCCACCTCCCTGCATTTCCGTTGTGTTCCTTTTCTTGTTTCCCCTTTTTAGTCACGAGGAGGATCCATTTCTTTTTTCAGTATTCCCTTCTGCATGTTGGTTGTGTGTTGTTCAAGTAAGAAATTTTCTGTAATCTAGTTAGTGTAGTGTTTTTTTGCCTTGACTTTGCGTAAGTTTTTCATTGATAGCTTGTTGGTTGAAGCTGTAGTTGTTTATATATATATATATATATAGATACATATTTTTTTTGTTGGATTTGCCCGTCTAGTGTAGGAAATTGCTTGTTTTAAGTTTACTTTGTGAGGTAACAAAGTTCAGAAATTTTTTTTAGATTGGTTCTGTTTTCCTTGTTGCTACAGACATGTCTAAGGATCAGAAGGAACCAAAACAGTCTGGGTTCAAAAAATGTGACAAATGCAGTAAAAAAATGTCTCTTACAGATGGGCACACCAGTTGTGTTTATTGCCTAGGTGCCCTCCATTTGCAAGAATCTTGTACTTTTTGCCATGCTTTCAGCAGCAGAGTACTTCTTGAATGCAAGAATGAACTGATTGTGAGAGGATTACTGAAGGTTCCCTTTTCAGAGGCTTTGGAAGGGTCTCAGATCTCCAAACCTCCTTCAGTATCCCCTTCTTCCTTGAAATCTGAGAAGTCGGGGAAAAACAACTTCTAGCCTCGGATTTGGCTTTGGAACCTCTAAATCACCAAACTCGGAACCAAGGGCTCTTGGATCCGAAAAGACTACCTTTTCAGCTCCATCTGTAGTTACAGAACCAATACAGTTTCATGTCAGGAGTCTGTCTCCAGTTTTGAAGCTGATTACTTTGACTTTGAGTTCTCCGCTCCGAGAAAGGGCGAGATCACCTTTGTTCTCCTCCTGTTCCTCCAGGAGCCTGTCCGATGACGTGGAGCGAATGGTGAGGAGACTACTTCATACACCGGCACTTGCAAAAATTCTGTTGACTCCAACCCATAAGGAACCAGAGCCGACTAAGGCACCATCGCCTTCTTCAATTCCTCCTCCGACCCAATCGGTGGCTTCGGAGCCAGAGGGCTTGGGCCTGATAGTGGAAACGTTGGAACCGAGACCTCCAACAGGATCATCGGTTCTGACATATGATGTGACTACCTCAGTTCCATTGGAATCTGGGGAGTCTAGGAGCCGACACTCTCCCATCCGGTCCGGGGAGGGAAGCTGGATCGGACAGTTGACCAAGCCAGTTCTACCTCTCAGGGCTTCAACACGGTTGAGCTCCGCTCCTACATCGGCTTCAGAGCCAACCACTCGGCTGGTCTTTTGGTTCTTCGGAGCCGGGGACCTCCTCGGAGTGGGGTGAGGGGGATTTTGAGCTGATGGAGAGAATGCTGTCACCTCCCATGGCTCCATTCTCGGATTCAAGAACTCTTCCCCCAAAAGCACCTCTGTCAGTTTCAGTACCTTTGCCCCCCCCCCCCAAGCGCAGAGACCCTGAGCCCCAGGAAGCCCTGAGGGCAAGACTATCTCTTTCGAAACTTCCCCAGTGTACCCCTCTGTGGAGGTCCCTTGGAAGAGATTGTGTAAGAGGAAGCACATAGACTCCCCGGATGAGTCTATCACCTCAGACACTGACCTGGATGATTCGGAAGGGTTCCCATGCTCCCCCTCTGAAGATGTCTCCTTTGCAGACAGCCAGGAGATTCTGAAACAGAGGGGTGGCTGGAAGCCCACCAATCCTTCCGAGGACGAGTCAGTATACCTGGAAGCTTTTGGGTCTCGCCCTACTGCCTCTTGGGTGTCTCCACCTTTTGAACAATTAATGAATGTTATTGCTCAAAAGGCGTAAGGCTCTCCGGATACAGTGGAGCCTGTTCTGAAGAGGCCTAAAAAATTCATGACAGCATCCACAGACAAAAGAATTTTTAACCAAAAGTGTCCCAGTAGATGCTATGGTGGTGGCGCCGGCCACCAAGAAGGAATTGTCAGAAACTTCCTTGTCTGTTCATCCACCGAATAAAGACTCTCGGACAATGGACAGGTATGGAAAGCGTACCCATTTATGCTTTGATCGCTGAATTACTTGACCCATTTTGCGAGACTTCGAAGGGCTCTCCTGAAGGAGCTAGGAGAGACCCTTTAGGGTACTGTAGCTGCTAGAGTTTCAGATAAAGTTTCCTCTCAGCTCTCCACCCTAAACTCTGTGGTTAACTCCTCCATGCAGCTGATTTGATATGCAGCCGAGGGAGCGAGTAGGGCAGCAGCTACAGGAATTTCGTTAAGGAGACATTCCTGGATGCATCTATGTAATTTTGCTGAACCCTTCAAGTCTTCCTTCACTAATGCCCCTTTTGATGGCTCATCATTGTTCGGGCCCAAAGTTAGAGACACCTTGACCAGGTGTGAACAGGAGGAAAAAACTCTGTCTGCCGTAGGGGTCCATTTTTCCACCCCCACTAGACCTTATCCCAAAGGTCAGAGAGGAGGAAAAATGGGTTCCGCAAATCCCAAAGAGTATTACCTGGTGCACTTGGTGACTCTTCCCCCAGGGGCAGAAGGGGAAATGACAATGGAAGACGCCGACCTCATGGCAGAGGGGGTCCGCAGAACCAGGGTGACAGGGATTCTTTCCTTGGGAAGCCCTTTCAGCGCTCCTGAATGGAGGCCCACCTGTCCATCTCTGGAGGCGGTTGTGGGACGCTTGTCATTGTACCCAAACGCCTGGCTAGAAATCACACAAGAGAAATTGGTACAAATGTTCATATCCAGAGGTTATTACATACCCTTTTCCTCTCCCCCTTTGGAAAAACATATCCTCCCAGATATTCCACCCAAAGGGACCTTGCAACATTAGAGGTACAAAAGTTGTTAGAAAAAAAGAGTCATCCAAAATGTCCCCGCTGACCAGACTGGATCCAGAACTTACTCAATGTTCTTTTTAGTTGCAAAAAAGACGGGAGTGGAGAACCATTTTGGATCTTAGCAGATTAAACAAGTCCGTCAAGAGATCCAAATTCCGGATGGTGACACTGCAGTCAGTATTACCCTTTTTGGGGAAAGGTGGCTGGATATGCACAATAGATCTCCAGGATGCGTACTACCACATAAAAATGGACAGGTGATCCTGGAGACATTTATGCTTTCAGCTGGAGCCAGTCATTACCAGTTTCGAGCCCTGCCCTTTGGTCTCACTACAACCCCCCAGAGTGTTCACCAGATGCATGGCAGTGGTCACGGTTCACTTGAGGCATCTGGGATTTTGTGTGTTTCCATACCTAGATGACTGGCTCCTAACCTCCACCTCCAAGCATCAACTAGTTCAAGCAAGGGACGAAACCATTCACATCTGTGCCAAGCTAGGCGTTACAATAAATTTCAAAAAATCTGCCTTGTTACCTTCACAGCATCTTATAGTCTTAAGCACACAATTAGACTCAAGGGAAATGTTGGCCAAACTTACCCCTGAAAGGATTCAGTCCCTACATTGTCAAATCAAGAGCTTACTATCCAAAAGAAAAGCTCAGGCGAAGACTGTCTTGCAGGTTCTGGGCACCATAGCAGCTGCAATCATTTTACTACCTCTTGCCCGTTTGCACATGAGAATTTTTCAATGGCTACTTTTTTCCCATCGGTCCATGCAAGAACTACCACTGTCATACAAGATAATTATCACAGAGTCCTGCAGGAAGGACTTAGGAAGGTGGCTTCAAACGACTCAGGTAACTTTAGGTCACCCTTTCATTTTTCCACAACCAACAGCCACACTGCCCACGGATGCTTCTCAGATTGGGTGGGGGAGCATTATCCGGGAAAGACTGTCCAAGGCATCTGGCGGGAATAGAAGAACCACTTGCATATCAATGTCCTATAGATGAGAGGGGTGCTGTACACATTGCAAGCATTCCAGGACTCTCTTTCGATAGGAACTATTGCAGTTCAGACAGACAATATGTCAGTAGTGTGGTACATAAACAAAGAGGAACCAAATCCTACCCACTATGTGAGGAGGCATAATGGGTATGGCAATGGGCTGTCTCTTCTCAACGTTTTCTGACAGCAATGTACATCCTGGGGAAATCCAACTTGATAGCGGACAAACTCAGCAGAGCTATTCTGATGCCTCATGAGTGGTCCCTGAAACAAGAGGTTGCGGAAGAGATTTTCCGCAAATGGGGCCAGCGCTGCTGTGACCTTTTCACCATATACATGAACGCCAAGTGCAACAGCTACTTTGCTCTGATGAGGGATGCGCTCGTACATGATTGGCTTCCGGGACTACTTTACACCTTCCCTCCCTTTCCCTTCATACCAAAGGTCCTTCAGAAAGCCAACACATTGAGAAGCACCTTGATTCTCATTGCACCATACTGGCCTCGACAGATTTGGTTCCCCTTTCTCTGGACCCATCTCCAGGAGGAACTATGGATCCTGGACCCAGTTCCAGACCTTCTGACCCACTTGGGGAATTTCCATCCATTGATCCAGACCCTAAAGTTTACAGCGTGGCTGCTCCATTTCCACAGATAGCCAGACTCTATGGCATCTCCCTGGCAGTTAGACATATATTGATTTCTTCTCATAAACCATCTACCAGGAATCTTTACTCTAGCAAATGGAAAAGATTTCTACACTGGGCCTGCAAAAACAATATAGATCCCTTTATGGCCCCCATTACAGCTGTGCTTGAATTTCTCGCTAAACTTTTTAACGAGGGTGTGGCAGCAGCTACAATTAGAGTCCAGCTAGCTGTTATTTCTAACTTTCACATTGGGGAAATGCGGCTAAAAAATCATGTCCTACAAACTCTGTAAGGCCTTTATAAAAGGGACTTTCTTGCTGAAACCTCCAGCCAGAGAACCTTCAACTCCATGGGATCTAAACTTTGTTATATCCTCCTTAATTTTGTCCCCTTTTGAACCTGCATCATTGTGACATAAAATATTTGTCATGGAAGACACTTTTCTTGGTGGCCATTACCTCCGCTAGACGAGCATCAGAACTTCAAGCTCTTTCTGTACGGCCTCCTTACATATTTTTTCACAAAGACAGAGTCTCCTTACTTACTAATCCTTCCTTTCTTCCAAAAGTGTGCTCAGAGACCAATCTAAACCAGTCTATCAAATTACCAGTGTTCTTCCCAAACTATGGCAATAGGGCAGAATATAGATTACGGCAGTTGCGCTTCTACATGCATAGCACTAAAGATTTCAGAAGATTGGACCAATTATTTGTGTCCTTCTCAGAAAAAAAGAAAGAATTACCAGTCTCTAAAGTAACACAGTAAAAATGGCTCACAGATTGTATTTCATTCACATACCGCTCCCAAAACAGAATTGTCAGGCAAGGTGAAGGGCCATTCCACAAGAGCTATTGCAACTTCCTCTGCCTTCCAGGCCAGGCTCCCTTTGGATTTGATTTGTGCAGCAGCCACATGGGTAAGGCCTCATACTTTTATCACTCATTACAAAGTGGACATGGCCTCCCAAAACAGGGCTTCCATTGGGCCACTGTTCTGAAGAGTTTATTCCCTTGAGCCACCCCAGAAAGAAGGTGCTAGGGACACTGTCCCAAGCAGCATAGAATGAAGGTGAGATAGGACAACATAACATTAAGAAGTTATGTACTCACCATAACGTTCCATGTTTGTTGTCCATCTCGCTTTCATTCTTGCTTCCCACCCTCCTTCCTCCTCCTTCGCTCTTGGAGAATCGGGCGGATTACTATATCTATAATTGGATTATGACGTCTCTGTTTCCATTTTGGGTCTTATTTAGACAAGTTGTTTATTGTTATTTGATATTTATGCTTTCTCTTGCAAACAAGATCTGGGTAATCTTCCCTGAGCATCATGGGATAGGGCATAGCCTCGAGCCAGTGGAACCTCTCGAGCTTTTGAATTAGGCCGAGTTGGAACCGATGCTCGGTTCCGAACCCAACCAGCATTGAATGAAGGTGAGATGGACAACAAACATGGAACGTTATGGTAAGTACATAACTTCTTATTTCCTCAGTTACAGCCATATGCTCTCCTAATATTTCTGACAGAGTATGCAGGAACTGTGTTGATCTTGACCAAATTTGAGTGTCTTAAGCTTTTTTAGAGCAGAGTAGTCTAGTTTTCATGGCCTGCTGCTCCTTGGTTAACCTGGGGAGTGCATGTCTGATCAGTCTGAGGTAGATCAGGAGGAGGTGTACAGACTGACTGAAAAGGAACTAGGTGATTTGTCTATAGCAGCTCATCACAATGCATTGCCAGTATGTGAGAAATACCAGTGAGTCTTCCTGTTTTTTTTTTTTTTTTTTTTTAACACTCTTTGGGTCTGTAATATCTGACAACATTTTCAAGTATTCAAACTACCACACCAACTTAATATCCAGGATGTCCTGAAGGCCTATACCTCTCAATGTCTTTGCTTAAGAAATATGGACAAAGCCAAAAATAATGGGGGGGATAAAAGATCAAAATTAATCAGAATTTGTAAATAATAGTCTAATTCACTTCAAAATTTAATAGATCAACATGTTTTATATCAGTATTGATTTTCTGAACAGTAAGTACGGAACTAGTGCCTGTGATTACTGATGTAATGTAATTCTCTGTGATTTACTAGAATATCAATTTTTGTTTAATGAGGGGTGAGGCAAAATCAAGAATGATGTTCATATTGATCACTGCTGCAGTAGCCTAAGCTATATGGGTTATATCCTGCTATAAGGATAGAACATCTGGCTAGTTACCAAAATTTCAGGGCACCTTTGCAACCCCAAACTGTCAGACAGCTTGAGTTAAGCCGACTCTAAGACAAGTTTTGAGCATCCATCCCTTCAAGCTTTACTGCGGCAGAAGAATACGCTCCTCTGAGGCTTTTGAGGATCAATGGTCAGCTTGTGCCTTTCATTTTCCTGGGAGGTAACTTTCTTTTGGGGGAAAAAACTTCCATTATTTATTTTTTGCTTATTATTAATGCTTTCCTCTTCAAGATAGTTATTAGGAGTTTGTGTTTTAACAGACTGTCATGAGAGTGTACTGTATATTTAAACTGGAGCACTCTTTTTTTTCAGTTTAAAAGTTGTTTAAAGTAACTGTAAACTGTTTTTTTTTCTGAGGGCAAATTGTTAATTTTTTTTAGTTTATGGAGTTGGCAAAGTATTTTAATATGCATTTTACTGTGTCTGTTTTTGATAAAAGTGACTTCTAAAGGCTTTTATTTTTCACTGGTATTTGTTGCTTGCTTTCCCTGTGAAAGAGGCACTGTTTTCAGCTTGATCTTGGAACAATATGTCAGTCCCATCGTCAGCCTTTCTTCGAGTCACAAAAAGAAAAAGTTAACCAAACAGCCTTTACTATCACAACAGGCTAGCATTATGCTCAGTTTACCAGAGCTGCACAGAGATTGGAAACTAGCCACTGATCTGCTGAGAATCAAACCACAACCTGAGGTGTCTGCTTCATATTTGCTGAAATACAAGTATCTGTTTATTCTGCATTGCACTTGATTACTGTATATTACTGTGTGCTGCTATTTTTCAACTGTCTTTTTTGCTGTTTGCTGCACTTTTATTTATCTATAGCATAGACTAGATTCAGATGTGCTGAATCTAGTCTGTTTTGGCATTTTCTGAGCACTAAATACAACCATTTTCTATAAAAGAGGGCCCCTGCACCCCTGTGGCAGAAGAGTGTAGCCTAGAACCCATCTGAGTGGTGATTGTTGGATTAATGGCCAGTCTCATGTGTTGCTCTTGGTTAGCTTGTTTGGAATCTGCTTAACTTTGTTAATTTTTAAGGCCCGCGTTTGCGGAGGTTAGCGCTCAGTTTACCAGAACTGCACAGAGATTGTCAACTAGCTGCTGAGACTCAAACCACAATCCAAGGCATGCATTTGATATTTGATGAGATATAAATATCGTTTATTCTGCATTGCACTTTATTGATGTTTATTACTGTGTGCTGTTATTTTTCAACTGTCTTTTTTTGCTGTTTGCTGCACTTTTATTTATCTATAGCATAGACTAGATTCAAACGTGCTGAATCTAGTCTGTTTAGCATTTTCTGAGCACTAAAACCAGCCATTTTCCATAAAAGTGGGCCCCCTTGCACTGTTGTAGCAGAAGAGTGTAGCCTGGGACCCATCTGAGTGATGATTGTTGGATTAAGGGCTAGTCCCAGTCTCGTGCATTACTATTGGTTAGCTTATTTGAAATCTGTGTAACTTTGCTGATATTTAATGCCTACGCTTGCTTATAGCTGTGCATCATGCAGCGGGGTTTAGTACTGCCTGTTATAGATGCAAAGGTCTAGGAAGACCAGTTTTCCTCTAGTCAACTGCTTCTGGCCCTTCCGAGGTTTTCCTGCCTCTCTGTGTGCAACACAGTTACACACTGCTGCCCAGAGAGCAACTCAGCTGTGCATTTTCTGGTACTGCCACAAGTCTGTACCCTAAGCCTCCTGTAGTTTAGTTCATTTTATTGGTAATACAACTGAACTGGATCAATCTAGCCCACTCCCTACTAGTTATTGAATTACACCTAACACTATGGATGAACAGTTTCCCACCATTTCTCCTGCCAGTCTGATCGACATGGGCATCCTGAGGCAATGTAGCAATTGCCTCATATGTCCTGACAACCCCTTACTCCTGAAACAGTCACATTCTGTATGACAGAGATGTATCTATACTTTGAATCTAGAATCTATGCTCTCTCTCTCTCTCTCATGAAACATTAAACCAGACACTGATCATGTTGTCAGCACACATACTTCACCTGTTACACTAACCAAGAGCACAACACACAAACCCACATACGCAGAGGTACTCCCCAGAAGTATACCTACAGAGCAGAGACCTCCCAAGTGCAGTCTACACACAGTACAGTCCCAGCAGAATCCACTACCCATAAAAACACACACATCAGTGTGTCAGCCAACAAGCCCCTAAGGCAGAACACCTCAAAACCAAATGTGTTGGTCATAGGCACCTCCATTGTGAGACACAGATATCCCACTCACCAGGCTGGACAAGGAGAAGGTCATGGTTAGCTACCTGTCAAGTGCTAGCTAGGCTCTGTTTAATCACACAGGCACTCAAGTCTCTCAACAACAAGTACTGAAATGACTCTGTCATAGTCCATGTTGGAGTGAACGACTTGAGACATAAATCACTGGAATATATGAAGAGAGACATGACTGATTGTGTCCTAGACAGGTATGTCCCTAGCCTTAAGCAGCATTTTGCCTTCACCTGGGATGGTGCGACAATACAGGCAAAAAATGATTGACTTTATCAACTGGTTTAGCTTCTGGTGTCTGTCCAGAGGGATCAAGTACTTGTCAGCCTGGGAAGATATGATCTTCACCTGTCACCTCTTGGCTTTTGGTTAATGGCAAAGGTACTTGCCTCCCCCATAGTGCCTCTTTTTAGACAATGTCACAAGAACAAAGTTCCCAATATAAAAATATCCTTTAAACACAAACTCAAGGTAATACTCCTTAATGCTAGGAGTCTAAATCAGAAACTCCATTCAGTGGAAGCACTCCTTATTTTGGAAGGTGCTGATGTACTGAGACATGGTTCAAGGCCGCAGAAGGTACCCCTGGCTATGCAAGGCTATAATGCCTTCCATGTATTCAGACAACAAAATGAACATGAAAGGACCAAAGAAGGAAGAGTATCAATCTTCATCAAAGATAAATGCATCTCAAGACTGGGTAAACAGAATGACCCCCTAGAGTTACTCCAAATACAACTAACTGTAGGAATGACCCCCTAGAGTTACTCCAAATACAACTAACTGTAGGAATGACCCCCCCCACCACGTTATTGTTAGCTATAGGTTCCCCACCATGAGCCATGATAACCACACTGTTTACCTTCACCTACTTGAGTCACTCACAAAACAGCCAAACACTCTGGATATGGATGACGTTAACTATCCTTCCATTGATTGGGAAACATATACGAGTACAAACATGCTCGCTCAAAAGTTCCTGGGCTTTGTTAATACAAATGCTCTGGATAGATAGTTTGCACTCCCACGAGGGGCATAAATGTCCTCAACCTAGTGATCACCAACATGGGAGATCATTGCACCACCCTATGTGTGGGCCCTCCCTGGTAAAGTCTGATCATAAATCAATGTTGTTCGAAGCAACAATCATACCTGACATCCCCCAAGAGCTATCAGGTTGAAAAAGTTCACCAAAGCAAACTATAGCCTCCTAAGTGATGACATTAAGAGTTTCAGGTCCCCTGTCCCTGCTGACAGCAGTGACCCCTATAAGTAAGGTATACTCCAATGCCCTGTATAAACACCTATATAGATGTATTGATTCAGACATACCTGAAAGGATCGAAACAAGGTCCTCAAGAAAAAACGAGCCACACTGGTGGACATCCAGCATAAATAGGTTATACAATAAGGGGAAGAAAATGCTGTCCAAAAGCCAGAGGAAAAGATCTCAGCAGTGGAAGAAAGAAATTAGCAGCCCTAGCTAAGGATAATCATAAGGCATTCTTTAGCTGCATCCAAAATCTAAATGGAAAGGCTAGCAGGTAGGTTTGGCGAAAACTTCACCCCCTGTCCCCACCAATCATACCTCATAGCTTACCTATCAAAAGTCCTCCACTAGTATCTTCAAAGAGTAGGTCATAACCGCCCTCTACAATGCCAATAACACAGCCTCTATGGGCCTTGATACCATCCCAGTCTGTGTACTAAATGGTCTAAAACATGAGTTAGTGGAATCATTGGGTACTCTATTTAACCACAGTATAAACATTGGCTTTGTCCCAGCAAAATGGAAAACAGCAACTGTTATCCCCTTGCACAAAGGGGTCCATTAACCAACCCTGGGAACTATAGACCCATAAGACTAACCAGCCTCATCTGCAAGGCCATGGAGAGAATCATCATGAATCTTATTAATAAAAATATAGGAGACCTTCAAACTCTTGACCCGACCCATCTTGGTTTCGTCAAGAGTAGATCATGCCTGTTAAACCTGGTGGACTTCTTTGAGAATGTCACCAAAGCCATGGATGAAGTTAAATCAGTGCATACTGCCTATCTAGACTTAGCCAAGGCCTTTGACAGAATCTCCACTCAGGCATCATTGAGAAACTCACCCTGCTGGGGATCAACCCATACGTCATTAGGTGGGTAGCCTGCTGGCTCACTGATGGAACACACACAGTCAAAGTTGGGGATTCCACCTCTACCAGCAGACCTGTCATCCATGGTGTTCCACAGGGATCGGTTTAGGCCCTCTGCTGTTTGGGATCTATTTCTCAGACGTTCAGGCAAAAATAGATGGTCTGTGACTTACAAAGTTTGCTGATGACTGCAAACTGGGGGCATTCATTGAATCCCTGAAAGACATCAACATACTACAAAATGGGCTTACGCAGACAAATGATTGGTGCTAAAGCCACAGTCTTAAACTCAATGCAAAAAAATACATCATCACTCCTTTCAGCAAGGGAGATGTTACTGCAGTATACAGTATTAATAATAGCATCCTAAGTTCAAACTCAGTGGTGTGAGAGAGTTGGGAACACATTTCATAAGTAAAGGCATTCCATCCAGAGCAAAGGAGGTTATAACTCCCCTTGTCCCTCATCAGACCAATAATAGAGTATAATACTCCCGTTTGTATGTACCTCACCAGACACTTGCAGCAACTGAAGAGACCTCAGGGGTTTCTCACTAAGAAAATTGAGGGTCTTCAGCATGTATCTTACATGGACAGACTGAAATCACCGTCACTGTACTCTATATCATATAGACTGCTTCAAGGTGACTTGTGCCTGGTCTTCAGAGCAGTCTCGGACCCTGCCTTAATGGAAATGCTACACATCCACAAGTCAAATGGGGCAAGACTCACTCGATCTAGGGACCTTAACCTGGCTTGCAACATAAACAGGACTTGCTGGAGACATAGATATGTCTCCCAGAGGTTGCCACTCCTCTGGAATAAACTACCAGTTCACATTAAAAAGAGTTCCTCTATGACCCTGTTGAAGCATAACTTGGACAATTGGATTGGAAACCACAAATTTACCCCGGGGGTTCCACCTGCATCCCTTCTTGATGGGGGTAGTTGGTGATGATCACACATTTGCATACTATACAGACATCTGCTGGTCTATAAGGAAACAAGGGTATAACATGGCTAGGCTTGCAAAGGCCCCAGGGCCATTAGCCTAGTAAACTCCTATGATCCTATGCCTCAGCCATAGGCAGATAACTCTGCTGTGGCGATTTGTTGTACGTCAGACCATCATCTTTTACCCCAAATCCTTCTGGTGTAGCACCTATAGCCACGGTGTACTCATGGTTAGACACATCCTCTGTGGCTTTTGGAGTCCCCTCAGTGGTCAAGGGAGAGCCACTCTTGTTGGTCCTGGGAGAGGGAACAGGGTAGGTTTCCCTGTTGTGTCAAAATGTTATGCCCATCCCTGGGGAAGCAGCTGCTGCAGTAACATGGTTGGCCCCATTTTTCTTAACAAAAAAGAAACAGAAAACCGATCATATATCTACACTTCCTGAAGTTTATTTAGATAGGAGTAGTTTACAGGGTCTGGTTCAGCGTTTAATTCAGGCTACTGATCCTTCTTATAAAGTAGTTTCTGGTAAAAGAAAGAGATTCCTTTTTTCCTGAAGAGATTCAAGATTTTGAATCAGAACATGAAGATGCACGGTCAGACACAAGGTTTTTCCTCATATTTCTGATTGAGACTCAGAGGAGAGCTCAGTTTCTGATTCCTTTGTATGATGGTTTCTCTTTCTCTGAGACTATTGCAAGAATGAAGCAGTGTTTTCAGTGTGAGAATACTGAGGTTCTCAGTCCCTCAGAAAATACTATGAGTTGTTACAGAAGAATTTTACAGAAGTCTCACTCAATCATCCTGTTCTGTCTGCTTTGGAAGATTTGTGTGTTACTGCCTGCAATTCTCCCTAAAGTCAGCCAGTTGCCCCTAAAAAGGCAATAGGATGTATAAAGTTCCTCAATCTTTTAAATTTTTATACACTATTCCCAAACATGATCCAGCAGGTATAGAATTAGTTGATCCCACTGCTTAGCCATCAGTTAATTCCAATTATATTTTTTCTGATAAGGATGGGAAAATTATTTATAGGTACAAGAAAAAAAAGTGTGTACTTCTGCAACTTTGATTTTCATAATCTGATTTTCAGATTTTTGAATTGTCAGGCTCATATGTTAGTTTGTTCTTACAAATCTGTGAAATATGAAGAATGTTTTATCTGCAGTTTATTTTTGTGAGTTAAATATGCTTTAAATGACTTAAGTTCTTCTGTTGCACAGGTCACTACTTATTTTTTGCAGTACATGTATAACTCTGTTGATGTTTCTTCCAGGGCAATGGCCACTGGTACTGTTTTGAGAAGTTTTGCATGTCTGCATTCTCAGAACCTCCCAGATGATTATAAAAATGAGATTACAGTAAACTCTGTTAACCGGCACACATGGGGATTGGTAGATGCTGAATAAATCGTTTCTGGTTGCTTTGAGAGTTGCTATTAAAAATAGGCCTGACTAATACTAAATCCTATACTATTTGTTTGGTTTGGCTTGTTCTCAGGTTGGGGAGAGAGGGAATTTATCCCTGTCTTCCTTTTTAAAACTCTAAAACTCTTAAAACGTAAGGTATGTTTCTGCAGGGGGAACACAGAAAGTGCAACACTTGAAAATTGTACTGTATTTCTTCAATATTTTTGTGCCAGTTGATTGTGAGTGCCGGTTACTTGAGTTCTGCTTAACCGAGAGTTTACTGTATAAATTCTCTCTTGGATAGTGATTTAGTGTTTGGTCCCACTGCTGTGGAGGTGATAAAAAGTGTGAAGAAAGGGACAGCCTTTTCCACATTTTCAAAGCATTTTTTTTCCATATCCTCATACACTTTTGGCACAAAGCAAAATAAACATTTTCAACAAAATTCAGGTAAAAAGACATTTAATAATAAGTGGCAAGAAGGTTCCAAAAAGAAGTCTCTAACCTCCCAAAATTAAGGATAGTCTAAATTTGAATAAGTATTCAAGAGACCTTGTGACCCCCCCCCCTCCCTCCCTGGCCCCTTTTTTTCTTCTAGAAAGTTTGTCACTCCATTCTTCTCTTTGGCAATAGATTGTTTCAGATGAATGAGTTCTGAAAGTCATTCATCAGGATTACAGATGGCAGTGGAAGGAAATTCTTCTTTTTCAGGGTCATTCCTCATCCTCCAAGGCCTGGAAGACAGATGACTTTTCTTATCCTTGGATATGAACATTTCTATATGATTTTCCATCCTTTCCTGTAATATCCAGGGCATTTCTGAAAATTCAGAAGGAGCTCCCTAAGACAGTTGTGGTGACTCCCTTTGGCCCAGGCAGGAGTGGTTTTCCTTTCTTTTGGAAATGGCCAGAAGCCGTTACTACAGGCTTCCTCACAGACTGGATGTACTTACACAAGAACATATGTCTTTCATACACTCTGCCACCAATCAACTTCAACTGGCTGCCTGAATGATAGGATCTCAATTCTTTTTAAACCTCTATTTACTGAGGATATGCAGCAAGTACTAAGAGGCAAGAAAGCCTGCTACTAGAAAATCGTATATTAGCAAATGGAAAAGGATTTCCAGTTGGTGCCTACAGTATAACCAAAACCCATTCAGGGCTAATTGGTCTCTGGTTTTACAATTTTTATATGACTTATCATATGACCTTTCTTTCCCCTCTGTCAGGGTTCATTTATCAGCCATTTAAGCATGCCCAACAATAGAAACTCCTCTTTCAATGCATTCTCATTTCAAAGTCTTTTTGAAAGAGGTTTTGCATAAGAGGTATCCAAGAAAACTGGTGGCCTCTCCTTGGAATCTTAATTTTGTGTTAGAGAAGCTAGCACTTGCTCTAGTTGAACCAACTAACCAAACAGACTTGATGTTCTTAACATATAAAACAGTTTTAATGATTGCTGTGACCTCTGCAACAAGGGTATCTAAGTTTCAAGCTCTTATGGTGAATCAACCCTACCTCATTTTCTACAAGGACTTGAGAACTACTACTTCTTTTATGCCTAAAGTGGTATCCTTGTTTATTTTAAGCCAAACAATATATCTCTCCACTTTCTTTCCTGAACCTAAAAATGAGGCAGAAAGTATACTCCATACCCAGGATGTGTACTGACAGAAGGGCATTAATGCCCTTGCTTGAAATATTTGTATGTATGATGCATCCCCTTAGTTTTTTTAATCTTGAACTGTCTTCTGCTTCCTCCCTCTCCATTTAACAAAAAACAAAAATGTTACACTTTATTCAGCTGCTTTTACTGTAATTGTGTACTTCCTACTTTATTACCTTAAATTGCTTTGCTGCTTGCTCTTGTGTTCAAGTGCTTTTATTCTGCTTCATTATTACTGCCTGTTAGCAGCCTGATTAAATGTATCTGTTATTTTAGGCCTCTTTGTTTTCGTTTTAACACTTGGGCTTCAAGCCAGTTATTTAAGAAGGTTTTTGTGGTCTGCACTCTTGTGGACAAACTCTTATCAAAACCATCTCTCCATAAGTCCGCCCAAGTATTCACAACACTATGTCTAGACAATTCCCATCATAGGTTCATAGGTTCATACTAGGCTATCTGCCCTAGGGCATTTATAAGCCTAGCCAGAGTATATTTTGGCTTTCGCCACCCATTTTAAATTAATTTTGCTATGCCCTTTTTTGAGGTTCGTATACTGTGCCTCTGTCTAACAGTGACACAGAAGTGATACCCGGGGTAAACCTACGATCCCCCATCCACTCATCAGGATTCCTCTTGAAGAGAGTCAGTGAGGGACTCTGCCTAACCTGGACTGGGATTTTATTCCAGAGTGAAGGGAGCCTCTGGGTTATGAATCTGTCCCTCCAGCATGTCCTATTTATTTCAGTGCAGAGGTTCAAGTCTCTCGAGCGCGTAGCTCGATGGGATTTGGATTTTCTGAGGTGCAGCATGTCCATTAATTCCGGGTTGGATATGGCTTTATACGTCAGGCACAGATTGCCTCTGAGCAGGCGGTATGCCACTGAGTAGAGCTGGAGTTTCTTTAACCGGGCAGCATATGGCATCTGTTTGAGCCCTTTAATCCTCTTGGTGAGGTACTTTTGGGGTCTTTCCAGTTGCTGCAGGTGTCTGGTAAGGTACATCCCAAAAGGGGCATTGTACTCAATTATGGGCCTGATGAGGGATGAGTAAAGAGGCACGATGACCTCCCCTGTTCTAGATGTGAATCCCTTCATGATTAGGTGGGCTATATAAAATGTTTTTCTAACCACTTTGGCCACGTGGTTGTCAAATGAAAGATTGCTATCAACTTGGGTCCCCAGGTCCCTAATTACTTCTTCCGTACTTAATGGATTACCACTTATGTGGTAATTTGTGGGCACTTTGTTTTTGCCAAAGGGGATGACTATACACTTTTTGGCGTTTAGTTTGAGGCCATGGCTCTGGCACCAGTTGTCTGTTTCTATGAGGCCCTTTTGTAGGATGCTTGTGTCGGCTGGAGAGTCAATTATGGTGCCCAGTTTGCAGTCATCTGCGAACTTGATCAGCCACAGTCCTTCCATGTTGGCCTGTACCTCTGAGAAATATATACCGAACAAGAGAGGTCCCAGGACTGAGCCTTGTGGAATGCCACTTGTAACTGGTTTGGAGTCTGACATGGCTCCAGCAATTCTAACCATGTGGGTTCTGTCCTTGAGCCAGTTTGCAACCCATCTAGTGACATAGGGGGTTATATTTAAGCTGGTGAGCTTATCTATAATGCCCGAGTGGGGTATTGTATCGAAGGCTTTTGCGAGGTCCAGGTAGGCTGTGTGGACCACCTGCCCCTCGTCAATGGCCTTGGTGACTGTTTCAAAGAAATCGACCAGGTTTAAGAGGCAGGATCTGCCCTTAACAAAGCCGAACTGGGTAGGATCCAGTGTCTGTAGGTCCCCAATTTCTTTATTTATAAGATCCATGATGATCCTTTCCATAGCTTTGCAGACCAAGCTAGTCAGGCTTATGGGGCGATAGTTTCCAGGATCCGTTGCGGCACCACCTTTGTGGAGAGGGACCACCGTTGCTGTACGCCACTCTTTGGGTACATATCCTGTAGTAAGGCTGAGATTGAACAGTAGTTTTATGTTTGGGTTTAGCTCTTCTTGGAGTTCATGTAGGACGCAGCCCGGGACACCGTCTGGTCCCACTGATGCTGTGTTTTTTGCTTTGGAGAGGGCGGCTCTTAGCTGAGCGTCTGAGATGTCAGGGGGGCAGCACTCTTCTGGGATAGATATTTGCCCTCTTGGTGGGGGGGGGGAGAAGTTTGCGCTGAACCTGTCAGCTAGGATGTTGGCAATGTCTGTGGGTTCGGTGTATTTTTTGTCATTTTGGACTAATTCTGAGCATATCTGGGAATTCCCACCCCGGTTCCTAACATAACTAAAGAAAGCCTTGTGATTATCCTTAGTGTCCTGTGCAATTTTTCTCTCGAAGCTGGCCTTAGACGATTTTATGAGTGCCCGTAGTTTTTCGCTAATACTGATCAGAGATGCCTTCCCTTTTTGGGATTTTGCTCTGTCATGTAGTAGCTTCCTCCTTCTATTGTATAGTTTGTTTATGGCTGGGGTCCACCAGACAGGACATCTGCCTTTGGAGGATTGGGTCTTGGTTTTATTTGGGATTGCATGATTCATGCATTCCTGAAGGTGTTCATAGAATGCGTTTATAAAGGATTCTGCGGTCTGGGCCTTATTTTCCACAGGCCCAGGGGCTTTGAAGCATTCCACCTCGGTTTTGATGAGTGTGAAATTTGCTTTAGAGAAGTTTTTCACTGTGGTTTTCTGGGCAGGGGGTGGGGTCGGGATGTGAATATCCAGTGAGATTAGTTTATGGTCTGATCTTACCAGTGAGGGATACACTTCTGGTCTGAAGCATAGAGTCCCCATGTTGGTGATGATCAGGTCCAGTATGTTTTCCCCACTTGTGGGAGTGGTAACAAGTTGTTCCATAGCATTTGAATTTATAAATTCTAGGAACCTTTGGGCTAGGGTGTTGGAGCTAGAGTAATGCTCCCAGTCTATGTTTGGGTAGTTGAAGTCGCCCAATATAATGGTGTTTGGAGAGACCTTCATATTTTCCAGTGTTCTCAGGAAGGCCAAGTGGAGTTCCTGGGTTTGGGAGGGTGATCTGTAGCAGGCTATAAACTGGAAGGCTGTTTTACCCACTGTTAGTTGCACATGTATAGTCTCTGATGCTTCGTGCTGTGCCACCAACCTGGAGGTGTGGGTATCTTTGACGAATATTGATACTCCCCCTCCTTTTGTGGTTCAGTCCAAGTTTTGGGGCCGAAAAGCATGGTATGAGGTATAACCTGGTAGTGCTGGGGTGCTCTCAGGAGCCTTGAACCAGGTTTCTGTTACTGCACAGATATCGATGTTCTCCATGCTAAGGAGAGTTTCGAGTGCATGCATCTTGAGGTTTAGACTTCTGGCGTTGAGTAGCATTACTCTTAGTTTCTTATCCCTTGTGATACCTATGGAGGTGGGTTTGTCTTTTGAGCCTTGCCTAAAAGGCACTATGGGGGTAGCAAGAGCCTTTGCCAATATCCGAAAGCCCAGGGGTGATAGGTGCAAGCCGTCCCTAGTGAAGCATCGTGGCTTGTCGAGCATGTCATCCCAGGCTGACAGGCATTGGATCCCCTTTGAATGACACCAATACTTAAGCCAATTGTTGAAATTGATCATCTTGTCTTCATATTGTGGCATCATTCTTGGTGAGGGTAAGATGCTACTCAAGGTCAGGGTCATACCGGCCTGGGCTACATGCTCAGAGAGCTCCTCTATGTCTATTTTCATGTAGTCCAGGGAGGTACATCTCGGGTCATTCACACCAACATGGACAATGACTGAGTCATATTTGTACTCGCCTTGGAGTGACCTCAGTGCTTGTGTTATGTGGCGGATCCTAGTGCCCGACAGGCAGCTCACCGTGACCTTCTCCTTGTTCAGCCTGGTGAGCGGGACATCAGTGTGCTTGACGATAGAGTCACCTATTACAAGTGTATCAGGTGTGTTGTTTATCCTTAAGGGCTGTGACTGTTCGGCACACTGGCTTTGTGAGCTATGTGTTGCACGTGTTTTGTTTTGGGGTAGCGGTTGCTTGGGTGTCTGCTTTGGAGGTCTCTGCTGCTTAGGCAGATTTTTATTTAGAGTCTCCGAGTATGTTTTTGTGTGTTTATGTGTTTGGTTTGCTGTCGTGGTAGGTCTATGTGAGACTCGAATTGTAGTGAGTGTGGTTTCCTTTTCTTCTTGACTGGTTACGCCAGTACTGAGTTGAGAGAGCTTAGCCTCCAGTTTGGCTATATGGTTGCATCTCTCACATGTGTTGGAATTTGTTGGGAGGAGGAGAGGGTTGTCTGTGTACATGAGGCAGTTGTAACATTGCCTCAAGATTCCCAGATTCACCAGCTGGACTGGAGAGGAGATTGACAACTGACCTTTAGACATGCTAGGATAGTACTGGGAATTCCTTTATAATTGAAAAAAAGGGCCAATGGGGAACAAGGTACTCAAGGGGAGTTTGTGAGGGTGTAGTGCTTTTAATTTTTTAGCGCTGACCTATATAATTGCTTTAGTGAGCAAGTGCCAAGTAACTTAAATGCAAAAATGACAAACAGTAACTTTCATTCAAATGAAACAAGGAAATAAGTACAGTAAGCAATGCAGATATCAGTAGGGATCCACAGAAGCGCTGAAAAGCCGCGTTTTAGGTGGAATTAGCATTTCAGGGAAATAAGCAAACAAACAACAAGCATACAAACAAAGCTGGATTCAGCAGGCCTGGATCTAGTCTATGCTACAGCAAACAAGGTCTACCAATTTCAGTAAGAAACAGTTCAAATATGCAGGCACTATAAGCCTTTAACCAGAAATTCCCATATCAGAAGGGCAGAGTCCAGCCTCTCCTCCCACAAGAGTGCAGACCACGAACCTTCTTAATGTAAAATAACTGGCCTGAAGCCCAAGTGCTTAAACCAGAAGTGATACACTTTTAGAATAACAGACACTGAGCCCTCAATCAGCAGTTCCCAACGTAGAAGGATGTAAGCTACCTGTCCTGCCAGCACAGTGTAGGCCACAAACCTTCCTAATGTAAAACAACTGGTCTGAAGCCCAAGTGCTTAATACAAAATACTTAGAATGATAGCTACACTTTAATCAAGTTACTACCAAGCAGTAATAAATACAATTGAATACTTAGTTATACAAACAAAGCTAGATTCAGCAGGCCTGGATCTAGTCTATGCTACAGCAAACAAGGTGTACCAATTTCAGTAAGAAGCAGTTCAAATATGCAGGCACTATAAGCCTTTAACCAGAAATTCCCAGCTCAGAAGGGCAGAGTCCAGCCTCTCCTCCCACAAGAGTGCAGACCACGAACCCTCTTAATGTAAATTAACTGGCCTGAAGCCCAAGTGCTTTAACCAGAATTAATACACTTTTAGAATAACAGACACTGAGCTCTTAATCAGCAGTTCCCAACTTAGAAGGATGTAAGCTACCTGTCCTGCCACTACAGTGCAGACCACAAACCTTCTTAATGTAAAACAACTGGTCTGAAGCCCAAGTGCTTAAACTAAAAGGCTTAGAATGAGTTACACCAAGCAGTAATAAATACAACGGAGTATTTTTAAGATGACGCAAAAGCAAAATAAACTAGGAAGAAACACAAATACAGTAAAAGCAGATTTTTTTTTTTTTTTGAGTGAGCAAATGAGATGGGCCCAGGAGGAGTATCCAAGTGCAGATTTACAAGAGGGCGGGCAGTTTCAAAGTCACCAAGATTAACACCAAGACAAAAACAGGGACGGTGGGTGGGGACCTACTGAAAAAACAGTCAACTTCCAGCTAGATATTGCTCAATGCAACACAAACAAATTACTTTAAATTGTGTATTATTTGATAAAAGTGCAGGTAAAAATCTACTTAACTTCACTCATGTAGGTCTCAGTTGGCCAAAGCTCACAGTTTAAACAGAAAACAATTCACTGTACTACTTGTATAAGACAGAAACCGAATAACAATGAGGTAAACTACCCCCACTTATCACTGGCTATGCAGGTTTTTTAACAAGCCTTAACTGAAAATACCACTTGTATAAGACCTACTGAAAAAACAGTCAACTTCCAGCAAGATATTGCTCAATGCAATATCAGTCTCCCATCAGTTTCCCCTGCCAGCCTGATCGACATGGGAATACTGAGACAGTGTAGCAACTGCCTCATGTTCACTGACAGCCCTCTTCTCCTAGCACATAATTCTTCTACTTGCGAGAACTGCATCTACATCAGTAACTTGGAATCCATGCTTTGTCGTGCCACAGTCAGTACTCCTAGCAAAGAGGAGATTGCTAGCACAAACACCACACCACCCACATCACATAGCCAAGCACAACACCCACCCACCTATGCAGAGGTCCTCAATAAAAACTTGCCTAAACAGCAGATACCTCAAAAACACACTCTCAAACATTCCACACACAACACCAAGCACATCACACACAGCAGACAGCAGACCTGTGTCTCTCAAACACAGCCCACAAGGCATAACTATCTACCCACGCAGCCCATAAAGCATAACAATAAACCAAACATACTAGTCACTGGCAACTCAGTTATGAGACTCACCAATATCCCCCTCACCAGGCTCAACAAGGAGAAGGTCACGGTCAGTTGTCCGTCAGGTGCCGGAATCCACCACATCATGCACCTACTTAAGTCTCTGCACAACAGGTACAAGTATGACTCTGTCATTGTCCATGTTGATGTGAATGACATCAGACATACCTTCCTTAACTATATGAAGAGAGACATGATTGAGCTCTCAGGATATGTCTCCCAGGCAGGTATGACCCTAGCCGTAAGCAGCATCCTACCTTCACCAAGAATGATACCACAATACCAACAAAAAATAATTGACTTCAACAATTGGCTTAGTTTCTGTTGTCATTCCAAGGGGATCCAGTTTCTTCTGCCTGGGATGACATTGTTGACAGGCCTCAATGTTTGACAGAGATGGCCTCCACCTGTCACCCCTAGGATTCTGCATTCTGGCCACGGCTCTTGCCCTCCCCCCTTTTTGCCTTTTATAGGCAATGTCCCAAAGACAAATCTTTCAACATAAAAGATCGGTCAAAAAACAAATTGAAGGTCATGCTGCTTAATGCTAGGAGCTTTAACCTGAAAATGCAGTCACTGTTGGCTCTCCTTGCACTGGAAGATGCCGACATCTATGCAGTCACGGAAACTTGGTTCCAGGCTGCACAGAGCAGGGACTCCTCTGATTTTTTTTGTTGAAAGTAAAACATCTAGAATTTTCAAGTAAGTTTATTTTTCTCATGGTCAGTGTGGTTGAATTATTCCATGTCATTCCCCACGAATTGGGTCTTGAGTGGTTCCATGATTTCTTATGTGAATTTTCGGGTTTGGATAACAACGAAATTAATGTGTTGATATTTTGTATGGAAATGGTTTTAAAAAATAATTTTGTTTGGAGGATCAGCATTTTCAGCAGATTAAGGGGGTGGCAATGGGGGGCCGCTAGTGCCCCCATTTTTGCAAATATAGCATTACTTCAATGGGAAAGGAATTTTGTAGTTAATAAATTCCCTGAACCACCTTGGAAATTATACCTCCAGTATTTAATTGACATATTTATTATATGGGATCAGGCAGAATGCAAAATTAGTACTTTTATTGATTACTTAAATAGTACAACCTCTTTTTGAAGTTTACCTACACGTATAATTGTGATTGTATCAATTATTTGGATGTTTGGTTGTTTAAAGATTACATTGGATGTAAATTGGTCAGTTCTGTATGTAGAAAGCCCACTTACTGTAACAGCCTATTACATTACAAGAGCTATCACCCCATGCATCAAAAGAGGGGGCTCATCAAGGGCCAATTTATCCAACTTGCCAGGATGGTGTCGGATTCTATTATTTTTTTTAAGGAATGTGATGTTTTGGAGGACATGTTATTAGCAAGGGGGTATCCAAAAAGATTAACCTCTTCAATCAGAGGTGAAGTGACTAGTAAAAGGGAAATTTGTGTTATTGTCCCCCTTTTACACTTGTCCATTGCCTCTGTGGTAGAAATGCCAGGGAACAAATGGCCCCAGTTAGTTCAGCATAATCTCACCTTTGTCAAAAACTGTCAGGAAGAAGGCTTGATCAGGGAAATATTGACCAGAAATTGGTCGATTTTCTCATGCTTTAATGATGTTACCAACAATATTGGATTTTATCCAGAGATTGTTTTTAGAAGGGAGTGGAATATAAAAAAAATTATTTGGAGCAAGGTCATGAAAACTGGGGTTTCTATCACAGTTTAAGAAAACCTGGGACCTACAAGTGTAGGTTTTGTAGTATGTGTAAACACATAATGATGGGTGAGTACATCATGGTTAATTGTATGGTCATTCGGCCTAGATTTAATTGTAACTGTAATTCCTAGGGAGTGGTGTACATGGCTGTCTGTCAGAAATGTAGTTGTTTTTACATGGGAAAAACCCCAAAGGAAATTTAAAGATAGGATCTACGAACATGTCTGTGATATAAAAAAAAATCTATATTGGAAATGCTTTAAACATTTTAGAGGATACCCTGACCATCATTTTTTGTTTTTTTTGCAATTGAATTGGTGGTCAAAAATGCCAGGGGTGGACCATGGTCCGACTTAATAGATGAGAAAGAACTTCGTTAGCAGCTCAGGCTCAATGCCACGGTCCCCCCTGGATTAAATGATATTTCGATAAGTAGTGTGTTGAAGTTAAAATCTTATTTGGCGTATTTACATAGTGGATGATATCCCATGTTTGCAACAGGGCAAAGGCTTGTGTTGCTACAATTTTTTAATTTTCTGTTTTTTTTATTTCCACAATATTTGTATGTGTAAAAAATGTTCTGTATGTACTGGTTTTAGATTGTTTATACGATTCAAGTGTGCTGTGTTTATTGAATGAGTTTGTTTATTGGTAGGTCACGGTCATGTGAGGTTGTAGGCAGGGTATTTTAGTGTGTAATTTACTTTCAGTGTGTCATTCTGATGAAGTATTATACAAAAGTGCTCAATCATTAAAGTTTTGATCCAGTACTTTTGAGCTGTGGTCACTTTTTCCTTGTGCTGTGGACAGTTTCTCTCTCTTTTTTTTTTTTTTTTTGGATATGTCTATTTTTTTGTTTTTTGGTCAAGGCTGCACAGAGCACCTGGTCTTACCAGGCTGTACCTCATTCCCACATTCCGTCCCCAAAATGAGGTTGGGAAGAATAAGGGTGGTGGAGTCTCTATCGTCATTAAAGACAAGCACACCTCCAGACTGTTTTGCCAGCATGACGCACTAGAAATACTCCAGGTGCAACTGACAGTTGGCAATACACCCATCCAAGTTATAGCCAGCTATAGACCCCCCCATCCATGACTCGGGACACCCACTTCTCCTATCTGGACCAACTTGACTCCATCAAGATATCCCCTAAAACCTGATCCTTGGTGACTTCAAGTACCCCACCATAGAATTGTGAACTATTCTTGCACAAATGCACTCACCCAACGATTCCTTGACTTCATCGTGTCATCCCCCACAAGGGGAGATAAAATTCTGGACTTGGTTCTCACCAACATGGGCAACCACTGCACCACTCCCATAGTAAGTTCTTTTCTGGTGAGATAAGGTCATCGGTCTGTCTCATTCGAAGTTTGTATCCCAACCAACCCCCCCCCCAGCCATGACCAGGCTAATAACTTCTCAAAAGCTGACTACAACCTCCTAAGGGAGGGTATAAGTAGCTTCACACCACTGCTCCCCTCAGAGGATGTAGACAACTATGCCGAACAGTATACCAGCTTAGTATACAAGCACCTGTACAACTGCATGTACTCAGCCATACCCAACATAACTAAAACCTTCTCCTCAAGGAAACACAAACCTGTCTGGTGGACATCCTCTATCAACAGGTTTACAACAAAAGGAAGAAACTGTTATCCAAGGGGTAGCCTCAAGAAGCAAATTAGATCACTAGTGAAAGCTTCCAAAACAAAGGGAAACCACAAAGCCTTCTTCAGTTACGTCAGGAACTTCCATGGCAAAGCCCATGTTTGTTCTGAATTAGTACTTACCACTTACAGTGATCCTGTTGACTTAGCCAACCTGCTAGCAGATAGGTTCAGTGCAAACTTCACCCCCCTGTCCCCCCAAAGGCCCTTTCAGCAACCCTGATACTTGTCCTGCACCTCACATCTCTGTAGATCAAGTGTTAAAGGCCCTATCCAAGGCAAAGAACACAGCTTCCATGGGACCTGATAGTATTCCAGGCTGTATTTTGCACCATCTCCAGTAAGAACTAGCTTTGCCATTGAGCACCCTATTCAACCACAGCTTAAGTATAGGCTTCATTCTAGCAGAGTGGAGAACTGCCATTGGCATCCCCTTGCAAAAAGGTGGTGCCACTACTGACCCTGGAAATTATCTCCCCATTAGCTTGACAAGTCTGATCTGTAAAGCCATGGAGTGTATTATTGTGGATCTCATAAACAAGTACATAGACAATCTCCAAGCACTTGACCCCACCCAGTTCAGATTCGTCAAGGGCAGATCTTGCCTGTTGAACCTGGTTGTCTTCTTTGAGACTGTTACCAAGGCCCTGGATGAGGGAAAGTCAGTACATACAGCTTACCTTGACTTGGCCAAAGCCTTTGACACAATCCCCCACTTGAGTATAATCAAAAAGCTAACACATCTTGGTGTAAATCCCTATCTCATCAGGTGGGTGACCAGCTGGCTCTCCAATAGGACCCACAAGGTCAAAATAGGCTCCTCCACCTCCGACAGCAGAGTTGTCACTAGTGTAGTTCCCCAGGGATCTGTCCTGGGGCCCCTAAAGTTTGGCATCTAATTCTCAGAGGTCCAGGCAAAGACAGAAGGCCTGTGGCTGACCAAGTTTGCATACAACTGTAAGCTGGGTGCTGTCATTGACTTCCCAAATGATGTTAACGTACTACAAGAGGGTCTCGCAGCAACAAACGACTGGTGCCAAAGTCATGGCCTTAAGAAGCAAAAAAAATGTATTATCATACCATTCAGCAATAACATGGCCCCTGCTGATTACCACATCAACCACAACCCCCCCTAAGCACACAACCTGTGGTGAGAGACCTAGGTACACAGGTTGACAACAATCTCACATTTGACCATCATGTTGCAGCAGTGATCAGAAAATCCTTTTACTTGCATCCAGAAAGAATGAGGTTATTACCTCTCTGTACTCCTCCCTCATTAGGCCAGTAATTGAGTATACACCTGTTTGGTATGTACCCGTCCAAACATCTGCACCAACTAGAAGGCCACAGAAATACCTCACAAAGAGAACCCATGGCCTCCAACACCTGTCCTATGCAGACAGGCTCGAATCATTATCACTGTACTCATGTTGTACAAATTGCTGAGAGGTGATCTGTGTCTCGCCTACAAGGCAATCTTGGACCCTGCCCTACTAGAGATGATCCATATCTGTAAGTCTAACTGCTTGCGCATTACCAACTCGAAAGGCCTGAATCTAATATGCAACATCAACAAAACCTGCTGGAGAGACAGGTTTGTTTCCCAGAGGCTGCCCTGTCTCTGGAATAGACTTCCCATACATAGCAAATATAGTACCTTGCTGACCCTCTTCAACCGCAACCTTGATGAGTGGATGGGAAGCCGCAATATTGTCCCAGGGGTTCCACCCATGTTCCTCACTGATAGGGGAGACAGGTGAGGTTTCTTTTTTGGGTCTAAACTCTTGGCTAGGCTTGTAAAGCATTAGCCTAGTAACCTCCTATGATCTTGTGTGTGTACGTATTTAATTCTATTGGTTGCCAAAAAAGCAATTACTAGAAAATGGAAATCAAAATCTAAGCCAGCTGTATTTCAAGTAATGCATATTTTAAAAGTGAAAAAATAGCAGAAAATTGGATCTTTAGTAAAGAGGTGTAAATTACACATAAATAAATGGAATTTGTGGTAACAATGCATGCTAAATAATGTTCAGGAGGAGTAGGGAGTGAGGTTTAAGGGAAGGCAGAAAATGAGTGATTTATGTAATGTACTAAATGAGAGTCATTGTAAAAAAAAAAAACAAACAAACATGCAGTGTATAATGTATATAAATTAAAAGAAATGTTGATATGGTTTGTGTTCTTTTCTGTTAATACGTGTGTGCCAGTGTCATAAGTGATACTTTTTTCAAAACACTTTTATTAAATTATTTAGTCCTATATTGGTTTCCTTGAAAGTTTGGTCCATGAATTTTTTTTTTCTGAAGTCAAGGAATTTTGGAACAGAAGCTGCAGTTGAGGTATATGTATCCCAGCTTGTCATTTGATAATTAGTCTTCTAGGATGATGGAATTCATGATAATTTGAAGACTGTCCAGTGTATTAAGGAACCTAAAGTGTTTTTCTGAGCACATAAAGGGGTGGTTCTGTAGTATTCTGTGAACTGATAAACTGTTGCTATTTAATTTAGTTTAGTGCTTAGAAGTGATGTGATCTTTAACAAGTATGGATACTCTATTGTGATTACCACTAGGCAGAAAAGCAGGCTAGGCACAAACTCTTAGTGTGTGGCAGGGCCTGAAGATCAGACTTTTTTTAGACTCCTGGCATTGAGCAGAGACATCTTGATGTGATCAGTTGCTTGATATATATTTTTTGGTTGGGAGAGCCACTGACTAGACTCTGCCTAAAAAGGGGACGTAGGGGCAGCAAAGTCTCTCGCCACTATGTTGAAACCTTTAGAACAGGAGGTGCAAGCCGTCTCTTGTAAAGCATCAGTGACTATCTAGTATCTCTTCCAGTGCTGACAACATACTGGATCCACCTAGAATGACACCATCTATGTAGCCAATTATTTCCTTGTGCTTTGGTATCATTCAAGAAGAAGGAAGGATTCCGCTCAACACCAGGGTTTTACCTGCATGTGTGAAGTGGATTGAGAACTCTGTCATGCCTCTCTCCATGTCCCTGAGGGTTTTATGAACCAGGTCATTCATATCCATGTGGACCACTGCCATGCTGCAATCATTTGTTTACCTCAAGTCTCTTTACAACCTTTGATATTTGAGATCTTGTCTCCTGAAAGGAAACTCACTGTCACACTGTCTTTCTCCAGCCTCATGATAATTGTGTCAGTGTTTCTGACTGTGGAGTTACTAATCTCTTGTACTCTTCTGTTAGAAGGGCGTGTAGGTGGGTTCTTGCTCTTTGCATTATGGACTTTGCATGAGGTAGTACTGCTTCTGTGTTTGTTTATTTTATTTAGAGGCTGCTGGAAGTGGTCCTTCCATCTGTTCTGATATCCTCTGGACTGGTGAGCAGATTGCTGCTGAAATGCCATATTATTTGTGTCTTTATTAGAAAAGACAACAAAACTGACCATTTCAAATGGAGTCATGTATATAGTGATGTATAGTGACGAAGGCTGTATAAGTAAGCTATCAGCACTTTAAAAAAAAAGACAACTACCAGCATATAAACACATATGGGTAAATGGTGGAAAATGATGGTAGAAGGGAAGGAAAAGTTATAGTGAAAGAAATACATTTAAAGGGAGAGAGTAGGGGAGACTTGACTGGTAAAATGACTAAGTACAGTGTGAAGAGAGTAAGTATAACTTATGCTGCCTGTTTTGTAGCACTTAAGAGGAAGTAGTAAAGGAGTAATAGTAGCTTTAGTGGAAAGGATTCCTATATGCCAGAGGCTGGTGCTGAGAAACTGTTGTCCGTGCTATGAAAACTGTACCTAGGGGTAAGTACGGGGGTGTGGGAGTCAGCTTAGGTTATAGGTACTAGCTCCTTTAGTTAATCTATTGACAAAAATAGGTGTGTGTGCCAATGCTATGGTGTACAGTCTATGGCCCAGGAGTCTGGGTTTAATTACTGTCTTGGATGTCTAAGGAACTGGCAGAGGAAGAGGAGTATTACCTATCCTGCACGGAGCACTCTGTAAAGGTTGATTTTCCTGTTGGAGGGAAGGGAAATAACTATAAGGTGTTAACTGAGGTTATGCTGGGTATCCTGCTACCGTCAGTCTCTTGTGAGAGTGAGGGGTGGTTCAGTGCTACTGTCAGTCTCTTGTGAGAGTGAGGGATGGTTCAGTGCTGATGGTCATTGCATTTCACACTCACAGGCTGTTACTGGGCATATGCAGGGGTGGAGAAACAGGTTAAAACACTCCCCAACAGCAGCAGTATGACACTGCACCAGGGTCCTTGATTTCATCATTAATCTCAACCATAGGTCAGGATTAGCACAGCTGAGGCTAAGGTGGGTTTGGTAGACCTAGTGAACCAGGACAGGAGCAGGTAGCAGCTGATGTTCAGCTGCAGAGAGCCAAAAGGAAAGCAAAAAAATATACAGAAAAGTGTTAGGTTTAAGAGTTTATAGGTGAGGGAGGCTAGTGTTTACCTTTGTTTAACTGGCAATTATTTTGCCTTTTGAAGGGCATTGTGGTGTGTGTGTGTCTTTCGGCTTTTCCAGCTTAGGGGTCGCCACAGTGGAACTCCGGTCCGCTAATGATTGGCAGTAGAGTTTTACGTGCTGGCTTGCCGGGCCTAATGCACAACCTTCAACGAAGGAACGCCCATTCACGCATGTCGTCACACAGTAGACACTCTAACTGAGAATCGAACGGGCAACGTCTAACTGTGAGGCGACAATGCTACCGCAGCACCACCACTGCAGTGAAGGGCATTGCGGTAATGTTCTCTTTTGAATCTAGGGAGATGAATGTACAAATGATATTAGCTGTAATTTGGAGGGATGGCAGATGTTTGTTGGAAAGTCATATTCTAGTTTTAGAAATTAAAGCAATAAAAAGCTAGCTACAGTATAACTGAAAATAAATTTATCTAGAGTTTGCTGCATATATGGTGTGGATATTAGTTTGCAGGTTATTATAAAACTAATACAGTTTTCTTTTCTTTTTAGGTAACTACAGTCTCATGTATTTGTAATTTCTCCTTTGAGTTTTGCTGTAAGATTATCCGAGTGCACTAATATTGTTGCAGAGGTAATTTTGTTTTTATCCGTTAGCCTTAATATGTTTTCTTGCTGCAAATGACAAAATAGTTAAAAACAATGCTGTTTTCTAGTATATGTATGTGGTGTGTGTCTGAGTTTAGAATTTCTTTTTTCTGAATGCATATGAGCTGATTTTAACCATAAACAAATAGTGCATTTTTGTAATGATATGGTAATGATTTTTGCTCTGATTTAAGTGTAAAACTAATATGTTTAGCAACGAATTTCAATTTAACTCAGTTTTGTGTTTGTTGAAATGGAACTGTATATAAATGTCTCAGTTTAGTTTAGCTGATCTAATGCCTTTCACACATCCCCAGGACTATAAATTAAATCATGCATTTGGCACTAATTGTTGCTTGTGGTTCATGAGGTCTGTATGACTGGCATCCGTCTGGCAACTATAGTCTGGAC
Source organism: Protopterus annectens (assembly GCF_019279795.1). Classification (NCBI taxonomy): domain Eukaryota; kingdom Metazoa; phylum Chordata; order Ceratodontiformes; family Protopteridae; genus Protopterus; species Protopterus annectens. The sequence continues at coordinate 858,065,675 of NC_056739.1, forward strand.
CACAGTTTGATTAATCTGGTGACTGAATGTTTTTTTACTGACCCACACTGGTTATTAACTACATTTCCAGCAGGAACTGGAGAGGCAAAAGGAGGAGACTGCACTTCTGAGTGTATTTATTATAGTTTTCATTTAACATATTCTCTGTTGTAATGGCATACTGCCTGTCCTAAAAAGTCTTTTGTTACAGTTCTCCATGTTAACATTTGTACATCAGTAAGACCACATCTAAAAATTACTGCATGTGGGCAGCAAAATGTTTTTGCGAACAGTGAGATTTATGTTGATGTCTAAGAACAGCAGCTGAATCAGCAGTAAGTGTACATGCTGATATATTGTTTAGAGCTTGTGCAGGGGTGAAGACTTGAATATTTCTGATAATTTTAGTGCATACATTATAGTTTGCTAGTAGGTTTGTGATATAAATATTCTGAAAAAGCTGAGTTTTTCTCCCTTACATTTAATTAATAACCATATTTTTGACACATTTATGTAATGTGTTTGTGATGACCATAGTTAAGGGTGCTAGCCAAAAGCAACAGGGATGGGTATTGGGTAAGATTGCGCAGAAGTAGGAAGAGGCACCTTCAGCAGGAATTAGGAAGATGCTTTTCCTCTATGGATACAGTTAGTGTAGCAAATTCAGGGAAAGTCCAAGCAAGCAAGCAAGCAGTTTTGGAGATCTCAGCTCCAACAGAATTTGAAGACTGATACATTTCAAAAGACTTCCATGAAACCAGAGAGGGCTGAGCTAAGACCTGCATAAAGAAAAATTAAAAAAATTTAATACACTATCCTCTTGAGCCAAGAAAGCATAACAAAAATGTAAATTTTTCGAAAAATAAATAAAAATGTCAGCAGTTAAAAAAGCATGATCATCTATCACCAGTAAAATTATCGGTACTTTCATTTCTATGGATGTGTGAGGCATTTATCACGGTAGTTTTTACCAGTTTTGCAGAAGATGTTAAGGCTTCCATCTTGTATACTTTTCATATGAGTTAACCAGGTCATTATAATTGTTGTTCAGTAAAACAAGAAGGTGTGTTAATCGTTTACTCTGTCTATGAAACCATTCCAATCAGACTTTTCCCCACATATGTATACATGTGTGTTTGATTCGTGGGTGGTAGGTCATGGTTGCATGTTTTGAGTCCATCTTCATCACCCTGGTCAGTTGGTACAAGTGATTTTTTTCAGATTTCCATGTGGCTACCTTTCAGGAACTGCTTTTTCTGTCAGTATTTTACCTGCATAATATACTACTTCCTTTCTTTTTTCAGACGATGCACTACCGATGTTGTTTTTTTGTTTTCAAGTGATGTACTTCTGGTTTTGTGTTTTAGTTACTCTTTGGCATTTTTGGAACAACTGGTCAGGCATAGCATATGCCAATACACAGCTGCTGCTCGTATTGAACTGCATTGCTTTTTATCACTAGGGTATTACATCCTGTACTCTGATGTCTCAGTTAAACCTTCAGCTTTATAGACTGCGGCAGTATGGACATAGCCATGAACAGAATGTTTCATCTAGTGGACTGAAGTGAAACCTTGGTCTGATTTAATTATTCTGTCAGTTCCAGCTAGATTGGACCTTCAGAATGGTTATTAACCTAGTTACAGTTGCCAACCTTTTAGTCTTCAATGTGCATTTTCGTTTGCACATTTGCCAAGATATCTTGAGTCTGGTGAATCCATTGGTTGCAGTGCTAATAGTTGCTGTTTCTCAAAGGGACCTTGTAGCATGGCAGAATCTAACAACCTTGGATGTGCATGTTTCCTTACTCGCTTCCTACACATTCCTCTGTGATTATATAAGATGCTTCAAGACAGAAATGAACAGTGTGCATGTGAAAATAATGTTGGTCATTTTTAGTTATGAGTAACCGTCTTTGAACAGCAAGCATTAAAACAGTGTTTATTTAATTGACATCATAGGATAGGTAAGAACTGAGATGCAGTCAAGATTGGGTAGATTCTAAATGTTTTAATTTAAGCATACCTTTTGAGATGGCATCCTCAGCATCAAAGTTTTTGTGATGAGACTGACAGTTTTGCATATGCCCAAAGTGGAAATATATATTTTTTAAATCCTTAGGACATTTCTTTTGATATTTTAGAATGACCATTTACTTGCACTTAATAAGATGATTGTCTGGTATATCGTTTTTTGAAGAGCAGAATTATTACTTTGTGCATGTAAGTTCTGAATAAATAGGAGGGTACTATTAACGCCTTGGTAGCAAATTATAAAAAATCATCTGAAACTGTCTAGTTCAGTTGTGGGGAGTTGTTCAATAGATGATTGTTTTGAAATGAAAATATGTGCAACATTCAGAGTAACTTTTTTTTCTGGGCTCACACTTTGAGTTTAGAACTTTTCTGGGATAGTTTAATAATCACTTTTCCAAGCAGGAAGTTTCAGTGCCATTTGACTTCAATTCTTCTGCGAAAGTTTCTTCTGAAACCTCACTGAGTGTGATTCCTGATTATCTTTGCTGTCTGTATATGACATCGTCAGATTTGTAGTCTTCTGTGGAATGACTGTTTTTACAGACTTTTGTTTTTTGGCAACAGCTTTCCGGGTCCACTGAAAATGTAAAAATTTCCTCCTTGCTTAAAATGCTTTAGACTGCATTTATAGTTTCAGATGATTTTGCTATCCATTGGTGATATGCCTCCCTGCAGTTTTTAGACTTTTTTCTGTTCATATTAAGGTCCTGGTTCAGCAGTAATTAGCCTCCCTCTTTATTGAGGTATCTGCTTCTCCACTCACCTTTCAGACATCTCACCACTTCTGTTACATGCCATAGATGTCACACAGCTATTTACTTATGCTAATATTAAAATTGCAAGCCATAGCTGTTTAAGGAGGTACCTACTTTTTAAAAAGTATGATGACATCCTTTACAAGAGCATTTCAGGCCATACTCCACTGTGTTTGCACAAAAACTGTACTGCCCATGGCTGTTTTATGCATGTTTTTTACTCCTCATGTTTTCACTAAACAGTGCAGCCCAGCAATGTTTCCAGTTGTGGAATTAGCTTTTGAGAGCAGTCCTCCTTTGTGATGAGGCAGATCCATTTGTGTGGTTTACATACATAGGTTCATAGGTAGGTACTAGGCTATTGCCCAAGGGCCTAAGTAAGCCTAGCCAACAAAGTTCCCTGGCTTACGCCAACCCAAGAAAGTTAATTTCCTGTGCCCCTGTGGAGCAGAGCCACAGAAGTGATCCCCGGGGTGTATTTCCTATTTCCCATCCACTCATCAAGATTTTTCTTAGAGTGTGTTATTGAGGAACTTTGCTTGACATAGATGGGTAAGCTTGTTCCAGAGTATGGGAAGTCTCTGGGACAAATCTATCCCTCCAGCAAGTCCTGTTTATTGTGGTGACAAGGTTTAGGTCCCTAGAGCATGTAGCTCAGAGGGATTGGGATTTCTTTTGGTGTAGCATGTCCAACAGCTCTGGGTTTGACATAGCTTTATATGTCAGGCAGAGATCACCTCGGAGTAGGCGATATGCTACAGAGTAAAGCTGGAGTTTTTTGAGACGATCAGTGTAGGACATCTGTTTGAGGCCAGTAATTCTCTTTGTGAGGTACTTCTGTGGCCTTTACAGCTGCTGCAGATGTCTTATGAGGTACATTCCAAAAGGGGCGTTGTACTCTATAATGGGTCTAATGAGTGTCAAGTAGAGGGGAACAATTACCTCTTTTTTCCTGGATGAGAACCTTTTGTGATGAGGTGTGCTATGTAGAAGGATTTCCTGACTACTGTGGCAATGTGATTATCAAAGGAGAGACTACTGTCCACCTGGGTCCCAAGGTCTCTTATCACACATTCGGTGTTAAGAAGACTGCCGCCTATGTGATAGTTCATGGGTACAGTGTTTTTACCAAAGGGGATAACAATGTACTTTTTGGCATTGAGCTTGATGCCATGGCTCTGACACCAGGCATCTGTCTCAGTGAGACCCTTCTGTAGGATTTCCACATCTTTTGGGGACTTGATTATAGTTGCTAGTTTGCAGTCATCTGCAAACTTCGTTAGCCAGAGGCCTTCTGTGTTAGCCTGTACTTCAGAGGTAGATACCAAACAGGAGAGGTCCCAAGACTGAATCCTATGGTACTCCACTTGTCACTGGTTTGAAGTCAGATTTGGAGTCTGCAACTTTTACAGTGTGGGTTCTGTCACTGAGACAGTTAGCAATTCATCTTGTGACATAGGGATTTATACCTAGTTTAGTGAGTTTCGCTATAATTCCAGAATGGGGGATGGTGTCAAATGCCTTGGCGAGGTCAAGATAGGCTGTGTGAACCACCTTACCCTCGTCTACGGCTTTGGTGACTGCCTCAAAGAAGTCGACCAGGTTCAGGAGGAAAGATCTGCCTTTCACAAACCCGAACTGGGTGGGGTCCAGAGTTTGGAGGTTAGCAATGTTTATGAATTCCATGATGATACGTTCTATGGCCTTGCAGACGAGGCTGGTCAGGCTAATAGGGCGATAGTTCCCAGGGTCAATGATGGCTCCCCCTTTGTGGAGTGGGATAACTGTTGCTGTGCGCCATTCAGTGGGCACAAAGCCTGACGTGAGGCTATGATTGAACATGGTGCTTAGGTGGGGAGCCAGTTCGTTCTGAAGTTTGTCTAAAACGCACCCTGGGATGTTGTCCAATCCCATGGATGCTGTGTTTTTGGCTTAAGAGTGTGCTGCTTTTACCTGTGAAGTTGTGATTACGGGGACTCTGCATTCTTCCTGTATAGATATGGGCCCTTTAGGGGGTGAGAGGGGGGTAAAGTTAGGACTGAACCTATCTGCCAGGATGTTGGCAATATCAGTTGGTTCTGTAATTTTTGTGCCATTGTGCTGTAACCCAGAGCAGATCTGGGTGTTGCCATTGAGATTCTTGACATAGCTATAGAATGCTTTGTGGTTGTCCTTAGAATCAGTGGCAATCTTGTTTTCATAGCTAGCTTTGGAGGATCTTGTAAGGGATCTCAGCTTTTTCCTGAGGCTGACCAGGGAGCTCCTCCACTCATGGGATTTTACTCTCTTTTGCAACAATTTTTTTCCTTCTGTTGTAGAGTTTGTTTATGGCAGGGGACCACCAGATTGCCTTCCTTTTTTTTTTTTGGAGGATAGCGTCTAGGTTCTGTTTGGGATAGCACGATCCATGCACTTGTGTAAGTGCTTATAGAGTGCATTTGTGTCTGATTCAGCAGTCATAACTATATTGTCTAGCTGCATGGGTGTCATGAAGTTCACCACTTTTTTACCGTGGTTTCCTTAATGGGGGGTGGGGGCGGGATGTGGATATCTAGGGTGATTAGCTTATGGTCGGATCTGACCAACGAGGAGTTGACTTCAGGTGTGGAACACCGGTCACTCATGTTGGTAATGACCAAGTCTAAGATATTGTTGCCCCTGGTGGGGGTGTGGATAAGTTGATCCAGGGCATTGGAATTTATGAATTCCAGAAAGCGCTGAGCGAAGGAGTTGGTACATGAGTTGTTTTCCCAGTCAATGGTGGGGTAGTTGAAATCGCCCAATATTAGGGTGTTTTCTTGAACCCTAATATTTTCCAGTATATCAAGAAAAGAGGAGTGGGAATCCTGGGGCATGGTGGGGGATCTGTAGCAATCTACAATTTGGATTGCAGTTTTGCCCAGAGTTAGTTGCACTTGGATAACCTTGGCTGCATTATGCTGAGCAACTAGCCTGGAGGTGTGGATATCCTTAATGAATATGGACACACCTCCGCATTTGGTGTTCTGGTCCAGGTTAGATGGCCGAAAAGAGTGGTGAGTTATAGCCTGGTAATGCAGGGCTGCTCTCTGTAGCCTTGAACCAGGTCTCAGTCACTGCACAGACATCGATGTTCTCCATTTTAAGGAGTGCCTCGAATGAGTGCATTTTGAGATTTAGACTTCTAACATTGAGTAGCATTACCCTCAGTTTTTGCTTGCCTGTTCCTGTTATGGTGGTGAATTAGTCATTTGAACCTTGTCTAAAAAGGCACTTTAGGGGCGGCAAGACCCTTTGGCAGTATCCGGAATCCCAGGGGTGACAGGTGCAGGCCATCTCTGGCAAAGAATCGTGGTCTGTCGACGATGTCATCCCAGGCAGACAGATACTGGACCCCCTTAGAATGACACCAGAAACTTAGCCAATTGTTGAAGTCAGTCATTTTGTCCTTGTACTGCGGTATCATTCTGAGCGATGGCAGGATGCTACTCAGGGCTAGGGTCATACCTGCCTGGGCTACAAGATCAGAGAGTTCTTCCATGTCTCTTTCCATGTAGTCCAGGGAGGTACATCTCAGGTCATTCACACCAACATGGACAATCACAGAGTCATATTTGTACTTGTTGTGGAGTGACCTGAGTGCGTGGGTTATGTGGCAGATCCTGGCACCCGACAGGCAGCTGACAGTGACCTTCTCCTTGTTTAGCTTGGTGAGTGGGACATCAGTGTGCCTGACTATAGAGTCACCTATGATGAGTGTGTTTGGTACGTTGGTTTGCCTTATGGGCTGTGGTTGAGTGGCACACTGAGTCTGTGGGCTATGTGTCATTTGGGTTGTGTTGGTGGTGGGAGGTTGCTTGCGTTTCTGCTTTGAAGGTCTCTGTTGCTTGAGCAGATTATTATTGAGAGCCTCCGCAAATGTTTTTGTGTTTCTTTGTGTGGATTTTGGTGGTGTAGGGACTATGTGATGAGTGTGGTGTGGTGCAAGTGTTTACCTTCTCCTCTTGACTATGAAGTTCAGTCTTGGTTGGAGAGAGCTTTACCTCCAGTTTGGCTAGATAAGTGCATCTCTCACAGGTTGTAGTGTTGGGTGGTAGGAGGAGAGGGTTGTGTGTGTACATGAGGCAATTGCTACATTGCCTCAAGATGCTCAGATTCATCAGATAGACAGGGGAGAACACTGGGAGCTGACCCTTGGACATGCCTGAATAAAAAAAATATTTTCCTCTAGACAAGTGAGGAAAGTGAGTACAAGAGCTGTTTTTCTCTAAGTAAATGAGGAAAATAAGTACCAAAACTGTTTTCCTCTAGGTAATGAGGAAGGGTGAGTGCTGTAGTAATTTGTAGTTTATTTAGTGCTTACAACAAGTTCTGTACAAGTGCTGAGCACGGATAAGCAAATTCAAGTGCTAAAACTTAGAATCTGGATCTGGATCTTGTTGTAGATAGGCTACCTAGTGCTTACCACTCCCACTGATAAGCTAGAAGGCTTCCCTCCAACACAGAAGGGCTTGGGGGCACAGAAGCTTACAAACAGTCCTGGATACAGCAAATCTGTATCTGGACTAAACTAGTTACAGGGAAGGTGGGAAGCAAGCGCAAATGCAGGCTTTTAAACTAGAAAGTTGAAAGAGATGGAAAAACTGCCCAAATGGCCAATAAACTACAATTTCTAAGCCAGAAACCACTCTTGTGATCAGGGCCGGTCTTAGCTGAAATGGCACCCTAGGTGAAGTAGTGCTCCGGTGCCCCCTTACACCCTACCCACAACATACTCACAAAACAACCCTATTTGAGCCACACCCACAGGTAGGTCACTCCCCAAGAAAGCCACTCCAGTAATTTCCTTAAATCGTTTAAATGCATAAGAAGAAAAAGATACCTTGTAATGTAGTTAAACTGCAACTACTTTTGTGTACTTATTTCCTACTTTAAATACCAGAACTGGATCATAGTCAAATAGGGTTCTAGCAGGGTAATAGATTGCCCCCCCGAGCAACCCCTCTTGCAGCAACCTCTACCCTCCAGCAGCAGCCCCCTCCCCAGCCATTCCAGTGTTCCATTACTTGGCTATTTCTCACCAGTTACCATACACACTGTTCAAATTTATCAGTGTGCGTACTGTTTTCTTATTTACTTCCACAATGTTTACAGATATATTGAAATAAAATAACAAAAACACAGATAGCCATTTGCTAAACAAACAGTACAGTCTCGCAATGAATACAGATTAAGCATGAGCAGTAAGCTTCTCTGCCCTTGAAACTCATACTCATTGAAACGGCAAAACTCACACTCATTAAAATATCATGAAAACCCAGATTCATAGAAAATGCATCTGGCTAGTGGAGGATTAAGTTTACCTTTGGGCTGTTTTCAAAACAGACTACTTGCACACATTTTTTAGGGCCATTCATACACACATTTGTTTTTTGATTCATCTTCCTGACTGTATTAAATTATATTCCTTGTATAATACAGCACCACTTGTTAGAATGGGTTTTAACTTTGTAGTTTTAAATATTCTTTTAATAAGCAATGAAATAAAATGTATGAACCAATTAACTACCCATTTCAGAAAATTTCAACCATAAAAGGCCACTCAAATCTTCTGTAATTACAATCCACCAATATCACTCGATGCACACAATCTCTGCAGGAGTAAAACCATCTGAATAATTCTACATTAAAGAAACCTGTAACTAATGAAGAGGTTGCTACTGACAAACAGCTTTACATTTTAATGTTTTACCTATAAATTCAGTGCCACTGCCCTTTTGCATCAGTTTGTCTGCTGTTGCTGCCATCACTATATCCTTTTTCCTACCCACACCACCCTCATGCTACTTGCCCTCTCTATTTTTCTTATAAAAGGGCACCTGTCCCACAAGAAAATACATCTCCTCCCCTACTGCATATCACTCTTTCCTTCTCATTGTTCTTCTGTATGTTCCTCTGCGTACTCTTTCCCACTTTCTACAGTCCTATTTGCCCAATTCCTTCCCATTTTTAATGCAAACATAGAACAGAGTTTGCTGTTTAGACATTGTTTGGGGTCTCAGCTGTGTCTGGAATGGTATGACAATGTGTGTATGGAACTGCATCATTGTGAATGTGCTATTTCTGTACTAGCTTTTATTGGTTTCACAGACATGTAACAAAATATCAGAATAAGATAAGTTGCTTTGGTTGTCCTCTCTAGGATCAGGAGTTGCCCAGCAACAGCTGGGTTAGCTGGTGTCTAAAACCAGCCATGTGGTCTCCAATTAAACATTCTTTTTTTCCTTCCTTACGAATCAACTTTATCACCCCCTCACAAACCTTACTTTTCTCATTCATTTGTAACCCTTATAGATACATATTTTTGAAATTTACTCATTTCTTTATAACATTCATAATCAAGGCCCTCTATACCAGGTGACAAACTGACATTCGCCTACTTAATATCTTCCATCTCTTCTACTCTAATATCCCATATTAAATATTCATTCTCTGTTTCTGTAAATGTAAATGTTCACATCCCCATTACTTTTTTACAACTCAGTTATTACTATTTATATCTTTAATATACTTAATCAAGTCTATTGCATTTCTCTGAAATTTACATGGTCAAAACCATAAGAGCAACAATTTAAAATGTTCAAAATCAGTTCTGGAAAACAAACAGCATTACACTAAGATCATGGTACATGGGGACTTGGGGATTGTGCCTTTTCTCCAACATAGTGCTATCTCAGACTTAGTACATATAATTAGCAGGGAATGTGGGGGTTGCAGGGGGGGGGGGCCTGGTCCCTACAAAAGCATTCACTGTTTTCTGTAGTTGTTTTTCAACATTTTAAAATGTCTATCGCATGGCCCTGACCATGTGAATTTCAAAAATGTAAAGGCTCGACAAAGTGAAATAGACCCTTTTAATGTACTCTTTTTCTATTATTTTTGTTCTAAAATTGCTTATTCTTTTCATTTATAATAATTTCAATTATCAAATATTCCTTTTTGGACATTTTTCCAAGAAAAGGACTAACTTATTGCTTTCTACCTTGTACAAAATGTAAAATGTCGAGTAAGCAAAATACTGACATTCATCGCACCGAAACCACAATGTTGCAAACTCACTACCCTGAAACTTTATTACACCGACTCACACAAAGTTGAATAAGTAAGCCCAAAACATTGACAATTAAAACAATGAAAACCATATAGCAGACGTCACACCATAGCTAGTGTCACCAGTGCTGTGCTCGCAAGTAAACCACAAAACCTTGAAAATGAAACACCGTGGAAACAGTCTCCACTGTGTTGATACTTGAACTTCCAAAACATATAACAGTAAAGACACAACGAAAACAAGGCTTCCCAAACACTAGTGCCAACATTCTATATCGTAATCCCATTATCCCATAATACCTTTTTGTCACAGTTTTAGGAGATTGACAATCGCCCTCAAAAAGTCAACCGTACTGTAAGAATCCCTGTTATTTAATATAAATTCAAACTGAGAAGTTTCCTCTTCTTTGGAGACCATGGGCATCCTGCAGCCATGTGCACTCTTAGCTCTTCCACTGTGTCCTGTTCACGAGCCAATCTAGTCATTAACACAGACATATCTGTTGCCCGGGCACCCAGTAAAATCTTGATCCATCTATGCCATGTCTATATACTATTCTGTGTACATGGTAGACACAATGGATTTAATTCTGCCACATTCCAAAACTGTATTGGAAATAGCGGTGGTAATCTAGCGAAAGGTGGACTGTGGGTAGTGAATTTCCTAGCTTTTCCCATTAAGTACCAATCACTAAAATACTTTAATAACTCTCTGCCATCACGTAATGCATTGAAAGCGGGTAGCACCTCTTCCTTGTTTAAAAATGCTAATGCTACCAGACATTTAACTTCCACTTGGAAATGTTGATTACTGTTGTACAAAGATGGCAGACCTAAAGCCTGTTGAATCTGAGCGGCCACACGTGCATGCATGACCTTAACCCCTCTCTTCTCTGAACTAACTTTAGTTCCGTGCGTGACAACTTACTTACTGAAGCCAGCCTCCTGGCCAACCTGAAGCTATAAGAGTGGGAGGGGGTTCCCCCTTCCCTTTGCCGTATTGTTTTGTTATTTTGTGATCTTTTCGGCGCCCTTTACTCAGAGACAGGGCACCGAGAAGATCCCAAAATAATAAAAGTACAGCAATTAAAATAAATAAGTAAATACATAAAATTTCACCTTTTAAGAGGCCGGCTGTACAGCGCCCTAGCTGGTCACCTAGTTCGCCTATGCGTAAGGCCGGCCGTGCATGTGATAGGCTACCTAGTGCTTACCACTCCCACTGATAAGCTAGAAGGCTTCCCTCCAATACAGAAAGGCTTGGGGCACAGAAGCTTACAAATAGTCCTGGATGCAGCAATTCTCTATCTGGATTAGACTACTTACAGGTTTGGCAGAAAACAAGCTTTGGCTTTCTCAAAAAGTTCTCTCTGTATTAGAAAGAATGAGCTAATGACAGTAGCAAAAACACTTTAAATGCAGTAGCATAGCTCTCAACCTTCCATGTCCAAAATGAGGAACACTAGCCCTCAAAATGTGGAACACATACTAATGGCTTACTAACAACTTTAACTACGAAGGTCATAGGATGGTTAAAATATGCTAGTTTTACTTATAAAGAAGATCTTTTAATGAATTCATATGATTCATTTATATTTACAATGGATTTCACTTAAAAAAAATTCCTAACACTGAATGTGTGACAGAGTCTTTCAATGTGGAACTTTGAGGAACTTCGAAGAACGTGAACTTTTTAAGACCAACTAGTAACCAAGTAAAATCCACAAATACACAGTTGCGTTCCGGCACTATAAAGGCTGCCCCTTCTGTTCCACTTCCTTTTACTGCACCTCGATACCAAATGCCAGCATGAACCACGACCAGGCGGAAAATGTTAAACACTTTAATTCAAAAACAACAAAATAAACATATCAAAAACAAAAACAGAACTTGGATTTAGCGCTTTCATCTCCTGAGCAGAGACTTCATCATGAAGTCTCCGCTCAGGAGATGAAAGCGCTAAATCCAAGTTCTGTTTTTGTTTTTGATATGTTTATTTTGTTGTTTTTGAATTAAAGTGTTTAACATTTTCCGCCTGGTCGTGGTTCATGCTGGCATTTGGTATCGAGGTGCAGTAAAAGGAAGTGGAACAGAAGGGGCAGCCTTTATAGTGCCGGAACGCAACTTTTTAAGACCCCAAATGAGGTACGGTCCTCGTAATGGGGTACATTTGAGAGGTATGTGCAGTACAAGCTAGCACACTTGAGTGTGTAGCAAAATTAAGGCAAATACAGTTTAAATAAATGCAGACAAGTTAAAAATGACAAAAAAGTTTATGAAAAATCAAATAGGAGCACTTGAACACTTAAAAGCACACAAAACAGCAAATTAAGGTAGAAGACAATTATGTAAGAGCAGCTCAAAAACTATTTAGTAATTTTTTTTTTCTTTTACATACTGTGCAAACCATTTTAGTTCCTCAGGAGTGGACTTCCTGCATTTTTCTGAGAGTTAAATGAAGAGGCCATCTGCAACTGATTTCATTTTCTCTGTACAATTATGTAAGGGACCTAAGGGAGTTTTTAATGATGGACTGCTGCCTAGAAACATTATTTTTTTGTTTATAGAAATGAGCTTTAATAAAGTGTTTCAGGTGTCATTAACTGATTAGCATGGAGGAGTGGTGGTGGTGGTGGTGGGGGGGGGGTGAACATGAGAAGTAAAAACAGGTGCCTCCATTGTGAAACTATTACATTAAGTTTTTTTTTACCAGTGCTGTATACAGTAAACTCCACAGTTTTAGCGAAGTTTATCTGTTAAAAGCAGTATTCTGTCCAGTAAGACATATATTAAGATATTATGCACACATATTCGTGTTGTGCTGACCACATCATCTGAGGGGAAAAAATCACATCTTAAAAAAGCAATTAGTTATTTGTAACAGCCCTGACTTAAAGTGCGGTTTAGCCTGCAGATAAATACATGAAAGCTGGTGTGCATCAGAACCCAGAATATATACAGCATCAGAAGAGTATCTTTGGATTAGCACAACTGTTGCATTGGCTTTGTTGCATTTCTGCATTTTATCAGGGTGTAGTCATGTAATAAGTGCAGGTATCCTCTATGTCTTGTATTTCATATCAAATGACTGCTGAGTCTGATACATTATTAATGATTTTAGGAGGTAAGTAGTAGGACTTTTTTTGTGTATGTCTACACACAGGGAATTCTTTCACAGCTTAAGTTTCTGCCATCTTACAGCACTTCTTTACTCATTTGTCACACTGAACTAGTGAACAAAAACAATTTAACTGTTACAGTGAACAGCTCCCTACCTGGTGATGGAATGACAAGAAATACTAGATCATACAGTATACAGATTTTGGCTTCATTCGCTAACTGAAAACTGCAGACACCCCTTGGGCAAAGCCAACTAACAACTCTTGAACTTTTAACTTCTGATGCTAGATGACTAAATCTTTGTACAGATATCTGCTGTAGTGGCATTTGTTGTATATTTAATGTTGTAGCAAGTTCTTAATTGAAAAATACTAGTACATATGCAGCAATAAACAACCTTTGTGCATACAAAATCTAAAAACAAAACACATTTTTTCAGAAGGGACAAGCTCCTCTGCATCCCATGGGTAATTAGATATACTAACTTTGAGATTGCAGAAGTTGTCAGAGCAAGGAAGACCAAACTCTTGCTTCACAAATAGAAGGATGGAATTTCATGCAGCAGTGCCTCTGGAAAACCCATACTGTTACATTGACTCCCACGTGATATTCTTGAGTGTATGGTCATATTCCTTCTGTAGGTCAGCAGCATGTATGAATACAGTACTAGAAACTCCCACATCTCCTCCAGTGTCTTTGCTAGAAAAAGTTGACCTACCCTTTCCTGGCCTGTGCAACTATTTGCATTGCTTTTTTTTCTGAATCAGAGGTTTAACTATCAGATGAAGTCTACTTTCCAGCAGCCTGGCATAGATTATCACAGGAATTCCATAACTGAAACACAGTTTCCTGTACCCCTTATTGAAAATGGGGACCTCCACTATAGATGGTCAGTCCAGAGTTGTTTTTCTAACCTTCCAGGCCACTCCATAAAAATAAGTTAATATGACACTGTAACGGTAGTCCAGCACTTTTTGCATTTTCAGCTGGCTGTTTTGTAGTCTTGAAGCCTTGCCATCACAGGATTAATTTACTGCCACAGTGACTCATTTTATGGAAGAGATTCAGTTCTACCAGTTGGTTCTGGCACTGTGTCCTTAAATTAGGGCATGCTCACCATGTTTAAACTTTTCTTAGTGTTCTTCCTCCTCCTCACAGTGTCACCAATTGAAGTTGGCATTCATTAACACTTACAATTATCTTGACAGTATCCCCTCATCACCTCTGAATTACCATAACGTCCTTGAGGCCATCCCAGAGTAAATCATCATGGACTTGCCAAAAAATAGTTTTGTTATAAATAAATATATTTTGTTAACTTAAACCTTCTTATATACAGCATAAAATGACGACATTAAACCCTCGTCAACAATTAGCATGTTTCCTCTGTCTTTATTTGCCTACTCTTTGGAAATGAGGATGGATCCAGCACATCTATAACATTCTGTCTCAAGCTTTGCAAATAGTTCATTATGTTTTATAAAGCGTGCTGCTATAATATTGTAAAATTCACAGCGTGATTTTCTCCAGTTTTATTTGCCTATTCTTTAGAAAACAGTATAGATCGAATGCATCCATACATTGTTTTTCCTCATTGCAAAGATTCTAGTGTAAAATGTGCTGTCCTGCTGATTACAACAGACACACACACACACACACACACACACACACACACACACGCGCGCGTACTTGGCCAAAATAGTAGACAACTTCAGGTACTGCAGTGGTAATCATGTGAGGTATCCCTTTCCTGGTTTGCAGGTTATCTCTTGAACACGGCTCTCGTATGTGGTTAAGGGTAACTCAACGTAGAACCATCAGACTAATTTCAGATCTCTGCTACTGCTAAGTAGTACTTCAATAACATAAATAATATGGTTGCGAGAATGCATGGTTGCGATAATACGCAAGTACCTAAATAAGTATATTTTGCTAACTTAAGCCTTCATATTGGTGTTTTTAATGTGTGTTACCTTATTGTTTGCATGAATGCCAAAATTTGCAGCTACTTGTTGCTTTCAAGGTTATCACTTCATGTACTGCATGGGTTACCCACAAGAGTCAGGCTATATCTTGCCAATTTCATAAACATGTTTAGAGATTCAAGTACATTTGACAGCCTTATTGTTTATTGGTTTCAAATGAGTATATGTACATGGATGCATCTTTTAATTTTAGTTCATGCATTGCTCTTTTAAATTTTTTGCAGTGACTTTGTAACTTCACTTCTTTATTGTTTGTGTTATCAGTATTTTTTTAATGTGAACTGAGCCTGAAATTTGTCCTGCTGGATCACTGCTTCGCCCAAGTCAGCAGATTTAAATACATAGAGAAATAAATAAAATAAGTTATAAGTTACCAGATCCATACTTTATACAGATACATGACTTAATATATTCTTTTTTTATGTCACTGTGAACTTTTCAGTCATAGTAGGACTCAAGCTTTTCACTTCTAAACTGTACTTGTGAAGAATTTTGACCTTATCAGCATCTTTTATCAAGCTCGTTCATGTACAAAACAGAACTTTTGTGTTTTGTGAGATTTTGCCATATAGTAACTACAGCTGCATAATGGAAATGTGACTGTTATGTACATGGGACTCGTGTGATCAGAGAAGAGCGGCACTTCCTAAAAGAAATGACATTCTAATTTACAGAAATCACTAAAAAATTGTGTAGAAGGGAGATTCACCCCCCTCCCCCAAGTAACCAAATAAAGACTGTATATATTGGAGTAAGGAGAAATCTCAAAGAAAAATGCAGTATAGCAATTACACTATAGTGATTTCGTAGTTGAGTGTAGATCACAATTACCATCTGTCATGTGTAAAAGGACAGGGTTTCAGCTCATCAGATTACACTCACCAGTACAAGTGCATTGATCCTTATTTCACATAAATCACTTCTGGTGTGGTTTCTGTTTGCACACTGACAGAAATTATTTATATGTGGACATCTCTGCAGTTGTATGATCATGGACCTAGTATATTTAAGTAAGCATGCGTTGCGCCTTATATAGAGGGATACAGGGGCAGGGCTTATCCCTACATAAAAATGCTTGTAAGAGTTTGTGAGGGGCTGACACTAGGACTGGTTTGTTTCATTTGGTTGGGGCTTCAACTTCTTGAAGCTTGAGGAAACATAGGGGAATCATCCATTACTGATGTCTTGTATTTAAGTATGGCATACGGTGAACACACTTCTTTTGAACCATTTTTCATGCGTTTGGTGAGACAGAACCAGAGATGATGAATATAGTAAGCCATGTGGATTAGTGTTAAGGCAAGCAGCACTTTGCAGGTCTTCACTAATGCACTGCACTATTTATTGTATTTATTCATTTTGGCTGATAGACAGGGCTCCAGTTTCATCCAGTGCCTTGTGGATAGATTGTAAACAAAACAGTGGGGCTACATAAACAATGTCTTAACCTGTATTCTACAACTTTCTCTGGCAAGTTGATCTTGAGCTATGCCTCCCACCCTGTAGGAATGTATTGCTTTAAGATGATTAAGAATATTTAATTTGTAGCAGCCATCTCTCTTCTGTCCATCACCCTCTGCTTTTTAGTACTTCCCCACTTGATCCATAGGGGAGCAGTGAGTTCCATCACATTCCCAAACATCCTACATTCTTCCAGAGTGAAAATGTCTTTTAACATTCATCCTTTCTTCATTGTTCAGCCACCTACTCCCCTGCAGTCTTAGGGCTTTACTCCCACACCATTTTAGCAATTTTATGTCCTCTGGTCTGTATAGAGTACAAAACTGAACATCATATTATATTCTTAGTCTTACTAGCGTCCTGTGTAATGGAACAAAGTGCATATTTTCTTGAGTCTGTCCTTTTTACCATAAATTCTAGGAGACTACTGATCTGCCACATTACATTTTACATTGCAAGTTTGATTTTTAGGTATGTGGTCATGTACAGCGCTTTGGTTTCCCCAGTTGTCTTTATGGCTGTCACCTCCCCCAACTTTATATTTTATTGCAAGATCTTTTCCAACAAAATACATTACTTTAACACTTTCAATTATTTCATTTTCTAATGCCAACTTTATATAGTTCAGAGTCATATCAGAGCCAGAGCCTATCCCAAGATTTTGTGACTGTATGGCAGAGAAACTAATCCTGGACAGGATGGCAGTCCTTAACATCTTTTATATTAAATCCTTACTGGCATCTGCTTGCCTATAGTAACAGCTTTGCTAAATTGCAGTATGGGTTGATCTCCCACTCCCTCATGAGTACTGTATCAGATCTGGTGTTCAGGAGTCAGATTAATCCTGATAGTGAACTCTACTAGTTATTAGTGCACTCTACTAGTTATTGTAAAAACAAATGTATTAAACAAGAACAGATCCAGTGTTAAGTCCTGTAGTACACTGTTGATTATTACTTGCTAGATATTTTTTCTAATATTTACCAGCCAGCTTGCTACTCATTTAACAGCTTGAGCCCCTTCTCATACTTTTTAATTTCCCTGGCATCATCTGGTGTTGCATGGCTTTGATGCGGTGGTAGAATGGTAGTTTCTTAATATAGTCCGTTAATGAGTTTCATCCTGTAGTCATGAGTTTGATTCTTTCATTCCCCACTGGCAAATTAAGTGACATCAGAGCTTTTGGATCTTTGGAAGATGGCATCTGCAAAGAGGATTTTAACTATTTAATGAACTAACAATTAAAAAAACATTGCCAGAAGCCTTTGTGAAGCCCATTCACAACATATCCATTGGTTTCTACCTTATCTATCTCATTTGTGAGTTACTCATGTAATCTGTCATCTTTTCTCATTATAGATGAAAAAGTGTCTATTCCGTGTTCCAAAAAAAAAAAAAAAACCCCAGCTATAATGACAGATTCATAAGCAGCAGATGCTAGTGCATATGCACTATAATTTGTAGTCAAATACTTGTTTCCTATTTCTTATAAACCACTGACACCATTGAACAAGCTGTGAAAAGTTAAAAAATACTGTATTTTTGCGCTGTAATTATTTATGTAGCAAAGTTTTAGTTGGAAATGGATCAGTGTAACCTAGTTCACTACTGTTTGAATAAATAAAATGAAATCCTGCCTGATCTAGTAAGACAGTCATCATGTTAACTTATGATGTTATCTGTTATTAGGTAGACTCTCACTCAGGAATTTGACCAGCTTACGTTTACTCCTACTTCAATTGAACAGAATGCCAAGATTTGTTTTTACAATATGATCCTTAGAGTAGCCATCAGTGGGTCTAGCCAAATGGACTGATATTTTTTGTGTTATATCACGTCTACTCACAGACCATATACAGCATTATGTAATGCTATTTAGTAGCACATTCCTCCAGAGATTTGGTTTAGCCTGCTTTAGACCACCCTTATGTCTCAGTTAAAGAAAAAAAAAATCTTCCAATCATTGGTGTGTGATCATATACACATTTCATCTGTTTTGCTCTTTGAATTCCATATCTCCAAGGCTGTCTTCATGTAAAACTGATAAAAAGGCAGATTCTCCACTTATGTAGAAAACCGAAGCTGGCTCAGGCAGAAATTATGCAAATAGGTGCACCCAATCAAAGTAAAAGTTACCCTCCCTGCCCCTTCCAGTAATACATAAATCTTTAAACCTAAATCATCAAGTCATTACTTATCTTTCAATACAGCAAAATAGTTGTAATCCAGTGTTTAACTTCAGTAACATTGTACAGTGGGTAATTTTTGTGATTTTTTTTTTTTTGCTATCCATATTCAGCACATTTTTCTGTTTTCTTTTGTCTTCATATACAGGGTTGCATGTGCCTCCTGCTGGTTCATTCAACATCATCACACAATGAGGTAGAAGATCATGTCAAGTCGTGCACCTTTTAGTTTATTTTTTCTGCCATATGCACAATTCACATCTCCGTGTTTAGATAGTGCATACGTTTAATACTTAACAACTCAAACCTTCATAGTGTCTTTACATTCATCGTATTATGAGCAAGGACTCATACTGGTGCTGCCTGTGTTATTCAAGCAAATGAGTGTTTTCATCTATCAGAATTCAGTAGACAGTGTTTCTTAATGTTTTGTATCTGATGAAGTCTGATCGACGAAAGCATTCATTACCTTAAGTAAACTGGACAATTTTAAGATAAAAAAAAGATTGTTCATTTTTATTACTTGATTTTGAGAACTTGTACATTCTATTCTGGTTAGCCATCTACCTGAAAAATACCTACAGGAAGACAACAGTGGATTACTTTGAACAAAAAATCTTCTCCTTTTCTTTTTACTATGGTCTAGATGAGGACCTTCAAAAGAGGAAATGTGTTTTGACTGCTGTGAAATCTCACTTTGAAGGCCCCCAGATTTATTTCATACCACCCTGTATTCTTTAGGAAGAAGTTCCCATTTACAATGAGGAGAAATTGAAAGCATTAGACAGATTTGCATTCCCCCACCCAGATTTGTTGGCCAGGTCCCCAGTTTGACTCCAGTAATTCAACAGTCTACTTTAGATTAGAGAGGTATTACAAAGGCTCTTGGGTTCAAGACATGACCTTTCCTTACAGTTATTAAATTCTTCCTGGAAAGAACTCCACTACCAAGTTTTTTTTTTCAGAGAGCTTTTGGAAAAATGGGTTTAGTCTCTTCTCAAGAAAGGGGGCATAGTGCCTGTTCCACTTTTGGACAAACAAATAAGTTAATGTTTTCTATTTTGTTCTTGTTCTGAAATGGACTGAAGACTTCCCTTCCATTCAGGGCATCAGAAACTTCATGGAATACATTTGATATATGATAGTCTAGCTGATGAGACTCATGGGGTCTTGGCCCTTTTGTTTCAGGGCACCTGACTGATGTTG
Source organism: Protopterus annectens (assembly GCF_019279795.1). Classification (NCBI taxonomy): domain Eukaryota; kingdom Metazoa; phylum Chordata; order Ceratodontiformes; family Protopteridae; genus Protopterus; species Protopterus annectens. The sequence continues at coordinate 858,085,492 of NC_056739.1, forward strand.
CTAGATATATCATTGACTGTGGTCTTCAAGAATGTTCCTTTGGTTTACTGTGGATAGGTACCCCTTTCATTACAATGTGCTGATACATGACCTGCCTTCTGCAACAAAAGTCTTTACTAACTGCCAGCCGTTGAGGCAGGGGCTGTAATGGCAAAGGACTTCTATGTGTTCCTATACCCTGGACAGTTTTCTGATTATGCTCTTATCTAAGAACACCCTGGCAGAATCCTTTTTCTTGGAGGATGCAGACAGTCATGGGTTTTCCATAAGCTAGATGAACTCCTGTCTGAGCCTATCATGGGAGAATTGCTTTACTGGTCAAAGTTGGACATACTTAAGTATTGATTCTTCCTGCTCAGAGAAGGCAGCTCATAAGTCATAGTTTTAACAGGCTGGGTTTAGACACAGGCAAGGGTTTAGTCCTGGACTGTCCTGCACTTCCTGAACCTTATGGCAGCCACAATCCTCAAAGTTCTGTTAGCACATTTGAGCTTTAGAGTAATGCAGTGGACAATGAGTTATCAGTGATTGTAAAGCCATCATCCCTCATAGATCATCTTTTGATGTTAGACATTTACTGGGTTCTAGAGTGGTAGATAATAGCCACTCATCTCATTGTGAGCCTTCCTTCCTGCGCTAGAACCAATCAGTGTTCCAAGCAATGGACAGGTCACTAAATGACTAAAGATTTCACTTGGGCTTTTCTTCGATTCAGGAAAAGGGATATTCCAGAATAGTGAGCCTGATTTAAACTAGCTGGAGCTATAGACAATATTTCCTATGCTAAAGTTTCAAGATTATGAGCTGCAGTCAGAGCACTTCAAGTTCCAGATAACTAGGCCATCACTTGGTATATAAACAAGCAGGTGTCACCACATCCTCTTGTTTCCATCTTAGGAACAACACCCTTGTGTTACATCTTATCCCAGCATCTGATCTCTCTAAAGTGGTGCATGCATTTGTTTCCTCTCAGTTGGATTACTGTAATACTCTATACCTGGCACTGCCAGAGAGATAATTTGATTGTCCACAACCCACCCTTTCTTACTTGGGTGTCAAGGTACCAATATATTACAACAGTATTGCCCTGCATGGTTTTGGTACCTGTATCTGTGGGATGTGCTGTTGTGGTACAAACTGACTTAGCTCTTGCACTCATTCTCTTAGGACCTGATGGCAGTTTCCTTGATTTGCTTTGAACCCTTTGTGATTCAGGCCTTTGCTTACCATGGTTCCTATAGTTTGAATGTGCTACCTTACTGAGTGAGGGAGCATCCACCACTTCCCATATTTAAGTGCTTCTTAAAGACCCATTTATTTAATGTAGCCTTAACTAATAAGCATTTTAGTTTATTTATTTGCTTTTGATTACCAGGAAACTCCAAGGAGATAAAGTACCTTTTCAGTGGAGGCCCAAAGAAAAAAGCTTTACATTACATACATTTTCATAGGCAGTTAGCTTGAGTTAACCAAAGCAAAAACTCTAGCAGGCAGCCAAATGAACCTCAACAAGCAAACGTCAGTCCAATAAAAGAAAAGGCTAGGAGCCCAACCATGGAACACTTTAATGATGAAGCTTTTGAATCCACAAGATTCTTTCTCAACACAACGTAAAATCAACAATGTTAGTTTAAATAAAAAAATGCCAGCCAATCATATTCAAAATCCCGTCATCTGACCAATAATTAAAATGCATTGCATAAATAATACTGCCTAAAACATAATACCTAAAGCATAGTCTAAAAACATTTTAAGGCATATTATAACATATATAATAGAATTGGGAACACATACAAAGCATAAAAAATATGTAATATAAAAATATATATAATATAAAAAAACTTATAAAAAAGTGTGTAAAAAGACATATAGAAGACATATAAGGAAATTCCATTTCATACATAGCTATGCTTCTTCTTAAGTAATAGTTTTATGCTATGCTTGTTATTCAGACCTGAGAACTTGTCAGCTCTAAAGAAATTTATCCATTTATATTCAGCCATGTCATTATCATTTACAGGATCAGCCCGTCTTATTTGCTTGCTTGTAAAACCTTAAATTTACAAGAAAGCTCAGTACCGAACTGCATAATGTGTTTACTAAGAGCATTAGTCTCTATCTGCCTGCAAATATCAGACAGATGAGAACCAATTCTTTGTTTACAATTTTGGTTAGTTTTACCTATGGAAATGGCTTCATTTTGGTTTGTTTTACCTTTGGAAATGGCTTCAGCTTCAGCTACCATTGCAGATTCAACAGACAGCACGTGGTTGCAGCAAAATCAGGAACATGAACCAGAGGTCAAAATCAGCTACAGAAGAACTGACATTGAGAACACGCATGGGCACCAAGACCTTCGTGCAGTAGGACCCACAGCACGCTGTTGCTTATAAAAGAAATAACTGAAATAGGAATGACTGTATGGAATTTGTCTAGTATTCAATTTAGTAATGTAGAGCTCTCCCTGCTTGATAAAGGTTTATCTTTTATTCCCTCGACAGAAGATAATTTGAATGATGCCCTTTCAGAGCTGACACTGTTTGTGCAGAATCCTGATTTAAAATTGTTATATAAAAATGATGCTTTGCCTAACTCAGATTTTGGTTATTAGCTGAAATGTAACAGTACTTTTGTGCCCGTCAATACAAATACAGTACAAGCCTTTTATAACGTGTGAAAATTATATTTATGATTTATTTTTTGCCAGTAAAACTAAAAGTACATATTATAGTATTAGTGCTGAACAAAGACAAGTGTTACAGAACTTAATGAGAATGGAAGGTATTTATAATAAAACAGACAAGGGTGCAAAACCTGTTATTATTGACACTAACAAGTATACTGAGTGGATGTACTTATTACTGGATGATTCTGTCACATTTAAAAGGATTAACTGAGCAGCAAACAAATAGGTAATATTTAGAGTTAAAGGCTTTTTGTATGATTTATTGATGGATAACTATGTTAAAGCAGAATTATATAATTTTCTATATGTGGCTAATCCAGTCATTCCAGCAATTTATGGTTTACCCAAAATACATAAAAATGTTGAGTTACCACCAAAGAGACCAATAGTGTCTGTTGCCCAGTTGGTAACCACCCCCATTTCTATGTTTTATGAGAAACAGCTTTATCCTTTGTTAATGCATAGCAAGAGTCATATAAAAGATACAAATGACTTTTTGCTTCAGTTATATGAATGGACACAAAGAAACAAAGTAATGAACATTATGTTAGTCACAATGGACAGAATGTCTCTTTTCATGGTTGCACCTAATGAATTAGGTATTAATTTCATGAGAGAATTTGTATGTACACGTGGTAATTTCTCCACTGAGGAAAATAGAACTTCGCTGTTTAATGTTGGATATAGCACTCAGTAATAATATTTTTATGTTTAATAGGAGATCTTTCATTAGCAGTGTGAGTAGCTATGGGTATCCCCACTACGAATAGTTATGCTAATATAGTTCTCACTAGATGGGAAGAGATGCATATTTATGTTTACTGATACAGTATATTTGAATAGTACTTTAGTATTCTATAAAAGATTTGTGGATGATATATTTCTTATCTGGACTCTTTGCATCAGTTTGTTGATGATTTACAAGGCATTACAGATTGTTTATGCTTTCATGTTAACAGTTTGACAGATAAAATTAGCTTTTTAAACATTGATGCATCTTTTAGCAATGGTTGTTTTAATACGCACATCTACAGAAAAAATGTTCAGTCAGCATGATATGTCCATTATGATAGTATGCATCCTAGATTTGTTTATAATAGTGTTGTTCTTAGTTAATTCCTGAGGGCTAACAGGCTGAACACAGAAGGTGATGGTTTTATGCAAGAGATAGATGGTATGACACCAGACTTTGTAATTAGAGGATACAATACAGAGCTGTTAGAAATGAATTGGAACTATGTTATTTCTAAACATGAAGGTTTGGGTGCACCCTACTTCTCCAATGTCAGAAGGAATACTGGGAATAAAGAGGAAAGGCCTAAAGATAATGGCAAATATCGCATGGGATATGTCACAAAGTACAATAGACACACAAACTTTATTAAACAGATAATGCAAAAAATGTTTTTTTTTTTTTTTTAAATCTGACCCGAATGTTAGTGAAATTAACATGCAACCACATTTTATTTATAAAAAGAAAGAAACTTAAAACAAAGACTTTCAATTATTTGATTCTCATAAGAATTTTCCCTTTAGTAAATAGGGAACTGTCCCCTACCATAATTGTATCTATTGCCAGTATATTCGTTTAGATAAGAAATATATACATCCAATAGCAAAGAAGCCCTTTATATTTAAAGCTTCAGCAAATTGTCTAACAGAAAATGTGATATACTTTGCGAATTGCATAAGATGTGAATGTTTTTACACAGGTAAAACTAACCAAAAATTTAAAGAAAGAATTCATTGTCACCTGTCTGCAATTTGCAGGCAGGTAGAGACTAATGCTGTTAGTAAACACATTATGCAGTTTAGTACTGAACATTCTTTTAAATTTAAGGTTTTACAAAGAATTTGTAAGCAAAAGGGGGTGATCTTGTAAATGATGCTGACAACATAGTTGAATATAAATGGATACATTTCTTTAGAGCTGATGAGTTTCCAGGTCTAAATAGTAAGAATAGCAGAAAATAATTACTTAAGAAGAAGCATAGCTATGTATGAAATGGAATTTCCTTGTATGGCTTCTATATGTTTTTTTATATCCTCTTTTATATATTTTTGTATTACAAACTTTGATATGCTTTGTATGTATACTGGGTACTATTATATATGTTTTAATATGCCTTAAAACGTTTTTAGACTATGTTTTACTTAGTATTGTTTATGTAATGCATTTTAATTATTGGTCAGATGACTGGATTTTGAATATGATTAGATGGCATTTTTTTATTTAAACATTGTTGTGTTGAGAAAGAATATTGTGGATTTGAAAGCTTCATCATTAAAGTGTTCTACTGTTAGACTCTTAGCTTTTTCTTTATTAGCTTGAGTTAACTTTGTGAAAAACCTCACCGGTCTAAAAACTCATGGCTTACAGGAAAAAAATAGCAATGTCCCTGTTGAAGTACCATGTTCTTCAAAAGAATATAGTAGGAGAAATAACCTTTACAGTATCACACAAAAGAAAGGTGGTTAACATGAAAGGACTCTCAGGTGAAAGGTAGATGTAATTCTGCAAAAAATAGTCATTTATCTTAAAATTAAGAGTATTCAGAAAAAGGCTACATTACACACAGAAGTCCTGCAGGTAACTATGAGCAACTCAGCAGTAACAGGGGACAGGAAGTCACTAAGTCATATGGCCTCTGCATGCGAGCCTTCCAGATACAGGACTTGGAGTTGTCTGTGAATCTACAGTTACAAGCAGTGCATCTTCCAAGCATGGAAACTCTTCTGGCAGGTAGTCTCAGTCATGTGATTCATATGGACCATGAATAGTACCTCCATTCCCAAGTCTTCCAAAAACTAATGTCTGTTTGTAGACAGCCTAATATGGGTCTGTTTTGCATCTCAAGACAGTGCTCAGTTGACCAAGTCCAGTGGTATATTTGCTATGGCAGTCATCCAGAAGGTAAATGCTGGAGCTTAAACCCTGTTTCTGGATACCTAATCTGATAGTCTGCCCAGCGAGATACATCGAAGATGGAGAGGGTGATATGATGTAGTACTGCTTTTATCATAATAGAAGATAAAAGAGTTGTTAGTGAAGAGTATCTTATACAGCTTTACTTGTTTTGTTTTTCGAGCCATGATTTACTGTTAAGTATCTCACTATAACTAAGGATGATTCTCTTGCATCTTTTTAGTCTTCAGCTTATTACAGAAGGTGCATCAGCAGCAATAGATGAACAAGGATCCTCAATATTTTCTGTCTGTAGTGGCATTGCTGACTCATATCGTTTAACTGTCCTTGATTTTGCCACGTAATGTTGCTATTTCTCTTAAAAATATGACTTTACAAACAGCAAAAATAATTACAAATACAGCCATTAAATAAACCTAGATATTGCAGTTATGGACACCTTACTGTTCAGAAAATGCATATCAAGATATACACCCACAAAGCCAGAATGACTGTTATAAGATTATTTATCCATCTCACAAAGTGTAACATTTGATTTGTTTGCTTCCGGCTCTCTTAGGTATGGGTTGTAGGTTCATGGTACATTTTTCTTACTGAAAAAAACACTGTGTTACTCTTACTGAAGAAGAAGCTTTAACACACATTACACAGGGGTAATACTGCCTCCTACTATGTTTACAGCAAAACTTTACCTGTTGCAGCTTCCCACCCTGTGCACCTTTCTCAAGCACAAAATGTCACCTGTCACCTTGCACTCATCTAACTCATCCTTTCACTGTCCTAGCCTCTCTATATAGAGTGGAATGGTTCACCAAGTGTTTTTAATGGTGTTGGAAATTAAGGAACTCCGTGTCTTTGATCTTTTTTTCCAAGTTTAAATACAGCCTGACTGCTTCCCTCAAGCAGGCAACTTTTCTGTGCAGCTGTACTTAATAGGGATTGTTTTCATTACATTTCTTGATCAAAATGCATGTGAAACATTTCTGTTCAATTTGTTAATCTCTCAGAGTTAGGCTGTTTTTGTCCATATCACCCCATATCTATTTAATTTCTTGCTTGGTTTCTGAGATTTTGTGGGTGACTAAGATGAGAATGCCATCAAGGGTGGCATGCATGTTCCTGCAAACAGTCCCTAATATATACTGCCAAGTGGAAACAGTTTATATTAGGGGCTGTTTCCAGTAATCTGTTCTCTTTTGCTTTCCAGTAAGCAGTAGTCTGCCTTTTGTCACTGTCAGATGGAGCTCTAGCATTTACCGATAAACTTGCCTTCTTTCCTTCTTCATCTGAAATAAAGATAAATCTTTGAGTCGGTGACTCATTTACAGATGCTGTTTTTAACATAACAATGCTTCATCAACCATCTGTAGCAAAATTAGTTGTATAAAGTCAGTAGTAGCAGTATTATGTACTTAGATGTTCTATAGAAAAAATGCCTATATAATTTATCCACTCTCTTACCCTGAGAACTCCCATTATTTTTGAAGGCTAGTATTGTCTCATTTGACTTGGTGAAAGAAAGCTGTCTCAGAAGTCATTTTTAATTACTATTAATTTATATACAGCCATCTCACTTTTTATTTTCTACAGTTCATCCACCTGCAAATTTACTTTCCAAAAAGGGCTATTCTAGAGAAAACAATACTTTAACATACTCAGGGAAAGCAAAAACGTTAAACACTATTTGATGGATACCAGAAACCCTAAGCTACTTTTGTTGTGCTGCAGTTCAGCATCTCAGTTTCTGCTGCACTTCTTTTTGTTAGAATATCTTAAATGGTTCAAAACCCATTCTGCCAGGCAAATAGCTATTTCAGTGGTATATTACTGGTGAAGATGCAAGTGTCAGACATTTCTGCAACTTCAAATACTGTGTCAGCAATGTCTGTCATGCTGTACTAGAGTTCACTCTAGTGGTGTTACAGGTCTAGGTGTTACACATTAGTAGAGATTACTGTATGTGTGTCGGGTTGCTCTGCTGTTTGATTTCATAGTCTTTGATTAACAGACTGTTTTTATGGAATTTAAGGCACAAACTTTTTAGCTTACTTGAATTTACATCAAGACTTTTAACTGGGGATTCAGTGTATTATCTCATGGTGGTTTCTTTATATGAATATCTAACTTTACCTCATTTGTTTTTTATTATGACTATTTTGTATTTTTTGGACGTTGTTTGTGGTTGAACTTTGTCCCACGTGTAGTGAGCCTACTCAGTTTCCATATGTTAACTAATTTAATAAATAAGCAGGAATTTAGCATAATGTAGATCCCAAGACAGCAGATCTGCTTCTTTCCTTTCCTGTCCTTGTTATATGGTCTGTTTTTTATTATTACATAAATTTTCTTGAGGTTTAGACCTTTTTTACTGCAGTTTCAAAGGAAGTTCTGTCTCAGTACTCAGAGCTACAGGGCTTTTGGAAAGCAAGTTCTGTGAAATAGTGGGACCACCCATGATGGAGTAGAATATCAGTTGTTGCTGGAATAGATGGGCCTTACTAGACGTTAATCAAAAAGTTTGCCATGGAAGTCTGCTGCATAGATGTAGATGTTACAGACCCATTACCCAAACTATTAAAAAGTTCACATTAAATTAAGCTCTCTCTACAGAGTCAAACCCTTCCTCACTGACTCCACAAGACAGTCTCTAACTAGACCAAACCTAATCTTTTCTCTTCTTTATGCCTCACCAATGCTCACTAACATGTACAAAATTGACCTGGATAAACTAGAAAAAAAAAATTGGCAGATTCGCCACCAACTCTCCTCATAGATCCAATCATTGTACTCCCCTACGCCAACTAAACTGACTTGCGCTCCCTAATTACCTCGCATACACCCAACTCACTATGACCACGGCATACTTTACCTCCCAGACAAGTGTCCTGCTCTCTGCAACCTACTTCAACTTCAGTCTAATAAAATACTACTTAGATCTGACAAATTCCTCTTACAAGTCACAACTTTTCTGGCGATTCTATTTACTCAACCTGCATTGCCAAAACATGGAACTCAATCCCCTAAAACATACTTACCACACCATGTCACCTACAGTTCAAATTTCTCCTCAGATATTACCAATCTAATTATTGGCTCTGCTCCTGCCTTACACTAGGCTGACCCCCCCCCCCCGCTGTATTTATAGGCTTTCCTTCACTACACCACACTGATGATCTTTACTTACTCAACCTAATAGGAGTCTCTCTTTCCCATCAAGTTTCCCTTCCAACACTCTCTAGATCCCCTGTCTGTTCCTCTGTGCCTCATCCTTCTTCTCTTTCTTTCTGAACTTCTCTACTACATCCTACTCGAAATTCACTTCTCTCTTAGTTTAATCTTACCTTTCTAAACAAAGTAAAATAACTTCCATCCTTATCTTGTATAGTTATCTGTTCTGTCATTTCTTAAATAGCTCTATGTATATCTTGTTATTCCTTGTATACACCTCTACGGTATGAGCTTATATATTGTATAATTTGTTAATTGTTACAATCTTTATTCTGTTTGGGGCTTTTCCTCAAAAAGCTTGTGCCCAGTTGGACTTTCCTGGTCAACAAACATTAAATAAATAAATTAATCTTCTAAGACTGTTAATGAATCAGTAAATCTTCACTCAAAATCTGTTATTTTGGTAAATAAGTAGCTGTAATCTGTAACTTATTTTGGCAATATCTGTTTACTGGCATGATTACTGTGCAATGAGGATAAATTTGGTGTTTTCTTCCTAAAAGTTGGGGAAAGATTGCAGTGTAAGATGCATAGACAGAGAGAGAGATTATTTCAACTTCAGTTTAGTTAAAAAGAATGGTCTCTTGATCTCTCCTGCCCTTCTCCTTTTTCTTAATTAGCCCATTTGAAATGGTCGATTTTTTGCTTAGGCTTAGGGATTACAACTGTTGGTTGATTTTTTTTTTTTTTGAGTTTTAAAGCAAAGGCTATATAGGTTGATGTTTGTCTGCCAACTTATCTGTCTGTCTAGCTAGCTCCCTGTTCTACTTGTCTGTCTTTCTTTTTACAGTAATGCTTTTGATTATGTAAAGCCCACTTGCAGGATAATGAAACTAATGAATCTCAACATTAATAAAGGGTCTGTAACGTCCCCTCTCTAGGCCAGTAATCAAGGAGCCTGAATCCTCACCACTGACACTGGAAAAGGATGTTCACTTGGAACAAAAATGGATAGACTCAGTATTTCCAGATGCATCTCTCTGCACCAAGCACAACTTCCCTTAAGAGCACACAGGGAGTACACTCAGTCTGGGGTCTGGATTTCTCTTTTTGTCCGTGGCACTAGTGAAAATCCCCACTGGCACAGCTGTAGAGCTGAGTCCTCAGCCGATTATCCAAGTCAAGTCTCCTGCTTCTTGTCCCTACTGCAAGCAGCTGACACACATACACACACTTCGAGATTTGATTTACACACACACCTGGGAAAGGATGTGAAAGATTTTCTAGCTATGCCCCCTTCTGCCCAGACTCTAAGGTAGTTACTGCTACCAGACACTCCTAAGCCAGCTACTCTAAGACTCTTACAAGGGTGTTATAATTATGTTGAATGAAATTAATATTAGTACAAATGGTAGTGTTTTTGACCAATGCAGTAAGGCTTTCAGGAGTGGCCACAGAGTCCAAATAAATACAAGTATTCTCAAAGGTTAAAAATATTCTCTAAAGGACCAGTCACAATGAAAAGTTTAAATATATTTAATAATAAATAATAAAACAACATGAAAATACTAATTATCTATTTACAATAAACACCAGAGTTTCAATCGCAGGAAATATTAAAATACAGATTATTAGATTCACACAGATACAGAAAAACAGTACTTAACTAATTTCACTGTATTTACTTGACTGAGCGAAAGAATTACTAATACCTGGTCACTTACTAGAGCAAGGCAAGATAAAGTGGGTGAGTGGTCTTCCTTCTTTGTCAGGTTCCAAAAGCAGACTGCTCTGAGACTTCAGTCTCATCTATTATTAAAACATAATTTTTGCCCTGTATTACAGAATGACATCACATGCATCTGATCATCTGACTTCTGGTTCCCATACTACCCCCTTTCCTAGCAAATGACCCAGAATTTATCTCTAGCAGGACACACTGTTGATACATGTTTAACACAAGCAACTTTACAAATACATTTTTCGGCACAAGCATCTGTACAAATCAGTCTGATATACAAATTACATATAATTCTTTACAACATTCCAGATAGCTATACTGGCGTATGTTATACATCCACTGCCCTACTTCTCCAGGCATAGCTGGCACTACCTCACATCACCACAGGGTCATTATAAATGAACTGTGAAATACCTTGATTAGGGAATTGTTAAACATGCAAGGAAAGACAGAATTTAGCTGTGTTTATATGTGTGCTTGTGGGTATATTGTCAATAATAAAATAATAATGGTTGCAAACATCTCTTATTAGTCATTTTAATATGTAAATTTGAAAGAGCTGTAGAGTTGGTAAGGTTTTTAATTGTTTAAGAATTGATGCTGAAAAGGGTTTCCTGCATGCCAATACACAATGCAAAGTACATTCATTGTTAATAAAATGTAAGGCAAGGAATTGGATGGTATGGAGCAGTATGGTGATCTAGATATTAAACTACATCAAAATTTAAGAGTTTTTTGTCAAACCTGTGCTTGAAGTCTAATAGGACCTCATGATGTATACCAAATGCTCATAATTTGAATATGCTGCAACAGTTTGTGCTCCTTTTTTTTTTTGTCCCTGTTATTGATTCATTCTTTTTGTCTTAGTCCCCAGAGACCCTTAATCTGTCCTTTATCCACTTGTCTGTTAGTTCCATCTTGAGGCTGCTGGCTGGCACTGATACTTGGAAGTTGTATTACACTGCAGTCTATTTTTTTTTTTTTATTCCTTGCTTATTTTTCCATCTTGCCCATGAGGAGGAGCCTGCAGTAATGCCACTGTAGTAGTTGTATTCCTGTATTTGCATATGCTGCTGCTCTGTCTTTCCCTCTTTGCCCTGAATGGACTACCTTCTGCAAGGTCTCCATCCTTTACCAGACATTGCCACACCGTGCAAGAACCCATTAGTTACTACTAGCAATGCACAAGGAATGAAGTATGACTATCGCCATCCAATCCTCTGCCACTAACTAAGCCCTGCCCGTATGTAGCCTAGATAAAAGTTCCTCTTTTGCAACACTGGACCAAATTATCTGTGCTGTCTGTAAATTTCTGTGTAATAAACATGACAATTCAAAAGAAGTTACCTGACTAAGTATCAGTATCTGGGCTAAGTTATGTATAGTACATGGATGATTTATAACAGCTAAGCATTGTATTTGTTAACTACAGAAAGGAACCTTGCTTTGAGATGCAAGACTTTCAGAAGCAGATATTTGTTTAAATGCCAAGTTAGACTTAGTGGTAATTCAAGGTCTTACAAATATAAATTACCCTAAAATCACTGCTGTAGTTGGAAGAATGAACTGGTTTTATGAGAGGGCAGTACCAGTCTAGGAAGGTATTCTAAACTGCCTAAAGGGCATTTATTTTAGTTTATTTAGTTATTTATTTTTTATCTATCTATCTATCCATTGTTGACTGGGTTAATCCCAGTAGACTAGTAGCCTCTCTTCAGTAGAGACCTGAGGTGGTATTTAATGCTTCTAGGGAAAATCTGGCCAGGGCAATGGGAGCTTCTCGTACTGGTCATTGTGAGTAGGACCCATTTGGTATGTTTCCATTCCAGGCACAGAGGTGGCCCAGAGAAGCAGGGATGCAGCTGGAGAGAGAATGAGATAATGGAGTACTGACAGAAATGGAGGAGAGATCCAGTATTGAGATCGGAGAATGTGTGCAGAATTCTGAGGAGATGTTTCAAAAAAATCTGTTTGGAGATGACCTGGCAAATGATGGATGTTTAATTACAATGCTCCAGGTGGGAGAGTTGTGGGATGACTTACTCAAATAAATGTTGATGCAGAATGAGCCTAAAAAAGGAGGAGACATTTCCTGGGGAGGCATTATGGAGAAAATACAAAAGGAGGATACAGAGACAGTCCTGAAGAAAAGTGGTGAGATGAAAAAGAAAATGTATGCTGAGAAAGTAAAATAAGGCAAAAGGGGAGTAGTAGGAAAGAAAAAGGAAGAAGAAAACGAAAAACAGAAGTACATGGAAAAGGATTCAAAGTAAAGGAGACAAAGAAATGGACAGGTATGAAGTGTGGGACAATTTAATAGTTCCTTTGGGTGTAAAAGTAAATGAGGTAAGAGCATGTATTCTTATTAACAAACAGACATTTTGTGGCAATATATTCAATACTGTTTTTTCAATGGAATTTTTTTTTTTTTTGCAGAATATGAAAAAAAAAAAAAAGACTGTAACTCATGGAATCTTTAGGTGATTAAAAAGCATTTCTCAAGGTAATAAAGAAATTTTGTACAATTTCGGACAGAAGTGGAAAGAGAGACTTTAAAAACATTTGAAAACTTTATGTAAAGAAGCACTGGACTTTGCAAAAGTTTATGACAAAAGAGGTTTATGCACGATGGGTGGGACTATAATATTGTTTTAAAATAGAAAAAGAAAAAAATTACACATATACCAAACGTGATAACTATGGAGGGGCATAGGGATGTCATAATGCTGTAAAATAGTGGCAACAACCCATGTTTGTTTTTTTGTGAAAAAGAAGGACATTTGATTAGTAACTGCAATAAAAAGAAAATGTTATATTTGTGGGAAATTAGACATGATACAGAAATGTGAATTGAAATATAAATGTAACAAAACTGGACATTTATGAATGGATTGTAAAAATTAAAGCAAGGAAAAAGAAAAAGAGAAGAAAATGAACAAAGAAAAAAAATTTAGAAGCAGTAGAAATAGAAAAAAATGTAATGAGAAAAAATAATAAAGAAGACATAGAAGAAGGCTCTGAAATAAGCGATGAAGATATAAATTGGAAGATAGTATAAGAAAAATAATTCTATTGGTAAAAGGGTAAAAGTCAGAAAAAGAAAATTTAAAAGGACAAGTGCAAAAGGAAAAAAAAAAAGAAAGGAAATGGATAAAAAAGAATATATACAGCTAATGGCTGGGGTTGCTATAATGGTTAAGGTGTTTAGCTCGCGGACACACAAGGTGCAGTGTTTGATTCTTACCTTTGGGAGGGAAATTGACTAAGCTTCGAATGGCCCATTATGGCAGCTAAACTAGTAATTAGCTACAAACCTATGAAACCATGAATCTAAGGAAAATGGGAAATGAAAATTTTAGAGAACTTTCTGTAAATGTGAATAGTATTAATAATATAGTAAGAAGAATAGTGATTCTTGGAGTTGTGTAATACTTGTGATGTAATTATATTAGAAGAAACAAGATTTTTAGCAAATGAAGAAAGATTACAAACAGTGAAACCATGGGGAGGGAAGATAATCTGGAATTTGGGAAATCAGGGACATTCTGGAATAGCCATATTCTTTAGAAATACAGTAAAGATATTAGATGTAACTTTAGCAAAAATGGGATGATTAACAATGAAGAGTTAGTGGAAAAAACTATAACATTATATGCTTGTACTAATTGTAAGGAAAGGGAAAGCTTGTTTCATCGCATTTTAGACTATGTAGTGACAAATATGAATATTTTAATTTAAGAGGCAAGTGTAAAAAGAAAGGAAATGGTACAAGAAAAATGTTAGACGTTATAAGATGTGATAAGTTAAAACTTTGGGATAAACATTCATGGACTTAAAGGGGTTTATGTGTAGAACTGAAATAGATTATTTTAAAATGTTAGAAGGTTTAGTTATAGGAGAAAGGGAGGTGGTTCAAACAGGATTTTCTGATCACCTTTCCTGCATACCTGGCTAGCTTTACTCAGATTACTTTTCTCCAACTCTTAGAGACACTTTGCTTCCCTAGCTTTTTATACCTTATCTCGCCTCCTCATACTGAACTTATTTCCTAAACTCTTACTTTTCCTCCTCCTCTCATACCCCTCCACTAACTACAATTCTTCCTCTGTCCATTTATTTTCCTGATCGTTTCCTTAACTTTTCCTTTCATATCTCTCTCTTCATTTTTAAGCTACATTCTACTTGTCTGTTTATAAATTACTAAACTCAAAAACACCTCATTTTGATCTTTTCTGTGCAGCCATTGTGCTATAAATGTGTTAATTGTTACTGTATGTTATTTCTCTATTCAATATTAGCTAAGTTATGTTGGTTTCTTTCGTGTTTTGGGTTAAAATGCTATGTTCATGTAAGAAATACTTAAAAATATTTAAAGATCATGTAAATAAGCTCATGTATAGATGTTTTTACCCTGCAATTATAAATGTACATCATGTGCAACTTAAATGTGGAGCTTTTTCCGCTGGGCCTCTGCAGAAATGGGTTTTGCCCAACTAAATTTTCCAGGTCAATAAAGGCAAATAAATAAATCTTGCAATAAGACTAGATATAAAGGAAAACAAGGAATATATAAAATAGGCAAAGGAACAAATGAGAAAGCATGAAATGAATAAGGTAAGAGATTGGTAATACAGTCATGGAAAGATCATATTACTATGAGAACATTTTATAAAAATGGTTTGAATGGCTGGATGATATTTAAGAAAAAATATAAACATTTTTTTTTTTTTTTACAGTGGCAATATGATGTGAGGAAAGTAGTGAATGAAAAATATAAAAGAACATATAATGATGCATTGGAAGATATAAAACATAATGATAGAAAGTAATTTAACAAAGGAAAATAATTATATGAAATCAACAAAAAATACAAGAATTTGTATTTAAGCAAAGATATTTTTTACAAGGAAAAAGAGAAGTATCAAGTTACTTAAGCAGATTAGTGAAGGAAGATGGTAGTGTAATGAGGGAAATAAAAAAATGTAAAAAGAAATAGAAGGTACTCAGGAAAATATTACAAATAGTGTGACACTGTGAGTGCAAGAAATGTTTAAAGAAAAAAAGAAGTTAGTGAAAATAACATGGAAAGTGAAAAACGTTAACAGAAAAAGAGCATAAAGAGTTGGAAAAAGAGATTTCTTTATATGAACTAGATAAAGCATTAGGATACGTCAGGATAGATTTGGCTGCATGACCAGATGGAATAGGGTATGAAATGTATAAAAATTCAATGGATTGGCAAAAATATATATTTCTTAAAGATTTTGAATGTATGGTTAAATGAAGGTCTTATGTTTAAAGAATTATGTAGTGAAATACGTAAATTCATATGGAAGAAGCAAGATAAACAATTAATGGAAAATATTATGGAAGATAGTATGTACAGTATAAAGAGAAGGGTTGTGAAGAATTATTAATGATAGAGAAACTGTGGATGATATGAATAGAAAAGAAGAAGCAAAAGTCATGCTAGGAGACATTAATAAGGTATTTGATTTAACTGGACATGAAATCTTGTGGGCAGTAATGAAAGAATATAAAATAAGTGAAAAAGTTAAAAAATGATTCATGTCCACGTATAGTTATAAAGTAAAAATGATTGTAAATGGTTGGTTAAGCCAAGAGGTGCATTTGAAGAGTGGTGTAAGACAGGGATGCCAATGAGTTGTATATGCTTTGCATTTGTTATGAATGTGATTGTATGTGAAATAAATTACAAAGTGAAGGAGGTGAGCTATAAAACACCTGAAAGGTTAAGAATTCCAGTTCTGTTAACATATGCACATGACATTACAGTAATTGCAAATAACTAAATTTGGATATAAAAAAAGTAATAATTTGCACAAATGAGTGTCTAGAAGTGAATTGGGGTGGCTTTAAATAAATAAAAGAGTAAAGGTTTAGATGATGTAAAAACATGGGGTACATATTTTACAGTGAATTAAATGTCTGTGTTGCGTGCAAAATTTGGGAATAAAGATGTAAGTAGAATTCAGTGGGAGAAATAATAGAAAAATAAAACAAACTTGCATTTTCTGAAGAACCGTAATTATAATTCAGAAAAAGGCTTGTTTGATAGATTCAGTACTGATGGGGAAAATAGCATACCTAGCAAGTGTATTTATGTTGCCAACAAAATTTGAAAAGGAATTATTGAAGATAATTTTTCATTTATATAGGGTTTTAGATTAAACCCAGTAGAAATAGGAGTTTGTAAATAAAGAAGGAGGCGGAGGTGTAGGTTTAATTAACATTGTGGTATATGCTGCTTAATTATATTTGTACAAAAGTTTTGAAGTAAATAAATTAAAAAGATGAGAGATTATTAGTAAATTTTGGGGTATGGTAAAATAGAGTAAAAGAGAAAGCGTATATAAATGAAGAAATAAAATGCTACCAAGAAAAAATATTTTTGTGGAAAATAAAAATTGATGCTATAGAAAAGAAAGGTGTAGTATAAGAATGCAATAATAAAATATTGCTATGTAAAACCATGGGAAAATCTAACAAATGAAAAAAATTAAAGCAGTAAAAATAAGAAGCAAATGGTGTAATAAGAGGGGTGTATATTACGTTATCGAATGATGAAAAGAGCAAACCTTTTATCGAACTGTATAAGTCGACAGCACTAAACAACGAAGACATGGAACACGGGAAAAAATTGGTGGACCGTCTTCGGGACTTTGCCATTTCCTTCATTCACTATGATGCAATCTCAGAGTTGGTATATTTAAGTGAGGGGGTCTTCGCTGTTTTGTTGTGTCAACCTTTCAAGTTCGATGAAAGAGTGTTCGCTCTTTTCATCGTTTGATAACATAACATAGACTCATAATAAGAAATTAGAATGTCAAAATTTTTTGTGGAGACTGGTAATAGTAAATATGCCATATAAAAAGAAAAGTGATAGAATATGTTTATATTGTCAAGAAGAAGAAGCTACTGAATGTGTTTTTGAAATGTGAAACAGTAAAAAAGTTATAGGGAAAACTATGTAAAGAAGACGTTTTTTGAAGATAAAAAAAGAAGTGGTTAAAATAAACCTAGCCATGATGAAATATGGATATAATAAGAACAAAAGTAAAGAAGTGGCCTCGGTGGTGCAGCAGTTAGCGTTGTCACCTCACAGTGAGAGGTTCTCCCATTCGATTCTCGGTTGGAGCGCCTTCTGTGTGGAGTCTGCATATCCTCCCCATGGTCGAGTGACATCTAAAGGCATGCAGACAGATGCGTGTGCGAATGGGTGTGCCTTCTTTGAAGGTTGGGCATCGGGCTGGCAACTCAGCACTGTAAAAATCCACTGCCAAACATTAGCAGATCAGAGTTCCGCTGTGACGATCCCTAACCGGGAAAAGCTAAAAGACCATCATATATAAAACAGAAGTAAATAATATGTTAAAAGAAAAGATAAAAAGTTATTTTATAGCATATGTGTTATACAGAATGAAAGAATAACTAAAATTATGTTTAATGGTAAATGGAGTTCTGCAACAATTTTAAGTAAAATCAGATGGTGGTTATGGAAAAAGGAGTGGGTGTCTAATAGGGAAGAAAACAATATTACTGTAAGGAAAATTTATAAATATGTGTAAATATATTTTGTATATTTGTAAATATGCTGTAAGTAAAGGTTTTCTGTATATAAATAAAGGACTCCATAATCTTTTCAATAGGTGGCATGGGATCTTTTACATCAGCATGACCTACCACCAGTTCAAACAGATGGGACTCATTTTAACGTCTCACCTGACAAACAACATAATCACAAATGCAGTGCTGCACTGCAGTGTCAGCAATCAGCCTACCCATTTTGGGAATAAAACTCACAGCCTTCTGCACCAATGGCATGTGTGCTACCTTTTGTGCCACTGACACTGACCATTGCATGGGCACAGGTTTAAAATGTGGTTAAAAACTTTTATGGGTAATTATAAATGTAATACTTTGTAAGAATCATGTCACTCAGTATGGAATTTTGTTTATTGCCAGTACTTTTATGTGTATGTTTAAAGTTATGCAACACAAATTCTCATGAAAGATGCCCAGTCATCCATATGCAACAGTGTCAGGGTACCCGCTTACCTCAGAAAGCCTTTATCAAATAGCAGTGGTAGCAACTTATATCCTCATTAATTTTTAATATTTGCATTTTGTGTATCTGTGTTGTGTGTCACTGTATTAAAAAGTGATTTATAGTTCACCAACCTTACAGCAGTGCAGGGATGTACATCTATAGGTTTAGACTGAAGTGCCATGTCTACAGAACTAACTGAAAACATGAAACAGCCAGCAAGCAAGCCACATTTGATACCTTACATACTTCCCAAGCCCCACCTATCTTAAAACTAGATCTCACGGATGTCACTAACCTTTTTCTTTCTGAAATAAGCATACTACTAATAACTATAGAAACCTTAGTATTTTTTGCAAGACATCTTCAAGCTGCATGTGATTTATTCCGTACCAGTCTGCTCATTGCTCACCTTTCATCTTTGCTTTAAGATTTGTTTTTATTATAACTGATAAGATGTGGTGGAGTATTAAATACAACAGTTATAGAAAGGGATTTAGGAGTAATTTCAAAAACTTTTATAGTAAGTAAGTGCAAAATTTTTTTTTAGTGCAAGATCTGACATGATGAAGGGGAGACAGAGTGATTGTTAATTATCAGAAGCAAACATTAGACATGTCATTCTATAAAATTCAATGGAATGGCATTATATTGGCTTGCATATAAACTGTGTTTTTACTGTACTTTCCATCCTTCACTTGGTTCATTAACAGCAAATGTCAGGATAAAGTAATTCACTCAAGAGGGAAAGCAAATAAAAAATAAGGAAACCGATATTTCAAATTTGAATCCAAATAAGCAACATCTACATATTAATTTGATAACTAAGTATAGTGATATTGTATTCACAGCCATAGCATAAACAGTAATGGCAAGAACAAAGGTACATGCTATGTATAACAAGTTTAAAGTTGCTAGTCAAACTGGAGGTTTAATAGGTGTAAAATCCTCATGAATAGAGGGGGAGCATGAAAACTTCAAAGTTAGCAGCTTTAGATCAGGAACAAATGCCATTTCCCAGAGTTCTCAAGCAGCAAACGTAACTACTTTGGCACCCCTTAAAGGAGATAACCAATGTATGGATTCAGAACATAGAAGAGTACACTGGGCAGCAACAAAAAAAAAAATGAACATGGATTTAGAAAGGGTGGAGAATGACCCAGGAAAATAAATCTCGGACGTGAAATCTGAAAGTCATGAGGGGGAATGGAATGATTATGGAAAAGGATAACTGATAAGTTCAGGAGGGGGAGAGGATGAGGTGGACTCAAAGCTTTGAATATAAATTCAAGAAGTGGGAAGGGGTAACCTTGGAGAAGAAGTACTGAATATGAATTTTGGGGGGAAGTGCAAGGAAAGTGTGATGTTCATGAGGCAAGCTTCCTCAATATGTAGTTTCAGATTTGATGTCAACATTTATAGTTTAAGTTATAAGACGATGTTCAGCAAATTAAGCACCAACTCATAACTTTTGTATTTAGTGACATTTAGGACAAAGCATTAAGAGCACACTCATTTAGAGGTCTACATCATTAAGTTAGTGAAGTCCCATGGATTTCAATTTGCAGTTCTGTTGTACACATTAGTAAAATTGCAAAGAAATACATGCTGTTTTTAAGTTTAACTCATAACTTTGGCAGTTGATAATATTTTGGAAAAATTTCAGAATACACATAGGACTGCATCATGATTTTTGAAATGTCATTACAGAATTTCTTTTCTGAAGGTGATTTTTAGAGTCAGTGAGTGAAGTTATGTACCCTCTCTGAAATCATGTTTTGAAATAGAAATGTTAAGACAGTACAATTATTCAAGACATAATAACATATAAGACATAAGTACATCTGGTACACTAAAATTTGCATATTTTCTTTTAACAGTAAAGTTTGGGGGAAATATTTGCCCAGTTAAACACACAATCATAACTTTTAAACATAGTAATATTGTGGGCTAGAAGTTTAATAATTCTGCTCTTAGGTAAGCACATGATATTGAACATTTAATTCTATAATTCCGTCTTAAAAAATTACTTTGCAGGCACTCTGTGAAACAACATTTTATGACAAAGTTGCTCATTAACAGTGGAACAGATCTTGAACTAGGGACTCGTGAAATCTTCATTGAAATATGTGCTCAAAATGTTAAGAAATTAAGAAGTTATGTTTATTTGTTTACAAGTCATACAGAATTAAATGGAAAAAATACTGATGTTTACTCAGTAGGCATCCATCTGCAAAGGAGTAGTTAAGCATGGTCTCCAGTGCAGGGAAAAAGGCCATGCTGCAACTTTAAATAAGGTAAGTATTTGGTGGAGCAGGGGTTGCATTTTTATGATTTTGCAGTAGGATGGCTGGGAAGATGTGTGGAAGATGATTTATTTATTTTTTTTGAAAAAAACAGGACATTTGGTCTGGAACCATGTACTGTCCTGAACTTGAAAGTACCGCTTCTGTACTTTTCTGCCATCCAAAATATGGTTGTTGCAATGTTGGAGTGGTATTAGATTGGGCGTCGCAATGCAGTAGGTACTTTTACATTTTGTCTTGCATGTTAACAGATCTGCCATGGTCTGGCGAGTAGCATATTCTTTTCTAAGGTCCTGAGTAATGATTGGGGGAGGAGGAAATGTTTGAGTTACTTTGTTTCACTTCACAATTCAGTCCTTTTTATAGCAAGCATTATGGATGCTCAGAAAACCGCCATGCTAACTGGTGTGAGTTTCAGAAGTACTGACATATGATGCAGTTATTACTGCTCATTTGTCTTTTTGAAGTTTGATTAATTATAGCATCCTGAATGTCTTCACTGACATTTATTGATTTACTTAATTATTTCATTTTATTTATTTCATTTGTTGTCTATGGTTTCCCAGAAGTCTAATGTTGAATGATACATGTACATGAGCACCACATGCTGTTAAATCAAAGGGTTCCTCACACGAGAGTCTGGGTCAGCACAAAAACACAAGTTATGCGGGGAGACACATCACTAATAAAATGAAAATGTTTATCTTCAGTAGGTAATTAAAAGGTCCAAGTCTACACTATTATCATGATTTTGAAGACCATACTTGAATAAAAAGCAAAACTAAATAATACAGAGAACTAAAATGGTATGCAGAAAAAAGTCAAATGAACATAAAAAATTTCAAGTAACATAAGGGAAAATAGTGATAAGTAAATAAGGTCTAGATATTTTATGCTGCATTTCAGGAAGAAAAAAAAGAGAGACCTTGTAATGCTTGACATGCATGCACTGTAGAGGTCATTTTAAATAATTAGGGTACAGGAATGATTCAGAAATGGCTGCCTAGACTTGCTTGTTGCCATCATTCGTATAGAAGCAAACCCGACTTCTGGCAGTAATATGATTTACAGATATGCACTTCAAACCTTGGCATTTCTAATAAACAGTTTATTTTCTTCGTAAGTACATACTTAAGACTTGTGTAATCATATTGTATGTTTGCATAGTTTGTGAATGAACTATATACCAGTACTGTAGATTAGGTTTTCTAATATGACTGTCAAGTTTATAACCTACATGCCTTGTAGATGTTTGATTACTGTAATCTCACGTTGATGTTTCTATTTTCCATGTACTTATCTGAATTATTTTGAAGGAAATCAATAAATAACTTGTTTTGATTGTAAGGGGAAGCTTATTATTTAATCTTGAAAAGCCTTACATAATGCATCACTCACGTGTTTCAGTTTTAGTACCTGTCACTTCCCTAGTAGTGAATTTCAGGCATAGTTTTACAAGTTGAATTAAATCAGTTATTCCCTTATACATGTGGCAGAAATTATCTCTGAGTAACTGGTAAGAAAACCACACTGTAATGAGTCTTGACAGTTCCTGAAGTCTTTGAAACCCGATAGTTTTATTGGTAAGAAACTGTACTTTTTCCAGCTGTTTCAGGTGGTTTGTTTGAATGCTACAGAGCTCAGTATTGTATTAAATAACAGGTCATATTAGTGAGATCAAAAGTGGTGCACTGACCTTCCCAGGGTGACCAGACCTGCCCTTCAGGCTCAGCTGGGCTACAGAAGAGAAGAGTTAAAAGTTAAGTTGAAACAAATATCTGATAGGGATTGTTTTTGAAGAGATGTGTGCAATTGCAGGAATAGAAATTTTGAAGACTGGTTGGACTACTTTAGTGAAAAAAGGGATGATGATAGATTTTTTTGTATTTACATTTGTTAACTGGGGAATATCCAGCTTAGAAGTACCATTTTCACCGGAGTCCTATGGAACCAATTCCAAATAAACGTACACAGACTAAAACAAAATATAAGATTCTGACTGTAAAACTGTGCCCAGATATACACATACATACCTGGTCACTGCTGTAATGTGTTTCTTTCATATGTAGAATAAGGAATGGGCAACACATGAGTATATAGAATTTACAAGTGAGGATCAGAATTGAATCATTGCAAGCAAAAATGAAATTGGAATGATCAGTGGAGAAGGGAAAACAGAACTAAGGAGTGGAAAAGGAAACAATATGTAAGTAAATAAAAATAGTTAAAGGTCAAAAAGCTAAAGTGTAGTAGTCGAGCGAGCCTTTAGATTAGATTACTTATGAAAAAGTTTAGTCTGTATTACATTTGTAAATCCAACTACCCAGTGTAGTGTAGTAAAGCAAATGAAGTATGTTTATAGAAGAGGGAATCTTAGCTTGGTCTGCAGCTGTAAATCCAGTTCTTATAAAACTATAGAGTTAGAGGAGATTTGATTTACACAAGTCTCTCATAATTCATGTATCAGATAGGAGTTCATTCCAGTGTTTATCTGCACAGACAGAATAAGGAGTTTCCATGTTTGTTTAGTGATACTGGGATATAGATTAAAAGAAGAATAAAGACTGTTAAGTGCCCATGTAAAGGCTTTCCATTAAACAGAAGCAGCTAAGGCAGGACAATTGGCTTTGTAAAGTAGCGTGTTCCAGACATAGTTCTTTGGTAGTGAAGATGTGATTAAATTCTAACCAGTCAAATTCATGAAGTGAACGTTGGCGGGAGGTAAGACTTTATTAACATGCAGCAAGCCAAACAACTTAATTTTAAGTTTGCTCCAGTTTGTGTAATGGGGGACTGTTAAAATTTATTCAGACATGGTAGATGTGTATAAAAAGGTAGAAGTAGGTGAGATCTGGCATCATCTGTTAAGTATGATTTTGTCCTTTATAATTTGCCTAATGTGATTACTTTCTACATGAGAACATAGAATCTTAACTGGTTGTCAAGAATGCGTTTCTTTTTGTTGAGTCAGCATCATCAATATGTCAGGAGACAACTGAGATAATATTAAGAATTTTACTAGAATTACTATTAATAGAAGTGCAAGGGAGCAAAGTAGTTAGTGTTTTCAGGCTGAATTTTAGCAAAGTAAAGAAAAGCATAGTTTTATTGGAGGTGTTTAAGGAAATGTATGATTTTAAACCAGGGCTAGAGTAAATAGAAGAAATTTTTCATGGAGGAATTGAGGTCATTTGGAGATTCATTGGAAATAACTAAGGTAGAATCATCGGCCTACTGAATCAGTTTGGCATTTCCATTGTTTTCATACATTTACGAATGTGCTGAATAAAATTAGACAGTGGCAGTGACTGAATATTGGGAGGGGTGTGGCATTGTTCCATTTTACAACTTGGGTCAAGTCATTATAATACCTAGTAAATGTAGGTCAACAACACCAAACTATAACAGCCAAACTCTGCAAATGATAACAGCCAAACTCTGCTTTAAAACCATTCACAAAATATATATATATATATATATATATATATCAACTGAGGACAAACTAAAATCGTAAAAGTCACACCTAAGCACTGCAGGGACGTACAACTGTAAAAAAAAAATACTTGTCAGTAAAAGTGATTCACTTAATGTTGATTTGTCTACAGTTGACTGGTTCCTGACAAAATAAGCTGTTAACTAGTATCTGCGGATTATCCATTGAGTGCAGAAATGGGTAGACTGGGCAGTCTGTGGGTGTTATCTGCCATCAGAATAGAGGTTCCTCTGTGAGAAGGGGATAATAACAAGTAAAGAAGTGGAAGGTAATGCAGAAATGTAATTTTCATTACATTTTACATTTTTCTTTCAATTAGTCAGCAATGCAAGAAGTAAAACAAAATTATGCTGCTAAATAATAGCAGTATACAGCTGTAAAAGAACGTGATCATTACATTTTTTCTCATTTATGTATGTTGGTATTTCATTTGCATTGTATTAAATAATACTTACTGAAAATGCTTTCAGATCAATACCCACAGATGTTATTTTGTTCTTGCTGAGATCGATCCATTCGATATTAGGAACACCATTAAATGCTTCAGCTGGAATTGAAGTAATTGCATTCCCTACAGTGAGAGACCAGTGGGTAAATCAGTATAATGAACAGCATTTGAGCCAAGGAACAACTACGTAACATATTTCAAACCACGTTTTTACTTTACCCTGGTTTGTCATGGGGGGTATAAAAATATGTTAAGTATCTGTTAATGATGATGTTTCCAAAGGACTGCTGCTTCCTTTAAGAGGACTCAG
Organism: Protopterus annectens; assembly: GCF_019279795.1. Classification (NCBI taxonomy): domain Eukaryota; kingdom Metazoa; phylum Chordata; order Ceratodontiformes; family Protopteridae; genus Protopterus; species Protopterus annectens. The sequence continues at coordinate 858,110,638 of NC_056739.1, forward strand.
GTGTGCTGATGTTTTGCATTATGTCAGAACTAGAACTACTTTTCATTTTTGTTGATTTCATTTTCTTTTATAAAATGTAGTTTTTTATGATATTATTATCTGCTTATGTGCTGTGTTTCACAGCAAAGTCTTTTGAAAGTGATGCCTCAGATCATGGCATCTGTAATACAGTCCTCTCCTCTGACTGCAGTCTTTGTGGATATCTGTATTCTTTTTTCATGTTTGCTTATGTTTATATGGCTACTCCAGCAGTTCACTTATCTGGTTAATTTAAAAACAAAAAAAAAAAAAAAAGAAAAAATATTGCTGTGGATTTTATTTCTGGAATCTTGATGTCTTACCTACGGGTGCTCACTGCACTGGTGGCTTACATTTTTTTGTGTGTGTGTGATTGTGTGTGTGTATGTGTGTGTGTGTGTGTGTGTGAGATCAGGGTCTGCATCATTCTGTAATCTTTTTATAAACAAGTTTTAGGGAGGGTTGATAGAAGCCTTGGCTCCTGATGTGGCAGATTCCAAAGGTAAAGTGATAGTGGCACATTTTATTATGCTTTGCCCAGGAGATTGCTTCCAGCAATGGTCAGAGCTATAGGAGAAGTAGACCCCTTCCCAGGTAGTCGCAATTTCAGACATTGGTGCTCAGGAACTGCTCCTTGCAGAATCTCTCACTTAAAATATTACTTCATAGTCATTTATAATAAATAATTCCTTTCATTTATTGGCTTCCACAGACCTTCCTGTGGCCACTGATGTAATACCTTTTGAAGAACCTTAGCTCCACTCTGTGTGAGTAAACTAAAGAAGCAGTTTGTATCAGTTAGGTTGGAAAACTGGCAGACTGATAGTAGTGGGCTCAGTATCACCTTACTTAGTATATTTTTCACGTATTACAGTCCTCCTACCCAGTAATGTCTCGAGAAAGGAACTCTACTAACTTCATAGTTCAGTCAGTGCGCACTCATAGACCCATTATGTTTATCTTACAGTTTTCTGTTTTTCACTTTTTTCCCCCAGAGTGATTGGAATTGTAGATCTTATGGAAAAGATCCCAGGGGAAAAAAAGTTACATTTTTATTTCAAGGTGTGTGTGTGTGTGGCACTTTATTCTTACTTCTTCCATGGTCCAGTACTTCCTTTGCTACTTAGACACCTTTTTGCTTGGGATTTAAGTTGTACATTCTCTGTCATATTTGCTCTCAGTTATTTTATGTTTTGGATGTAGGAACTTTGGTTCTGGTTATGTTAACAAGCCAGTTAACTTCAGCTTTGACTCCTCCTGTTGAGGAGTCCAACTTTGCCTCTTGATCTGAATTTTACTTCATTATGCTGACTGTATGTCAGGGTTATTTATTGTAATGCCTTTTTCACATCATTTTTTCTGCCTGGTATCTTGCAATTCCAAGTGATTAGTGTAATAAGCCCTTTGTGGCATACAGTAAAGACGAGGCTAATCCTTAGGTTTCTCTTAAATTGATTATTTCATCTTTTAGTCCTTTTCCAGAAGCTGCAAAATAGAAATAACCTTTTACTACTTAAACCTAATGTATGCTGACATCTGCATTTATGTTGGAGATTTCATCAAGAAGTATTAATTGTTCATCATTTTTGCTTTTGGTCAGACAGGAACGTCAACAATACAGAATGTCTGACTAGTGACTGGTATTATTTTCTTCTTGCACTGAATTTGCTATCAATTTTCTGATGTCATTAAAGGATTTGTGATGATAGTTGCTTCCTTTAGTAAATGTTTCAGCAGTGTGTCATTAGCAGGTATTTGTAAGCCACCTTGTGTTCTGTACATTACACACTAGAAGTAACACCACTTACATGTGGCTGTCCTACAAATTATCTACCTTTAATTACTTTTGGCCATCTGCTCTTTGCCTTCTTACCATTTCTTATTTTGAATGACTTAGGCCCCTGTTCTATTGCAAATACACCATTTCAGAATTCCTTTAAATGGAAGATGCTACTAATGTTTTGATAACTACTTATTCATGTATCTTTGAAACAGAATTTTGAACTGGACCTCTTATTCAAGACCCCTGCCTAACAACCTGGACATTTTAACTGTATTTCAGATCTTTTATACCTGTTTTTGTAGTTAAAAAACAAAGCTGGAAAACCTACTGGGAGGGCTGGAAACTGTACCTAAACATTGGTGGGGAGTGACCGACTAAAGGAACATTGTCAGTGCTGGAATAAATCTTGGTTCTCAAGACCAGAATTGACACCCATAGAAGCGGAGGTAAATGTGATATGGAACATGGCAGCCATGCTCCACTTTTGACCTATCATTGAAGATATTGGGGGAAATATTCCAGAGGCAGAGAAGATGACCTACACCTATTTGCATGAACCAAGAGTAGCGAGTCCAACTAGAATAAACATTTCTTATCTGCAGAATCTTGGAGGGAAGCACAATCAGCCAAGCATCATATTTATAAAGAATGCTTCATGAATCTGTTTGTATTCATACCTTTCAACCTCTAAGACCAAATAATCTGGACAAAGTCATAAATAATGGTGAGTCAAGGTGCAAAAATAGGGACAGTTTTTAAATAGTGTTCTTAGAAACTTAGAGTTGATAGTATAAGAGGTTTTGTGTTAGCATGAATTTTTTGAAGGGTATGAAGTCTAGAACTCAAATATCTGCCATTATTTTTTTACTTCAGTCTTTAATAACTTGCCAATGATTTGCCAGATCATCACAATTTTATGAAAAACATACCAAAAATATGAGGCAAAAATCTGGACATTCTGTGTAAATCTGTACAGTTGAGAGGTATGTTTGCATTTACTCATTTACAAATAGAGGTATGACACAAGTTTTAAGACTGTAGATCTTCTGGAGCTTTTATGGGAAGGGCACAGAAAAAAAATGAAACTCACACCTTGCTATACTGTAGTCCATTTTAATAAAATGTGCTGTACAATTTGTTACTAGCTTTTTCATAAAGAAAGAGTACATTTATCAAGTATTTTGTCCCGAGTCCAGAAAAAAAAACCGTGAGGCCTCCAGTATCAAATTTGGATGACTTAGTTTTGGCAAGGGAGCTAGAACATTTATACAAAGTTATGGACTGAACAGGGTGAAATTAATTACTTTTCACACTGTGTCTTTATTAGATCAGACAGAAAGCTCTTTAACTAGGCCAGCTTAAATGCTTTTAAACATTAGTTTTATTTATTTATTTATTGACATTTGTTAACTGAGTTTGTCCAACTGGGCTTGCGGCCTATTTTCAGTGGAGACCCGAGGAGAGACGCTCCAGTAGTACATTTTAAACAAGTACAATTTTAAACAATATTGATATAATAGCAGTTATAGCAAAAATATTCACATATGTTGGGTTACATGCATAAAGTTAAAGTTGCATTAAAAAGAAGCTAAGTAACAATTTTACATTGGTATAGTTCAATAGGTCAACAATAAAAAAAATTTTGTTTGTATAAAATTATGCAAATGCATAGTAAACACATTGGAAAGAGAGGTGTATTGAGGTACTAAGTATGGTCTTTTTGAGGGTACATAAAGGGAAGGAAGACTAGGTAGATTAGGTAGACTGTCATTATGTGCATACACATATAACATGTTAATGGCAGTGCACACACAATTTCTGAGGGGACAACAAGTCAAGGGTAGTAGGTGCTCTACCTTACACATACACAAAACAGATGAATGCTGAATCATTCAGTCATATATGATTGGAGTTACTGAAGTATGTAAAACCTAGACTGACACAGTTTTTTTAGTTCACTTTATGGAAAGAGCAGATAATGTGAAGATTGTGGCAGTCAGGACATAGACTGAATGTTACAGGCTGTCAAGTGTTTGTACAGCATAATTATTCTGAAAAGACATTGCAGCACAGGATATGCTTTACAGCTGCAATATAAGAATATAAAAAAAATAAAAATGAAGTACATTTTCTTTCCCAGTGATGATGAAAGTTTAGTGAGGAGGTAGAAAGATAATTTTTTTGTAAACCAGAGAATGCTTTATGGCACCTGAATAAATGTCCGGTTTGCTTGACTACATGTTGGTGTAACCAATTAGTAAAGAGAAAATAGAATTGAGAGATGTGGCTATATTATTTAAGGTTGAAAATCGCAGGGAAGTAAAAATTCAATTAAATTCTTAAGTGTATCTAAGGTCAAGATGGTTGGACAGATTGGAAGGGGCCACATGTATTTATTAAGAACATTGGTGCAAAATGTATAAAGAACCATCGCATTTGGTAAATGTTTGCTAAACACTAGAATATTACATTTGATCTAAATAACATTAGAATTAGTTTATTTTATCTAAAGATTTGAAGATCCATGCATATTTTAACTGTAGGTTGCATTTCCTTTACATTTTCTACCATCTGAAGTTAAGAATGCAGGGTAAGAAAATTTAAGGTGCATTTTCAAGGACTCAAGATGCAAGTAAAACAACAGTATATAATACTGTTTGCTCATCTGTAAGATGAGACTATAGGATAAGTGAATTTAAAGATCATTATTAATGATTTCAGAAGATGAAAAAAAATGCATATGCAAAGCAGTAGAAACTCCTTTTTGTGATTTGAGAAGCTCATGGAACTGGAGTTGACAGCTTGACAATTGGATACTTGTCACTTTCTTTTATTCATTGCATAGAACCTGCAGAGTTTCAAAAACATTACTGTCCCTTTCATATCTATGTAGATATTGTCCATGATATATTATTAAGCTTCCTAAAAGTAGTTAAAATCAGTGCATATATGAAAATATTATGCTTCATGCTTGAGAACGAAAGTAAATTTAATATGTATTTTATGGTCAAGGGATATTTTACTAATACTGATAAATTATGGTGTCTGTAGAATGAAAAAGTGAAATTAAGAATACACGGTGTGACAGCGTGGCATACGTTACTTTAAATGGACACGACTATTAAAAAGAAAAAAATGAGAAATGTGTAACATAGTACTGAGTTGTGTTTGTACTTAGTCCTTTTTTTTTTTGCTTTTTTCTCCCCACCTCTACCTGCTAAGTATAAGCCATCCACGATCAGCTCATTTATTCCCCATAAGGTGAGAACCAGTTGTGAAGGCGGTCCTTCATGCAGCCAACCATCATTTTTTATTAGACCCTAACCCCACAACTTGGTGGCTGACATAGGGGCCTGTGTCACCGGGAAGGCCTTCTATACCCTCCCTCTGCATGTGATTGTCCCCACCTGCATGCAAATGAAGGCTGCCATAACTAGCTTGTTAAGCAGAGTCCCTGTCTCCTGTCACAGCTGTTTTATCTGCAAGCCTGTGCTTTCATGCAGCAAAATATTCAGTGCTCCAGTATACACTCTCTTTTTCACTCTTTCTCTAGAAAAGGCGAGCTGATGTTAGCTGCTCACCCATTCCAGTGCCCAAACTGATAATCAAAGTCTGCTCATATGAGTCATATTCAAGGCTTTGTTGCTGTATGCCCCAGAGCTGGACTGTTAAGAGTGGTTTATTCTCCATAAATTGAAGCTGATAAGAAAAATTTTAATTTGTCTAGTGAAGTTGATTGTGTCCTTTCCTACTATCCTGACAAAGTGTTGATGGAAGTGAGGGAACTGCATGTTTTTGAAAGGAGTAAGCTGGAAGAGGTTATTTCCATAAACTATGCGGAGTGAGTAAGGAAAAAATGAAAAGGTTTGTATGACTGGAAGTGATGGAGTAGAAGAGAAATAAAAGTAACAGAATGATTGTTGATTATAAGTATTGATCTGATGTTGTCAGTCTTCATTCATTCTTGACTGATGGGCTCGGTTCCAAACCAACTCTGCTGTTATACAAAGCTCCAGCCAGCCAAAAACTCTTGAGCTAAGGCTCTACCCATACTGCCTCTCTTCCCATTACCTCAGATCTGGTTTGATGCATAGAAAATTGGACGTGTCAGCTGATGCTGTCAGCTAAGTGCTTAACAATTTTGTATTTGACTAACTATATTACTTAAAACTCTTTAATAACTTATTTCTTACTGTCATTAAGTTTTTTTTAGTGTGAATGAACCCTTTGAAGCTTTCTACCCCCGTTTTTTACCTCAGGGTATTTCTCCTTTACCATTGCTGGTATTAGGCCTCTCCTTCCCTCTTACCGTTGGTATTTTTTCTCCTTCTTCTTTCCTTCCTTTACCCATGTGGATATTCTATGCATATAGCATAGTTGGTACATATATATAAAAGTAATCTAACAAGGTTTTACTTTTCTGAATTAATTTTGTTCCCTCTTTTTTCCATGAATGTGTGTGTGTACCATGTATTTTTCACTGGAAATGGCAGAGAAGCAAAAAAAGGAACCTCCGGGTTCAAACAATGTAAGGACTGTGGCAGAAAGATGCCCAATTCCATTGGGCATCTTTCTTGTGTCTACTGTCTGGGTGCCCCTCATCTGGAAGTTCAACCTCCTTGTGATATGTGTAAGGGCTTTAGTGCCTGTACTCTTGTAGAGAGACTAAATAAGTTGATTCTCAAAGGCTTATTGAAGTGTCCCTTTAGTGAAGCTCTTTCTGAGGAGGAGACTTCAAAATCTCCAAAATCTGTAACAAAAAAAACGGAGTAATTCAGTTCTGTCTTCTCCTAAGGTACATGACTCCAAATCTCAAAAATCCCAGGTTCCAACAGTTTCTTTGGAACCAAAGGAGAAAGTTCCAAAAATGTCATTGCCTTCTGCTCCAGCACCAAAAACAAAATCGGTATCAGTGCCCTCTACTATTGATTTTACACAAACCGCTTAGGCAATGACCATGGCTTCGGCCCCAACAAACTTCCTGGCACCGACAATAGTTACATCTCTTCATTCGGTTCCATTTTCTCCCTCTGTTCTGCAGATCATGGTGCCGAAGGTCTATGTTATAAGTATTCCCATTCAATAGACCCCTTTTTGGGTCATCAGCTGAGTCCCTTTGTGGAAAGACCTGAATCTCCTTCAAGAATGTCAACCCGTTCTGATGAAGCAACTTCGGTTGTGAAAGCACTTACCACTTTGTACTTTGCTGTGATTAAACGTTTGCTGTGTGTTATCTTGGTGCATTTTTTACTTTTTACCTTTCATTTGGATTTATTTCTGCACCAAGGTTTTACCCAACACGGTTTCTTTGGTTTTCTGTTCTTCCAGAAGTCTATCGGAATTGGATGTAGTCAGATTAGTGGATTGGTTCTTGGCAGCCAGAGGCCTCCCTGTACCCTCTCAGACCTCCTTCCCTTCCGGACCTGAGGCATACTCTCCCAGGATTCCTACATATATTCCTCCTTCAACCTCCTCCCAGGTCTTGGAGCCCATTGCTTTGATGCTCCTGGTACCAACTGCCTTGGTATGATGGTAGATCTCACCTACTCTGTGGTCTTCGGCTCCTTTAGAACCATCGCACCCAAGGGACCATGATTTGGCAGCTGGTTCCAGGATCCTTAGATTGGCTCCAATGTTTTTTACAGCGCCGTCTGTGGCTCTTGGTACCATGCTAGTTTCAAGTCCTCTCTTGGGTCTTACTCTGAGGGGGGGGGGGAGCTCGTTGGAGCAGGGTGTGATCCCATTTCCAAGGTTGTTTTTCTTGGTTCCAGTCTCCGATCCATCTTCGGGTGGGCCTCCCTTCCAGATTATGGTCAGAGCTTTAGCCTCAGCAGGCTCCCAGTTGGTTTCATCTCCATTTTAGTGCCATATTTTTGTTCCATCTGGTTCGCAGCTGCCACAATTCTACTACGTCTCGACAGCGAGCATAAGAGCAGCAAGATGTCGTAGTTCAGGATCCCCTGTCTTCGGAGTCCTCCTCAGATCTTCCTCCTGAGGAGCCACCCTATAAGAGATCATGCAAGAGAAAGCACCTAGATACTTCAGAAGAATCAGTCACTGAGGATATGGATTACGATGAAGGGGAAGGGTGCCCATGGTCACCCCCTGAAGATGTCTCCTTTGGAGACATCCTGGAAATATTAAAACAGAGAGGTGATTGGAAGCCCTCAAACCCATCCTCTGAGGAATCTGTTTTCTTGCAAGCTTTTCATGCCTGTCCATCTACTTCTTGGGTGACCCCACCCACTGACGAACTAATCAAATTGATCGTTCAGTGTGTATGGAAGGCTCCTGACACCATAGAACCTATTCCCCGGAGACTGGACAAGAATCTTACAGCCCCAGATTATCAGCCCCATTGGTCTAAGGGTCTAGCAGTGGGTGCCATGGTGGTGGTGGCGGCCACCAAAAAGGAACTTGCCAAAGAGAGTTCAACTGTCCATCCTCCTAACTGAGAGTCCTGGACGATGGACAGATTTGGGAAGCGGGCAAACCTCTCAACCATACCGAATTACTCAGTTTTTACAGAGTTTTGGGGTCCAAATGAAGGGGTGCCACGATTCCCGAGTGGCACCCCTTCATTTCCGATTTTTTTCTTTGGGTTTCTGAAATATTTCAAATATTGCGCTGTCGGAGCTGACGTCATCACGTGCACGATGACGTCAGCTCTTCCAGGGCTATCAGCCAGTCGGAATTGAGCTCCTTGAGCTCACATCATCATTTCCGGCATATTATCAGCATTTGGAGCATGCGAGCGGGAAATATTATCAGGGTTTGGCTGGGAAAGCACTCGCATTCTTATTTTTGTTAGTAGCAGAATTTTCGGGCTGGGAAAGCACTCGCATCACACTTGGAGTTAGTAGCAGCAGCAGCAGCATTTTATGAGTGGACTGGCCGGGAATTAAAGTGTTGGATGTATATACAAACATCTTAACAGCGCTCAAAGTGAATTATTGTTGGGGAACCATTTTTGGACTCGTCACTCAGGTAAAGTGTGTGTCTGTCTGCATAAAACTAGTTACTTAACAGTTTTGCTGACAGTGTTTAAATTAATTCACCATTTAGGCAGGTTCTTTTATATTACAGCACCTAAATCATTATTTACAGAGAAGAGTAGTTCTCTTCTCATTTCCAGTTACAGGAACAATAAATCAGGTTAATCTTTCACTCAGTTAGTAATAAGTCCAAGTGTCCTGTCTCGCATGGGTCTGGTTGCTTCATTCATTGGAAATCCTGTTAAGTTGTCTTCCGTCTACTTTATACTAAATGTATGCAACATATGAAGTGTGCTGCAGACGACAGATCAAAAGGTGTACAAGAACACTGTACTTATATTGCATTGTGTTGAGCTGTCCCCCTTTACCTCTAGCATGTTTGATTGTTTCTAGGTTCATCTCTTCAAAGATACTCTGTCATTATTTTGTCTGTCCCTTCTAGGCTGGCATATTTAAAGTGACCAGGCACCACTATGGCAGTGATACATACCCCTTACCTGCAAAGAATCATTGGTTTGAGCTGCAGCTGATAGATTGATTGCCTTGGGCAGATTGTCTACTTTCATGAGACTGTGGCCTGGCTGATACAATATCTTAAAGCTAACAGACTGAAGGATCAGTACCAAGTAAAAGATCTTTGGATCGGTATCCTTGTTTTACAATAGCAATTAAAGAAGGCATGATCTATAATCAGGCAAAATGGTTCCCCAAAATGTATTACTACAGCATTTAATGGCCAAATACCTTTTTTTTTGTTTTCCCTATTTCCAATCCAGACCCGGAGATAAAACTGCTCTGGCTGTCTCAGGAATCTATGCATAATAGAAAACGTTGTCAAAAATTCAGGAGCTGCAAGTATGGGCTCTGAACACAGCATGTCCTTTATCTGTTTAAAGGCTTATTTTGCTACATTCATCCACATTACCTTCAGGGAAGCTTTACCTTTTGTCAGGTCTGCTGTAGGCAAGCAATACTGTCAAAATCTGGATAAAACTTCAAGTAAGTCATCCAAGCTAAAAAAAAGTCTTTATATGCCTCTATGTTGCTGTGAATAAGTTTTGCATTAATTCCACTTTTTCATTTTGCAATTTCACAAGCTCTTTTCCTACCACATTGCCCAAACAGAGTGCTTCTGGCACGTCATCCCTAGCTTTCATTTTGTTGGATTAGACATCACTCTGCTTTACCTGGTAGGTTTATAACTGCTTGGAATTTGGGAAAATGGTTCTTTTCCCAGTCTAGAAAATATTATATTACCATTCAGGTGTGCTGCATATCTTGTATGTGATCTAAGAATTGTGTGCATCTATCTCTGAAATGTTGCAGGTCTTCTATGGGAAAAAGAAAAGTCAGCATTTTATAACATAAGACCCCAGTAAGTGTGGAAAATTATTTTTTTTTTCATATGTCTCTGGGCTACTAGGATTTGCTATTTAATTATAAAGTGGATAGAAACCTAGACTTGCTAAGTTTATCAATGCAACTGTCAAATTATCTTTCACATCTGTAAATTGCTCACAGAATGATATATCATCCTGGTAAATTCCTATCATGTGTGTGTGTGAAAATGCCCACCCTATGTAATACATCTGGTGGCTAGAGGTTTTCAGCTTCAAACCCTGTACCTTTGGTACAGGGTAAAAAGAGTCTAAACTCCCTAGCCATCATTTCTGAGCTCCATCTAGATTTTTTTTGTGCTAAGAGCTGAAAAGCTATGATGAGTGAGAACTGAATTTGTATTCCCTCATTATTGGCATTGTCTGTCCAGGTTTTTTGTGCTAAGAGGTTGAGAGCTATGGTGAGAAGTGACAACTGAATTCACTAAATGAGCCATTAAGTTTCAGGCTTCCTTTTTTCAGGAAACTGCTGATTTGGCATAGTGGTACGTTGCTCTGTAGTGCACAGGGTTTGAATTTTAATGCCAAGTCAAGTCTATTTTCATTGCTTTGTTTAGCGGATGTCTGTTAGTGTTTTGTGCATTGTTGTACTGCAAAATGTAAAAATAAAATGCAAATAATCATTGTAGAAGTAAAACAGTATGTACATATTAGTGTTTATGGTAAATGGGGAGAAACTGCCAGGTAATGGGACATTGAAATGGCTGCAGGGGACTGTGGTGCGCTGCCGTATTTTGATTTTCTGTTCTTCAGTTTGCATTTGAAAGTTGGTATCCCACAATTCCATTGGAGTGGGTGGGGTTGCATAATTATGTATGCAAATTAGATGTTAATCAGCGTACAGATTTGTACCTATTTTTCATGGGCCTTGTCCAGATTTTTGATGTTTCCAGGTTGAGAGGTACGGAAGCGGGTCTTTGCTTCATCGACTTTTGCTATTCAGTCCTTGAATTTTTTGTCACACCTCACTAGACGCCAAAGGGATCTGATAGTTCAGCTTTCAAACACATTAGCAGGAGCAGTGTCTGACGAGGTTTGAGATAAGGTTGCTTTTCGACTTGCACCCTGGAGTCTATCTTGAATTCGTCTATGCGGCTTATTGCGCATACAGCCAAAGGGACATCTAGAGCAGTGGGTACAGGCGTTGCCATTAGACGCCACGCCTGGATGCGCTTGTGTGACTTTGCGGACCCCTTCAAGTCTTCCTTCAGCACGGCTCCTGTTGATGCCACTTCGTTGTTTGGCCCAAAAGTTAGAGACATGTTAGGTGTGAAAAGGACGGGAAAACCTCTTCTGCTTTGGACATGCATTTTTCCACTCCACAACGGCCTTACTCTAGAATCAGAGGAGTGGAAGAAAGTAGTTCAAAAAGACCCAAGGGCCTTTTTGTGGCAAACATGGCGAGTATTCCCCTCCTAGGGCAGAGGGGGGAACTCTTCTGGAAGATGCCCCTCCCAGGGCAGAGGGGGGTCCACCTAACCAGGGCTCTAGAGATTCTTTTTCTGGACAACCCTACAAGCGCTCTTGAGCAGGGGGGGGGGGAGTGATTGTTTACCTCTGGAAGCATTTGTGGGGCAGATTTTGTCTGCACCATTCAGCCTGGCTCACAGTAACATCAGATACCTGGGTACAGATGATAATCACCAGAAGTTACTGCATTCCCTTCAATCTTTTCCCCCTAACCCCAGAAACAAATCCCCAATATTTCACACAGTCAGAGGGATCTAGCAGCGCTTGAAGTTCAAAAGCTGCTTCAAAAAAAGAGTCATCCAAACAGTCTCAGCAGACCAGATAAGATCCGGATTCTACTCAAGATTCTTTTTAGTGCCAAAAAAGACAGGGGACTGGAGACCAATATAGTTGTACAACAGGAAAATTTCTGGATGGTCACTGTTCAGTATATCCTTTGCTTTCTGGAGAAGAACAACTGGATGTGCTGTGTAGATCTTCAGGGTGCATAATACCACATAAAAATGGACAAGTGCTCCAGAAGATAAATCTGCTTTTGGCTAGGAGCCAGTCATTACCAATTGTGAACACTGCCCTTCGGTCTCACCACAGCCTCGAGGGTGTTCAGCAAATGCATGGCACTGGTAGCAGCTCATTTGAGACTACAAGGATTCCATGTGTTTTCATATCTAGACTACTGACTCCTTACCGCCCCCTCCAGGCATCTATTGCTCTGCGCCACAGACTTTGTTCTACATCTTGCCGAAACATTAGGCATTTCAGTCAACAAAGAAAACTCACAACTGTCTCCCACAGGATCTGGAGTTTATCAGAGCAAGACTAAATACAATATCCTGTGTGGCCTCCCTTCCTCATCACAGGTTGTTAAAGCTATGATTGCAACTACAGATGATCCTCTCCCAGGAAAAAGTTCCTGCTCATCTGGTACTACAAGTTTTCAGATCCATGGCAGCAACAATAACATTAGTTCCCCTAGCAAGGTATCACATAAGGCTGCTTCACTGGCTCTTGGCATCGCAATCATCACTTCTAATGCACCCCGTGTCCCATCCAGTCTTGATAAATCACTGCAAAAGGGATTTATCTTGGTGGATGAAGCCAGAAGAAAATTTATGGAGTCATTCCTTTTTTCCCCTCTCAGCCTAAGGCCATAGTGACCATGGATGCTTCCCAGGTGGGAGGGGGGCATTTTCTGGGAAAGACGGTCCAAGGCACTGGTCTCCACAAGAAGCCAATTTTCACATCAGTGCCCTAGAACTGTGGGCAATGCTTTTAGCACTGCAAGCTTTTCAGTCTGCCCTTCCTTCAGGGACAATTGCTATCCAATCAGACAGCATGTCCTTAGTCTGGTATATCAATAAACAGGGGAGAACCAGATCATACCCTTAATGTCAGGAAGCCCTAAGAGTTTGGAAATGGGCAATTGCTCCAACCGGTTTCTGATAGCAATACACATTCTGGGGAGCTCCAACATGATTGCAGACAAACTGAGCAGGTGTATCCTACCTCACAAGTGGTCTCTCAATCCCAAAATAGCGATGAAGATCTTTCAACAATGGGGTCAGCCTTGCTGTGACCTGTTCACCTCTCCCACAAACCACAAATACAGCATCTACTTTGCCTTAATTCCCCATTACTGGGAGTCCTTGAGAGATGCATTTCTTCATGATTGGCCCCTGAGACTTGTGTATACCTTTCTGCCAATTCCCCAGTTTCTGATAAAAGCTCAACGGTTGAGAAGCAAAGTGATTCTTATTGCACCTTACTGGCCTAGTCAAGTCTGGTTTCCCTTTCTTTGGCCTCACCTGCTTCATAGCATGTGGACTGGATCCAGCTCCGGACTCTGCTATCTCTCCCTCAGGGTCTGCTGCATCCCAGCCTTCAACATCTCTAGCTGACAGCTTGGTTTCTCCAATTCCAGTAACTGCCAGGCAGAATAACCTGTCCTCTCCAGTACAGAAGATACTTCTGCCTTCCCATAAATTGTCCACCAGGAAAATTTACCTAAGCAAATGGAAAAGATTCTCAATTTGGACAGGTACGAATGGCATTGATCCTTTCTCAGCACCAGTTGATAAGGTCTTGGAATACTTAGCCACCTTATTTCAATCGGGGGCCTCAGCGTCTACAATTAACATTGATCTAGCTGCCATTTCAGAACCAATCTCGTCTTCCTTCCTAAAGTGGTATCAGAGTCTAATATCAACCAGACCATAGACTTACCAGTCTTCTTTCCAAATTTTTCAAAGGAGAGTACTGCTTGCATATGTTGCACGTCCACAGACAATTATGTTTTTACTTGGACAGAACAAAGTCCTCTAGAAAATAAGACCAACTATTTATTTCCTTTTCAGGTACCAGATTGGGCAAACCAATATCAAAGTTCACCTTGTCAAAATGGTTAAGAGACTGCATTACCTTTATATACAGCCAGAATAAACTCTAATTGCCAACAAAGGTTAGAGTTCATTCTACAAGATCTGATTCCACTTCAGCGGTCTTCCATTCCAGAGCTTCTGTGGAAGACATATGTGCAGCTGCAACTTGGGCTACCCCTCATACCTTTAGCACTCATTACTCATTACTCATTACAAATTAGACATGGTCTCCAGGGGAAGAGCATCCTTTGGCTCTATGGTGCTTGGGAATACTCTTCCTTAGGGCCCCCCCCCAGGATCTAAAGTAGCTGGGCACTCTGTCCCATCAGTCAAGAATGAATGGAGATTGACAACATCAGATAAAGAAGTTATGTTCTTACCATAATGTTCCTTCTGTGTTGTCAGTCTTCATTCATTCTTGACATCCCCACCCTCCGGCCCCCTCCAAGAGACTCCTGGAGGTTCGGAACCAGTCCTGCGATTTCGTCATAAGGTTGTTCCTCAGACAGAGGTTCCATATTTTTATTAGTGGTAGGCAAATTTGATCTGAGGTAATGGGAAGAGAGGCAGTATGGGTAGAGCTTTAGCTCGAGAGGTTTTGGCTGGCGTGAGCTTTGTATAATGGTCGAGTTGGTTCCGAGAGTTCAGAACCGAACCCATCAGTCATGGATGAATGAAGATCGACAACATAGATGGAATGTTATGGTAAGAACATAACTTCTTTTTTCGGTGTACTCGTTTGAAGTATAAGTGAATAACCAGACAGATTATTAATGGGTAAGGATATTGGAGTAAGATATTTGGTGGAAAAGGTAAAAAAAATAAAATAAATAAATGGAGCTCAGTTCAGGAGAGGTGATAAGTGAGCAGCAGCCTGTATTGTCTCGGAACAACATTGTGGTTAAAAGTTTACCTGTTTGCTGATTGTTGGGGGATATTTTTTTTTTCAGAGAAGGACTTGAAGTACTATTGATGACAAGTAAGGGGAGGAAACACCCAATAGTTTTGTATTCGTATAGAAGGTATGATATGTCTGACTTAGGGTTGCATTAGTGAATGATAGTGATTCCATGTGGATTTCACATTTTTTGTTTTAAATAGTGGGTATAATAAGATGATTTATGCTTGCATTAGTTCTTGATTAAATATGCATTTGCAATCTTCCTGCTTGCATATGAAAATTGTGACTGCTAAAGGGAAGTGAGGAGGAATAGCAGTATTTTGAGATATAAAGCTACTTACCCAGTTTTATTTTGTTTGGAAGGGAATAAGTAAATGACATACGTATATTACGTTTAATTGTATCTTATGGGGGAAAAGGCAGGGTAGAATATTTTGAAATGAATATGTGAACTAGTTTTGGTTTGTGATTTCTGGAATAGAGAGATTCTATTAAAGATAATGTGCATATTGATGACACTGAATGCTACACCTGCATTTGGCTTCCACCATTTTGAGAAGTTTGCTTATCGCTAGTGGCTAGTCTATTCCTATCTTCATGTAAAGGTAATGATTTTTATTTGAAAATAAGACTTCCAAAGAACTACACTTTTTTAGCCAACTTTTTCACTCTTCTGCATTGTGTAGCCATGATGGGTGTTCTCTTGTGAGGTAATGAATATCTTAATTGGATTTTAATAGGAAAATGTATACATTTGTTTATACATTGTGTTATTTTTGTGACAACAGTAAAACTATTTGTTGGTATAAAAATGCATACCTAAAGAAGGTACAGGTGACCCAGCAAAGAAAGTAACTGCCCAGTCTGATGTCTGCCTGTAATCAATTTGCATGTCATTATGTTCTTGAATAGGAGAAGAGAATTATTTTGTAGAAAGTAGTTTCCATTCACTCCAGTTAGGTATAGAACCATCATTTGTCTTAATACATTTTTTTAATTTATAATCACAACTATATAACGGTCATATTTACAACAGAACATGCTTTATCCCATGTATGTCTCCCTTCAAATTATACATGGTGTGATCCAACTGTAACCATTAAGTTTGTAATATTTTGTAAACAACTTACAATATCTCAGCAACCACTCAAACTGTACACATACTGTCAACAGCATTTTCTTCATCCAGATTTGAGCATTCATATAAGGTTCCACAGATGTCTTTCTGTATCACTGTTGCAGTATCCTTTACATAAGGGATCGCCTGCCAGGAATAGCCCAACATCCTGTCCAGTATACCAAGTCCTGTGGGTGCTGTATGTTACACACATGCTCCCCATGTAAAGTGTAGGGAATAAAGATGACATGTGGACAAAAACACTAAGAACTTCTTCACCACTAGTCTGAGCTCCATTAATGAACATCAGTCTGAACACCCTTTTACTGTGCTGGTTACCAAGCCGCTTTCAGATAAGTGTCCCATTGGGGTTTCTTCTCTCTTTATTTCAATTTTTGTTTGGTGTTTGGGTTCATGTCATCCAGGAAGGGAAAATGTCAGTGTGTGATGCAGAGTCCCCTTAAAGCCCATCACAATCAGTGTCTTTTTTGCTTGGGTGCTTCCCACGACCATACGCAATGCTCTATCTGTCAAGCATTTGTGCCTAAGACCCTACTTAGTCATTTATCCTCCTTATCTATATATCTTGCAAACCAGTGAATTAAGCTGTTGGCTCAGGGTGCTGTGGCAGAATCCTCCCATCCCGAGTGCCAGCTGTCTGCCAAGAAGAAGGCCAAAAAGATTAGGCCTGATTTGTTTGCTGTTTAGCCTCCCCTGGACACATCTCTAGAAGCTAGGGAAGGCCCTGAAGACTGTCGGGTGCTTGCCTTGGATTCCTCTGCCACAACTCTGTTGGAAGCTGGCATGATTCTGAGCTCTCGCGAGTCCTTGGAGGCTTTTCCAACTTCTTCACCTGAAGTTAAGGGGAAACCTTGGCTGATTATATCTGAGGGACCGAGGGAAACTCCTGAGAATTTAGTGAGGGAGGCAATACCTACCACTATTATTGAATTTTCTCAAGGGCCTGAGCCTCCGAGGGTACTTAGGGAGGACATCCCGCTCAAGAAAAAGCAGAAATCTTTCCCCTTTTGATAAAGTTCCCAGTCATGGCTGAAAGGATTTTTACTTAGGGGCTGATGAATGCTTTAATCGCCCTGAAGCCTCCCCCAAAGGGTGTCAGTCCCTGTGCCTCCCTGGTGTTCAACCCCTGTTAAGAGGCTTAGGGAATTGAGTTCCTTGGATGAGGATTTGGATTATTGGGAAGAATCCCTTGCTTACTCTTCTGAAATTCCTTCCCCTCGAGACTATGGTTTAGAGGAAGTGGGCTACTACCATGGATACTATTGTTTTTATGAAGGAGCATTTTAAGTTGTATTGCTCACAAATCACTGGCATCAAAAAGAGGTATTATGCACTTCTGCAAATGGACTCTTCCAAGTCATCTGCTGTCTTGTTTTGGCAGTCCTTTTGTACAGCTTTATGGTTACCTCTGTAGCTCCTGATTCTCAGCCCCAGCCCCTAAGAAACCTGACAGGTACTATGAGATGCCTGAAGATCAAATATAAATGCCCTTCTGCTTATCCTTCAGTGGTTTCAATTCCCTTTTATAAACCTTCTAAGTTGTTGCCCTTCAGGTAAAGATAGTCTAGCCATGGAGAGGTTGGGTAAAAAGTGCATACTGCTGCCACCCTGTTTTTTAGGACTACTGATTACCAGACCCACATAACCAGGTATGTTGTAACTCTTCTTTACCAAGTAACTAAGGTGGTGTCTGACCTTTCGGATTCTGATAGGAAGTCTTTTGCTCTTTTCCTGCCTGGGTCCACTTCCCAGATTGCGCATCACTCCCATAAAATGCAGCTATGATGCAGCTGATGTCTCTTCCATGGCTGCTGCCTTTGGCTCAGTGATGAGGCGTTATTCTTGGCTACAACTTTAGGCAATACCTGATGATGTTAAAGCCAAGCTTTTGGATGCCCCTTTGGATAACAGCTGCTGCTGACCTGTGTAAGTCCTTTTAGGATAAGGCTAAGGCCTTGTAGACATTAAACTTCCCACCCCCAAATTCCAGAGGAATTACCCTTCTAAGTCCTCCTGTTTTCGTAAGCAAACCTGCCCTCCTCCTAAGGGTAAGAAGGGATTTATGCACATTCCTCCTGCTAAGTTCACTCAGACTCCTCCTTCTCAGAAGCCTTCTTTTCAGGACAAGACTATCTGCATTTGACGTTTGGCCTTCCCTTCTGTTCTGCCAGGTCCCCTTGTCTCTTTGCCTTTCACTATCTCATCCAAATTGTCATCTGATCACCTCAGTTTCATAGGTGCTGTTATTTATCAGGAGTATTTCATGGTTTGGAAGTCCCTTCACCCCTTTTCAGGCATTCCTCATCCTCTTTTGGAACAGCTTCCTCATTTTTCAGAGATTCTGAAATCCATTTTGGAGCAGGACAGCATTCATCTTGTTCCACTCACCAAGATGGGAAAGAGGATTTACTCCAGAATGTGTTTGGTTTCTTGGAAAGAGGGTACTTGAAGACCAATTCTGGATATTTCTCTGCTCAATACCTTTTTCAAGGTTCCTTGTTTCTGGATGTTGTTGCTTCATACATTATTCCCTTTTCTTCTTCCCCAGGCCTTTTTGGTTTCTCTAGATCTCAAAGATGCATATCTTCACATCTCCATTCACTCTTTATTCAGGAAATGTATACATTTCACTGTTTCTTCCTTGCGTTATCAGTTCTCTGGTTTGCCTTTTGGCCTTTCTACTGCCCCAAGAGTATTCACCAAATGCCTCACTGCTGTCATTGCTTTTTGCAGGCTTTGAGGGATACAGATTTTTCCCCATTTGGACAACCTGCTCATTCAAGTTCCTCCTCCCAGCAGTCTGTTACAGGATCACCAGTTTACCAGTTGTGTTTTACACAGTCTGGGTTTTATCATAAAGCTCAAGAAATCATTCCTGATGCCCTCCCCATATCATGTTTCTCTTGGGTGCAGGCTTCAGGCTGTTCCCATGCTGGCTTCTCTTCTTGCTCCCAAAATAGTATCTCTGATTACCTTTTTCCTGTCTCTTCTTCCTCTGACCTCTGTCAGGGCCAAGGAATTTTTCAGGGTTTTGGGATTTGTGGCCTCCTCTTTTCCCATGCTCTCTCTTACCAAGCTTCATATGGGAAATTCCAGTGGTACATCAAATGAATGTGACTTCAACAGTGCCATCCGCTGGTGTTCCTTTTTCCTTTTCTTCCTTGTCTGAAACTCAAGCTTCAGTGGTGGTTTTCTTCAGCTCTGTCTCAATCCAGGGCTTCTCTTCCAGGTTCCAATTCCTTCACAGAAACTGTTCAAGGGTGCCTAAGACTTGGGGTGGGGAGCTTCTTGTGAACCCCTAAAGTTCCAGGGTTTCTGACCTTCACATCAGAGGTCAGACCATATCAGTATAAAAGAAGTGAGAGCTCTGCTTTTGTCTCTGCAAACTTTTCACTCCCTCTTCCATCCCAGTCCCCTTAAATCTTCACAGACAATACCACTGTGATGTGGTAAGTCAACAAGCAGGGGGGTACAAGGTCCTAATTCCTTTGCTTACTAACTTTTCAGGTCTGGGATCTAGCTGTCAAGTATCTAGTGACTCACTTGGTGGCTTACATTCCTTAAGAGCACAATCTAGTGGCAGACTCCTTGAGCAGGTCCAGAACACAGGCTCATGAATAGATGCTTCACAGAGATATATTCGTGGACATAGTCTATTTGTGGTGCATTCCTCAGGTAGACCTTTTTGCCTCCCCTCTGAACAGACAACTTTCTTAATTCTCTTGCAGAGTTCCAAGTTCTCTGACTTGGAAAGTGTATGCCATGTATTTTCCTTGGAAGAGAATGTTTTTGTATGCTTCCATCCTTTCTTTGTTGCAACAAGTTCTGCAAAAGATCACTCAGGACTGTCCCAAAATCTTGCTGGTGACTCCCTTTTGGCCCAGACAGCATTGGTTCCCCCTTTCTTTCTCACTTGGCCAGGGGTAATCACCACAAGTTGCCTCACTGGGTGGATCTTTTCACACAAGACAGGGGATGCCTTATCCATCCTCACTTGTCCACTCTTCAAATGACACTATGGGTGATAGGGTTTTGATTCCTTTTAGACACCTCTTTTCTGAGGACATGCTCCAGGTTCTGCAAGGAGGCCAGGAAACCCACTACCAGAACATCATATATGTCCAGATGGAAAATATTTTCTGTCTAGTGCCTGTCTTGCCATCAAGATCTCTTCTCTGTGGTAGTTCCTCTGGTTCTGTCTTATTTGTGTGATCTGCTTCATGATGGGTTAGTGTATTCTTCAGTTAAACTCACCTATCAGCTGTCTCTGCTTGTCTGCCTGTGAACCCTCCTCTGACATCTCAATTTGAGGTCAAGCAATTTCTTAAAGGCATTCTTCATATCCTGCCTCCTAGAAAGCCAATTCTGCCTTCTTGCGACCTCACTTTTGTACCTGAAATATTGACTCAGTTTTCCTTTCAGCCCGCTTCTTCAACTTCTTTGCAACATTGTACTTAGAAGACTGTTCCTCTTTTGTATCTTACTTCAGTCAAGAGAGAGTCAAAAATTCAGGCTGTTGTGGCTATTCCTTCTTTTTTAGTTTTTCATAGAGACAGGGTGTCTTTTCAAACTAATCCACTTTTTATGCCCAGGGTGGATGAATGAATTATCCCTTAATCAGTCTATTCATCCTCGTTTCTTTTTTCATTCTGTGCAGTCTGTCACTGAGAAGTTTCTTCACACCTTGGATCTACATAGACATCGCAGGTATTTTTTTAGATAAAACAAAGGCAATTCACAAGCCTGAGGTACTTTTCTGTTTCTTTCCATCCCAAGACTTTGGGTTTGGCTGTTTCTAAGCAAACTATCTCATCCTGGTTGTCTAAGGCTTTTTCCTTTTGTTAATCATATCATGGAAAATGTCTGTCTTCATCTGTAAAGGTACATTCTACTAGGACAGTTGTCCCCTCTAATGCTTTTTTGAAGAATTTGTACACCAACTGTATCCTTAAGGCTGCTACTTGTTCCTCTGTTCATACTTTCACTAAGCACTGGATGTTGCCGCCAGGGCAGGTTTTGCCAGTGCTATTCTGCTTAGGTTTTCTTCGCTTTCCTTCACCCAGGTGGCTTCTTGAGCTCTTATACTCACCCTTATGTAAAGAATACTGCAACAGTGATATGGAAGGACATGATACAGTTGTGTAAAATCTTACCATAACAGTAGATGTCCTTCTTTTCACTGTTGCATTGTTCATTCCCCTTCCTCCTTTTTCCCTTTTTTTAGCTCTTGTTCCTCCTGGGGCATTTCAAGTCTGAGTGTTTGTGTTTGTATGTGACCTTTACACTCTACGCCTTGTGCGGGGAGCATACGTGTGATGTACAGACCCTATAAGACTTAAAGGCTTTGGTATACTGCCCAGATGTTAGGCTATCCTTGGCAGGAGAACCGGTATGTAAAGATAATGCAACAGTGAAAAGAAGGTCATCAACTGTTATGTTCAGATTTTTACACAGCTGCATTTTCTATCAGTTGGTTGTTGAGATGTTTGGCAAAATATGAAATTTATGACGATAAAAGGTATTATATGAACCACAAATATTTTCTATTTACTTGCACTAGACAGAGGCCATGTATTAGTGCTGTTCTATTGTCCATCAATTAATCGTTAAGATGAAATCTTTCAATAACTTGTATGCAGCATGCTTTTAGAATTATTAATGTAAATATGAATAAGCAGTATATGACGCCGATGGGCATCATTAAAATGTAGCTAAAAAAATGCCTGGAGGAATCAATAGAATTTAGTGTATTAATAAAACCTTTTTGTAACGTAATTTGAGTCCTAGGTAGAAAAAAGGAGAGGGTTAAAAAGTAGAACTGTATCATTGACATGCTGTGTTTCAAACCTCCAAAAATCATTCTCATAAATTAAATCGTGACTGGGGGGTGGGTTATAAGACCTCTTTGAAGCATCTGAAGAAATGGCCACTATTCCAGAAATGCTCTTTTCACAGTTCATAAACTAGTTGTCAGAATGGGGGAATCATAAGTCTGAATTACATTTTTCTAACTGTTAGAGCATCTAGTTTGCACATAGCTGAGCATTGCTTATCAGGTTCCTTGTCTTATTGTCCTATTCAGTATTTACATTTCCCTCACTTCTCCCTAGTAGATCAGTAGCCATGAATATGTACTTTCCGACTGCCTTTTTGCCAGTCTGGTTGAGATGAGTATTCTGAGGCATTATTGCAATTGCCTCATGTACTCTGACAACCCACTTATTCTTAATACAATAGATAAAATATGCCAGAGGTGTAAATGCACTTTAATGCTCAAAGCTAAATTAAAACCAGCCTCACATCCAGACTATTTAAAGTGTATGACCCACTGGAACTCATACATGTGCAGTTCATTATAAACAGGGTATCATACCATATTTTTGCAATGTATGGGTTCACCTCCATGTCCCAAGAAACCCATACTACCTGTCTCAATATATATTCATTCAACCCAATATATATTCATGGGGGATCTCAAATACCCCTCTCTAAATTGGGAATCCTGCACCACTTGTAATGCGCAGGCCCAGTGACTTTGTTAATACCAGTATCCTGGAAAAATTGGTCCATTCTCCTACCAGTGGTACAAACATCCTTGACCTTATACTCACAACCATGGGGGTGGACTGATATTCCTCACACAATATAATGACTTTGCTAGTCAGATGTGTCCATAGGGAAGTATTGCTTGAAAAAAATAAATAAATATGGGTGTCCATCGACACCAAAACCATTAGGAACTATTCCAAGGCGATCCTCTCTCTACTAAGTGTCACCTTGGCTAAATTCCAAGCACACCCAAACCCAGTAAATACCATAGCATATGCTGTGCCATATTGATAGCTGTATAGAGCGAGCTGTGCCCACACATATTAAGAATAAGACAATCTCAAAAAACAAAACACCATGTGAAATCACAATATCAATCAGTTATCCAACAAAAGAAAAAAAAAACTTGGCTAAGTGTAGGAGAGACAAAGCCATACATACTAAAGTCCTCTGATCAATCTAAACAGGCAGCTATGAGGATTAATTAATACGTCAAAGGCTAAATCTGAAAAAAAAAATTCTCAGTCAGAGAACAACTACAAAGCTTTCTGCAACTGTGTCCATAATCTCATTGGAAATGTGCAACAATGTGCAGAACATATTGGAAATGGCATCATCCACACTGAACCGGAGGCCATTGCCAACCTTTTCGCTGACAGATTCAGCTCAAATGTCTCCCCCCACTCCCCCCAGTAGTCCAAAGGAACTACTTTACCCCACAATCCCTCCAACCATTATTAAGAAAAAGTTCATCAATGCACTTTTCCAAGGTCAAAAACACTGAGTCGATGGGCCCCAATAACATCCTGGGAGGCTTTATAAATAGCAAGAAATATGACCTCTCCGGTCCACTTGAATCACTTTTCAGCTGGAACCTACAGTCATGTTTTGTGCACAAGGAATGGAAAATAGCTACAGTCATTCCCCTGTATAAATGAGGTCCAACCACTGATCCAGGTAACTACAGGCCCATAAGTCTGACCAGCTTCATATGTAAGGCCATGTAAAGAATCATCATGGACATGATAAATGAGAACATAGGTAACCTGCAAATGCTGGACCAATCACAGTTTGTCTTTATTAAAGGAAAGTCACACCTATTAAATCTGGTTGACTTTTGTGAAAGTCACCAAAGCATTGGATAACGTCAAGATTGTGCACACAGCTTACATCGAACTGGCCACGGCTTTTGATACAATACCCATTCAGGCATTATAGACAAGCTTACTAATTTAGGTATAAACACTTTTATCACTCGCTGGATAGCCAACTGGTTCACTGATAGCCCCCAGGAGGTCAGAGTAGGTGAGGCCGCCTCCACCAAGAGGTCAGTCACTAGCAGAGTCCCTCAGAGCTTGGTACAGGGCCTACTCCTTTTTGGCATCTGCTTCTCTGAAATGGAGCCAAATGCGGAAGGTTTATGGCTGACTACATTTGCATATGATTACAAGCTGGGGATTATCATTTACTCCGCTGCAGAGACTAGCATTCTTTAAGAAGGCCTATCTCTGAGTAACAAATAGTGCCAAAACCATAGTCTTAAACTCATTGATAAGAAATGCATAATTGCTTGTCCCTTAATGTCCTGTTTGGACATAGGACACCATTATTTTTTTTAGGAAAACTTGGCTAAGCTTAGACAGGCCCCCTGGGTCGTTAGTCTAGTAACAATCTATGAATTTATGAGAGTTTTATTTAATTATAAACTTTTAAAAATGCAGAATGCGAAGCTTTGCACAACTGTAGAAAAAAGCCATCTCCCACCTACTACTACTACTACTCCCTTATTTAACCTTAGCATGAAATTTAGTCCAGCTTCGTTTACCTCATAACCAGCTCTAGCGTTTTTTTTTTTTTTTCATCAGCCCTGACATGCATCTTTTTCAGTGTTGAACTTGTAGAGGTAGAACTGCCACTGACTTGTCTGCTCCTAAAGTGTGGCTTCATCCTGCCTCCAGGAACACACAGCCACCTTGAGACACATTTTATCCTTCACCCAGCTGGGTTCCAGGAACTCAGGTGGAATTACACAGTTCTGCAATGTCCTACTCCTGGAACAAGTCCTCATTTGCAGAAGCACAGCAAAGCATCTTAGACTGGTTACTGATTTCCTTCCACTGGATTCATTTTGAGATGAATGTGAAAAAAAGCAGCAGGAGGACTTTACAAAATGTGTTCTTATGAAGAAATGGTTGAATCTAAGTGATAGTTGCATTAAATTATTATTTTTAATAGTAGTGTTAGTAAAACATAGCAACTGAAAATGTTTGCAGACTGAACTGGAGTTCTTTTTGAAATGTTTATTCAGATTATTTCAAATAAGATCATATTCACCACTGATTAAAATGTTTATCCGTTTCTCAAATTGGTAAAATGTGTTTTTTGAAAAGTATGAAGCATGATTTTGGAATTATTAATATAAATATAAATTTAAATAGGCAATATTAGATACCTATAGGCATCAGTAAGAACTTGCTCTGTTTGATTATTAAGGTACAATGTGAAGTTGTTCAGTCTCACCGTTCATTCTTTACTGATGGGTTCAGAGCCGATCCCTCGGCTCCGATACGGCCAATTGCAAAGCTCTAGGTCTTAAAATAGCTCGAGGCCAAGTCCATATCCCATGATGCACCTGGAATTACCCCAGATCTAGTTTGCCGCTGCAATAGATCGGAGGTTCTGCATTAGCAATGCATTAGCTCGGGCCAGTAAAATTGTTTTTCCACTTATTTCTTACTTACATTTACATAGTGAAATAGTTTAAATAGCTTAGGTAGTTTATTAAAGCTTTTACAGCTTTATACTGTGTGTTACTGTACTTTAGTCCCTTCCCTTAGTCTGTTTAAAAATGTTTTCTAGTTGGCCTCTCATTTTAGGCCTAGTTTAAACTCTTTGCTAATCAGTAGAGTGTGCTTAGTCAGTGACCTTTGGCGCTATTTTGCTAAAAGCTTTTTAGTGTGTAGTTTTTCTGTGTAGTGTATTTAGCCTTCAGTTTCTTTAGGAAAGGCTTAAATTTATGATTATTGTTAGAGTTTTATTATTAACAGTAATTTTGTCTGGATATTTAGATAGGATATTATATCTTAGCAGCTATCTCCTTTTTTCTGTATAGCCCGCTATTATTGTGTGTTTAAAAAGTTATAGTGACAGTAAAGGCTTTTCCTGTCACATTTATATTTTTTAAGGCTTTTGGTAATTGATTACTGTAGAATTGTTTTGTGTGACAGTAATTCTTCTCCAGGTTTTCCAATGGCTGACCAAGACAAACATCCCAAGTCTAGGTTTAAGAAGTGCCCAAAGTGTGGCCAAAAGATGTCTGTAACAGACAACCACGTGAGTTGTGTATACTGTCAAGGAGCCCTGCATTTTTAAGACAGCTGTGCTATTTGTCATTTCTTCTCCTTAGGGGTCCTCCAGGAAAGGAAGATAAAACTTATCGGCAGAGGGTTATTGAAACCTTCGTTTCAAGAAGCTTTGAGTGACCAAGATGGATCCAGCAAGTCCTCAAAGTCTTCCAACACTTCGGACTCTAAGAAATTAAAAAAATCTTTGACTTCGGCTCCACTGCTATCGGAACCAACAGTCTTTTCCTTTCAGAGCTGGTCCCCAGTCTTGGAACCGATGTCCGAAGCTCCAAAGAGTTCATTACTTCAGTCAGTACCAACTTCGGTGCACTCCTCTCGGTGCTCTGTCAGCCTGTCAGATCTGGATGTGGATCGTGTGGTGCAGAAGCTGCTATTGGCACCGGCTTCTATTCAAATGGCTTTGGAGCCGAAGACCCTTGCACCAGCTCAAACTATTCCTCCTCCGAGACCTGCTGGTCCTTCGGAGCCGGAGGAGTCAGACCTGATGATAGTGGAACCCTTGGAGCCGATGCCTGCTCCAGTGTCTTTGGCTCCATGCACTCTGACGTCCTTGGTGCTAATCAGGGACTCTAGGGGCCGACACTCTCTAGTCGGGTCCGGGGAGGATAGTCGGACCGACTTGTCGGTTCCAGCTCTCCCTCTCAGAGCTTCAGCTCGGATGAGCTTGGCTCCTACCTCTGGTTTGGAGCTCACTGTGTTGGTGCCAGGGGTGTCGATGGTATGTTTGGATCCGTCGGTTCCCTCACATTGGTGCAGAGGTGCTTTCGATGCCATGAGGAAAGTCGTGTCTCCTAAGACATTCTCGACCTCAGGTCTGCCTTCCTCCTCCCCTAAAGTGCCTGTGTCTGCTTCTGCCTCACACATCCTTACCAAGCATAGAGACCCAGAGCCTCGGGAAGCCCCATTGGGAGGCCCCTGCTCTTCCAAGACCTCACAAGAAGTTCCCACTGATGAGGTTCCCAGGAAGAGATTGTGTAAGAGGAAACATCTAGACTCCCCTCAGGAGTCTCTAACATCAGATACTGACTTAGATGAGTCAGAAGGGTCCCCACAGTCTCCCTCGGAGGATATCTCATTTACTGAGATACTTGAAATCCTTAGGCAGAGGGGTGACTGGCAGTCTAAAAGCCCTACTGAGGATGAGTCAGTTCTCCTGAAGGCTTTCAGGTCTTAGCCCTCCACCTCTTGGGTGTCTCTGCCCTTCGATGAACTGATGCAGCTGCTGTCACGAAGGGTGTGGGAGTCTCCGGATACTATGGAGCCTGTCCCTAGGAAGCCTAATAAATTCATTTCTACCCCCCTTGACAAAACATTTTTAAAAAAAGTTGTTCCAGTTGATGCCATGGTGGTGGCGGCAGCCACCAAAAAGGAAATGTCTAAGATTTCCTAATCTATCCATCCTCCTAACAGAGACTCCAGGATTATGGATAGATATGGGAAGTGCATGTTTAGTTCAGCGACCTTTGCTCTTCGTTTGCTCAACTATTTAACCAGGTTACAAAGAAATCTCCTTAAGGAACTAAGAGATACTCTTCAGGGTACAGTAGCTGCAGTTGCTTCTGACAAAGTTGCTGCTCAGCTTGCTACCTTCAATTCTATAGTCAGTTCATCCGTGCACCTCATCTCTTATGCAGCTGATGGAACAAGTAGGGGGGCAGGTACAGGAGTTGCTCTTAGGAGACATTCTTGGATGCGCTTGTGTTTCTTCGCGGAGCCCTTCAAGTCATCCTTTGTGAACACTCCCTTTGATGGCTCGTCCCTCTTTGGGCCTAAAGTGAAGGAAACCTTAACCAGGTGTGAACAGGACGGAAAGACTGTCTACCATCGGGGTCTGTTTTTCCACCCCTACCTAATCCTACCTAAAGGTCAAAGGGGAGGAAAAATGTGATCCCGAAAAGCCCAAGGAGCCTTTCAGGACACGTGGTGAATCCCCCTCCAGAGGCAGAGGAAGGGGCAATAATGGAAGACACTGCCCTCTTGGCAGAGGGGGTCTGCAACACCAGGGCAACAGAGATCACTTCTCTGGGAAGCCCTACCGGTGCTCCTGAGAGGAAGCCCGACTGTC
Source organism: Protopterus annectens (assembly GCF_019279795.1). Taxonomy (NCBI): domain Eukaryota; kingdom Metazoa; phylum Chordata; order Ceratodontiformes; family Protopteridae; genus Protopterus; species Protopterus annectens. The sequence continues at coordinate 858,138,697 of NC_056739.1, forward strand.
CTGCTCTGGAGGCAGTCAGGGGTCACTTATCTTTGTATCCAGACACCTGGCTCAAAATAACAAAAGACAGCTGGGTACAAAGTGTTATTTTCAGAGGATACTTCATCCCATTCGCCACACCCCCTCCACCCATAAGAAAAACTCTGGACTTTCCACCCAGTTACAGGGAACAGGCAACAATAGAGGTCCAAACGTTGCTAAGAAAAAGAGTCCTCCAATCAGTCCCAGCAGACCAGACAGGATCTGGAACTTACTCAAGATTCTTTTTGGTTCCAAAGAAGACGGGGGACTGGAGACCCATATTGGACCTCAGCAGACTGAACCAATACATAAAGAAAGAGAAGTTTCAGATGGTCACGCTTCAGTCTATACTTCCCTTCTTAGGGAAAGACAATTGCACGTGCTCAATAGATTTTAAAGATGTGTACTACCACATAAAAATGGCCAGGCCATCCAGGGATCATCTGCGCTTCTGGCTGGGAGCCAGTCATTACCAGTTTCGAGCCCTGCCCTTTGGTCTCACTACAGCCCCCAGAGTGTTCAAATGCATGGCAGTGGTCACGGCGCACCTGAGGCGTCTAAGATTCCAGGTGTTTCCCTACCAAGACAATTGGCTCCTTACCACCACCACCAGCATCAACTCATTCAGGCCAGGGAGTCCACTCTATCACTCTGCAATCATCTGGGCATTACAATCAACTCAGAAAAAACTGCCTTGTCGCCATCGCAGCATATCGTTTTTATTGGGGGAGAGTTGGACACCACCACCACCACACTAAGGCTTCCAATAGAAAGAGTCTTTCTTCTTCATCAGCATGTCAGTGTTCTGATATCAAAAGACAAAGCACCAGCATCAGAAGTTCTGAAATGATTAGGTATGATGGCAGCAGCAATTCTAGCCATACCACTAGCTCATATGCACATGCGGATACTACAATGGCTGTTGTTCACTTAATGGTCTTACCAACAGCTTCCCATGACTCACACTATAATCATATATTCCTGCAAAAAGGACCTTCAGTGGTGGTTGATCTGACTTCATGTCACGATAGGATGCCCATTTGTGCTACCCACCTCCAGCGGCCACAGTGACCACGGATTCTTCCCTGATAGGGGGGGCATTTTCAGGGAAAGACAGCCCAAGGCACATGGACCGATCAAGAGACACATCTACATATCAGTGTCCTGGAGATGAGAGCAGTACTTTTAGGAATTTCTTCTTCTGGGTACGATTGCGATTCAGACAGACAACATGTTGGTGGTCTGGTATTTGAACAAACAAGGAGGAACTAGGTCTTACCCCCCCTTTGTCACGAGGCTCTCAGAGTATGGCAGTGGGCTCTTTCCACCCAGCGTTTTCTGTTGGCAATGCACATCCCAGGGAAATCTAACATAACAGACAAGCTCAGCAGGGCTATCTTGTTGCCCCACGAGTGGTCCCTCAAGAAAGAAATAGTGGACAGGATATTCCGCAGGTGGGGCCAGCCTTGCTGCAACCTTTTTGCCAGTCACATCAACACAAAATGCAGAAGTTGCTTTGCCCTGATTCCCCCTCCGGGAGAAGCCCGAAGGGACGCACTCATACACGATTGGCCTCCGGGTCTCCTCTATGCATTTCCACCAATCCCGTTGATACCCAAGGTTCTACAGAAAGCAAAAACCTTGGAAAGGACCATAATTCTAATAGCCACTCATCGACCTCAGTTTTGGTTCCCCTTCCTTCGACTTCATCTTTTGGAGGACCCTTAGATTCTGGACCTAGTTCCAGACCTTCTGACACACTTGTCGGGGGATCTTCATCCCTCTCTGCAGTCCCTGAAGCTGACAGCTTGGCTGCTCCAATTCCCAACATAGCCAGGTTTCATAGCCCCTCCAATGAGACAAAACAGATCCTTTTATCTTCTCATAAATCTTCTGCTAGGAAGCTATATCTTAGCAAATGGAAAAACATTTTCTACATGGGCTTCTAAAAATAATATTGATCCTTACCAAGCCCCTATGGCCTCCATTTTAGAGTTCTTGACTGTGATTTTTAACAAAGGAGCTGCAGCAGCAACAGCTCGTGTTCAATTGGCTGCTATTTCTAATTTTCATCTTGGATTTGAAGGGTTGAATATCGTGTCTCACAACTTATCCAAAGCTTTTCTCTAAGGGACTTTTCATATTAGACCACCTGTAAAATCTCCCTATTCTCCATGGAATCTAAATTTTATACTTTCCCGGATAATTCTTCCGCCATTTGAACCCACTTCCTCTTGTGACCTCAAATTTCTGTCATAGAAGACCATCTTTCTGGTAGCTATTACTTCTGCCCGCAGAGTGTCAGAGCTTCAGGCCTTATCCATCAAGCCTCCATATTTGATATTCCATGCTGACAGAGTCTCACTTAGAACAAACTCCTCTTTTTTGCCCAAAGTTTGCACTGAAGCCAATCTCAACCAGATTATTGATTTGCCAGTCTTCTTCCCCAACCATTCGAAGAATTTAGAGTATATGCTGCACAAACTTGATGTTCACAGACAGCTCAGATTTTATTTGGATAGAACAAAAGATTTCAGAAAATCAGACCAGCTTTTTGTTTCATTCTCGGACTCCAGGAAGGGTAGACCAGTGGCTAAAACAACTCTGTCTAAATAGTTATCTGATTGTATCACCTTTGCCTATTCAGCTGGCAATATACCTTTGCAACATAAGATTAAAGCTCACTCAACCAGAGCAGTTTCTACATCATCTGCTGTTTCTGCCAGACTTCCTATTGATAGCATTTGTGCAGCAGCCACTTGATCAAAACCTCATACCTTTATCACTCATTACAAAGTTAACAGGGCCACCTTTGGATCCACGGTCCTGAAAAATATACTCCCATGAGCCACCCGAGGTTGATGGTGCTTGGGATGCTACCCATCAGTAAAGAATGAACGACGAGATTGAACAACTTCACATACAGAAGTTATGTACTTGCCATAACGTTCCATGTGAGTTGTTCATCTCGCCTTCATTCTTATGTCCCTCCCTCCTACCCCCTCCTGGGCTGTTAGATGACTGAGATGCTGGATCCATCCTGGTTACTCAATCCTTCTATACCTTTCTCTTGTGAGTGAAAGAATGACATGGTGTTATTATACGCAGCAAACAAGATCTGAGGTAATTCCAGGTGCATCGTGGGATAGGGACTTGGCCTCGAGCTATTTAAAGACCTCAAACTTTGCAATTGGCCGTATCGGAGCCAAGGGATCGGCTCCGAATCCATCAGTAAAGAATGAAGGCAAGATGAACAACTCACATGGAATGTTATGGTAAGTACATAACTTCTTTTTTTTATTTCTATTGAGTGAAAAATGTATCTAAATCAGTAAACATCCCAGAATATTTTTTTTTAACAATGATCTAAATTCAGTGAAGTATAGTTAATTTAGGAAATGTTAAGCTAAATGTTGACTAAAATTTTTTATCTTTGTCTTTCATAAGGGGATTCATTTGTTAATTCAGTTATACCAGGCCTCCTTTCACATGTATTTTTCTCTCTGAAGCTAATGAATTGATGTCATTTAAAACTGTTTGAAGATTTCTAGGGCAGAACTCTCATAAGGGAGACAGCAGTATTGTGGTAATAAAGTATTCAAATGCAGACAATTCACAAATTTCCTTAATGAAGAATTCTGACAGAGACTTGCTTCATGGACTGGTGGCAAGAAAGTTCTGAGGAGTTTTATGCTCTTACATCCCTTATGTGCCATCACATAATTTTGTGCATAGGTCATATTTCAGATGTATGGCACAAGAGGAATTTGCTAAGTTTTTGTAGGCTGCCAGATGGATGACCATCCTTGACCGGATATGTCCCATGGCACAGCTGCACTGTGTTCATCTTTAGATCACAAGTGCAGTAATGCTAGCTCATGGGATGATTCCCAGAGCTTTCAGGCAGAAAGGGAGGAGGTTTGAGAGACAGAATTGGAGGCCAGTATACCTTGAAGGATGATCTTGTCTAATCCCGCTCTGGCTCTGGAAAAAGCATTTCTTTTATAATGTTTGGTAGAATTGGAAGTGGAAGACAAGGTAGTTGCCTCCAATATAGATCTAGAGGCTAGACCCTTAAAAAAAGTTCCAGAAGAAGCTAGTTTTCTTTTAGAATGTGCCTTGAGTTGTCTTTGTAGAGATTTCTCATGGAAGGAGTAGCAGAAATAAATGGCAAGGGTAATTTGTCTAGATATGGTCTGTTTAGAAACTGGATGTCACTCATTTTTTCCTTCAAAGGGAATAATACTCATTGTCTTGTCCAAGTAAAATCTGTCTCGTGTAGGCACCCAGTAAATGAAGGATTCTTCCCTCTTATTTTGAGATTGGAGAAAAGAAAGAGAGACGGATAGACTGATTTAGAGATATTTCAGTAGCCACTGTAGACATAAAGGAAGAATTAGTCCTAAGGGTCACCCTGTCTGTATTAAGGATCAGAACAACGGGAGTACACATGAAAGTCTGCAATTCAGACGACCTTTTAGCAGATGCTAAAGCCACTAATTGGACTGTTTCCAAAGCCTATAATTTTAAAGATACAAAAGAAGCAGGTTCAGAGGGTGGTAGTGTTAATTTTTCAAGTACATAATTCAAGTCCGAAAGAGGAAGAATGGATTTTCTGAGGGGTCAGATATGCAAAAACTGTTTAACTTCATAATGTAAAAAAAGGAAGATGATTAGTTGGTAAGCAGGCTGAAATAGCTAACAAGGGCACCTTGATGGAGATGTATGCTAGACCCGAGATCCCTGTTTGATATGGATCCTGTCCTCTGATATGGCATCAGATGGAAGATCTTTTCCACTTTGAAATATAAGATTTTCTTGTTGCAGCTTTCATAGCTTCTTTTGTCACCTGTAGCATATCCTTAGAGTAAAGGTGCCTGAAAGGAATTAGAAGCTTATCATTCAGAGCATGAGGTTCATTGTCTTTAGGTTTAGTTGAATTAGGACGCCCCTTGGTGTGAACAAACCTCTCCTATTGGGAAAATTGTAGTGATTGCCCTTGGCTAGATGAAATGGAAGGCAGAACCATTGTTGTCTTGGCCATAGGGTGGTCACTAATAGCAGTTTAGGACTTTCTTTCAGAATCTTCAAAAAGACTTCTGAAAGGAAGTGAAAGGGAGGGAAAGCATACAGTAATATCTCTTTATTTGGAAAGGATAAGAACCTATGAACCTATGATAAAGCATCCATTTTCCAGGCTTCCTTGCATGGATCTCTGATCATCTAAGCTTATTGTTTTCATAGTGGAGGCCAGGAGATTCATCTGGGGAGTCCTCACTGATGGACAATGTGAAAGAAGATCTCTCTGTTCAACATCCATTCAGGAGGGTCTGCTTTGGATTTGCTCAAGTAATCTGCCACTGGATTCAGTTATGTGGTAATGTAAACAGCTTGAAGGAAAAGATTGTGGTGACTTGCAATGTCCAAAGCTATCACTGCAAGGCTGCAAATGTGATAAGACTTGGTTCCTCGTTGGTGTTGATATACTGCATTACTCTGGTATTGTCAGTTTAGATTTGAAAAGTCCCTGAAGTCCAAATATGCTGAATGTTGTAGTGTAAATTAATTGGTAATTGTTTTACAAATAAATGTGATATTATTGCTGGTGATTTAATGCTCCAAAAAGATTGGCCTGCAATTACATCATTGTTATCCAAAATTATAAATAAGTTAATTGAGCAGACTTTATTAAATGGTTATTCACAAATAATGAAGGAAAGTACTAGGGGTGATAATATTTTGAGTTTTTACCGAGTAAATAAAATTAACTTGGTCTTGTCACACAAAACCTCATCTTGGGCAGTCTGACCATCTATGTGTAATATCTGAGATTTCTTCCAAACATACCAAGTTAACCAAATACAGGAAACTTCAACTTGAAAACAGTTACTTTAAGGAATGTATCTGAGTTAATCGTGTTCTTAAGGGGCTTCGGTTTTGGAAATATCTAAGTGGTGGGTCTATATCAGTTCAACGAAACAGCATATCATCGAATACAACAACCTTGAACTTCTAACCACGAAATCTAAAAACATCGAAAGCTCAGAACAGCAAATTTTTTCCCTGGGGAAAAAATTCACTGTTTCGAGAAACACACACACAACACAAGCTCACCAAAAAAAAAACAGCAATCCACACACACACACACACTTAAAATCCTACATCTAACCCTACACTAAACTGTACATACAGTACTATCTATCCACTATCCTTAACCCAAACCCTAAGGTCCGTCACTATCGCACATTCACCTCACCCGCGCCCTAACCCTTACTCACATACCCCGCCCTAACGCTAAATTCTATGACTATCGCACACTTACCTCACCCGTGTCCTAACCCTAACTCACATACCCCGCCCTAACCCTAAAGTCTGTCACTATCGCGCACTCAACTCAACCGTGCCCTAACCCCAACTCAATACTCCACCCTAATCCTAAAGTCTGTCACTATCGCACACTCTCCTCACCCTAACCCTAACTCAAATACCCTGCCCTAACCCTAACATCCACACAATCGCACACTTACCTGAACCCAACCCATAACTTTCCACCACAGTGCTGAAAATAGCGAAGCCACAGAAACGGACAACGAAATTCTTTCCCTAGGAAAAAATTTGGTTATCTGTAGCTTCGCTATTTTCAGCGTTCGCTGTTTTCGGGTCGATATTAGACCATTCTAAGTATTAACACTTCGATGATCTAATATAGACCCTAAGTGGTTTGGTTGAAGGGTCCAGTCTACACAATGAGCTGATTAATTTGTTTAACAATCAGGGATGCAAATTATTGGAGGTAATGATTAAAAATAACCTTAAGGATATAGACAAATTGCTTGAAGAGATTACATTGATTAATGATAGTTTAACTTCTGATTTGCTTTTTCCAGTAAAAATGAATGATTACCGTAGCATTTTTGACAAAGTTGATTCTATTATTTTTGATATCAAGATGAAAAAAAGACCAGGTTATATAGGGACAAAATGGACTAAAAATGGGGGGTTTCGTACCCACCACCCTATAAATTTAAACATAAACTGTCTGATGTGTTAGAAACAAATTAATCTGATGTCAGTTTTCATTCTATCCGTAACTGTTGGGTTTGGATCCAACTTAGCTGTTACTAAAGCTCATGGTAACCAAAAAAAAAAAAGCACTTGAGCTCCTCCCTTACCCATAATGCACCCACCCCTAGCATACCTTAGATCTTGTTTGCAGGCTTTCACAAAAGGACAATGTCAGCCTTAGCTCTTGAGCTTCATCGCTAAGTTTCAGATAAGTTAGAATTTCTCTTTTAAAACTTTATATTCTGCCTTTCTACTTTATTGGTCTTGTTACTATTAATCCCTTACCCTTGTACAAGATGGTATTAATGTAAATAACATTGTTAGTATCTATCCCTTTTTATCTTACGTGTTAGTGTATTCTTAATTCCCATTATTGATAATACCTTTTCCTTTTTTTGTTCCCTATTAAAAAAAAACTTTCCTTATAATAATTCTGTTTTGTTTGTAAAATGGCTGAGAAGGGCCCTTCCAGCTTTAAAAAGTGCTTTAAGTGTTAGCCCAAGTTGCCTGTTTCAGATGCCTACAATCTTTGTGGTTACTAGGTCCACAGCACTTACAAGAAGACTGTTCTATCTGCCACAGTTTTAATCCCCATGCTTTAGTGGACAGAAAGAACAAATTAATACTGAAAGGTTTGTTGCCTTTGTCTTTCGAAGAAGGTATTACAGGGGCTCAATCCCCCAAGTTTAAATCCAAGGAGTTGAAATCTCCTGTTGTTTCTACTTCCTGAACTCCATCCTTGGAGTTGTCCAGGAAGAGGACTAAGTCAGATTCATGGAGGTCTCAAACCTCTTCCCCCTTAGATCTGAATAAAAAGAGGTTTGTGGATCTGATATCCTCAGAGCCAACCAAAATATATTCAAAGCCGACTGTGTTGGATGCTACTGTATTGCCTAGGACCCGTTATTCTCCATCTGTTGATCCAGTTCCTTCCAGGCTCCCATATCCTTTATGGAAAGGTGCCATACTAAGCAATGTTCCCTGGCCTCATTTTGTTCCTCCAAAAGTGTGACAGAAGAAGATGTTGATAGGATGAGGAGGAAATTTCTCTCAGAACAGATCCATATGGGTGTGTCACTGGAGGTCCATCCTTCCACCACACCACCATCTCAGACTCCTTTTCTGATCCCTTTGGTTGCTTCAGAGTCTATGGATCCAAGCCTTCCAGGTCTGTCTGGCTTGGATCTAAAGATAACCCTATGTTCAAGATCAGAGGCTAACTCTAAGTGCCTCAGTTCCAACATCCTCAGATCTGGAGGACTCTCAGAGCTGAAGCTTCCTTGTCGGACCTGAGGCACTGGGATTGACTACAAAGATTTCAGAGCCATCTCTGCACCTTGTGCTTCAGCATTGGATAGCTTGGCACCGACTTACTCCTCAGGGAGATTGCTTTCAGGGCTGGAGGAGACAGTGGTACAGAATCCTGTCTTCTCTGTGCCAAAGTCTTCTCTTTCTCCGGGGCAGTCTGCCTTTGAGGTTGCAAAGAGGGTGTTTTCTGCTCCTACTGGATTGACGGACCTAACCCCCTTGCATCTTTAGTCCAGCACCCAAATGTCTCTGTGCTTGGAGCCTCACCTTTCAACTCCACAGGTACAGCCAGCCTGAGACTTCCAGTCTACGCAGCAGGCTTTCATAGTCTCTTCTGACAATTTCTCAGAACATCCCGCTTAGGAAGTCCCTAAGAAGATAAAGTGCAAAGGGAGGAACTAGGACTCTCCACAAGCGTCAGTCACTGAGGATACGGACTTCGATGAGGGTGAAAGATTCCCACGATCACCTCCAGAAGACATCTCATTTGGAGACATCCTTGAGGTTATTAAACGGAGAGGTGGTTGGACCCCCAGCAACCCTTCACCTGAGGAGTCATTATTTCTGGAGGCCTTTGGAGCTGGCCCATTTACTTCCTTGGTTAGTCTGCCCACCAATGAGCTCATTGATTTAGTCTCTTGGCGGGTGTGGAATGAGCCCGATGCAGTTGAACCCATACCCAAAAGGCCAAACAAGATTCTAGCTCCACCTGTGGTGAACAAATTTTGGGCTAAAGGGGTGCCCATGGATGGCATGGTCATGGTGGCAGCCACCAAGAAGGAAATTGCCAAACAGAGTTTCTCTGTTCATCCCCCTAACAGGGAGTCCAGGGTGATAGACAATAAAAAATAAAATATGCCACTTAAGAATGCTTCACAGAATGGTTGCATTGACAATACCATAAATACTAAGTGCTTTCACCCACACAAAAATTAGGGACTGTGTTTATATATATGTTATTAAGAATTCTTGAATTCACAAAGTATGATATGCACATGCAAGTATTATATACACAAGTGTTGTAGAGAGTATGTAGGAGCTTTATTATATTATGAAATTTAATATTTTAATACATTTTGAAGCACATATTGTTACATCATATACTTTTTTATTCTTATCTACACATTTTTTGTTTTTCATTGATAAATTGTGATATGGTGTGGACTAACTTTTTATAAAAATAGATTTTTATTTTGATTGGAGTGGAAGGTTTTAACTTTGTTACGTGGGTTAGGTACATGATTCAGTTAGTTATTTAAATGATTCTTGACATTAGAATTGTTCACTCTGATGAAGCCCAGTAGATTTAATGGGTGAAAACGCTTAGTATTTATGGTATTGTCAATAAAACCATTCTGTGAAGCATTCTTAAGTGGCATATTTTTTTATTTTTTTCTGATTGTTGGTTATGGAACACTCTTTTGAGAGTATTTTTCCATTTACTTAGGGCGATAGACAGGTTTGGGAACCATGTGTATGCTTCAGCAACCTTTGCTCTTAGGTCACTGAACTATTTAGCACATTTTAATAGGTTGCAAAAGGATTTGATCAAAGAACTTTCAGCTTCCCTTTCAGGTACCATTTCTGCTGAGGCCCAATTGTCCGTGACTTCTCATTTGGCTACCCTCCAGTCTATCTTGAATTCATCCATGAGGATTATTTTGCAAGCAACCAAAGGCACTTCAAGGGCAATGGGTTCAGGCATATCTATTAAGAGGCATGCCTGGATGCGTTTGTGATTTTGTGGAGCTCTTCAAGTTTTCGTTCATCAGTGCTCCTTTTCACGGCACTTCTATGTTCAGCCCCAAAGTGAAGGACACATTATCCAGGTGTGAGAAGGATGGAAAGACCCTCTCTGTAGTGAGCATACATTTTTCAACTCCTCAAAGACCCTTTTCTAGGAATCAATGAGGTGGTCAGAAGATCTGGTTCAGAAAGTCCCAGGTTTCTTTCCAGGACACATGTGGAGAAAGTTCCCCTGGGGACAGAGGGGGGAAGCTCTAATGGACGACGGTGCCCCCATGGCAGAGGAAGCCCAGAAAACCAGAGGTCCAGAGATTCTTTCTCTGACAGACCCTATCAGCGCTCCTGAAAGGAGGCCAGATTTTCCACCTCTGGAGGCAATTGGGGGGGTCAACTATCCCTGCACCAGAGAGCCTGGCTAGAGATAACAAAATATGGTTGGGTGCAAAGGATTATTTCCAGAGGTTATATAATAATCCTTTCCCTTCCAACCCTAACTCTACGAAAAATTCCCTGATGTTTCACCCAGTCAGAAGAAAGCAGTCATCAGAGAGTTCCCATAGAGTATGGAACTTACTCAAGATTCTTTTTAGTGCTAAAGAGATCAGAGGACTGGAGACCTCTTTTGGATCTCAGCAATTTGAACAAGTCAGTTTGATACACAAAATTTTGGATGGTCATGGTTCAGTTGTTCTCCCTTTTCTGGACAAGGATGACCAGATGTGCTCTATGGACCTTCAGGAGGCGCAGTATCACATAAAGATGACCAGACAATCTGGAAGGTAGTTACACTTCTGTCTGGAAGCCAGTCACTACCAGTTCAAAGCTCTGTCCCTTGACCTCACTTTAGCCCCCAGGATGTTTACCAATTGAATGGCAGTAGGAGCAGCTCACTTGAGACTGCAGGGATTCCAGATGTTTCCATATCTAGATGACTGGCTCATTACTGCTCCAACCAGGCATCTGTTAATAAGGGTAAGATATCAGGTAGTCCAGATTTGCTCTCATCTGGGGATAACTATAAATTACGACAAGTCTCACCTACAACCAGCTCAAAATTTGGAATTCAGAGAAGTTGTTTTCAACACAAAGTCAATGATAGCTTCTCTTCCTCTCTCAAGATTACAGAATATCAGATTACAAGTCAGAAAAGTAATTTGCAGTACCAAGATTTCAGCCCACTTGGTCCTTCAAGCTCTAGGATCAGTGTCAGCAACAGTAACCTTAGTAACTCTAGCCACATTTCATAAGAGAATTCTTCAATGGATATTAGCAACACTGTGGTTGATTCTTTGCCAGCACGTGTTAGCACCAGTAAGAATCACTCATGTATGCAAGAGAGATCTCTGGTGGTGGATTCAATCAGATCATGATCTACAAGGTCGTCCATTCATTCTTCCTCAGCCCAAGGCCATAGTAACCACAGATGCTTCCCAGTTGGGGTAGGAGGGCACTTTCTGGGGAAAACAGGCCAAGGCACTTGGTCCCCTGAAGAGGTCAATTTGCATATAAATGTCCTAGAGATGAGAGGCAGTACTGTTACTGTTGCAGGCACTCCAGAATGCTCTCCCTTCAGGGACAATTGCTATTCAAACAGACAATATCTCAGTAGTTTGGCACATAAACAACGAGGGACCAAGTCATACCCCTTGTGTTGAGAAGTGCTCAGAGTGTGGCAATGGGCGATCTCATCCAGCCTCTTTTTCATAGCAATACACATTTCGGGGAAGTCCAGTGTGATAGGAGATGAATTGAGGAAGTCCATTCTTCTACCTCATGAGTGGTCCTTCAACAAGAAAGTGACAGATATAATCTTTCATCAATGGGGCCAGCCTTGCTGTGATCTTTTTGCTTCTCCACTAACAACAAATACAGCAGTTACTTTGCCCTAATTCCCGCACATGGGGAATCACTGAGGGATGCTCTCCTTCATAACTGACCTCCCAGTCTGCTTTGTGCCTACCCGCCGATTCCATTAATTCTGAAATTTCTGCAGAAAGCTGCCAGGTTGAAGAGCTAAGTCATCCTTATTGCACTTTACTGGCCTCAGCAGGTTTGGTTTCCCTTCCTATGGCCTCATCTATTTTACCAACCTTGGATTCTGGATCCAGTTCCAGACTTCCTGTCTCACCTGACAGGCATGATTCACCCAGACATCTCGAACTTCAAGCTTACAGCCTGGTTTCTCCAATTCCATTAATAGCCAGACAGCTAGTGCTCTCTTCCCCTGAACGCTGTAGCTTTTAATCTTCCCATAAACCTTTGACACAAAATCTCTATACATGTAAATGGAAAAGATTAGTTTACTGGGCACAACAAAGTCATACTGATTCTTTCTCAGCTCCAATACGTAACATGCTTGAATTTGTAGCTTTACCCTTTAAAGAAGGGGTGAGCTCCTCTGCCATTAAGGTTCAGTTAGCAGCAATACCTAATTTTCATATTGGATTTGAAGGTTCTTCTGTGATCTTTTCTAAACTATGCAAAGCATTCTTGAGAGGCAGTCTTCTTTTGAGACCACCACCATTAAAAGATACTACTCTACCATGGGATCTGAACTTGGTACTGCAATCATTAATGCACTCCCCCTTTGAATCAGCAGCTAAATGTGACCTTAAGTGTCTCACTTGTAAAATTGTCTTTCTAGTAGCCATTACCTCAGCTAGAAGAATTTCAGAACTTCAGGTCTTGTCTTCAAAACCTCCTTACTTGATTTTTCATAAGGATAGGGGTATATTACGAATCAATGCATTCTTCTTTCCCAAGGTGGTGTCAGAATCCAGTATCAATCAGTCAATTAAATTTGCAGTATTCTTTCCTAAATTTGCAAACAAAGGTGAATATATTTTATTTGCTGTTCAGAAACAATTACATTTTTATCTAAATAGGACAAAAGAAATCAGAAAGATATTGTTTGTTTCCTTTGCAGATTTGAAATTGGGTAAACCATGCACAAAAGTAACTTTAGCCAGATGGCTGGCTGACTGTATATATTTTTTTATCTATAACAAACTGGGTCTTGCTTTAATTAAACCTTTAATAGCTCATTCAACTAGATCCATGGCAATTTCTTCAGTATTTCTCTCCAGGATTTCCATGGATGACATATGTGCAGCAGCAACTTGGGCAAGTCCTCATACCTTTATCTCTCATTACAAATTAGCTCTAGTCTCGAGGGATAGAGCATCTTTTGGTTCAACTGTACTTAGGAATATCCTTCCTTAGATTCCACCCAGGGTTTTAGGTAGCTGGGGAACTCTGTTCCAACAGTTGAAGATAGAATGAAAATTGAAAACATCAGATAAAGAAGTTATGTACTCACCATAACATTCCATCTGTATTGTCCATTTTCATTCTTCCTCAACCTCCCACCCACCAACCCCCATCTTTTGTTTCTACAAACGTCTGGAGTAGTGAGATTTTATAAGGACACCACTGTCCTTTTGATTGAGCTCCAGATATGATTTCCTCTGTAGGACACACACATTTTTAAGTATCTTTATATATACACATTAATAGATACCATTTATGGTAAAATCAGCAAACAAGATAGGGGGCATGTTAGGGGTTGGTGCATTATGGGTAATTGAGAAGCTTGAGAGCTTTTTTGGTTACCACAAGCTTTAGTAACGCCAGACCCAACAGTTGAGGAAGATTCAAAATGGACAACACAGATGGAACGTTATGGTGAGTACATAACCTCTTTTTATACAGATACTGTTGGACTTCAGGGGCTTGACAGTGGTGGAGGTGGCAAGGATTATGGGGGATCTGAACCAAATTAACGACGAGTCTGCTTTGCAGTTCCCTTTACAGGAGATCAGAGAGAATACAGAACAGATTACCGCACAACCTACAACAGGGAAGACAGGATCAATGGAACAGCAGGAGATGGGAAAACAGAGAGAGACTTTACAGGAGATAGTGAATGGGTCGATTGTCTTCACCCTCAAACATGATTTCAGAGTGTTCAATTATAGTGACTTTAGGGCTGATTATAAATGGGCCCAATTGTTTGAGAAATGTCTCACCTTTGTACTGTCCAGAAGAACTTGTGTAAACAATGTCCTTATCAACTTAAAACCTTTTACCTGTAAGCTTAACTTACATCTATATTTCGCCCACAGAGACCAGTTAGGCCCCAACACCTCTAATAAGTGTCACAAACCCAGTATTTTCAACCCCCCCATTGCACCCTACAATTACCCTTTTTGAGAAAATTTGTGAGTCTAACAATAGACATTTGTTGTTTTTCAGAAGGCCTCGGGATAGTTTCAATCTAGCAAAGGAAGAACAGTCGTCGTTGAGGCATATTATAGACAGTAGACAAATCAGGCTTATGAATCCTGACAAGGGGATAACCTCATCATTATGAATACCAACGACTACATTAACAAAATATTTAATATGCTTTGTGGTGGCACATATGAAGAGGTGTCCATTAACGAAAGGAACATTCCCTATCACAAAACTGACTTCATATTGGAAGATTTTTTTTTGACACAAGGCCTTATTTCACAGAGCCACTTTGAATTTTTAAGGTTTTTGAATCCAAAAACGCCCACCATATTTGCCATTCCCAAAGTCCATAAGGATTTATATCATCCTCCATTGTGCCCAATTGTAGATGCAAAAAACTCAGAAACTTCCACCTTGGCCCGTTACATTGATTTCTATTTGAAATAGGTGGTGGTCAACATTTTACATCTCTACAAAGACTCATGAGACTTTTTGAAAAGAGTTTCCAGGGACATATGCAGCAATGATATTATTTTTGTGACCATGGACTTCAAGGACCTCTTTTCAGTTATTCCCCACAATTTGTGTCTAGAGTGGTTCTATGGCTATTGGTGTTTTCAAAGTACACTGGACCTTGGTAAGATCAAGCTACTCAGAAAATTAATAGAAATTGCCCTGGTGAACAATTTTATTAATTTTGAATGACAGCTTTTTAGATAAAGTTCTGGGCTAGCTATGGGGGCCACCTGTGCCCTGATCTTCGTCAACCTAGTGATGGCCCATTAGGAATTTAACTATTTATTTTGCTCTTCTTACAGCAACATGTGGAGTTTGTATGGTTGCTGATTGGATGATATCATTTTCTGGACTAGTGGACTTGAAAAACCCAATGAAATTTTTTGTTACTTGAACAATAGCACTGAGTTTCTCAGGTTTACCTTGAACTACTCTGTTGACTACATTAACTTCCTAGATGTTACAATCTGTAAAAACAGAGACAATTATTGTTTTGAATCAAACATCTATAGGAAGCCAATTCAAACTCTTTGCTGCACATTTCCAGTTGACATCCACTACATTAAAAAAGGCACTGGTCATGCTTGCCCACACTATTTTACAACAGCAGACCTTTCTCCAGGAGAGTACTAAATTAAAAAATATATTCGAGGTACAGGGCTAACTCTCCCAACCTTCTTAACGTTATTATGGGAGAGATTACACTAAAACAGGACCAGTCTATTTTCTTTTCCTTGATCATGAAACAAGCTTCTTGCACCGGTAGTAATACCCAAGTAACAACCTCAGGTAATTATGAAAAGGCCCTGGTTCTCACATTTAATGTGGACTTTTTGGTCATTAAGTCTGTGTTTACTGAAAGCTGGAACATTTCTTTTCCATGGCTGGTGAACAGTTTCAGGTCCTGGGTCTCTCCCCTAGCATTGTTTACAAGAAGGACACATTTAAATTTCTTATAGAAAAAACAATGTCTACTACTTTAAAATGTTGCATGATAAAATCTGGGCATTGTAATCAATGTGGATTTATTAAGAAGGGCTCCATTTTTAATATTGCAGTCTATGATAATGTCTTCCCAAAGCAGAGATTTTACTGTTCAAGCTTTGGGGTCATTTACATGGAATAATACCAGGTCTGCCCTGCTGTCTATATCGGAAAAACTGTGAATCCCCTTAGAGCTAGAATTTGCCAGCATATGTACGATGTTGACAAGAAGGATGAGTGGAACACTCTTTTTCAGACATAGTGTGTGTCTTTTTGGCTTTTCCCGGTTAGGGGTCGCCACAGCGGAACTCCGGTCCACTAATGATTGGCAGTTGAGTTTTATGTGCCAAGTTGCCAGCCCTGACGCACAACCTTCAATGAAGGTAGGCCCATTCACACATGTCTCCATGCAGAAGATGCTGTAGCTGAGAATCGAACCGGACAGCGTCTTACAGTGAGGTGACAACGCTACCGCAGCACCACCACCGCAGTTGAATAAATCCCACAGTTTTAAAATTTTATGGTATTAACTATGTTGACAGCAATGGCTGGGGAGGCTCTGGAAGGACTTTTTGGAGCTCAAAGTAGCAACTAAAACTTAATTCTACCAGTGGCCATGGTCTTAATGACACAGTGTCTAGTAGCAGCATCTTGTGGCTCAAAGCTTCTTTTTATGTGTGAGCTTTAATTGTACTTTTAAATTTATTTCTTTTATGCTGTGACAGTATTGATTACTGTCTTCTGTTGCCGAGGTTTACAGCTTAGTGTGGCCTTGGGTCTTACACATTGTAAATATTATTTTTTTATTTACATTCATTTTTTTAGTACATGTGTTTATTCTGTTTCAGTCGATGTTTTTGGTTTTAGGTTTCATTTTGTTGGTTTCAGTCTTGCTTGGATTGAAACTATTCAATTTGTGAACTAGTTTTGTTGGTTTTATGAGTCTTTCCTGTTTTTTTTAGTTAATGTTTGTCTTAGAAGTAACCAATGTATTCAACCCTATACCTGTAAATTTTAATGGTTCATTTTTAATTAGCTTAACTTGTTCAATTAAGTAGGAGGGCTTTCAAGATATATAAGGTGCGGATTCACTACATAATCTCGAAATACTGAATCATCAAATTTCAGTATTTTGAAACTATGAAACAGAATCCACAAAACACCGAAACTACAAAACCCTGAAATTCAAAACGCAGAACAAACCACATACACTACACCACATATACACCACAACACCCACATCACAACATAAAACGAACAAAAACTACACACATACACACGCTGTGCCCCCCACACAGCCCCTACTTATATATACTAACCCCGAGACTGCACAAACAAGAAACAAAAGCAAACTCACACACGCACATTCTCCCGTCCCTCACACAAACATCAAACATATCAGCACACTCAAACACACTCTAATCCCCAATCAAATCCCTTAGAAAACACTCACTTACCTGACAAAACACCTAGATCCACACACGGCACCATGCACAATAAACACACAATCATGGACATCATGTAGCGTAAGGCCATAACCACGAATTTGAGATATTCAAATTCACGATTATGGACTTTCGCTATTTTAAACATTCGGGTTTATAGTCTCGAGATACTGAAATTTGACATTTCAGTATTTCGAGGTTATAAACAGCTCCCTTTTTTTTCATTCTGATGAAGTCTCTTTGTGGGATGAAAGTACTTAATGTGGATTAAATAAACTTGAATTTTTTTAAGAGATTATTTTTGTCCAGTTCCTGTAGTCTGGGTTTGGATTTCTCCCACCATACACTATATGAGCAACTTTGAGGATGTTACCAGGAAGTTTTATTGCTCTGGTTTTGTTGCAGTCAGTTCCAAAATAAACTAATGGAAATTGGAATCTTGTGTATTTACTTTTACTGTACAGGAGAGCTGGATTAAGCTATATGATTTTATTGACAAGTTGATACAATGATTTGTTCCTGTCGGTAATACTTAGCGGGGTTAGTAGTCACTGTCTAAAATGGTGGAACAGTAGGCTTTCACATTTTAAGTTTAGGAAGAAGAGACCAAGGAGATCCTTTGAGTATCATCCTGCTCTGTATAGTAAGCAAAAATATAATACAGTAAAACAAAACTATTCTTAAAACTGGTTAATAAAGTGCAATCTGAGAATGAAGTAAAATTGTCTATAAATGTTACTGGCAATCATAAAGCCATATGTTAAGCATCTGGCCTCCTTTGGCAAAGCTGAAACATCTACAGTCTCTCTCAAATGGATGAGAATTTCATTACTGAACCTAAAGATCTGGTTAAGGTTTTTGCTGAAAGGTACTTTGCTGGATTGTACGCCAGCAATTCTTTTAATCCACCCCCAGTTATTCTTAGTGGTACTTCCCAATGATATGGGATATTGATATAAAAAGGGCATTATTAAACATAGTGTAACTGTAGCTGGCCCAGCTCGTCTAAATGGATTTTTCCAGAGACCTTATTGCCATGCTTAACCTACTTGCTTCAGAGGTCTCAAACAGAAGGTTAAGTTCCGTCTATCTGGAAGGAAGTACTTGTCATTCCTATACAGAATAGTAATCCTAGTATGTCTATTGATAACTGCAGACCAGTTATCCTTAATTGTTTACTTGGGAAATGTTTTACGCATGCTCTGTGTTTGCCTATCAAATCCATGTTTGATTTTAGCTCTGACATCTTCCAACATGACTTTCTATTGAGATGTTTCTGTTTCTTTTTTCTAATTATTTTCTATGAGAATTTCATAAATCCTGTTGACTTAGGTTTGACTGTTGACAGTGTATACTTTTTTGCAAAAGCTTTCAAATCAGTCCCATGTACAGATTTTTTTGATATGTGTAAGACCAATATGAACCTATATGTGACTAAGTGGGTTATCAACTGATGGCTAAATCAGAACTGTAGAATTAGAAGGAAAAATGTTATTCAAACTACAACTTTGTTGATAATGGTATTCCCCAAAGATCTTTTCTGGGTCCCTTGCTTTTTACTGTGGTGATGTTGGACTGCCTGGTATCAAAAAATGTGTGGTTTATCAAATGTTTTGATCACATTAAAAAAGATTGCATAGTCACCATTAGTCAGAATCACCATTCTCGTAGTAGTTGTTTAGAGATTTTAACTACATGGATAAGAAACAAGGGCATGAGGTTTAACAACACTGTGTATGGTGACTCACTATTGATCAAGTAACCTAGTGTACCCATATGCATTGGATAACATTCTCTGATCCACCATGGTTAAGGATTTGGGTATACTGGTAGATTCTACATTGCGATTTGATGAGCATATCAATCTTATAATCTGGAAATGTTGTGGGTTTATTAAAAACATTATACATTGTTTTTCCAGTAGATACAAAGATGTTTTGATTATGCTTTCTACATCTAGTATTCCCTAATAAGAGGGTATTGTGGCTGGCTCTTTTTGGGCATTGAGGCGCTCTAATTTTGATATGCTCAAGTCCATTTAGAAGACCATTACAGGACAGGTAGAGGGGGTCTTTATCATTTACCCAACTCCGAGAGACTCCAACATCTTTTTCTCTTTTTGATAGGTTATAGATTACTTGTAGGTGATTTAATTTAAGTTCTAAATACCTATATGATGAAGCTCGGGTAGAAGCACTGAGTATTGAGTTTGTAATGCACAGTGCCAACACAAGGAGCAACAACTTTATGGTTAGTTCAGCCACTGTCAGCTCTATGATAAAAAGCTCTTTCTTGCACCATTAAGCAGGGTGGCTATAGATCTCCCTACCCATACATATACAATGCAGTCCTGATTTGGATACATATAAGGGGCTTTAGATCAATAATTTAAGAATATTGCATTTGCATCTCAATTGACAATGAGGCAAATTCTTAAATGGCCTATATAGGCCCTGATTTTGTATATAGTACTTTTCCATCATTGAATGAAGGGTCTAGATGGCAGATATCAATGCTTTCATTTCTTTGATGTGTGTATACTTTCTCCTGTCTTATTTGGTACAAACTCCCTGTACTGTGAAACCATTTGAGCAAGCCCACTCTAAGCAAGGCCTAAGGCATCTTCTAAAACCTTTTGAAGGGGGAAGGATTGAGAAAGGGGATCCCTGGATTGCCCTTTGTCTATTTAGTCCTTTAACACAGCCTTTTCTTCACAAAAGGCAATAAAAGAATTGGGAAGGAGAGACAATGGCAGTGTTGTGCCTTAACAGATTCTAGAAGCCACTGAATTTTCTCCATTTGGATTCTGGTGAACTACTTGGATTGAAGGTGCCATGAGCCGCAGGGCTCTCAGAATATTTCTTCTAGAGGTCATATATAGATTTATGAGGAACAGAAAGTTTGTCAAAAATTGATTTTTTTTCCACAGGGAAAAATGCCATCTTGTTGAATGTATGTAGAAAAAAATCACAGAAACACTAGAGATTGAGTGAGTTGCAGATTGGAGTTGTTGAAGCTTAGAATAAACCTCAGCCCTTAGAAAGAGGTTGATAATAAACAGTAAGTCATGAAGAATCTTTTGAACTAAAGTGGCCTGAATGAGGAAATCATCTAAATGGGGATACCCAGTAGTTTGCAGAATGCTGATACAGGGGCTAGGCACTTTGTGAAAACTCTTATTATCATGTAGAGCCAAAAAGGCAAACTAATAAACTGAATGTGATAACCCAAAACACAGAATCTCAAAAAAACTTCTGAAGTCTGGATGGATAGGCATATGCAAATTGGCATTCTTCAGATCCAAGGTACCTAAAATAGCTTATAGAAAGAAAAGATGAAAAAAGTTTGGAGAATTAGCATTTTGAATTTCAGAACCTTTGAATAATTGTTCATTCTGGATAAATCCAATATTGGTTTCCAAGTTTTCTTTCCTTGGGAAAAGGAAAAGCATGGGATAGAGCCCTTTTCTTTTTTTTTTATGGCAAAGAACAGGTTCTTTTATTCCATGATGGGAGGGATCGGGCAGGATTGTCAGGAACAGATGTTGGCTTGAGGGAACCAGAGGTATTCCAAAAGAAGATGGAGGAATTTCAGTGAAATCTGTATTAATTCTTTAAGATTTCCAAAATCCAAATGTCTGCTATTCTTCATAGGGAGGCAGTGAGGGAGTCTCCCAGAGTGGTTTGGGAAGGAGGCTGACATGGTGGATGGGGGATAGTCAGAAACTAAATCTTTTGTCTCTGAAAGGTCCTTTGGTCCCTTTGAAATCAGACTTGGGGGGGGGGGGTTCTTGTCATTTTAATGGATTACCTTTTAAATGAGAAAGTGATTGATTTGTGTGAAAAAAAGGACCTGACTTGGAGGCGTAGTTCCTCAGGAACTTAAACGCTGTTTAAATCCTAGCATTATCTTATTCCTTTCCATTATTTTTTTTTTTTTATTTTTAAGCAGAATAGGATCTGAATAAGTTGTTCTTATCCAAAGGAGCATCTAAATGTTTAGCATTAATATTGTTGGGTAAAGATTTGGAATGAAGCTAGGAAAACCACCTAAAGACTGATCCTATAGCAGCTGCAACTTGATGAAATGTCTTGCAAGCTGTGAGGCAGAACTAAGCATGTTTTGCAAAAAAGTCATAGTGTCTGATTCAGGTAAGCTTGGCATTAATTTAGCCATATTATCAAAACTAGAAATCATACATTTTAGATTCATGGATTGGTATTAGTCTCATTTGGTGCTTAAAATTAAACTAACCCACTGGAGTTTAGATTCACCTAACCCTTTCCAAGCTCTATATTTATATATTACTCTAGTGATAATTACTATATCAAAACATTGCTATTTGGAAGGGACCTATACATTGGGATAAATCATCTTTGAACTGTGTCCATTAGTAGTAAAAGGAGGATTCTAGAGGTAAATGTTCTTCTCTCCCAGCCATTGATCCAAGTTACACTTGATTGTTGTCAGGGGTGAGCTTTGTTCTACATGGATGGAGAGTCTGTTCCAGAGCAGTGGATCCTTTGCGAGATACACCTGTCCCATCAAACCATTCTGTTAATGTTTCAGAAGACATTTAGATCCCATGACTGAGTATTTTTTTATATCATTTGACTTGTGGGTGTGAAGTAAGCCCATCAGTAATGGGTTAGCGGATTCCTTGTATGCTAGAAACAGTTCACCTCTCAGAAGTCTGTAAGAAACTGAATATAGAGGTAGAACTTTGAGGTGGCCCATACAGGACATATTGTTTAAGCCTTGCATCCTTCTTGTGAAGTATCGCTACAGGAGTTCTGGTTGTTACATGTGCCTTGACAGAAATATCCCAAAAGGGGCATTATTGTCAGATTGGCCTAATGAGGGTTGAGTAAAGGAGGGGCAGTAACATTTCTGGATCTAGAAGCAATCTCATTGTTTATGAACTATGCAGTATAGAAGGATTTCTTACTACAGTGGACACATGCTGGACAAAAGTTAGGTCACTGCCCACATAAGTTCCTAAATCTCAAACTACTGAGTCAACTCTTAGGGGTGTGTTGTCAGTGTGGTATTTCCTCACGGACTTTCCAAAGGAAACAGTAATACATTAAGCATTAGTCCAGGAGTCTGGCACCAGTTATTTGATCGAGATCAGCTTTTCTGAAGGCGGGCTGAGTCTTTTGGGGATTTGATCTTTGTTCCAAGCTTGCAGTCATCTGTAAACTTAGCCAGAGATGCTGAACAGAAGAGATCCCAACACCAGACCTTGGGGGGGGGGGGGGGCTGCACTAATGACTAGTCTTTTTATGGTGGTAGCTTCCTCTATTTTGATACCCTTCATCCTATTTGTGAACCAGTTGGCAATCCATTGGGTGACAGAAGGATTTATGGCTAGTTTATTCAGCTTTTCCTAATATGCCTGAGTGGAGGATTGTGTCAAAATCCTTGGCCAGGTCGAGGTAGGCGGAGTGTACCATATTACCTTCTTCCATTGTCTTGGCAACTTTTTCAAAAATGTCCACGGGTTGAGTGAGCTTGACCTGCCTTTGACAAATACAAAGTGAGATGGGTTTAGTGTTTGGAAGTTCTCTCTGACCTTAATGATTAATTTTTTGATAATTAATTTCTTGGAGTTGCATATGAGACTGATCAGATGTATGGGAATGTTATTGCCTGGGTCAGTGGAAGGTCTTCCCTTATACAGGGGAATAACTGCTGCTATTCTCCATTCACTTGCTACAAAACCTGTATGGAAGCTAAGGTTGAACAGTGCTGTCAGGGATGTGGCTAAATCGTGTTTCATAGTATTTAAGATGCATCGTGAGTATTGTTGCTTTGTGCTCCTGAGATTACAAACTTAACTAAAAAAATATCTTTGCTTGGGTGGCTTTTTTTTGCCTCAAACTTGTCTTTGGTAGACTTGAGTTGCTTGTTTAATTTAATGATGGGTGCTGTATCAGTCTGTGTATTGCTGCTGTTACTTTTAGCCAGTAATCCCTTCCTTTTATTGTAAAATTCCACTAGAGGGTTATTTTTGTGGTATGCCCTTCACTTGATTTTGCTGTGTTCAGCTGCTTCTATGCAGCTGTTTATATGCTGGTATAGCTCAGTGGTATGTGTGTCCACATATCTGGTAGAGTTAACTCATTTTGGTGGGAATTTGAAGTTTGCCACTGTATCACTTAGGAGAAGGTAGTGTGCCTTGGAGAAATTTTTAAAGTTACTAGGGATGGAAGTGGTCCATGGATTCAGTTTTATTTTGATGGAGTCTGATTTATAGTCAGAACTAACAAGTGCTGAAGATACAAAAGGGGTGGTGCAAGATGCCCCCATATTAGTAAGGACAAGCTTTAAGATGTTATTCCCCTTACTGGGTACCCTGGCTTGTTTCAGTACTGACAGAGTCTTTCATCTTGTGCACTAGTAGTGGTATAAGTTTCCTAGCCTATTTTTGGGTAGTTTAAATCACCCATGAAAATGTATTTAGGTATAATACTGAGAGAGGCTCAAGTTCTTATAGATATGCATTGTGCCTTTCTTGGGCCTTAGGAGGTGTTTTGTAGCTAGACGGTGTATGATAAGGGACCATTCTGATGATGATTTCAACATGAAGAAGCTATAGTGCTCATTAACCAGCCTAAAAGTAAGTCTGCTCTGAATGAAGACAGATACCTCCAGCTGTTTTCCTCCTGTGCTGTGACTGGTCTAAAAGTATGGAAACCATTATAGCCCTGCACTGCTGGACTACCCTTCATCATTTTCTTAGTCACAGCACAGATGTCTATTTCCTCCAGGGTGAGGAGAGCTTTTAGACAGTGGAAGTTCTTGTTTAGGCTCCTAGCATTGATCAGTAACACCTTCATGTTTTCATTTGTTTGTTTCTTTATATTGGTAGGTATGCCTGGTTGACATTGCGAATAAAAGGTCCTATGGGGATGGATAATGTATTTACCAAAATTCAAAAGCCTAGAGGGGACAGGTGCAAGACCATCCTTGAAAAAGCAGCATGGTCTATTGATCATGTCTTCCCAGGTTGACAGATATTGCACCCTCTTCAAATGACACCAAAAACCAAGCCTGTTATTGAAGTCAGCTTTTTGGTCATAGTGTGGCATCATAATTAGAGAAGGTAGAATGCTGCTCACTGCTAAGCTCATAACTGTCTGGGGCACAATCTGAGAGCTACATCATTTCCCTGTCTGTCTCTCTCTCTTCATATAGTTCAAGGAGGTATGTCTCAAGTCATTGACACCCACATGCATTATCAGGGTGTCATATCAGTACTTGTTGCTCAAAGACCTGGGTGCATGTGTGATTTGACAGATCTTGGCATCAAGCAGACAACTAACCATCACGGTTTCTTTGCTCGGCCTTGGAAGAAATACATCCGAGTGTCTTGGTGCTTTGTGCCTTTGTTGTGTTTGGGAGGTCTGTGAGATTTAGGCAAGTTAATCATTTCACCCTCAGCATATGAAGGATTGTTTGTAGTATGATGTTCATGATGAGGTGTGGTGTGTCGTACTGCTTATACAATCCTGATGTCTGAGTTTTGTGTGTGAGATTTTAGCCTCCAGTGCTACTATATATGTACATCTCTCATACACTGTGTTTTGCTGTTTGAGTAATAGTTGATTATCAGAAAGTATGAGACAGTTCTTACATTGTCTCAAGATACCCATTGTAGGCTGGCTACAGAAGTTGTGGGGATGTGCCAGTCTGTGGTTTACATGGAAATGATTTAGGTGGCTGTGGGGATTAGAAGTGCTCTGATTTGGGTTGGCAACTAATCATATGGATCTGGTAATTAATTTCATAAAAAGACAAGTTGGCAGAAATATATATCTTCTTTAAATAGCTGTGTTAGGCCCTACTTTCCATGTCATTTGGTAATGCAATAGAATAGGTAATACATACTGTTATATTCTACACGATCAAATGTTCTTAATGTCAAACTAAAAACACCAACAAAAAATGTTTAAACATACAGAATATTGAACGGAATAAACCTCTAACTAAAAAAATACAGAGAAAGGAAAACTATTTCCTCTCCTGATAACAACACTAATACCCCTATAACACCAGCCTGAAATTTGTCTGAATAGTGGAAGTGTTATCGGAAGTTTTTTTTTTTTAAGTTAAGGTGTAGGGTTAGGGTTGGGGAGGGGCAGCATTAGGGTTAGCACCCATTACTAAAGAGGGTGGGGGGACTTCATGGTGGTTCATTAGCAGGACCATGATGACATTGCTTACATTACTGGTGCACTACATAATCAGGGTTTAGCATATACAGAAGCATGCGTGCACACTCCAGAGCAAGTAGTATACAGAAGTTACAACAGTAATTAGGAGGAGAAAGTTAGGGGCATAATAAGAAATCATATCTTGCACAGTACATGATTGCACTATTCTCAGCACCTGACTCTTAAGGAAGCAAATTTGCTGGTGAGCTGGCATCCCTTAGAGAAATGAATGTGTCAATAAAGTGGCCAAGTGTAGGGGAAAAATAAATAAATAAATAAATAAAAGAGTACACCAGCTCACGTCCATCCCAGCTGTTTGTTCTTGGTGCTAAAAACATTGAACATGTAGTCGTGGGCAGTGTATATTCATCAGTAGTTACATTTTTTTTTTAATCTGAGTTTCACTGATATGTCCATTGGGGGGATGTGAATAATCACTGCTTAGCAAACATTATCTCTAACTATAATATGTAATTAATTCAGTTACATTGGAAAATGCACATAATTTATAGCAGAATTTAAAATTTAACCCACTGAGTTTGCCAAATTCAGTTTCATTGGGTATTGCTGGCTTCTTGAATACTTCCGTTAGGTTTTGCTATCTCTGTGGTAAACAAGGCTGCTAATACTATTAATTCAGTATAAAAAATAAACACAGATATGCAGTACAGTAATAATAAGTAATCATCTCTATAAACAGTTATTACCAAAAAATGTTGTATAAAGGAACTTAATTGTAAGTGCTTCCCTTACCTGCAAGGTTCAGGCACTTTAGTTCTGTGTCTACAATTGATGGAATGTGAGTGATCTTGCTGTACGTACAGCTCAGTGTAGAGTCGGATACAATGCATGTAGATGGCAGTGGCACATGGAGAGGTGGTGGTCTTTCATCTGGATGAAATGGTAGTGATTCTGGAGTTGGAAAGTAATGTGGAGGCATTCTGAAAACATCTCCTCTGAGAATTTCTTCTTCTTCATTTTCATCTTCCTCCTCCTCCTGCTTTTCCTTTTCTTTGCGTTCTTTTCTTTCTTTTTCTAGCTTTTTGTTTTCTTCTTTTTGTCTTTCTTCCTCCGCCTGTCGTAGTCTTTCACTTTCTCTTAGCTCCTCTTCCTCTAATAGTGCTCTCTTAATTTCTTCTTCTTCCTGCTTTCTAAACATTTCTTCCTCTTCTTTCTGTTTCAGCTCCTCCATTTTTCTCCTTTGCTCTTCCTCTTGCTTCTTCAGTTCTTTTTTTCTCTTGCGCTCTGCCTCCTTTTTGTGCATCATTTCCTCTTCCTCTTCCTGTTGTTCCTCTTCCTGTCTGAGAAGTTCATCAATTTCTGCCTGGGTACGTGGTGCAGCAATTGGTTCACTGGGGTCATTTGGCTCTGAAGAATCACCAGAAAATTCAGTTTTGTCACTTTCCGGTAAAACGTTTGTTACTAAGTATGAAGATAGCCATAGATTGAAGAGATGCAGATGACATGATGATGGGAGGATGACAGTAGTATACAGAACATAAGAAGAAAGATCGACAGTTTATTATTAGTGAAACTTCAGTTAATGTTGTTGGAATACTGTTGCATCTTAGTACAGCATGCAGTTTGGATGGTTATATAAACATGAATACAAGAAAAATAAAACAAAAATGATTTCCTTATATTCATTAGAAACAGATGGTGTCTCTCAAGGAAAAATCATTTATTGTTTCATGTAATGTTAGTAAGTCATAAATTTAAATTCCATTATTTTGTAAGAACACTCATGACTGATTGTCTAAACCTCCAGTTATGTAGTTTAGAGGAAAAAAGCATTCTAAATCCACAGTTTGCACAAAACAAACTGTTCTGGGTTAACACAATAAATAATGGTTAACAGAAAAGATTTAGGTGATGTCAAGCAAGAGTGACACAACTTTTACAATTTTTTTTTAAATTTTGCATAGAAATATATTAGAAAATATTATCATTGTAAAAAATGTTTGCAGTCTTTATTACATCTTTTTTGCACCCCATCATTCAGTAGCAGTGCTGGACCTCCTAAAATATGTTGAAACAGTACTGTGTTGTACACACAATGAAGCAATCATAGTTTTGACATATACTACTACTCAGAAGTCCTGGGTCAGAGCTTTTTGCCCCTGCAGTTCACATGTTATGATGCTTCTGCCTGACAGTGTGTGCGGATAAGAATACAACTAGTACTGATTTTGGTCAGATTTTTTTTTTTTTTTTTTACAGCAGCCTAAGCAGTATTTAAAAAAAAGTTTGTCTGTTAGCTAAGAGCTGGGCTTAATCTTTTCATAACTTTTTTAAAGTGATGTAATAATCTTAAAAGCAAAGCTCCATATAGAAGTACGATGTATATTCTTCATTTTCTATCGTATTTTACTATCACTTTATTTTCTTCTCATTTTTTTTTTTGCTGCCATCTCTGTGTTTATTATTAGCATTTACCTTGGTGGTTCATCCATCATACCATGTGTAGCTGGGGTTAACAAACCCATCACCGCAGACTTTGATATCACCAAATGAGCTAGTGTCATGGTTCCTAACCACTGAAAAATAGGATACATTCATGTGTGCTGATGAGTGGATTCTGGACATATTAGAGTGGTTGGATCAGTGATGGCTCAGGTTGTTCATGTGGTCAAATATGCTAAGTGTAGCATTATTTGCATCCCATTGGTGCAGAGTTGATTCCATCTATAATACCAGGTATATCATGTAGCAGTTGGTCAAGTGGCACAGTATGTTTAAACCGCCCTTATAAAATTGTAAATAAAATAAAAATAATTAAAATAATAGAAATAAAGATTTCTGGGACCAAAGAAAGGATTTTTTTAAGTAACAAGTCACAGTTCTTATTAAATATCCACAAAGCCATGTAGATGGTCATCTTGTTTATGCCATCTGTCCTTTACTGAGACAAATATCCTTGTTTTCTTAACCTCACAGTACTTTGTGTACAGACCTTTATAACTTCAACTTCATATCAACCCTTGGTGGTAATCTGCCAAGTGGACACAATCCTGAAAACAGTAGCTGAAGGTAGGCTTGCAGCTGCCACATCAACAGTGCAGACATCTTTAGAGCTAGTGTAGCATATCTAAAAGTCAAGGAGAAATAATGGATGCTCGTTGTGAGATGGGAGAAAATGTAACTTATTTCTTTTGTCTGTCTCTTACATGCATAACCACCTTGTACAAAGTCCTTTTATGATTTTGAAGTTTCCCCATTTGGATTGCAAGGTGTTTGTTTAATAGCCTTTAAATACATATTTCACTGCTATATATTATGTATGTACTATACTTTATTTTTAAATAAAACCAGCACTGTTGTTTTTGATTATTGGTTTGTAACACAAGTCCATTTCCACCTTTGCCTGAAATTGAAACAAGTGTGTGTGATGCTTTTTCAGTCTTAAGAAAGTGGTTTATTTCATCCAGGCAAGATTTGTTAGATTCATTGACAGAAAACTTTGTAATAAATGAAAATAGTTATTTTTCTTCCATAAGTGAAATTGTTGCCTTTTTGTTTTATATAACAGCAGTATTTATATTTTGTTTTGCTAATTGTGTTTTTATTGGAACTTGTAGTAGTAGGGCATAGTACCAGATGAGCTCATTGCTGTCACACCAAAAGCTGCTTGTCACTGCACTGAGGTGTTTGTCATTGTGTTTGGGGGGGCATTTCCATGGAAATGTGTTACCCTTCTAGATGATAATCATGGAAGGAAAGAAAGTAAATTATCTTACATTAAGTATTTGTAACTAGCTTTGATTGTATATGCTATCTGCTCCTTATAATTGACTGTAAATGATCTGTGTTAATATTGCTTTATACCATAAAAATCTACTGCCAATCATTAGCGCGGAGTTCCACTGTGGCGACCCCTTACCGGGAAAAAGCCGAAAGACAAACAACAACCTGTACCCAGGTCATAGCTGAAAAAGATTTTGTGTTAAGCCCACATACTCCTTTACCGAATGTGTACATAGACGTTAAATTCCTCTGGCATATTTAAAAGATCTTGTTAAGCTCACCCATTGACTTGAATAACATTAAAAAGCCAGGTGTACTGATATGAAAATTGTTTTCAAACATGTCCATGTTTACTTATCATTTGCGTGTTGTCAGCATATCTGACATACCAAGCATGATGCAGCAAGTTAACGCTGCTGGTAAGCTTATTAAAAAGTATTAGGTCTCACTCTAGTCCTGCAGGAACTCCAGTTTTAAAACGCATCCAAAAATGTACATTGTGTGTCTTATTCCTTTCATTTCTAAGGTAGAATTCTGAAGTTTGTCCCGAAGAATCTTATGAAAAATGTGTTAAAAGGCAATGAAAAGTCTGCATACAAATGCATTAACAGATAGACCTATCAAATCATAATAACCCAAATATGTAACTACATTTATTTAAATATGATCGATCTTTGTTTTTCAGATTATGTATGTAGCCCTTTAGTTTGAGAAACAACTCATCAACTCGAAAGCTGTCTCATTGAGATAGTCTCGTGTGTCCCATATGTTAACTGTAGTATATCTGTCAGGTACAGTTTACTTCACTGCTGTCACAGATTAGAGGTAACCATTATCTATATAGAAATTAGACTGTTCCCCTTTTTCAGTGATATAGTAATCCGGTTGTTATATATAAGTAGCAGGGTTATGAGGGGACACATTTCCCTGTGTGAGGTGCTAGGGGGCTTGCCCTTCCTGCAGAAATGCTTATTTTTATAAATTTACACTTTGTTGTGGACTTTATTGACAAATCGATACTTGTCCACGAATCCATCTTGTTGACAGCTTAAACTTGATGAGT
Source organism: Protopterus annectens (assembly GCF_019279795.1). Taxonomy (NCBI): domain Eukaryota; kingdom Metazoa; phylum Chordata; order Ceratodontiformes; family Protopteridae; genus Protopterus; species Protopterus annectens. The sequence goes on from NC_056739.1 coordinate 858,169,044, forward strand.
TTGTGGTCAGTGAGCTGGTTGTTGACAAAATGAGCCAGACCCACATGTGAATGTATGTACATACATATATAATTGTGTGTATGTATAAAATATGTGTATAATATACTTTTATGAAAAGGGCAAGGAAAACTGACCACTCAAATTGCTAGCTACCTGTGCATTAAATAAATGTATTACATGATGGAAAAAAGCTAGTGCAGACCACTGGGACCTTACATTCTCTAACAGATCTTTACAGCCAGCACAGAATTTGAAATTCAATAAACTGTGAACATCTTGAAAAGTCATTTAGCAGGAAAATTTGTCCAATACAGAAATTCTCCTAAAAAAGCAAAAAAAAAAAAATGATTATTAAAAAAAAATAATGAAACACGAAATATACATCCTGCACCCAAATGCCTTGCTAATTTTGCATAGAAATATTAATAAGAAATAGAACAAAACAGGAGTCAGGGCTGTGGCTAACATTAAACACACTTTACAGTAATTAAATCACTAAAAATGGAAATTTATGTACATTGTCTGTTTAGGAACTATAAAAAAGCATCCAGTAAGGTAAAAAGTAATGTCCCAAACAAAGTGAAAGTATTAACTTCACAAAAAGAAAACAAGGCAGTTCAGGATAGAGAGAAAGTAAATAAGTTGAAATAAAAACATGCAGTTCAGGATAGATAGGAAGTAAATAAGTTGAAATAAAAACATTCACCATAGTAGCAGAAAGCAGCTCATTGGAAGCCAGGAATCAAATTACTTAAAACACACACACACACACACACACACACACACACACACACACACAGAGTGGAAATATTCTGCCAGGCATTCTTTGACCTGAGAGGTAGTTGTGAAAATATAGTACATAAAAATAAAGGCATTGCATGAATGCAAAATACACATTGCAACAAAAATAAAGCATACACAATGTAATTTTTAAGTCAGTACACATGCCATCAACTAAACCAGCTTAAGAAATTTCTTGGGGTGATGGGAGGAGCATTGCTACTTAGAATTTTTTTTTTTCCAGTTTTTGGGAGTTGCTACCAAAATGAATACCATAGAGAATATTTTTTAGGATATATAGTGTATCGTCAGCAAAATCAACTCAAATTGGGGGGGGGGGGGGTGTTCTTGAATTTGCATCCAGTATAATTCTGTGTCACCCAGAAAGCAGTGCACCTCTTTATGAAGCACTATGCAGTTGCTATTAGTCTATACCTCTGGATACGGTCATTTGCCAGAGCTTAGTTGAGGTATTGTGAAGTGCTGGCACCTATTTGTAATCATGATTGTGTAATAGTGCAAGCATTTTGATGGAAAAGTCCCTTAAATGACTGCCTTGAAAATTTAAGACCAATATTCCATACATTTACATGGTTACAATCCTACACAGCTGTCAGTTAGTTAAAATGAGCAGAGAAACTATTTAACATAAAAATGCACTGCATAACATATAATTACCGTATTAAGTGTAAAATTTAAACTGCAAAAAATACCACTGCCTATTTTATAAGTGTAATAAGGCTTTTGGGGGTGTGCATAGTACAGATATTACTGCACTCTGAACATTTTTCTGAAGCATTAGCCCAAATTGTAAGGCACTCGCCATTTGGGCTCATGTCTTGCAACACCTGTGGTGTGCAGAAATATCTGTACCATGTACACCAGCTGTTTCTTATTACATGCTTATAACACACACACACACACACACACACACACACACACTACTTAATAATCAGATTGCTGTAACTGAGATTTTGTCGGCAGCAGTAGTTACAATGCATAGTTTTCTGCTCTCGTTTTCAAAACAGATACTTTATCTACTTGTTTCCATGAATATGGAACTGTGTCCGTTCACAGAGCTAATAGTTTATGTATTTAGACTTTTATAAGCAATGAAGAAACCTGAATCTAGGATAATGGTCAAGTGTTGTATCAGCATTTTCATACATTTAAGTATATATAACTTTTTCATGTTTTTATCTGATACTGCCCAAGCCCTTTTCCCATCCACCCTTCTGAACACAGTATTGAATTAGTTTAGAATGCCAGCTGTTCTTAAATGCCCTTGGGATGAAACTGTCAGCTAGACACTCACATAAATTACCTGGATTTGTCTTCCTTAACCTTTTGATTAGGCCTGAAGTGTACGTTTCACTGTGAACTTGGAGCATTTGGCTTTTTTAATTCACTGTGAGGAGATTCTTGCAAATGCTCTCCATTGATTCTGATCGAATAGATTTCATTTTAGTTTTATTGCTTAAAATTGTCTGTATTTCACGTGTATACACAGAAACGCCCTCAAGTATCTATCATGTTGCATTTAATATAATCTTTAAGTACTTTGAGCGAGCAACACAGTCATACAAAACCATAACATTAAAAGTTAAAACAGTTTGTGTATGTATATGCATGCATGTACACATAACTATGAAACTACATTTTTTTTGTTATTTTGCTTGTCAAATCAGATAAAATTCATGCAGGCAAATGTTCAACAAAAGTTAATAAAAAAATCTAAGCACGCTCACTGTTTACTGTTATGCAGCAGTGGGAAGACATTTTTGATTGTGAAAATACTTATGTCATTACCAATTTCCTTGCAGATAGGACAGCATTCTCCATCTGGTGTCTCAGTCTGGGGGCATGTGAGAGTTGGGCACATCACCACATCACAAGCAGTGTTGCCATTAGTGCAGAGGCAGGTGATACAGGGTTTTGGGGACCAGACAGCATTATCATGCAGAATCATTCCATTACTCTTGCAGTGGCCTTTCTTTCCTGGAAAAAATGTAAACAACAGAGTAATAGTTCTTGGGTGTTCTACTAATGCCTTGCAAGTATCTTCTGCTGCTTGTACTTCCATGCAAAATAAAGTTTGTTAAATTGTTCTCCTGTTGCTTGGACTATACAAATTCCTAAGAAGCTTCTGAATCTTTAACAAACTATTATAATGTGCATGTTGCAACTGCAGTTTATTTTGAGATCTCGTTTTATTTATACATCTTCTTATTTATTCATTCTTTTCTTTTATTGAAGTATGACTTTTTTGTTGGCCAACTTGTCCATCTGGATCATACCTATTTTCTTTAGACGCCAGAAAAGAAAAAAATTTGCAAAGATAAATTTTCATGCTGCCTGTTTAGTAAACATGGTGCACAGTTGTCTAAATGCAGAGCCGTAGTTGGAGCTCCTTCTCGCTTGAGAAGGAGCACCAGGTTTTAAATCCCTCTATTTCTTCTCCTACCCTTACATTTATGTGGAGAGCATTCCACTGGAGAAAAAGTGGATCTGCTGATCTCTGCTTTTGACACCTTGTGCCCAGGGAAACTGCTCACTTCACCCCACCCTAGCTGTGCATTTGTCTAAATGTGACTTAAGGACTTGATAGTGTATGCTCTAGTCCTGTGCATGATTCATAAACAGCATGCTGAGCATACCTCTCAACCTTTTAGAGCAAGACATCTGGACAAAGCCATAAATAAAAGTGGGACAAAGGCCTAAAAACAGGGATAATTTTAAATATTGCTCTTACAAACTTAGAAAGTTGATAGAGTAACAGGTCTTGCATTAGCATGAATTTTCTGAAGGATATGAAGTCTGAAACTCAAATGTCTGTCATTATTTTCTAACATCAATCTTTAATGATTTGCCATTAACTTGCCAGAAAAACATACAATTTTATGAAAAACAGACCAAAAATATTACGCCAAAATCTGGACATTCTGCAGAAAATTGTATAGTTGAGAGGTATGAATTGCTGTCCCATTATGTACTGCACACCAAGAGTGAATATACACCACTGGACACTTACATAGAGTGCAACCTTTCTGATTTGTGCTACAGCTGTCTATAACACACACACAGGCTGCGTTTTAGGAAGTACTGCATATGCTGTAGATGTTTGCCTTGGGGCTGCTGTATAGAGGCACTTAGAGGGTTGCTCTTCTCTGCATATTTGATGCAGGGCATTTCATAGTTGTCATCCTTATTAGTCAGGACTGTGAGCAGGACTGATTTACATATGTAGATGAGGGTGTCTGTTTATGATGGTGATCCCTTTGGCTGGAAGATGGTGGTGTCACTGTTGCAGGGGTGGAATTGTGTATGGGTATACCTTTGTGGATATATACACAGTACTGAAGTATAAGATGTGTCAGTACATCTCTGTATTTTTTTCAGTTGATTTTAGACTTTTGCTTCAGATTTAGCCTGATGTTGCTGCTTATTTATGTTGTTCTGAGTAGAACATAACTTCTGCAAGTTCTACAAATGTAGGGGCAGTATTTTAGCCACCATACTTATATAGTTGTACTTACCTGAATTTATGCACCTCATCTGCCCTGTCCTTCCTAACCAACAGGTTTGTGAATTGTAGAGTACAGTGTTCGGGCACTTTTATGAATTGTACAAGGCTTCGCTATATGGTTTGTACTGTGTACCAGCACTACTATGCTTATGAATACTGACTCAAGTTTGCAATGACTTATTAATATAGCCATTGCAACTATCTAGCAAATTATAAGCTGCAATCACAAAAGTTTCACAAAGTGGCCTAAACCAGAAACTGGAATAAGTATTATGGTCCTTATTTTGGAAGCAAACTTAAAATTTAATGTCAAACACATCTGAACATTAGTAGTTGTAATATGTCTGACAAGAACTTAGCATTGCTGCAAATTATGATTTGTTGAAGTAATATACTTGGATGTTTTTTCAAATGTGGATTAGGCCAGCTATTTTTGGGGGGAGTTTGATTTGTTTTGTTTAATATACATTAGGCTAGCTCACCAGCACATGGGTGCTTTCCCACTTGCACTACCAGCATTAGTAGAAATTGAGTATTTTTTAATATCTTTATTATAGGTTCATAGGTGTGTACTAGGCTAATAGCCCTGGAGCCTTTACAAGCATAGCCCATAGAAGTGCCCTGGCATTATGCCGCCCAATGTTAGTTCCCAGTGCCTGTATCAAGTAGAGCCACTGGAGTGATCCCAGGGGTGAACTTTCTATTACCCATCCACTCAAGATTTCTGTTGAAGAGGGACAGCGAGGTGCTCTGCTTGACATGTATGGGAAGTCTGTTCCAGAGCATGGATAGTCTCTGGGTGAAGAACCTGTCCCTCCAGCATGTTCTGTCGATTGTGGTAATGGGGCTGAGGTCTCTGGAGTGTGTAGTGCGGAGGGATTGGGATTTTTTTTTTTTAGATGTAGCATTTCTAACAGCTGGATCAGACATGGTTTTGTAAGTCAAGCAGAGATCGCCTCTTAGTAGGCGATATGAGACAGAGAATAGCTGGGGTCTTTTGAGTCTGTCTGTGTAGGACGTGTTTAATGTCTATGATCCTCTTCGTATGGTACTTCTATGGCCTCTTCAGCTGTTGCAGGTATCTAGTGAGGTACATGCCAAATGGGGCGTTATACTTGATGATTGGTCTAATGAGGGAAGAGTAGAGAGAGAGAGACGATGGCCTCTTTCTTCCTGGATGAAAAACCCTTGGTAATGAGATGTGCCACATAGAAGGACTTTCTGACCACAGTGGCAATGTGTGGTGGTCAAAGGAGAGGTTGCTGTCAACCTGCATCCCCAGATCTCTTATAACGCCTTCAGTTTTCAGTGGGCTCCCATTGATGTGGTAATTAGTGGGAACTGAGTTATTACCAAAGGGGATGGCGACGCATTTTTTGGCATTAAGCTTAAGGCCATGGTTTTGACACCAGTTATTGGTCTTAGTGTGGCCTTTCTGTAGGGTGTCTGCATCACTTGAGCAGTTAATAATAGCTCCCAGCTTGCTGTCATCTGCGAACTTGGTCAGCCAGAGTCCCTTTGTGTTGGCTTGGACTTCTGAGATGTAGATGCTGAACAGGAGAAGACCCAGGACCGAGCCCTGTGGGACTACACTCGTGACTGGTTGGCAGTCTGACTTGGAGTCCGCTACTTTCACACTGTGTGTTAAACATGGCATTTTTTTAAAAAATGGGACATATGTAGACATGCAGTAATAGAAAACTAACCATAATTCCATTATTTCCTAGCAGTATACACGTTTTTAACACTTCATTCTTGCCAACATATTCATTGCTCAGTTCCAATCTTCCTTTAAATTTCACTAGTCCTTCTGAACATTGTTCTGCATGCATTGTTCTCACAAATGCCATTTATTTGTATGTAATTTGCTCCTTTCCCTTTTCTAAAGATTCCACCTCTGGTTCTTCTGTCTCTTTTAAAATACAATACTCAGTAATTTAGCAGTAGTTGAGTAAAATGTTGATTTTCTAGTCACTGCTTTTTTTGGCAGCCAGTATCATTCATTTTTTAAATCTTGCTGTGTCTAGGCAATTTAGATCTTATATCCCAGCTCAGAAATATATTTCATTATCCAATATTTCTGATAAGGTGTTCTGTAGTGAATTTTAAAATCTGCCAACTCATTACATTCCACAAAACCTGTTCCCAATTACCTCTCTGTTTCCCATCATACATCTAGTATTTGCTATCTACCTGAGGAAAATGTCTGTTTTCTATCCTAAATTTTCTTAACTTTGTAGCAAACCTTGGAGCCATGCAGGTGTCCTGCCACTATTCCCTTGTAAATTGCCTTTCCAATCTGTCTTCCCAGTTTTTTTTCTAACCATTTTGATTTGATTCTTAAGTTATCTTGCAACATATCATTCACCCTTCTAATTTTCCATTGTTAACTGCAGCTTCTGTTCTAGACTCAACTGAAAACTGGACCACAGCTGGTCTGTCACTTAGCACTTCCCTATTCCATTTGTTTTGCCTATCTCGTGTTAACAGTCCCTGGTAGGGAAAGTAGCCTATAACCTGTAGTAAAAACATCTGCCTTGCCATTATCCAACTCTTTTACCCTTCCCTTTCAAGTTATTTGCTCTAAATATATTGGTCCCTTTGCTAATTTACTCCAATAAATTTCAGCCACGGTTGCTTGTTTTCAATTTTTGCACTCATCCCTACTGGTAAATTTTCTTTTCTTCTGTTCCCATATTGGCTTTGTTTTTAGAATACTTTCTGCTACATTTCCCACTCGGGCATAATAGATAAACTCTCTGAACTAGGCATCAATCCATATGTTACCAGATGGGTAGCAAACTGGCTCACTGATAGAACCCACCTAATCAAAGTAGGGGAAGCCACTTCTAGCAGTAGACCTGTAATGAGCAGCATGCCCCAGGGATCGGTCTTGAGGCCTCTGTTATTCAGGATATACTTCTCTGAGATGCAGGCCAAAAAAAGTGGGCTATGGCTGAACAAGTTTGCAGATGACTGCAAGCTGGGCACGGTCAGCAATTCCCCAAGTGATGTAAACGTCCTCCAAGAGGGTCTCACCAAAACAAATGACTGGTGCCAGAAACATAGCCTCAACCTGAATGCCAAAAAATGCATCATCATCCCCTTTTGGGGAGAGTGACATCTCCACATATTATCACATTAATAACAATGTCCTAAGCACGCAATCAGTTTTGAGAGATTTGGGCACCCAGGTTGATAGCAACCTGACTTTTGACCACCATGTTGCTTCTGTTGTACAGAAAGCTTTCTACATAACCCACCTCGTAATAAGGGTATCTCATTCAGGGATATGGAGGTCATAACATCCCTGTATACTTCCTTTATAAGGCCAATTCTTGAGTACAATGCTCCCTTCGGCATGTACCTCGCAAAGCACATGCAGCACCTGGAGAGACCACAGAGGTTCCTTACCAGGAGAATCCAGGGCCTCAAACATCTACCCTACACAGGTTAAAAGCCATGCCCCTCTACTGTATATACAGACTCCTCATAGGTGACCTCTGTCTGGCATACAAAGCAATCTCAGACCCCGCCTTGATGGGACTGCTGCATATCCGCAAGTCAAGCGCCACTCGAGTAACTCGCATGTGTGACCTCAACCTGCTCTGTGACATCAATCAAACTTGGTGGTGGGACAGATTTGTGTCCCAGAGACTCTCCCATCTGTGAAATAGACTCCCTCTCTACATCAAGCAGAGTACCTCATTATCCCCTTTTAAGCGCAACCTGGATGGGAAACAAAAATGCACCCCTGGGATACCACCTGTGTCCCTGCTGGACAGGGGCTTGTCTAAACATTGGCTAATCTCTTGGCTAGGCTTATAAGAGCCTCAGGGCCAATAGCCTAGTAACTTCCTATGATCCTATGAATATTCTATACATTTTTTATTTTTTATCCTAAAGGGCCTGTATCAAAAAATCCTTTTTTTAATTTATTTCTGTAATGCACCACTTTTTTCATCATCATTCCTTTCCACTTTGATTTATAACCTTCTACTTCAGTTGTGATGGGTGTGTTTATGTATGTATTTTATATATATATATATATATATATATATCAAATCAAGTAATCTTAAATCAACTTATCCCACTTAACCCTTGCCTTTTCCTCTCCCAGATAAATTATGTTGACTCTCTATTGTCATCCAGAGCTTTTCCTCTGGTTGATAAAAGTATGCCTGACCTGGAAATAAAACTAAAGGAACAAAAAACATCTTCATTGCTTTTATCTTATTATCCATGTCAATAGTCAAGAGCTCCCAGCTTCTCAGTATTTTTATTATATTTTCTTTCGTCACTTCCCACATATCCTTTGTTGCCATTATAGAATCCTTTTAAATCCATACACTTAAATACTTCAGCTGAACTATTTCATGTATGGGTAGATAGTTTTCCACTATAGTCTTTGTTTTATCATAGGCTCATAGGAGGTTACTAGGCTAATGGCCCTAGGGCCTTTACAAGCCTAGCCAAGTTTATCCCCTATTCCCTAGAATAATGTATCGAGCAGAACTAAATCAACAACTACTGCCCCTATCCAAGAGAGACACAGGTGAAACTCCCAGGGTGAATTTGCAGTTTCCCATCTAGTCATCCAAATTGCACTTAAATGGGGTGTATGAAGGGCTCTGTTTCACCTGAATTGGACGTTTGTTTAAGAGAAGAGGTAACCAATGTGAGACATATCTGTCTTTCCAGAAAGTCCTGTTGATGTCACATACTAGGTTGAGGTCTTTAGAGCGAGTGCATCATGTAGCACTTGACTTTCGAATGTGCAGCATTTCTATCAAAGTAGGATCTGAGATTGCCTTATATGCAAGGCAGAGGTCACCTCTAAGTAGTCTGTAAGACACAGAGTATAGTGGCAGTGATTTCAGTCTGTCAGCATGTGACATATGCTGAAGAACCTGAATTTTCTTTGTAAGAAACATTTGAGGTCTCGCTAGCTGCTACAGGTGTCTGGTAAGATACATATCAAATGGGGCATTGTACTATATTATTGGCCTGATGAGGGAAGAGTACAAGGGGTTAAAACCTCTCTTGTTCTGGAACCAATGCCCTTACTTATGAGATGGGCAACATAGAAAGCCCTTCTTACCACTGTGGAGACATGATGGTCAAAGGAAAGGTTACTGTCAACCTGTGTGTTCAAATCTCTCACCGTAGATTGTGTGCATAGGGTGTTGTTATTAATGTGGTAATTGGCACGGACATCGCCCTTTCAGAAGTTTAAGCCTGGCACCAGTCGTTTCTCTATGTAAGTCCCTCTTGCAGGATGTTGCCATTGTTTGGGGACTCAGTGACCGCTCCCAATTAGCAGTCATCAACAAATTTTGTAAGCTATAGACCGTTTGTTTTTGCCTATATATCTGATAACTAGATTCCAAACAATAGGGGCCCCAGCACTGACCCTGTGGAACCCTATTTGACTGCGTGTTCTATCGGTGAGCCAGTTTGCAACCCACCTGACAATATATGGGTTGATCTCCAGCTGGGTGAGTCTATCCATGATGCCTGAGTGGGGAATAGTGTCCAAGGCCTTGGCCAGGTCCAGGTAGGCTGTATGCACATATTTACCTTTGTCCAGGATTTTGGTGACTGTCTCGAAGAAGTCCACCAAGTTCAACAGGTTGGATCTCCCTTTAACAAAGCCAAACTGGGTCAGGTGGAGGGTTTAGAGGTCTCCTGTATCTTTGTTGATAAGGTCCATGATGAGTCTCTCCACGGCCTTGCAGATGAGACTGGTCAGGCTTATGGGTCTATAGTTCCCAGAGTCAGTGGGAGGCACCTCCTTTATGCAACGGAATGATGGTTGCTGTTTTCCATTCTGCAGGGACAAAACCAGTGCTTAGGATATGGTTGAAGAGTACCCAGTGGTGCAGATAATAAGCCATTAAGAACACAACTTGGGATATTATCAGGTCCCACAGAGGCAGTGTTTTTGGCTTGGAGAGGGCATTTAAGACCTGCTCCTTGGAGATACTAGGTGGAGGGCAGGTGGGAGTGATTCTTTGGGGAATATGTAGTGGGGAGATAAATTTTCACTGAACTTGTCAGCTAGCAGATTGGGTATTTACATGGGTTCAGTATATGTGGTGCCATTAAAAAACAATTCTGCGCAAATCTGGGTTTTACTTTTAAGGTTTCGGATGTAGCCAAAGAAGGCATTATGATTATCCTTTGCCAAGGAGGCAAATTTGGATTTGTAGTTAGCTTTAGAATGCTTCGCTAGGCATCTTATTTGCTTGTTTAAGCTGAGGAGGAAGTGCTTCCAATTCAGAAACCATGCCTTCCTGCTCTTGGACAGCAATTTCTTTCTCTTGTATAATAACCTGTTTATGGCAGATGTCCACCAGGCAGGTTTGTTCTTTCTTGAATATCTTGCTTTGCACTTATCAGGTACTGCTGAGTCATTGCAGTTGTACAGATGTTTATACAAGGCATTTGTGTATATTCCCATATAGGTGTCCTTTCCATCAGTGAGAGCAGAGGCAATGACGCTATTAATGCCATCACGTAATAGGTAGTAATTGGCTTTGAAGAAGATTTTTAGTCTAGTTGTTGCTAATGGGGGTCAGGTATTATTTTTACATCTAATGAGACTAATTTATGATTAGACCTCACCAGGGAGGGCCGCACACATGGGGTGGTACAGTGATCACCCATGTTAATGAGCACCAGATCCAGAATGTTTGGACCCCTTTTTTGGGGGTCAACCAAACTGATCCAGGGCATTGGAGTTGACGAAGTGCAAGAACCTTTGGGCAAGTGCGTTAGTACATATATAATTCATCCAGTCTGTGGACGGGTAGTTAAAGTCACCCATGACCAGGGTATTCATTTGTATCTTGAGTGATTCACGTAGATCCAAGTAGGCAGTTTGGGTACCCTGGTTCATGGAGGGGGTCCTATAGCTGGTAATAACTTGGCGAAGAGTCCTAGCTACAGTCAGCTGGACCTGGAGTAGTTCAAGGGGATTATTCTGTTTATCCAATCGAGAAGTGTATTTATCTTTGATGAATATTGATATTCCACCCCCTTTAGTTGTCACACTTTGTTTGTGGTCTGAACGTGTGGAAGGTCTTATAACCCGGTATGGCCAGGGTGTTTTCCACAGCCTTAAACTAAGTTTCTGTGACTGCAAAGATGTTAGCATCTTCTAAGGTGAGGGCTGCTTCCAGTGAGTGCAGTTTCAGGTTTAGACTCCTAGCATTTAGCAGCATAAGCTTGAGGTCATTTTTTGAAGATTTTTTTACTTCAGGTATTCAGTTCTTGTGACATTGCCTAAAAGGGCACCATTGTGGAGGCAAGTGCCTTACCAGTAACCGAAATCCTACAGATGACAGATGAAGACCATCTCTGGCAAAACAGCGTGGTCTATCTACCATGTCATCCCAGCCTGACAGGTACTGGATACGCTTTGAATGACATCAGAAGCTAAGCCAATTGTTGAAGTCAATCATTTTTTGTTTATATTGTGGTATTATCTTAGGTGAGGGTAATATGCTGCTAAACGCTAAGGACATACCTGCCTGAGACACATATTCAGACAGGTCACTCTTGTCTCTCTTCATAGAGTCCAGTGAGGTATGTCTCAAGTCATTCACACCAACATGAACTATGATGGAGTCATAATGGTACTTGTTGTTGAGAGACTTGAGTACATGTGTGATCTGATGGATCCTGGCACCCGACAGACAGCTGACCATAACCTTCTCCTTGTCCAGCCTGGTGAATGGGATATTTTTGTGTCTCACTATGGAGTCACCTATGCCTGAAAAGTTTGGTTTAGGTGTGCTTTGCCTTAGGAGCTTGATAGGTGAGACACTGGTGCTTGTGGTTTTGTCTGTATTGAGTGCTGTAGGTACTGTATTAGGTGTAGCATGTTTGTGTTTCAGAGATCTCTGGTGTTTAGGTAAAATACTGGTGAGTACATCTGCCTATGATGGTTTATGTGTTGAGTGCATGATTTGTGCAGGAGGTGTAGTATGTAGGCTGACAATTTGTTCAGTATCACTGTTCTGTGAACAAGACAGCAAGGATTCCAAATTCTTAATGTAAATGCATCTTTCACAAACTGAACTTGAGTCATGTAGAAGTAGTGGGCTGTCAGTGTACATGAGGCAATTGCTACACTGCCTCAGGATACCTATGTCAGTCAAGTTGGCAGGAGAAATGGAGGAGAACTGACCAGCCATAATGCTAGGTAAAAATCTACTTTCTTTATTGGGGAGAGTAATGGAAGGATGTGATTTAATTTGGGGGCTAAATACTGGGTCTGTACTATTGGGGTTCTCAAAGGGTTTGAGTGTATTGGGGATTAGTAGGTTTTGGTTCAAGTGGCAAATGCTATAGAAAGTTCAGGTGAGGTGCTGTCCAAGCAGCTATGCATAATTTAAGGGACTCCTCAGTCAGAGCACGGGCAGCTACTAAGTGAAAAATCTTCTTTAGCTTTTGCGTCTATAACCTCCAATGGTTACACCCACTGCATGGTGGTATGCAATGGTGTGTGCAAACAGATGCCTCAGATTGCTTAGATGAAGATGGCAGAGCAGTGGCTGGTCGCCAAACTCTGCACAGCTGTTAAAATGAAAGCAAGCCCACGCACACACTGTGTTTATGTAGCAACTGTG